>NC_035434.2:163289405-164489405 GCF_002127325.2 Helianthus annuus | reverse complement strand
GTGAATCACTAATGCAACAATTTGAGCGTTTCAATTGTCTCATCAGTGAACTGAGGCTTGTTAAAACCACTTTTACAAACTCAACTCAAAATAGCAGGTTCCTCAGGTCACTGCCAGAAAAATGGGACACCATAGCTTTTGTCACCCGAAATTCACCTGAGTTCAAGGATCTGACCTTGACCCAACTCCGTGGTCGACTCCTGACCTACGAAAGGGAGTTGAACCAGAAAAGGAAGTTACAAGAGTCAGGAAAAACCGTTGATAATTATACATTCGGTAACACTGCTCTTTTGGGTCAAGAAGAATCTGGGAGTAGTGGCAAGGATCAGGGTTATGATCACTTCATTGACATAACTGCTGGTGCAAATTTTAACAACCATGATCCTCGCTCTACAATTTATGCATTCACTGCAAACGAAAACCAGATGTCAGACAATCTAAGCTTTGAACTCAATGATCTACAGCATTTTGACCCCACTGATTTAAAGGAAATGGACATCCTGCATCAACTGGCCTTGCTAAGTGTTAGAACTAGCAAATTTTATAAAAGAACAGGGCGAAAGTTCCTAGGCTTGCATGGGAATCTAAGGGTTGGGTTGGATAAATCGAAAATCAAGTGCTACAAGTGTAATAGGTTGGGACACTTCGCTAGGGAGTGTAGGAGTCAAACTACTGGTCCCATAATCACTCATCCTAGCTCAAATCCTAGACCTCAAAATCAAGGCACTGTGCACTATGCCCAATATGCCCCAGCAGCTCAAGTGAACACTGCTCACTATGCTGCTGCCCCTGTGCCAGTGCACTATGTCCAAACCACTGTTCCACAGATCCAATATGTTCAAACCCCTGTCCCTCAGGCACAAGTGTAACCTGCACCTCAAACCACTGCTCCAGCAGCAGTACAACCAGATCAACAAAGTTTCTTCACTCAAGGGTTTGTTGACTGGAGCAGTATGCCTGAAGACCTCAGTGATGAAAATTTTGCACTCTATGCTTCCAATGTTTCTTCTCATGATGAATTTTGTTTAATGGCATTAGAGTCAATACAGGAGGGTGTTGAATCTGAAGAGGAACAGCTGGGTTCTGAAACAGTGGATGAGGTGACTGAAGCAGTGGTTACTGCTGTGGCTAATGAAGTACTGTTGGGAGAAAGTTCAGGTACCCTGATTGAACCACTGACAGACCCATGGTCAGAAGAGAACAAGGAAGAAAAGAAAAAAGAAAGAGCTGAAGATGAAGAAAATCCTCAATGTGATTGTGCAATGATGGCTGCTGCCAAGGTAACACCTCAAGTTCTTGAAAAACTGTGTTCTGACAATTGCATTATTGCTTTTGCTAACATCAAAGAGGTGAACGAAAACCTTCGGGATAAAATCTTAACTGATGAAGTCAAATTTGAAAGATCTTTAAAAGAACTTAAAAACAAATTGACTGAAAAGGACAAAGAGATTAGCAGCTTGAAAGAAGAGCAGAGCATAACCAAAACCCAACTCCAAACTTTGGTAGAAAAATACCAAGTTTGCAAAAAGGAGTTAGAGTCCACCCAGATCACATGTGAGAGATGGGTGGAATCATGCAAAGGGTATGAGGTTATGCTTGAAAAACAGATAAAAAGCAATGTGAAATTTGGGGTTGGTTATAGAAAACATGATGATAAAAACACTGCTTTTGAAAAATCTGTTTCAACCACTGATGTAACCACTGAGTTCATCCCCACAAACAAGAATGGCCAAGAAGTGAAAATCACTGACAAACTTGGTAACAAAATCACACTTGACAGACCAATAGGATCCTCTACTTTTGAGGAGCTTGAAAATCATCAATTTAAACCAAAATGGTCTGATGAGTGTGATATTCTTGAAAATTTCAAGCCAAAGGACTTTACATCAACTGATGGTGTTAAAGCTCCAAAAGCTAAAGTCATACCTCTCAAAGACATCCCAGCAGTGGTTAAAACCTCTGCTGCAAAGGAGTCTAAAAAGAGAAAGAAGAAAGAAAAAATTGATAACTTGTTTTGTGAATTCTGTGAGAAAAGGAATCATCTAACAAAAGATTGTTTTCACTTAAAAGCTTATGATATAAACAGAACAAGTGTCATAGTTCCAGCTGAAAGCTGTATTGTTTGTGGAAAAACAAACCACAAAACTCAAGCATGTGTGTATCTCAAAAACTTTGATGTGAAAAAGAATGAGTACCTTGCTAAAACATCCTTGAGTCCATCATCATCATCATCTGTCAAATTCACCAAGAAACAACCACTGTTTGTACCAGTTCAAACAGCTGTCACAAAACAGCTGAACCAAACATCTGTCAAAAGAGATGTTTAGGTTACTGATGCACCCCTGCCAATCAGTTCAGAAAAGGCAAGGAAAAACAGTCTTACCAAAGGATTCCACACGTTTATGAGGCCTACAAAAGGCCCTCTAAACCTAAAGTGAATAGGCATCCTTTTGGCTATCAGCAGGTGATTGGTCAAGACCCTCAACAGTGGTTAGCAAGAAACAGTACTAAAACTGTCCAAACCCCTGACCTAACCACTGTCCATCACTCTGCATCCATACCAGACACTGCTGAATCCCCATCCAAAGCCCTGTTGGCTTTGGAGCCCTTAATGAACTAATCCTTTTACTTCATGTGCAGGGAGCTTCTGTATGCTTTGATAGTCTTTGGTATGTAGATAGTGGAGGCTCCAGGCACATGACAGGATGTAAAGCCTTCCTCAAAGACTTTAAAATCCATGGAGGGGGTGATATATCCTTTGGGAATAATAGTAAAGGGAAAGTTCTAGGGTCTGGCACAGTGCAATCTGGAAATGTAAAATTTGAAAATGTCAATCTAATAGACAATCTAAAATTCAACCTTCTGAGTATATCACAAATGAGTGACAAAGGGTTTGGGTCATTCTTCACAAAAGATTGTTGTAGGATTGTTGGACCAGAAATGGTCAAAAAGATTGAAGCAATAATCAAAACTGGTCACACTAAACTTGTTGCTCAAAGAAGTGGCAATGTTTATGTTGTTGATATGTCAAAAGAGTGTCCCAGAGCTGATGCCTGTCTGTTCTCAGCTGCCTCTAACAAAGAGACAGAACTTTGGCACAGAAGGCTGGGGCACACAAATCTTAAGACAATCAGTGAAATCTCAAAAAATGGTTTGGTGAGAGGCCTACCACAAAAATTGTTTTCATGTCCTGAACATTGCATTTCCTGTTTAAAAGGAAAACAGCATAAAAGTTCTTACAAGTCCATTGAAGAGTCCAAAACAACCCAGTGTTTGCAAATGCTACACATGGATTTGTTTGGCCCAGTTCAAGTCATGAGCCTCAAAAAGAAAAGATATTATTTGGTTATTATTGATGACTTTTCTAGCCGTGAAATCACCAAGATCTACACCTTTCTATCTTTCAAAACTTGATTTCTAACCGTGAAATCACCAAGATCTAAGTGTTCTTGGATGATGTCATCATGGTGTTCTTGAAGAATGATGTGCGTGAAGTGTGTTATATTTTAGATGTATATTTTAAGCCCTTTTTACACTTTTAGCCAAGTTTTAAATTTATAAAACACGATATTTACTAACACTAAACACACATATGGGCAAGTGCACCCATCGTGGACGTAGTATAGTGTTGGTAAGATACCGAGGTCGTCCAAGGACACAAGAGCTTTTAGTACCGGTTTATCCTCAACGTCTAACCAAATCAAAAATGTTAGAAAAGATTTTTAAACTAAGAAAATAAAAACTAACTAAATGCTGAAAATAAAATAAAAATAAAAACAGATAGACAAGATGAATCACTTGGATCCGACCCGTGTATTAGTATAACCTTTGATTATTTTCGCACTTTTGCACTTGTTTAAGAGATTATCTTAGTTATTGTAGTAGGCCCCTCTTTTGAAGGTGACGTTACCCTCAACCCAGTAGTTTGAGTCAACAAGGATACAATCCTAAAGGGTCGGATTATTGAAAGATAATGAATTAAGTTATTAATGCAAATTATGGTAGGCCCCTCTTTTGGAGGTGACGTTACCCTCGACTAAGTAGTCTGAGTCAGCAGGGATACAGTCCTAAATAGCCGGGTGAAGAAACACTAGATAAATGGTCGGAACAGAGATATCTAGGGGGTCTGAATCCGCATAAAAAGGTTAGTTCCAACTCGATTGATTCAGGTCTTAACAAACCTTCTTCTCCGGTAATTCTGCAAAAAAGAGCACCGTTAGCCTCGCCAAGGGGAGAAGAGGGTTCACTCCTTGACCCAACTCCGGTGTGAGAATTAGTATTGGTAATGAAGAAGAAGATGTATTTGAGAAGTGTGTGTAACTTGTGTTCATACCTGATTTTTCTCTTATTTATAGCCGGGAGTCGTTCAAAAGGCGGGAAAACCCGTTAGTGAAAAGAAGACGGAAGATGCTAACTCCGTAAGCGGTTATGTTTCCTTCCGTTAATACTCCTTGATCCGATGTGATAGCACACGGATCGTGGTTTAGATCAAAGGCTAGGGGTTTGCCACGTGTAAAGTGACTTAAGTGAAGATTATTCTTCCTTTGCATGCATTTGTTGTGAATTCGGGGACGACTGATATGGCGACACGTGTCCAGACGGTTGTAACCGTCTTGGTGGTGCACGATTGTATTATTTCTAGAAGATTACTGCTGTAATCTGGTGTGACACCTTATCGTGTGGAAACAGGTGAATAAATCCCAAGTCTGGGCAAATAATATCCAAGTCTGAATATTAAGCGGAAGTATCTAACTCCGGATTTTTATCCTTTGTTTTGTGTAGGAAAGGCGCAAGGTTTTATGGTTCCCTTTGGGCGCAAGTGTTGGCTGTTGTGGGCCTTTTTAAACCTCTCTTTTATGAGACCAGTGCGCGGCCGCGCAAGGTGCCAGGCTTGAAAATTAAAGTTGTGGTATGGTCCCAAGCACTTTTTATAAGGTTTTTGGGACCTTACCCCTTCAAGTCCCCCCAGTCTAGTGTTGTACTTATGCAAATAAGTGGAGCACTGGACTTATGAGAGGGAAATGCTTTTGGGCGCGAAAAATAAGGAATCTTCTATGAGAATATTTTTGTTTTGAAGGTTTTGAAAATCTTTGACTTTAGTGGATAGTACAGTCAGGGCTGTGTAACAGGCTGTCACTGTCAGGTATATTTTATTATCCGTGTTTCTCACGCGCGCGTTTAAACGCGTGTGTATTTTTCCTGCTGTTTGGAGAACTGTGATATCCGGAAAGTCGCTGTGACGGTTACCGATGCTATTTATTGGGATAAGTATATAACGTTTGGGTAACCTCTTTTGTGTAATCATTGTTTTGTTGAAAACTTTTCCCCTTCCTTTCTTCTTTAAATTGTTAGAGAAAGAGATTGTCAATCTTTCTTCTTCTTATGTCAACTGGAGACTATCACAAAGATTTATCGGAAGAAATGTCGCTGAACTGCCACCGCTGAAATGGCCTAGGGCAACTTTTGACGGCCTGGTTCAGAACTTTAGATTCCCGGAGACCTGGGGTGCCCGGTACCCTGAGGAGGGTCAGACGGCAGCAGATGCTCCGGCTGGGTATATTACTCTGTTTTGGGACTTCTTTTACGAAGGCAACTTTCGCTTGCCTGTAACAAAGTTCTTCCTTGAAATTCTTGGTTTTTACAACATTCATCTTTCTCAACTGCACCCTATTGGCATGGTCAGGGTTCGTCATTTTGAGTTTGTGTGTCGGACTATGCATATTGAGCCGACCGTTCCCCGATTTAGGGTTTTCCATCAAATGCATTGTACCCAGGGGTTTTATTCATTCGTTCAGAGAGCATCTGCAAAGAAAATTTTGCAGCAACCTCCGAAGTCTTTTCATGATTGGAAACAGAAATTTTTCTTTATTAAGGCCGGAGTGATTCCGGTGAGGATGGTTTGAAGGGGAAAGGAAGATGTTCCCCTTGAAACGCTTCGGACCCCTTCTGACGAGAATTGGTATCAAGATTTGAAAGAAATTCCTAACATTGTTCTGCCGGAGAAAGCCCTTGTCGGAGCTAGTATGAGTTTAAACTGGAAGATGGATCGGGACGACAAGCCGGTGTATACGGAGGAAGGTCATGGTATGATTGGGTTTTCTCCTTCTTACCTTTCTCTCCCCTTTTTTTGAACATGTTTCCCTTCTTTTGCAGTTGTTTCGTTGTATGTTGTTGCATATAAGAGAGAAGGGGGAAGGATGGGTACCATTAAGAAAAATCCTGACGAAGAGCTTTGGTACCATCGTATTGTGAGGAATTTTGCTCTTCCGCGGGATGTGGATTTGCCTGCACAACCTGCTGCTGGTATAGGTAAGATTGCGCATACTGTTTGTTGTTTTACTCACCATTGCGCGTCTGAGTGAATTGTTCTTTTGCGCTTTATAGGTGAGTTGTCAAATTTGGGCATAGGCCCTGAGAAGAAAAGACGCGCGACGACTAGTAATGTTGCGCCGAAAAAGAGTGATGCTGAGAAGACTCAATCTTCTAAAGCTAAAAATGTTGGGGAGAAGAAAGGTATGCGCCATTCTTCTGACAACTGGTGTGATTATGTGGTGGTTTCTGATACTTTGGAGGGTCTTGCGCCTGCAGTTACTATTAGGCGACCGAAACCAGAACCAAAGGATTCTGCTGACATTCCCCCATCCAACCCAGAGGATCCAATTGATTTGGAATCCAGTCCTGAGCATTTGGTGCAAAGGGGAGCAAGCAAAAGGAAACAAACTGATACTGACGCGGAGGGTCAACCTCCTAAAAAAGTTCAAAGGAAGAAAATTACTAGAAAGGGGAATCTTGATGCCTTTGTTACGGAATCTGTTCCTGGTAAGTGGCGTCTTTCCTTGTTTTCTTTATGCAGACTAGATCCTTACGGATTTTATTTTTCCAGAAGTTGTTGTTGCTCCTATTCCCACAGGACTACAATCTGTGGAAAATGAAGAAACTCCCTCTACCCCTCCACATGCTTCTGTAGCTGACCAGCTGAAACCTACAGAGGTTGCAAACGATGGTGTGGAGAAGACTGTTGAAGCTGAGAAGCCTGTTGGTGTTGATCCAAGTGTGGTGGATGATGCTGATAATCCTCCAACCCTTGAGGTTGTTGTTCAAGATTTGGGGAAAGAGACAACTGAGAAAACTTCTACTTCTTCCCCTAGACCTTCTGATACTATGCCAGAGCATGTTGAGAAGGTGACAGTTGAGGGAGAAGATTCGTCTTCTGGTATTAGTAAACATTCTCCGATCCGCCCAGAGGAAACCTTGGGAGATTACTATTATCGAACCTACACGGAGAAAGATGTTGCTGATCCTCATGCCCCCGTTTGGAACTTAAAGAAAGGTGATACTTTCTCAGATTGGCATGTGTGCCAAGATTGGTTGCAGGGGATACTTGCACCTGGGGAGATTAAATTTCAGGAAGGTCGATCTTATGAGCAGACCTACCAGTCTTATTGTGCAGAAACTGCTTCTCATGTCTCTACCACTCACCGCATAGTACGTGAGTGGTATAGTATGCATAAGGAGCAGGAATCCTTTATGGTGTCTTGGAAGAAATTTGCCAAAGATGAGAGACGTCTGGCTCAATTGATGGCTAAATTAAAAGATGATCAAGCCAAGTTTGAGGCTGAGCGTAAGACTGAGGAATGGTCTGTTGCTGATTGGAAAAGAAAGGCGGAAGCTGAAGCTGCTCTCCTTTCCGAGGAACGTAAAAGTTGGAGAAAGATTTGCGAAAAAGATAATGCTGAGAAAGCAAACCTTCGTAATATCATTAATAACCTCAAGGCCGAGGTTGAAAAACTGAAGGATCAGGATGCGGAGGTAGAAAAATTGAAGAAGGAGAAAGCTGATGCAGAAGCTGCGCTGGCGGAGGCGCGTTCTCATAGGGAGCATAGTGAGCAACGAGAGGTACAAGCTTTTGCCACCCTTGCCCTTAGAGATAAAGAGTTGAAAGAACTTACTGCTTTGGTTTCTGATCAGGAACAACTTAAGAAGGATCTGGAGCTTGCGCATTCCGAGAATACTGAAACCTCCCGCCGTTTGACTGAGGTTGAGGAGAAATTGGAAAATTCAGAAACGGCGCGGGTTACAGCGGAAAGCGAGCTTGAACCTTTAAAGAATGATATGGCCTGGTTGAAAGATCGCGGGATTGCTTGCGTAAGTTTTTTCTCTCCTTCTTGTTTGTGGAAAGCGCTTTTTTTATACTTATTTTTGCTTGATTTCATAGGTTGCGGAATCTGTGTTAAATTCTGAAGAGTTGGATAAAACCGTTGCTAACTTAATGGTTGCTGCACGACGTGATGGGTATGCGCAAGGATACGCTGAATGTTCCCAACATGTGAACAGTGTATTAAAAGTTAACTGGGATGATAGCAAATCTGCAACTTTTGGCGTAAATACTGGTGCCGCGCTTGCTTCCATGAAGACAGAGTTTAATAATTTGCAACTTCCGGTTATGGACTTGATAAACGCAGCGCTGCAGTCGAATGACCACGTAGCGCGATTAAAGGAAATCTTTCTGGATGAGGGTGAAGATTTATAGTAGTTTTAAAATTGTATTTGAACAATTTTTCATGTAATATGCGGGATGTAAATCCCTGTCTTGATGGTGCGCTGTTGTGCAAGTATCTTAAACACTGCCGTGTTTTGGAAATGTTCAGGACGTATCCGTACGTTTGAGAACAACACGTTTCTATTTGTTTTGTTTAATGATTTTACAATCTTTTGCATGAGTACAATTGCTTTTATCGAGTAAGGCGAATGAAGTTGGTATAAAGCTCATGTGTGGATTTATGGTCGTTTGTGACGTGATCACTGACCGCGCATGGAGCTTGTTTTGTAACTACCATAATGTTTTTGCGCTTACTACAAGAAATTGCATGCACTTTGTAAACACAAAAATAATAGAAACTTTGTAATTTTATTCATGGATAGAGCATAGAGGCTTTACAAAGTTTTTGTTATAATTATGTGGAATTTAACTTACTCTCTGGTATTTCCGCCGTATCTGATGGATCATGTTTTTCCACGGGGAACTTACAGAGCCGTTACTTAGGTTTTCGCCCGTTTACTTGGGCCCTCCTCCCCTCGGGTTATCTGCTTAATCTCTTTTTGTACATTTTGGAGTAAATGCGTTAGTTCGCCGCTCTTGAGAGCTTTCTCTATTTCTGTGCGCAGAGAGATGCAGTTGTTAGTGGTGTGCCCGTTGTCTTTGTGATACTCGCAGTACTGCGCCGGGTCTTGTCCACGTTTACTTTTCATCGGAATCGGAGGCTTGAATTGATAGTCTTCAGTACTTAAGACCTCCGCCGGGGTTTTTGTTAGGGGAGTCCATTGTCTCTCTCTATTTTCCTGTTTGCTCTCCCACTGTGCGGAGAGTTTGTTGATTGTTGTGCGAGCGTCTTCGGACGAACGGCTTCCTGTTCCAGACTCACGCCATGATTTTTTAAACCTTTTTTCGCCAGTTAAGCTTAAATCTGCGGGTCTATTGTGCGGTGGTGGTGGCCTGTTTGTTGTGAGGTTTTTCTTAGTTTGCGCATAGACTTTGGCCGCCGCCATTATCTTCTCCCAACTTGTTGGAAGGCCTTCTGTTCCAGATAAAACTTTAACCATGTCGTCGCATCGAACCGTGTACTTGAATTGAGCGCGGATCAATTGTTCATGAACACCGCCAATTTCCAATACTTCTTTATTGTATCTGGTGATGAAATCTTCTAGATTTTCGTCATCTCGGCGCCAGATGTTCATGACGTCGGATGTATCACGGATGGAACGCCGCTGCTGGCTGAAGTGTGTCAAAAACTTTTCTCGCAGATCCTTCCATGATTCAATCTATCCGGTTGGTAGGTTATCGAACCAAATTCGTGCTGGGCCGGTCAGGGTTTGCACGAACAGATGACACCATAACGGGAGAGTCCAACCCCCAACCAGACCTGCGCTGGTAAATACCCTTAGGTGATCATCGGGGTCTGTTAACCCGTTAAATTTCCCTATGTTGGATGGTAATTTAGCCTTTTCCAAAGGAGCTAAAGCTATTTCTAGTATGAATTTTGAGTTTTCCGCTGCTTCTGCAGGGCGATAAACCAAGTCATAGTTGTGTTCTGCCTCAGGGTTATAAACCGCTCGAGGCCTGTACTTGTTATAGTTTGGTTGCAACCGATTGAACACACTGGTATTTACACTTAAACGGTATGTTGGATCGGATTCATCAGTGTAGGTATCTCTTTGAGAACCCAACCTATCATGCACTGATTGTCATCGATGTGTTCTGCCATGGTTCTCTCTCTAGTAACTTCCTGTCTGAACGTTTTGTGACGTAGATCTGGTATAAACTTCTGTACCTTCATAAGTTGATTCTTCCCGCTGAGAGGCATGAGCACGAGATCCCGGTCTCCGTGATTGAGTCAGGGGAGCAGTTTGAGCACACAGCTGTGTGTATACTGCGTTTAATGCCCCTTGAGACCGGACATACCAGGATATCGGAGTTTCTCCTGGTGGTAAAATTGATTGAGCAGGGTTTGCTGGTAACATTCCTGCAGTGATGGGATCATTTGCTCGATTGGATTGAACCTCGTTATCGTCCGAGGCATCTTCCGGAATTCCTTCTACTTGTAAATTGTTTGGTCGAGGACCATGTTGCCGGTGAGATGACGAATTTTCTGCCATGTGCAAAACAGAAAATGAAAAGAACTAAATCGAAACGAGATGAAAACTAGAAGAAACAGAGGAATCGGTGGGCGCCAATGAAGAAACACTAGATAAATGGTCGGAACCGAGATATCTAGGGGGTCTGAATCCGCATAAAAAGGTTAGTTCCCACTCGATCGATTCATGTCTTAACAAACCTTCTTCTCCGGTAATTCTGCAAAAAAAGAGCACCGTTAGCCTCGCCAAGGGGAGAAGAGGGTTCTCTCCTTGACCCGACTCCGGTGTGAGAATAAGTATTGGTAATGAAGAAGAAGATGTATTTGAGAAGTGTGTGTAACTTGTGTTCATACCTGATTTTTCTCTTATTTATAACCGGGAGTCGTTCAAAAGGCGGGAAAACCCGTTGGTGAAAAGAAGACGGAAGATGCTAACTCCGTAAGCGGTTATGTTTCCTTCCGTTAATACTCCTTGATCCGATGTGATAGCACACGGATCGTGGTTTAGATCAAAGGCTAGGGGTTTGCCACGTGTAAAGTGACTTAAGTGAAGATTATTCTTCCTTTGCATGCATTTGTTGTGAATTCGGGGACGACTGATATGGCGACACGTGTCCAGACGGTTGTAACCGTCTTGGTGGTGCACGATTGTATTATTTCTAGAAGATTACTGCTGTAATCTGGTGTGACACCTTATCATGTGGAAACAGGTGAATAAATCCCAAGTCTGGGCAAATAATATCCAAGTCTGAATATTAAGCGGAAGTATCTAACTCCGGATTTTTTTCCTTTGTTTTGTGTAGGAAAGGCGCAAGGTTTTATGGTTCCCTTTGGGCGCAAGTGTTGGCTGTTGTGGGCCTTTTTAAACCTCTCTTTTATGAGACCAGTGCGCGGCCGCGCAAGGTGCCAGGCTTGAAAATTAAAGTTGTGGTATGGTCCCAAGCACTTTTTATAAGGTTTTTGGGACCTTACCCCTTCACCGGGTTATAGTATTAATAGTAGTTAACTTATGAGGGGGTCAAAGAGTTTGGATCCCCGCCATCCAATACCTATGGGCATTGAAGGAGATCCTACTAAATTTGACCCAGGTCCCTTGCAGGACCTCTAAACGCTGAACAAGGGCAAGACCCTTACCAAACCGTTCCCTTAACCCCGGACCAGGTAGCCAACATACCTCCATATAGACCGTGGAGATATGAATGGTGAAAATCTTTTATTTTATATAGACAGTAAAATAATGCCAAGACACCACGGACAAACGATAAGGAAAGATCACCTTCAACATAAGCAACTAGTTATTAAAGTCATTAATACAAACCAAATAAAAAGTGCAAAAGATTAAAAATAAAAAGTATTATACTAAACACTTGTCTTCACCAAGTGATGTAAGAGACTTAGGCAAACATGGCCTTGATTGTCAAGAACTCTTACGATCAATCTTGGATCCCGAGACGACTCACACACTCTATGATGGACAATGGATAATGGTGGTGGATGATGGTGTTATGGTGGTGGTGGGTGGTGGGTGAAGTGTGAGAGAGGTGGTGTGCCAAGGGATGAGTTGCAATGAAACCGAGCACTCCTATTTATAGGCTGAACAGAAGGCTGGGCACGGCCCCGTGTCCGCTGGGCACGGCTCCGTGCCTGTCTGACACTCTCTCTCTTCATTAATTGTAGTTCGCAATTCAATTAATGCGTCTGTAGTACTTTCGCCACGCCCCCGTGTTCACTGGGCACGGCCCCGTGGTGGGCAATAAAAGCTTCTACTGGTTTGTCTTTTCTGCTGCTTCTTGGGCACGGCCCCGTGCTGGCTGAGCACGGGGCGTGTTCAGTCTTCTGCCTTCTCTATTTTGCTTGGGAGGAAGCTGTCGAGGGGTCGGGCAATCCACTTATGTTCCTTTTCTTGTATTTATGTTAGATTTAGCTGTCTTTTTGCTTCTTTTGTTAATTTGAGCTCATTTAATCCTGAAAATACAAAAGGAAGACAAAAACACTATTTTTCCAACATTAGTACTAAAAAAGGGTTAGTTTTATGCCTCATTTGATGTAATTTATATGTTGCATTTTACACACATCAAAGAACATCATACTTTGGCCTCATTCAACCATGAATAGCTTATATCTAACCGATTTCCACATAGACAAACTAAAATCTATCATAGATCTAGACATTTCCCGATTTCGGGTTAAACGTTGAACTGTCGTTCCGAACAGTTCACCGGCCGGACTTGGGTGATTCCTGTCCGAACCGGTGCAGCAAGTAAGAACCCACATACGATGGTTTAACTCGCCGTTAAAATACCTCAAAATCATATCGAAACAACCAAAACATCCAAGTGGTAGACGAAAGGCCGACCAGGTCAGAATTGCTGGCCGAACGGCTAGGCTGTTCGAACGAACAGCCCAGCCGATCGAACATACCAGCCGATCGACCGGGCCAGCCGATCGGCTAGCACATGGTCCCACACTTTTAAAACTTCATGAAGTATGCTATTGACGAGGTGATGTTCGATCGAATATGCTAATCGATTGGTAAAGATTACTCTTCGGATCATGAGATACTATGCTTCGCACTTAATCGATTTTGCAACTCGTTCATAGTATGGAGTGCCACCCGATCGAGCATGCTGTTCGATCGAGTGACATCCTGCTGAGAACTACTTCTGAAGTTCCTAACCGATCGGTTAAGCCGGCCGATCGAACAGACCGTTCGATCGATCGACCTGAAAGGTAAGAACACTTCAGTGTTCTCAAATACTACAACGAAAACTTCAAAAGTTCAAACCATCATACACAAACACATCAGAGGAGGAAACAATCCACTCGAATGGCCCAGCCGATCGAGCCTACCGGCCGATCGAACAGGACTGTTCAAACAGACTTTCAAGCCGAACGAACAGCCAGTTCGATCGAACCTGCCGTTCGATCCATTTACTCTCGTTTGCATTTCCGCATTACCATTGTTGTGCTATCGAACTATTCAGGCTAACCCTACTCTCAGTGCTCCCTTCAATCCATAATCAATCACTGTGAGTATACTCAATCCCTTTTTGCTTTTAGCACTTTTGGGAGTTACATACGTTACTTATCGAAATCACAACCGAACACACTATTCAAACTATTTGAACGCTAACCGATTGCATGTATTACGTGACTAAATGTATGCTTGTTGTTATGTTTACACGTGGAATGCTGTCTACCTGCCTTAGCAACGTAGTACTATAGTTTGGACTCAGCACCCGTTCACACGGGGGTTGTTAAGGACAATTACTTGCATGGATTACAGTGGTAATCATGTATTGCGAACTATCTCGGACAGTCAACCCGCATTCGTTGGTATCGATAGATCCATGTCGATAATTAACATGCATCGTTTCCCTCTGTGTACGTGCTGGTTATGCGTAAACTATTCAAACTCTATATGCTATTATCAAACTTGTATGCTCACCTTTACATTTTATGTATTGACATTATTTTAACGTATGTGACAGGTGTTTAAGATGTTTGCTTGCTAGGGAGGCGAGGCTAGAATAAAGCTTAGAGGCCCCCAACAAATAGTTGTATGTCAGGAACAAGCAACTAGGGCATAGTTGTCTGTAGATCTTGTCAGGCTGGGTCTTAGAAGCATTGAACAATATTTATCTATGTTAAATCTGAGTTGTCGGAACAGAATTACTTGTTTGGATGTTATCTGTAATAATGTATTTGTTTATTCGGGATACGGTGTGGGACGTATCTTTAACTGAATTATATAGATAGTTGTTATGGAAACTTCTGGACAATCTGTTTCGCTCAGTGCCATGCCCCGATGATTCCGCCATCGGTTGGGGTGTGACAGATTGGTATCAGAGCCATAACTATAGGGAATTAGGCTAGACACGACCTAGTCCGGGTCGCTGTCTTAGAGACCTAGACTATAGTTAGGAACCAACAGACCAAGCTTATGTGCTCTATTCTGCAATTATTCGCTATCACTGCACTCGAATTTTCAATTAAAGTTAAGCGATTTGGTCAGCAATAGGTGTGAAAGCCGCAAACTCCCGACTAGATTGCCTGGCTAATGTTGATTTTATCAATTTATCAATGGTTTTCTCATTTCTTTCGATAACGAACGAGGAGAATTATACCAAATCAGGAGTGAAATCCATATTTTGATGAATAATCTCCTCTATTTTATTAAAGCTCAGGAACAAAGGTCGTTAAGTCAGGGGCGAAACCCTAACCTTGACAATTTGTTCCGAACTTTATTGCATCTCACCAAAGCTTCGACGGACTCCAACGACCTGAACTCGCAAGTATGACCTAGGGAATGCGTGTAGAATGCCCAAGAATCGAGGCAGAAACACGACCTCTAAAGTCAAAATATGACGACAAGTCTAATGTGAATAGTCGAATCTCTTTGGGTAGTCGATGTCTAGTAGCCGCAGACAATCCAATTCCCGATTTTTGTGTTTTTGAGTCGGCAGTTGTCACTCTGATGACTCGTCGATTTATGTGTTTATGTGTGCTTTATCTGTTTATGTGTTTATATTTTGGATATTATTCAATTTTGCTGCCATTTCGATCAACACACACGACTCGCATTGCTATTCTATCTCAATTCGATATTCAGTTACAATCTAGACGGTACTATGCTATGCTATGCTATACGACTATACGATGCTACTCGATATACTATACGCGACCAATATATGCGAACGACACCCGAAGCTTTGAATAATATGTTTCTGTATTCTGACTACCTCTACGGTTAAATAGGAATGTGTTCTGTGTTTATATGTTTCTGTGCTCTACGTGCTTGTGTGCCTTCATGATCTATGTGCTTTATGTGCTTCTGTGCTTTATGATTACGTGTATCTGTGGTTATGTGCCCATGTGTTTATGTGATATGTGTTTCGACGTGTTCCTAAGCTTTAGTAGTCTAGACGTGTGAGGTGAGATTCGACTTTGTTGTGTTGAGTCCTGTGACGATGTCTATTGCAGACCATGTCGTCGTCTGGATCCCGACACCATCTGACTCGTCAAGAGAAGAGATATAAGCGTCTTGCCGCTATCATCGCCAAAAGCATGGCAAAAGCTGTGAGCAATGTTTATTAAAACGTCAGCAAGTCGACTGATGAATCACGAACAAAGGCACCCAAAGATGCTAGCAAAGCTGCATTCAGCTTCAAGCAGTTCAAAGCATTCGGGCCCAAAGACTTCACTGGCGAGGATGGCCCTACCGCCATGTTTCACTGGTTCGACTCGGTTGAAGTCACTCTGCGCCAAAGCGGCTATCCTGAGAATCTCCGCACCCTCAACGCAACAGGCGTCTTCCAGTCCCGTGCTCTAGACTGGTGGACGGCCGAACGAAACAAGCGCGGAAATGATGCAGCTTACGAGCTAACATGGGAGGAGTTGAAGGCAATTATGATCGACGAATTCTGCCCTCCTCATGAACGCCAAAAGCTGGAGGACGAGTTTTGGACCATCAAGCAGAAGGATGGAGACAACGCTGCTCTCACTGCTCGCTTCAAGCAGCTTAGCATCATATGTCCCGATCAGGTCAAGACCTCAGATCAAACCATCAAGAAGTACATTCGGACTCTGCCCGATTGTGTAGCCGACTTTGTTCACGCCTCCAAGCCAGCGACAATTGAAGAGGCTTACCTACTCGCCGCTGAAGTCAATGACAAGCGAGTGAAGTTTGGCTTTTGGGATAAGCATACCAAGAAGAAGGAAGAAGAAGGAAGAAGAACAACAACAACAGCTCCAGCAACAAGAGCTGTGCTGCCGCAACAACTGCTGCTCCTCTACAGGCTGTACCAGCTCAGCAGCAACAGCACCACCGCTCAGCTCCAGTGATCAATGCACCGCCAGCAAAGCGTGCGTACACAGGCCCTCACCCGCTCTGCCCAACATGCTCGTATCATCATCCAGTGGGTCTAGCCTGTCGTTTTTGCGCTCACTGCAACCTTTTCGGTCATTTCACTGCGAACTGTCGCTTTAGTCCCCGTCAAGCCCCAGTGCAAGCTACTGTCAACCAAGCTCTGCGCCCCGCCCCTCAAGGCCAACAAGCAGCTCAAGCACCTGCAGTCAATGCTCGAGTCTGCTTTGCATGTGGTGATCCTAACCACTTTGCAAACAGGTGCCCGAACAGGGTGGTTAAGCAAGAGCCCCAGCAACCCCAGTAGCAACAACCGCAGCCTCAGCAACAGCAGCAAGCAGCCCATGCTCGAACCTTCAACATCAATGCCCGTCAGGCTCAGGCAGATAATAACGTGGTTAATGGTACGTTCCTTGTGAATGGTATTTATGCATCGTGTTTGTTTGATAATGGAGCCGATAACTGCTTTGTATCGTTTGAATTCGAGAAGCTCATTAGTCGTAAGCGCTCTTACCTGTCCTCGTCATTCGAAGTTAAAGTCGCTACTGGAAGAACTGTCGCAGTTAACTCTGTTCTTCGTGATTGTACCCTAGAGCTCAACAATCACATCTTTCCAATCGACCTTATTCCGATGCAACTCGGAAGTTTCGACGTCATAGTAGGCATGGACTTTCTTCGCAAAAACCATGCTGAAGTTGTGTGCTTTGAAAAGATGATTCGATTTTCCCTCGCAAATGGTGATTTGTTATGCGTATACGGTGAAACAGCTTCGAAAGGTCTCAAGCTCATGTCATGCATTCAAGCTAGCAAGTATCTCCGCAAGGAATACCGAGCCTTCTTGGCCAACATTGTAGTAGCGGAGAAGGAAAAAAAAGAAAGCCGACGTCAAAGATGTTCCAGTGGTCCGTGAGTTTCCTAAGGTGTTCCCTGACGATCTCCTGGACTACCGCCAAGTCGTGATATCGACTTTCGTATTGACCTCATTCCTGGAGCTAACCCCGTCGTTAAAGCTCCTTATCGACTCGCTCCATCCGAGATGCGGGAACTCTCAAACCAACTCCAGGAATTACTTGAAGAAGGCTTTATTCGCCCGAGCACCTCTCCTTGGGATGCGCCAGTCCTTTTCGTCAAAAAGAAGGACGGGTCGTTCTGGATGTGCATCGATTATCGGGAGTTGAATAAGCTAACTATTAAGAACCGATACCCCTTGCCCCGAATCGACGACCTATTTGATCAGCTACAAGGTGCCAAGTGTTTCTCGAAGATCGATCTACGTTATGGCCATTATGAGTTCGTTGTTATGCCTTTTGGTCTAACCAACGCACCCGCGGTCTTTATGGATCTGATGAATCGCGTGTGTAAGCCTTTCTTGGACCGTTTCGTCATCGTGTTCATTGACGATGTCTTGATCTATTCCAAATCGAAGACCGAACACGCGCAACATCTACGTTTGGTTCTCGAGTTACTTCAGGGGAATCAACTCTACGCCAAGTTCTCCAAGTGTGAATTCTGGTTAGAGGAAGTTCAGTTTCTGGGTCACATCGTGAATAGTCAGGGAATACACGTCAATCCCGCGAAGATTGAAGCCGTCAAAAGTTGGATTAGCCTAAGAACCCGTCTGAAGTTCGTTCTTTTCTCGGACTAGCGGGCTATTATCGACGATTTATCAAAGGATTCTCTAAAATCGATGTGCCGCTTACCGCTCTTACTCATAAAGGTAAGCCTTTTGTGTGGGGAACCGCACAAGAGTCTGCCTTTCAAACTCTCAAGCACATGCTGTGCAACGCTCCGATTCTTACGCTGCCCGACGGAAGCGACGACTTCGTAGTCTATTGTGATGCTTCCAACCCTTGTCTTGGTTGTGTACTTATGCAACGGGACAAGGTTATAGCGTACGCATCTCGACAGCTCAAGATCCACGAGAAGAACTATACAACCCATGACCTCGAGCTAGGCGCAGTTGTCTTTGCATTAAAGATTTGGCGATGCTACCTGTATGGTACCAAGTGTACGATCTTCACAGATCACAGGAGTTTACAACATATCTTCAATCAGAGGGAACTTAATATGCGTCAACGCCGATGGGTAGAACTCCTCAACGACTACGACTGTGAGATTCGCTATCACCCAGGCAAGGCGAATGTTGTTGCCGACGCGCTCAGCAGAAAGAGTTACGTGCTCAGTATCCGAAACGTTCAAGCCCAGCATAACCTCGAAACCCTTATCCGTGAAGCTCAACATGCTTGCTTTAACGAGCATACATTGAAGAAAGAGAGGATCTATCACGATGGAGCTCAGTTAGTAAGCAAATCTGATGGAATTTTCTACCATCTGGACCGAATTTGGATCCCTAAGCGGACCGATTTGTGAAAGATTATCATGAATGAAGCCCACAAGTCCCGATATTCTATTCATCCCGGCGCTGACAAGATGTACCAGGATCTTCGTTATAAGTACTGGTGGCCGGGCATGAAACGGGATATCGCTCTTTACGTTGGAAGTTGCTTAACTTGTGCAAGAGTCAAGGCTGAACATCAAAGACCATCCGGCTTACTCGAACAACCGCCGATACCGATATGGAAGTGGGAAAGTATAGCTATGGATTTCATAACGAAACTTCCGCCCACGCCATCAGGTCACGACAGTATTTGGGTTATAGTTGATCGTCTAACCAAATCAGCCCACTTTTTGCCAATACGAGAAGACTATAAGGTGGAACGACTAGCCCATATCTACACCGACAAGATCATTTGTAATCATGGTACGCCTCGCGACATCATCTCTGACCGTGATGCTCGGTTTACTTCTCGATTGTGGGAAACTTTTCAAGCGGCTCTTGGTACGTCGCTTAATCTGAGTACTGCATTCCATCCACAAACCGACGGACAGACTGAAAGAACGATCCCTACTCTTGAAGACATGCTCCGGGCGTGTGTCATAGATTTTGGTGGTAGTTGGAACAAACACCTGCCACTAGTCGAATTCTCGTATAATAACAGCTATCATGCTAGCATCCAAATGGCACCATTCGAGGCCTTATATAGAAGGAGATGTCGTTCGCCTATTGTGTGGCACGAGATCGGTCATTCGCAATTAACCGGTCCCGAGATACTACAAGAAACGACCGAAAAAATCCACCAAATTCGAGACAACTTGGTGAAAGCTCGGAATAGACAGAAAAGTTACGCCGATAGAAGACGCAAGCCCCTTGAATTTGACGTTGGCGACTACGTACTCCTAAAGGTATCCCCTTGGAAGGGTGTAGTCCGATTCGGCAAGAAAGGGAAACTAGCGCCTCGATATGTTGGACCTTTTAAGATTCTGGAAAGGATCGGAAAAGTCGCCTACAGACTCGAACTACCGGAAGAACTCAGTAACGTCCACCCAACTTTCCATGTGTCTAACCTCCGAAAATGCCTTGCTGATCATGATCTAATCGTACCACTCGACGATCTTCAGGTCAACGAAACCTTGCACTTCGTGGAAAAGCCTGTCGAAATCACGGATCGCCAAACCAAGCAACTCAGGTGCTCACGCATCCCTATCGTGAAGGTCCGATGGGAAGGCAAGCGAGGCGCGGAGTTCACTTGGGAACTCGAAAGCGACATGAAGGCCAAGTACCCGCAACTGTTTGAATAAAGATCTGAAACGTCAAATTGGTAGACGACTCACGGCGATGTGCAGCTTCGAGCCTAATTTCGAGACGAAATTCCCTAAACAAGTGGAGGCTGTAACACCCCGTGTTTTCGAATGTCAAAGTCAAAGTCCAAGTCAACTTATACTTCTTTGACTGATAATGGTTCTTTTTGCTTTTTGTATTATGTGGAGTAAGTGTTGTCTAAATGAAATGACCGAATGTTTAATCCAAGCGACCGATTTACGACTGTGAAAAATAGAAAGTAACAATGCGATAAGGTTAATCAATCGACAATCAAGTTGATTAAATCAATCATCGAACTCGAACCTTGAATTATGCGAATTTTGGTATTGCTATATGTGTGTGTGTGCCTTATGTGTTACTTGTGCGTGTTTACTTTATGTTTTGTGTGGTATTCAATCGAATCAATCGAAACTCGAATCGAAACTCGAAAAGCAATCAAACACAATCAAAACCGACATCGAAACGTGACTTACAGATGATTGTATATTGGATATAGTAGTTGGGACTCAAAGTAATTTGACTAGGAACTCTATCGTATTCGTATCATCGTCCATCGAAATCGAAATATCGAAAACCGTCGTGAAATACTCGAAAAGGGTTGCTGATCGAACAGGAAGCACCCTGATCGAACAGGCCAGCCGATCGAACAATCGAGCAGGCCATTCGATCGGAGGTCCTGGCCGATCGGTTGACACTTTCCTCTTTTGGAGCCTATAAATAGCCCTGTCATTGTCACTCTTTCTACTTTTGGAAAGCTCTGACCGAACCAGCCCTTATTCTTCACCTTTTCTCAGATTTATCTCAACTCCGGTAAGTTTTCACTCTAATTCTTGTACGTTTTTGATCATTGCACGATTCTACACCTTTCTATCTTTCAAAACTTGATTTCTAACCGTGAAATCACCAAGATCTAAGTGTTCTTGGATGATGTCATCATGGTGTTCTTGAAGAACATCATACTTTGGCCTCATTCAACCATGAATAGCTTATATCTAACTGATTTCCACATAGACAAACTAAAATCTATCATAGATCTAGACATTTCCCGATTTCGGGTTAAACGTTGAACTGTCG
The DNA here is from genome assembly GCF_002127325.2 of Helianthus annuus. Lineage (NCBI taxonomy): Eukaryota > Viridiplantae > Streptophyta > Magnoliopsida > Asterales > Asteraceae > Helianthus > Helianthus annuus. The sequence continues at coordinate 164,468,173 of NC_035434.2, read as the reverse complement.
TTCCGAACAGTTCACCGGCCGGACTTGGGTGATTCCTGTCCGAACCGGTGCAGCAAGTAAGAACCCACGTTCTATGGTTTAACTCGCCGTCAAAATACCTCAAAATCATATCGAAACAACCAAAACAGCCAAGTGGTAGACGAAAGGCCGACCAGGTCAGAATTACTGGCCGAACGGCTAGGCTGTTCGCACGAACAGCCCAGCCGATCGAACATACCAGCCGATCGACCGGGCCAGCCGATCGGCTAGCACATGGTCCCACACTTTTCAAACTTCATGAAGTATGCTATTGACGAGGTGATGTTCGATCGAATATGCTAATCGATTGGTAAACATTACTCTTCGAATCATGAGATACTATGCTTCAGCACTTAATCGATTTTGCAACTCGTTCATAGTATGGAGTGCCACCCGATCGAGCATGCTGTTCGATCGAGTGACATCCTGCTGAGAACTACTTCTGAAGTTCCTAACTGATCGGTTAAGCCGGCCGATCGAACAGACCGTTCGATCGATCGACCTGAAAGGTAAGAACACTTTAGTGTTCTCAAATACTACAACAAAAACTTCAAAAGTTCAAACCATCATACACAAACACATCAGATGAGGAAACAATCCACTCGAATGGCCCAGCCGATCGAGCCTACCAGCCGATCAAATAGGACTGTTCAAACAGACTTTCAAGCCGAACGAACAACCCGTTCGATCGAACCTGCCGTTCGATCCATTTACTCTCGTTTGCATTTCCGCATTACTCATTGTTGTGCTATCGAACTATTCAGGCTAACCCTACTCTCAGTGCTCCCTTCAATCCATAATCAATCACTGTGAGTATACTCGATCCCTTTTGCTTTTAGCACTTTTGGGTGTTACATACGTTACTTATTGAAATCACAACCGAACACACTATTCAAACTATTTGAACGCTAATCGATTGCATGTATTACATGACTAAATGTATGCTTGTTGTTATGTTTACACGTGGAATGCTGTCTACCTGCCTTAGCAACGTAGTACTATAGTTTGGACTCAGCACCCGTTCACACGGGGGTTGTTAAGGACAATTACTTGCATGGATTACAGTGGTAATCATGTATTGCGAACTGTCTCGGACAGTCAACCCGCAGTCGTTGGTATCAATAGATCCATGTCGATAATTAACATGCATCGTTTCCCTCTATGTACGTGCTGGTTATGCGTAAACTATTCAAACTCTATATGCTATTATCAAACTTGTATGCTCACCTTTACATTTTATGTATTAACATTATTTTAACGTATGTGACAGGTGTTTAAGATGTTTGCTTGCTAGGGAGGCGAGGCTAGAATAAAGCTTAGAGGCCCCCAACAAATAGTTGTCTGTCAGGAACAAGCAACTAGGGCATAGTTGTCTGTAGATCTTGTCAGGCTGGGTCTTAGAAGCATTGAACAATATTTATCTATGTTAAATCTGAGTTGTCGGAACATAATTACTTGTTTGGATGTTATCTGTAATAACGTATTTGTTTATTCGGGATACGGTATGGGACGTATCTTTAACTGAATTATATAGATAGTTGTTATGGAAACTTCTGGACAATCTGTTTCGCTCAGTGCCATGCCCCGATGATTCCGCCATCGGTTGGGGTGTGACAGTAACGTATGTAACACCCAAAAGTGCTAAAGCAAAAAGGGTTCGAGTATACTCACAGCGATTGATTGATGGATTGAAGGGAGCGCTTCAGGGTAGGGTTAGCCTGAATAATTTGATAGCATAACGATGAATAACGCGTAAACTGGAAACAAGTGTAAGTGGGTCGAACAGCCTGGTCGATCGAACGGTAGGTTCGATCGAACGGGTTGTTCGTTCGGTTTGACTGTCTGTTCGGACAGCCTGTTCGATCGGCCGGTAGGCTCGATCGGTTGGACTGTTCGAGTGGATTATTTCTTCCTTTGAGTAGGATGTGTTTGTGTATGATGGCTTGACCTTTTGAAGTTTTCGTTGTAGTATTTGAGAACATTGAAGTGTTCTTACCTTTCAGGTCGATCGATCGAATGGCCCGTTCGATCGGCCGGCTTAGCCGATCGGTTAGACACTTCAGTAGTAGTCCTCAGTAGGATGTCACCTGATCGGACAACATGTTCGATCGGGTGGCACTCCAATACATCGAACGAGTTGAAAATCGATTAAGTGTTGAAGCATAGTATCTCATGATCCGATGAGTAATGTTATCGAACAGCTCGTTCGATCGAACATCACTTCGTTCAATACTACACATCATGAAATTGTCAAAGTGTGAGGCCATATTCTAGCCGATCGGCTGGCCTGGTCGATCGGCTGACATGTCCGATCGGTTGGGTTGTTCGTTCGAACATCCTGTTCGATCGGTCAGCATCCTGACCTGGTCGGCCTGTTCGTCTAACACTTGGCTGTTCTGATTGTTTGACGTTATATCGAGGTATTTTGACAATGAGCTGAACCATGACACTTTCGTTCTTACTTGTTTCCCCTGCTCGGACAGGAATCACCCAAGTCCGGCCGGTGAACGCTTCGGAACGGTAGTTTAACGTTAACCCGAAATCGGTGAACCTCGTAGATAGAATCCGAATCTTGAACCACGCAACCATTAGAATGACTAGTGAGTTGGCTCAAGCTCCGTTTCTACCGGTTTGAAGGCATTGAGTGTAAAAGAGTTGAAAGAAAGTTGGAAATCCTTCTTTCAATCCTTCACACCATGTAAATGTTCGGATCTGTGATAGATCTTAGTTTGTTTATGTGGAAATCGGCTAGATCCAAGTGATTCTTGGTGGATTGAGGCCAACACATGAAGTTCTTGAAGAACACCATGATGACATCATCCTAGAATACTTAGATCTTGATGATTTCACGGTTAGAAATAAAGATTTGAAAAATAGAAAGGTGTAGGAGCATGTGTAGATCAAAATCGTACAAGACTTAGGATGAAATCTTACCGGGATTGAGAGAAATCTGAGAAATAGTTGAGAGCACGAGCTGGTCGGTCAGAGGGTTTCCAAAAGTGGAAAGAATGACAATGACAAGCCTATTTATAGGCTTCCAAAAGGGGAAAGGGCTGGCCGATCGGCCAGGCATCCCGATCGAACAGTCTGTCCGATTGGCTGGGCGGTTCGATCTAGCTGACTGCCTGATCGATCCACAGCCTGTGTTGAGCGTTCGGTGCAACGATTTCTGATATTTCGATTTCGATTGGAGATGATACGAGTACGATAGAGTTTCCTATTCAAATTACTTTTAATCCCAACCACTATATCTACATACAAGCATTTACATTCCTTATTCGATTTCGATTTCGATTGAGTTCGATTGAGTTTCGAGTTTCGATTCGATTGATCACCACACATAGCATAAAGTAAACATGCACAAGTAACACATAAGGCACACACACACGTAATATAACACCAAATTCGCATAATTCGAGTTTCGAGTTCGATTGATGATTCGATTAGCTTGATTATTGATTGATTAACTTTATCGCATTGTTACTTCCTACTATTCACAGTCATAAATCGTTTCGCGTCGATTAAACATTCGATTACTTTGATTTCTCTGATTAACAACACTTACTCCGAATAATACAAATAAAACATAGAATAGACTAATTACAGTCAAAGAAGTCATACTTGACTTGGACTTTGACTTTGACATTCGAAAACACGGGGTGTTACAACATCGAGACACACAATCTGACATTTACTATAGAGGCAAGGTCACTCGTGCAAGCAACATCACCAGTCGATAAGGTTTACCATAAATAGAAGGTATGAGCTATAAAGGAGGCTTCCTAGGGCAGAGACCTCTGCCTATACAAGGGAGTATCCTCTAGCCACAATGGTGATCACTTCTCTCTCTCTCTATCTCTCTCTAAAACTATTCTCTCTCACTTATGCTTAACTCTTAGAGATCTTTTACTTAAAAGACAAGACGTTACTAAAACAAAAGAGCAAGTTACAAGGAGTATATACTATGAACAGTGTTGTAAAAGTCGGCATACTCGGCCTTGTACTCGGCGAGTACTCGGTCCTCGGACCACCTCCGAGGCGAGTTTACCTTAGTCGGACTTGACTAGTCGTCGGCGGTCAAAATCGGCCTACTCGGCCTTGTACTCGGACTACTCAGCCTTATACTCGGTGAGATTTGAACTTCAAACATGTTTCATTTTAAATTATACTGACATAAATTATACTTATTTTAACATATATATAATATACAACAATTAATTTTCTTTATATTTACGATGTCCGCGTACTCTCTGAGTACTCCGAGTACTCCCAACTCCCCATTCGGCCGACTAGGGACCGACTAGCGACTTTTGCAACACTAACGATGAATTCTGAAGTTACTAATCCCTCATATCCGAAGTACGAGGGTTTGTTATGTAAATAGTTAATAGACAGGTTAAGTTGCAATTAGATTAGTTATGCAAATACGAGGACCAAATATGACAAGATGAAAGTTTGTAACCTACAAACTTAAGGAAAAGGCGCCTCCTGAAGACACGCCCCTTCCCAAGCGACGCCAACATCACAAAATCAAAAAGACGCATTGATTCGCGAAGAGACATGTCTGTTCACTCGCAACTGTTGGATTACTATTTACTATAAATAGGGTTTAGATTTTTCAATTGTATTCATCACATGTACAAAAAATATTCGGTTTATATTCAAGTTTGATTCATGTTCTAGAGATCAAAGATCAGTTGGGGCCAACAAATTCGACGTAAAGGAATCAACAGTCACTCTAGCTACGGCCTGAACCACTTACATCACTTATTGGTTTGGTACGTAGTACGAAAAAACAGTGAAGACTGTTTGAATAACTCCTAAATAAAGCAGCACAAAACCCATAGTAAAAGACATTGAGACCCCTCCCTTCTTCCAGTAGGCATGCTTAATCTTGACCCATTGTAGATGCCACCAATCTTTACCATACTTGTTTACATTCATAAACAAGCTTGACAAGTAATGATCATCGATACCCACAATCATATCTTTCCCAACATCCTTGAAGAATTTTTCAATATCATGATCCGAACCAAAACAATTCACAATAATCTCACTTTCCGAAAGCAAACCCAAGTCAATTGAGGTGTTTATGAGACATCCCATGAACACAACATAGGTTGTAATATGTTTCGAGCAATGAAAGTTACATTGCTCGAAAGCCAAACAGTTTAAGAGAAACGAATAGAAAAAATCGTTAAAATTGATTTGAGGAACTAATAGCATTCCGTTTTGAAATTCAACATCCAAGAAGCTATCAGCTTCATAATTAGCCTTAAAATTTACCCCAATCTTAATAAGCTTGGTTGCAGATGGGATGAATTTAAGGGAAAGGTTATTGCTTTTAACATCCTTTTTAGGATAATTCGTGTTTCTATTCTTATTAGTTATGAAACTCTGTCTAAAAAAATCAAGTAAATGTTTTCCATCAAGATTCTCAAACTTCTTTAAAATGTCTGGTTGCCTACCAACCGCACGGCTGAAAAACTCAAGGATTAAAGATTGAAGCGTACGGTCCCCGCTTTTAGACTCTTCAAACAACTTTTGTAGAACAAAAAATGGAATTTGATTCTCTATCCTCAAAATATCTCTCATCAACAATGGAACAATCCAAGTTACTTTAAAGATGGGATCATCCGGGTGAGTGTCAACCAACTTCCCAACTTTTCTAAACAATTCAATCAAGAAAACCCCATCAAGCACCATCATTTTAGCTAGATCATTAGGGACAAGATCAATATACTCCGAGTAGCTTTCTCGAATTTCATTGTCCAATGGCACTATGATATTCATGAAAACACTAAGTGACTTACCGGTTCTTGTGATCATATAGTCGAGGAACCTCCCTTTATGTTCTTGAATCATCTCAAGATCCTTGTTCCCAGAGTGGTATGGGCCGATCGACACAATTCGGGGTTGATATGCTTCTTTCTTAATTTCATCTAGACTTCGGGGGACTCTATATATGCAACAAGAACTCTTGCCAGCTAACATGTTGAGTAATTTTGGTGATTCTTTCATTTGGTTATTCATGAGTTCTAGTTCTTGATCTATTGTGATAACATGGTTTTGATCCATGTTTCTGATCATTTCTTATTTCGATTCTTGATTTGGTGTTTGGAGGTGAATAAGTAAAGCAATTAAGGGTTGAAAATATGTAGAAAAAGGGTTTATATAAAAAGTCAAAATGCATGGAGTTCATCGTTTATTCATTTTGTTTTTATTGAATCAATCTTTGTGAACAAACAACCCGATGAAGAAAACAATGAAAAAAACAAGACTTTGCGCGTGGGTCCACCTGCATAAAAACTTATTATATGCAATTTCTTGAAATAATCAAATCTAAAAAGAATATGGTTCTTAGCACTTACATTTTTTTAGTAAACTGCCATTTTGGTCCCTGTGGTTTGGCCAGTTTTGTTATTTTAGTCTAAATCTCAAACTTTTTTACATCTGGGTCCCTGTGGTTTGCATTTTGTTGCCATTTTAGTCCAAAATTTAAAAACCCTATTTTTTGACTGTTGCAACCTCCTATTTTGTCCTTTAGTGCAGGGGCATTTTGGCCATTTTGCTTTTCATTAAACATTTTCTTAATTCAAAGATTAATATATATATATATATATATATATATATATATATAACTTTCTCGCCGCCGTAAGCTAGCGGTGATCTGCCGTTCTCCGGTCGTACTACGACGAATCTATCCCTATCTACTACCCTGCCCTCTCCTCATTCTATATCCATTTCAAAAAACAAAACAAATATCAATCATCTAAAAGAAAAACCCAAAAAAATCCTAGGGTTTCTGCTGTTTCGACTCGAATTTATCTGATTTCCCTTCTATATATCAATAAGAAGGGGAGAGGGAGGTTACAAAAGCAAAAAAAAAAAGTGAAAAATTTGGAAAAAAAAAAAAAGGAAAATCTGTTAGGGTTTTGACATGGCGGCGCAGGTTAGTCAAGCTCAGGCAGTTTACGGTGGTGGTGGTGGTGGTGCTCAGCAGGTTGTGACGGTGTCCTTGTATGTGGGGGATTTGGATCTGAGTGTTACGGATTCGCAGTTGTATGAGTTGGGTGTTTCGGGTGTCGGCCTGCCGGAAAAAGCAACTGTCGGCATCGACGCCGGTGTGTGCTCCTGTCATCAGGCCAAGAATGTCGAGGGGGAGAGGGGGCGAGATAGGCAGAAGTGCTGGTGAATGAAGAAATCTTGTATTTGGGGAAGATGATAGGTTAAATAAGAGTAAAAAGGAAATAAATATATTTAATTTAGTTTATTAATTATTACTCCCTCCGTCCCTTTAAAAGTATCATATTTTGAATTTTCAAAGTCTTTGTTTATAAACTTTGACTTTAATTATATATTTTTTGTGTTATATAAAACTTGATGAAAATTATCCTGATAAAAACACTTGTAAAACACACTCAAATCATATAACTTTCATCAAGTATTATCTAACACAAACAAAGTTATTTAAGGTCAACGTTTATAAATAAAGATTTTGAAAATTTAAAATAGGACACTTTAGTGAGACGGAGGTAGTAATATGTTATAATAAAATTAAAATGACCAAAATGCCCTTGCACAAAAAGACAAAACAATAAGGTTTCAACAGTCAAAAAAGGGGGGTTTTGGATTTTTGACTAAAATGGTAACAAAATGCAAACCACAGGGACCCAGATTTAAAAAGTTTGAGATTTAGACTAAAATGACAAAACTGGCCAAACCACAGGAACCAAAATTGCAGTTTACTCTTTTTTTATTTCTCAGAACAGCAAAGGCCCGAACACACATGATCACTATCACAAATGAATTGCCCTTTTGCCTAAATAACAAAACGTGATGACCCGGCCTACCCTTCAGGAGGAAACCCACAATTGAGAAAAGCTCTTGCCTCAACTCGAAGCAAATTGATGTAGGCGAGACTCCAACTCACGACCTCCAATTTTAACTTGGTTTTGAGATTTAAGTTTGTAAATTTAATTTCACATTTAAGTTTTATTTTTCTAATAAGATTCCTTCCTGGTTATTTGGGAAAAAATAACAATGACGATGATTTTGCTAGTGAGGAGTATGAATGCACGCAAGTTAACGACATCGATGGCAATGATCAAAAACAATAATAAACAAATTGTTGCATGTGAAACTAAAGAATTGAATCTGATTGATACAAGATACAATATACAAACTGAAAACCTAATCTATTTATAAACTTCAATGGGTGTGAGTGTAGAGACTTGTCCTTTCATGAATAGTCGCGTCTCTAGGATCTTATGGTTGTAATTGAATATGAAGAGGTATGTTGATTCTTGTCCACAAATTTAAACCGACGTGTCTCTTCCTTTTTCCCTTGAAGCCGACGATCCAACAGGTGCGACCCAAGGGGTTTCGCAACCCTTGGGGTGGTGGTTATCATTTTCCGGTTTGCCACCATTAGTCCCTGTTTTTTGCAATCGTCATCTGAACTAACTTTAAATTATTTACAATTTTAACCCGTATGTTCTAATTAAATCAAACTTTCATCAAAGAATTAAGGCCAACACTAGTGGCATTGATGTAGTTGCAATGCATTTTGTCTTATTTAAACCTTTGTTTTATTTGGAATGAAAACATCAGAAAATTGTCCCACAATTCTCTTTCGCTGACTTTGGGTTGACGCCACAATAGTTTCGAGCTTTTGAATTTATATTGGTTTATTTATTTACTAAAAATCTACTATCTTTATTCGGTGCTTCATCATTTATTCGGTGTAGTTTCCTCTCACCAACATAGAAGAAACAAATGAAAAGGGAAGACTTTGCGTGTGGGTCTTACATTCACATATGCATTTTCAATTCTGAATTTGTCAAATCTAATTTTAAAGAAAAAAAACATTTTATATATAACTATTAAACTAGCTATATATCATGTCATTCGGTTTTTAAAACTGATTCAAACAGTGAATCGATAAGAGAGTCGATTTGATAAAAGTATAAACATTCTTCTTATGGAAACAATGAGTGATTAATTAGTTGGTGTACAATGAGTGTTGAGACTAGGGTAAAAAAAATAAAGACAAAAAGTTTATCAATCCATGTTAATGTCATATAAAAGTTCATTTTTTGGTGTTAAAGTGATCAAACTAATTAATTCGTTACCAAACCTGTCACGTATCAAGGTACATTCATGAGTCGTTTTCTAGTCCCTCTCCTCAACCATTCCTAAGAGAGACAATAATGGGTTGTTTGTTTAGCTCTTAATGGGGCTCTTAATGATTAAGATCTTTTATTGATTAAGTAGTTAATGGTTCAGATTGTTTGTTTCGCAAGCAAATGTCTGAATGGTTCATGCATTTGTCTCTGAATGGTTAAGTTTTATACTGAGTCTTAATGGTTAAGACATCTAATCTGAATTGGTTAGACTTTTGCCTCTGAACGGTTAAGCATTATACTGACTCTTAATGGTTCAGACCTCAAATCATGAATCATACAAAAACATATGAAATATATTCTTTCATGATTTACCATAATTGTCTTTTTAACGTTACAAAATGTATAGTTCACTGGGTATTTATAAAATACAATACATTCATTTTATGCAATTCCATTGTATGTCTAAGTCCTCCCGTAATGGGGCGTTTTTTTTTTTAAAAATTGAAAAAAAACGCCGGAAAACGTCCGCACACCCACTACACGCGGCGTTTCCGGGCGTTATTTTTGAAAAAAAATCACTCCGGCGTGATTTTAAAAACGCTGAAATTGGGAAATGGTTGCGAGATTCGACCGTTTGGCAACGGTCAAAAGTTATTTATTTTTTTTTTTAATTCTAAATTTTACCCACTATATATATATCAACCCTTTTTCTCCAATTTTTTTTAAAATTTCTCCTACTTTCTCTCCCACTCTCTTCTATTACTTTATAAAAAACATCCACTTTCTCCTATTTTTTTACAAGCATGCATCCATACCGACCCCCGTTTGGTGGCCCCGCAAGACCCACGAACCCGAACACAACCCAACCGCAAACCTCGTACAACCTACAATACATGGACTCGAGCTTTTTAAGTTACGCGGCTTACTTGAGTGGCGCCCCCCCGTTTGTTCCTCCCACCTACGGCTATGGTCAAGCCGGCGGGTCGCAACCGTCACAACCCGAACCCGAATCCGAACCCGATGTCGAGGTCGTGCCGGAGTCGCAACCCGAACCGGTGCAAGACAAATCGAAACGCGGCAGAAGGTCGCATAAGAAGAAGGAAAAGGATGAACCTCGACGTACAAAAACAACCATTAAATGGACGAAGGACGAGGAATACACGTTGACTCGGGCGTGGCTCGATATTTCGGAGGACGAAGATACCGGTAAGTTATTTTTTTTTTGTTTTTTTTTATTCTGTTTTTTTTTCTGTTTTTTATTCTGTTTTTTTTCTGTTTTTTTATATTCTTAATTTCAACTTATATTTTTATTTTTTTTTTAATTTGTAGCAAACTTTCAAACGGGCCCCGTTTTTTGGGATAGGGTGCGTGCACTCTTTTTTAGCTCGTGGGGTCAAGGCGAACATCGGGACAAGGATTCAATTTCTAGCAAATGGACCGACATCAACAACAAGTGTCACACGTTTCAAGAAGTTTACCAACGTAACTACGATAATCGCCCGAGCGGTGAATGTGACGTCGGGGTTTTAACAAAGACTTTGGAGGAGTTCGATAGGACGAAAAGCCCTTTCACGTACTATAAGTGTTGGGAGCTACTACGAAAAAGTCCAAAGTGGGCGCTAGGAAATCCAATGACGTCAAGTAGTAGACGCCGGGTGTAACGCCCGACTATTTTGTACTTTCCATTTATAGAAAGTTTGATTCGTAATTCTATTTTTGGAAACTTTGTAATCTTGTAATCGTTTCTTTCTTTGTAATCTTTATCAAATCGAGACTTTGATCATTAATGAAGCTTATAGTTTGTTACATCTATGTTAAACGCATTCTATGTATACTCGTATGTTCGAGTTGGTGAATCAATCTATGTTTAATCGTGATTCTTGAAAACTATGTGCGAAACTTATAATTTGTCACAGCCCCCGATCCCTATCTCCCGGGAACGGGCGGCCGTGAGCCAGTTTCGGTGGTATCACATTTATTTATTCAATTTGGCAGCGGAAATTTTCATCAGGACCGTAGTTAGGAAATATTTTAATCAGAGTAAACCACCATGTTTTATAACATTAAACATATGGGTAAAAACCCAAGTTTTCAATACACACGTTTCATAGGAATAAATCCTATTTATAAAAACATCCATTTTATTCTTAGGTAACTTTATTGCCACTTTTCCAAGCCTTCAGTGCTGTCCAGCTGGCTTCTATTTGGCTTTCACATTTTGTTACCTGAAACGCGTTTTAAAAACATTTTGTCAGTGGAAAATACTGGTGAGTGAATCCCAGTTTAATCAAGTTTAAGTAAAAACCAATTTACAGTATTGAGGGCACATCCGCAATTACATTTGTATCCAAGACATCACAATTAACATCAGTGGTACGGTCATACTCAACATATGGGATGTTACCACGCCAGTAACCAATTTTGTATACAAAACCCCAACATACCCACTATAATTGTATTCTTCACAAATACTCAATAACTGTCATTTGCATGTAAAGGTATTTAAGGTTTTGTAAAAACAGTTAATAAAAAGGAGATTACTCACATTGCCGTTTTAGGTTTTTCGTAAGGGTTTCCTGGAGATAATCTATAAATTACACAAATGCACGTGTGTTAGTATAATAACCCATTTTAACATTAGTAATACCCTCCCCGAGACGGCATTCCAACGACTACGTCGGGCAGAACCACGACAGCCGTTACGGAACCCTAGATCAATCGGGCAGCGTATCTAATACGTCTCCAGGGGTTATAATACTTACATCGTAGCAGAACCTCGCTATTTTAGTGGATATTGAACTCGGGTATAATGCCCACTATTTAAAAGTGTAGAGAGACAGAAAGAAAATGAACGAAAGCAGACTGAAGGCCGTTGCCTTCTATTTATAGTTGTGAAATCGCGTCCTTACGCGGCCCGCGTGAAGTTTGGGCCGGGTCTACGCGGCCCGCGTCAATGCTAGTCAACGGACTAGCTTGTCCGGCTCATCTACTAGGCTCGCCACGATGATGACACGTGGCCGCACCGGGTCACGCCACAAATTGGGTCGCTCGCGGCCCGCATCAACTAAACTGAATAGGTACGCGGCCCGCTTGGGCTTATGGTTTGACGATATCTGGTTCTCCTACTCGCGCGGCCCGCATGGACTTGAGGTGAGGCCCTACGCGGCCCGCCTCAACTTAATAATTATTGTTTTTATTTATTATATATAGTATAATCTATTTTGGGGCTCGGTTTTCACATACGGGGTGCATATAAAGACACATTGAGATATTTTAAAATATATTAGGGTGTCGAAACTATTATGAGGATGTCTGTTTTACCAAGGGTTGTTATATCCTCCCTACCTTGTTTTAGAGCTCGTCCTCGAGATCTACTGGAACAAGTGTGGATATTTCTTTTTCATTTCCGATTCAAGTTCCCATGTATACTCGGGTCCTCTTTTGGAATTCCATTTTACTTTGACCAGAACTAGTCTTTTATGTTTGAGATTCTTAACTTTCCTATCTTCAATTTGTAGAGGCTTCTCCACAAACTTGAGTTGCTCATTAACCTCTATATCCTTAAGAGGTACTACGAGTGATTCATCAGCTAAACACTTTTTAAGATTGGATACATGAAACACATCATGTATTCCTGCCATTTCCTCTGGCAGTCGTAGCTGATAAGCTACAGGTCCTATTCTTCGAATAATTTTAAAAGGTCCAATATACCTGGGACTAAGCTTTCCTCTTTTGATGAATCTTACCACTCCTTTCCAGGGAGAGACTTTCAATAACACTTTATCTCCCACTCGAAATTCTAATGGTTTGCGTCTGTTATCAGCATAGCTCTTTTGGCGATCACGTGCTGTTTTCAGTCGTTCCTTGACTTGAATGATTTTATTAGTTGTTTCTTGTACTATCTCAGGTCCAGATAATTGTTTTTCCCCAATTTCTGCCCAACAGACTGGGGTTCTACACTTTCGTCCATAAAGTGCTTCGAATGGTGCAGCATTGATACTTGTGTGGTAACTGTTATTATAAGAAAATTCTATTAAAGGTAAGTGTTCGTCCCAGTTACCTCCAAAATCAATTACACAAGCTCTAAGCATGTCCTCCATTGTCTGAATTGTCCTTTCGCTTTGTCCGTCCGTTTGAGGATGATAAGCTGTGCTTAGATTTAACCTGGTTCCCATTGCTTTTTGGAAACTTGACCAAAAATGAGAGGTAAAACGGCTATCCCTATCAGAAACAATTGATAAAGGAATGCCATGTAAAGAAACGATTTCATTTACATACAATTTGGCTAATTGTTCCATACTAAAGGTTTCCTTTATTGGTAAGAAATGAGCTGACTTGGTTAATCTATCTACAATCACCCAGATTGTATCATTACCTTTCCTTGTTTTAGGCAATTTGGTAACAAAATCCATTGTTATCAATTCCCATTTCCAAACTGGTATTTCTAATTGTTGTAACAAACCTGAGGGTTTCTGATGTTCAGCTTTAACTTGTGAGCAAGTTAAACATTTAGAAACATAAGCTGCCACATCCTTTTTCATTCCTATCCACCAGAAATTTTTCCTTAAATCCTGGTACATTTTATCATTTCCTGGATGCATCGTATATTTAGATTTATGGGCTTCTTCTAATATACGGTGACGTAAATTTCCTAATTTAGGTATCCACATTCTCTTTTTATGGAACCTCCAAATTCCATCTGTTCCTTGTTCTAATTCCTTAATCATTCCCTTTAATTTATCAGTATCCTCCTTGATTACTGATTCTTGTGCTTTTCTAATCTGTTCGTTTAAATCTACTTGTAGATTTAATTTAAGAGAACGTACCCTTTTTGGCTTTTCGTGATATTTTCGACTTAAAGCATCAGCCACCACATTGGCTTTTCCTGCATGATACTGGATATCACAATCATAATCACTAAGCAATTCCATCCAGCGTCTCTGTCTCATATTCAATTCTTTTTGTCCGAAGACATATCTTAAACTCTTATGATCTGTGAATATGGTAAATTTACTACCATAAAGATAATGTCTCCAAATCTTAAGGGCAAAAATTATGGCTCCTAATTCCAAATCATGGGTCGAATAATTTCCTTCATGACTCTTAAGCTGTCTAGATGCATAAGCTATAACCTTTTGGCGTTGCATTAATACGCATCCATAACCTAATTTAGAAGCGTCACAAAAGACTACAAAGTCTTCAGTTCCTTCTGGTAATGCTAGTATCGGTGCATGGGTTAATCTTTGCTTAAGGATTCTAAAGGCTTCTTCTTGTTTTGGTCCCCATTCAAACTTAACAGATTTACAGGTTAACTTAGTTAAAGGAATGGCTATTCTAGAAAAATCTCGAATAAATCTTCTATAATAACCGGCCAATCCTAAGAAACTTCTAACTTCAGTTGGTGACTCTGGGGTTTTCCATTTGGTAATTGCCTCGATTTTCGTTGGATCTACATGAATTCCTTCATAATTAACCAAATGTCCGAGAAATTGTACTTGCTCTAACCAAAATTCACACTTTGAAAATTTAGCATAAAGCTTCTCTTTTCTCAATAAACTTAAAAGTAAGTGCAAGCGCTTTGCATGCTCATCTTTACTTTTAGAGTAAATTAGAATATCATCTATGAAGACAATTATGAATTTATCCAAATATGGCTTACATATTCGGTTCATCATGTCCATAAATGCGGCTGGGGCATTGGTTAAACCAAATGGCATGACAGTAAATTCATAATGACCATACCTTGTTCTGAATGCGGTTTTAGGAATATCCTCTTCCTGTACCTTTAATTGATGATATCCTGATCTTAAATCGATTTTAGAGAAAAATCGAGCTCCTTGAAGTTGATCAAACAAATCATCGATCCTCGGTAATGGGTACCGATTCTTAATCGTGACTTTGTTCAATTCACGGTAGTCAATGCACATACGCATTGATCCGACCTTCTTTTTAACAAATAAAATCGGCGCTCCCCATGGCGATGAGCTTGGCTGTATAAATCCCTTCTCTAACAACTCGTCTAGTTGTTTCTTCAGTTCTTGCATTTCAGCGGGTGCCAAACGGTAAGGTGCTTTGGCGATTGGTGCTGTTCCTGGTAACAGATGAATTCTGAATTCAACTTCCCTGTCTGGTGGTAGTCCTGGCAATTCTTCTGGAAAGACATCTGAAAATTGGGACACTACTGGAATATCTTTTACTTCTTTTCCTTTAGTGTTAGTGATTATTGAAATCAAATACACTATAGATCCTTTTCTTATACAACTTGCAGTTTTCATCACAGAGATGAATTTAGTGGATCTAAAAGGTCTATCTCCTTTAATTGAGATCTTTTCACCTCTTGGTGATTTTAATTGAATTGTCTTTTGATCACATAAAATACTGGCTTTATTGGCTATTAACCAATCCATTCCTAATACTACATCAAATCCAACCAGATTCATTGGGTAAAGGTTTGCCATAAATTTTTGATTAAAAATTTCTATTCTTGCCCCCTGCAAGATTTCAGAAATCTTAACAGTTTCTCCATTTGCGGTTTCCACTAGACATTCTTGTGGTAGTTTAGTTAATGATTGATTTAGGAGTTTGCAAAACGAAGTATTAATAAAACTTTGGTTTGCACCAGAGTCAAATAATACTTTAGCAAAAATATCATTAACTAAAAATGTACCAGCAATTACGTCTGGAATCATCCTGGCTTCCTCTGTAGTTAGCACGAATGCTCTGGCATTTTTAGGATTTTTGTTGGTTGCAGCTGGAGCCAATTTCGGACAGTTTGTCCTAATGTGACTTTTTTCCCCACAATTGAAGCACATTCCATTACTGGATTTCTTCTTGCAATTCTCTTCCTTGTGTCCTGGGGCCTTGCAAAAATTACAGTAAGTAGAGCATCTTCCAGAATGCTTCTTTCTGCAGGCTTTGCAGTAGGGTGCAGAGGTAGAACCTACATTCCTACAATTGGAATTCCCAGAACGGAATTCTTGAGTAAACCTTTGGGTTAGGTTTCTCCTCTGGTCTTCTTCTCTAGTACGGATTAACTCATCTGTCAAGGTATTGGCTAGTTCTACAGCTTCCTCTATGGTTTGGGGTCTAGCTGCCTTGACTACATGTCTAATTTCTCCAATTAATCCCCAGATATAACGGGAGATTAATACCGGTTCAGGTGATGCAAGGGTAGGTACTATTCTAGCATATTCAAAGAATGTGGTAGTGTAACCCTTACTGTCTACTCCGGTCATTCTTAGATTCAGAAACTTATTTGCTATCTGTTCTTTTTCATTGGGAGGGCAGAATTTCCTTTCTACCATGTTCTTGAATTCTTCCCATTCCATATTATAAATCCTATCACTTCCTCTTGACTGGAGGATAGTGTTCCACCATTCTAAGGCTGCATTTTTAAACAGATTTGAAGCAAACATTATTTTATCTTCTTCAGCACACTTGCTTATTTTCAGAACTGCCTCAGTTTTCTCTATCCAGCGTAAAGCTGCAATGGGTCCTTCATTGCCCGAGAATTCTATTGGTTTGCAGGACCAGAATTCCTTGTAAGAACAACCATGTGGCATGGTTCTTCTTCTTTTGGGAACGGGCGCTTGAAGTATGGGTCCATTGTTCACGCTGTTTTCTGGTTCAGTTGGTCGCTTACTGCTATGCTTACTTTTATTATTCGCTTCCTGAACTGTTTGAATAATAAATGGCATCGCATCTATAATTCCCTGTGCCACAATATGCTGAACGGCACTATTATCCATTTGGTTTCCGTTGTTATTATTGTTCGAGTTCTCATTAACCACGTTAATGTTACTCTGGTTATCGTTATTCAGATTTTCTTGATTTCCCGCGTCGGCCATCTGAGTTTTAGACATTTACCAAATATTAATATCACAAATAATATTTATATATAGCCAATCACATGACACGCACTTTTTAACCAAAAGCGTCGAGCATTGCGACTTTTACTCTTTTTATATAGTATGCATCAATACACACCAGTACAGAAATAAAATTTACAGTACCGACTGAAATGTAAAACTATAATACTAATAGTATGCATCCGTAGTTTTTTTTTTTCTAACACATACACACATATATTATTATTATTATTACTGTTTCTATCATCACCTTCACTGATATGGATTCATCCAAAAATCCATATTACGCTCATCGTATTTCCATACGAGGCGTTCTCCCACCTGTCGCATTCTATCACTGCTTTCTAAAATTTCCTCCCCAAAAGTCCTAAGTTCCTGGACATTTTCTGCACTCATTGGGGGTGCAGGTTCTAGGACTGGGTTTGGAAACTGAGGTACGGGTTCCTGATACGGAGGCATAGGGGCTTGGTACGGGTATGGATTTTCTAAAATTTCCCTAACATATGCGTCACTAATGTTGTAGGGATCTTGAGGATCTAACCCTGGATAAGCTCCTAAGTTGGGTATTGGCACATTTTCCTGAATTGGGTTTTGTTGCACGTAGTCCCTAACATCGTCCCACCAGGGGTCGTAATTGTTTGGGTCTAAAGGATCAGGTGCAGGTACCCTAGGTATCTCCTCCGGGTTGAAATCAGGCATTTCTATCTGGTTTTCTATTTCCATGGGTTGATCAGGATTTTGTGGTTGGGGTGCTAGCATTTGTTCCAGGTTTGGGTCAGCAGCAGTGGTTGCTAAAATATGGATATTAGCGATACCCCTATTGAGCATATCCTGATTATAAGCATCAGTTTCTCTTTTTGCTGCGGCTAACACTCGCTGTTCCTGCAACTTTTTCATTCTTTTCCTACGCTCGTGCGCTCCCCTACTGAACCATCCCCTCTTTTTCTGAGGAAATGGCTCTTCAGACTGAGCCTTAAACACAAAGATCCCTTCTTCTGTGTCAGCAGAATACCCTGAGAGGGCAGGCTGAGAAGAGGAGGTGCCTTCGCTCCTAGGCGAACCAGACAGTTGACGATAGGCGTCAGAAGGTCCTTGGTCACTCATACTGTAAACTAACAAATAGTCAGATAACACATAGCAAGAAATACAATTATACACGTATTTCTATAATTTATTTCCTAACACTTTGAATTTTGATGTCAGCAGAACACTTCTGTGGCTGAATCAGTGGCATAGCTCTGATACCACCTTCTGTCACAGCCCCCGATCCCTATCTCCCGGGAACGGGCGGCCGTGAGCCAGTTTCGGTGGTATCACATTTATTTATTCAATTTGGCAGCGGAAATTTTCATCAGGACCGTAGTTAGGAAATATTTTAATCAGAGTAAACCACCATGTTTTATAACATTAAACATATGGGTAAAAACCCAAGTTTTCAATACACACGTTTCATAGGAATAAATCCTATTTATAAAAACATCCATTTTATTCTTAGGTAACTTTATTGCCACTTTTCCAAGCCTTCAGTGCTGTCCAGCTGGCTTCTATTTGGCTTTCACATTTTGTTACCTGAAACGCGTTTTAAAAACATTTTGTCAGTGGAAAATACTGGTGAGTGAATCCCAGTTTAATCAAGTTTAAGTAAAAACCAATTTGCAGTATTGAGGGCACATCCGCAATTACATTTGTATCCAAGACATCACAATTAACATCAGTGGTACGGTCATACTCAACATATGGGATGTTACCACGCCAGTAACCAATTTTGTATACAAAACCCCAACATACCCACTATAATTGTATTCTTCACAAATACTCAATAACTGTCATTTGCATGTAAAGGTATTTAAGGTTTTGTAAAAACAGTTAATAAAAAGGAGATTACTCACATTGCTGTTTTAGGTTTTTCGTAAGGGTTTCCTGGAGATAATCTATAAATTACACAAATGCACGTGTGTTAGTATAATAACCCATTTTAACATTAGTAATACCCTCCCCGAGACGGCATTCCAACGACTACGTCGGGCAGAACCACGACAGCCGTTACGGAACCCTAGATCAATCGGGCAGCGTATCTAATACGTCTCCAGGGGTTATAATACTTACATCGTAGCAGAACCTCGCTATTTTAGGGGATATTGAACTCGGGTATAATGCCCACTATTTAAAAGTGTAGAGAGACAGAAAGAAAATGAACGAAAGCAGACTGAAGGCCGTTGCCTTCTATTTATAGTTGTGAAATCGCGTCCTTACGCGGCCCGCGTGAAGTTTGGGCCGGGTCTACGCGGCCCGCGTCAATGCTAGTCAACGGACTAGCTTGTCCGGCTCATCTACTAGACTCGCCACGATGATGACACGTGGCCGCACCGGGTCACGCCACAAATTGGGTCGCTCGCGGCCCGCATCAACTAAACTGAATAGGTACGCGGCCCGCTTGGGCTTATGGTTTGACGATATCTGGTTCTCCTACTCGCGCGGCCCGCATGGACTTGAGGTGAGGCCCTACGCGGCCCGCCTCAACTTAATAATTATTGTTTTTATTTATTATATATAGTATAATCTATTTTGGGGCTCGGTTTTCACATACGGGGTGCATATAAAGACACATTGAGATATTTTAAAATATATTAGGGTGTCGAAACTATTATGAGGATGTCTGTTTTACCAAGGGTTGTTATATAATTAAACTAAACTTATGCATTGAACGTGTTTTGAACGAGAACGATACTTAATTTCGACATTCATGCACTCAATTATACTTGGTTTATGATAATCATACTGTCTTGCCCTTAAACAATGCTTATATGACAAGAACATCCCCTAAAACTCTTAAAAACCCTAAACTATGAACTACAGGGGCCAAATTGTCATTTTTCAAACTTAATCCAGAAAATTGGACCCCGTCGCGTAGCGCGACGGGTATGGGGCTTGATGCTCGCGCTACGCGAGCCCCTGTTTTCGGCAGATTGTGTTTCTTGAGCTGATGATGCACGATTCCCATTAACCAACCTCACCCAATCACCTTTAATCCACCTCTAATCACCTCCAATCACCTTATAACTCTTCCATTATAAATACCCACCTTCTCAACCCTTTTTACACTTTCACAACTCCTAAATCTTCACTAAATTGCTCTCTAATCAGCTGAGAATCTGAGTTTTGGACAGATTCGTGAAGCTTTGCTAAAGTGAGTGTAACTTGGTCATTTCTCAACCAAATCACTTGGTTCTTCTTCCTAATGCTTTGTTATGTCTTTGGGTTCGAATCCTTGGTTTTTCCTTGGAAGAATCATGCTTGGATTTGCCCTAAAATGGACTAAAACTTTCTGTTTTGTTTTATATTATTCAAATGACATGTTATTTCTTATCCAACTTGTGTCTAACACATCTCACACCAATGTCCTAATGCTTACAATCTTTCTTATGGTTGGTTAAGCTTAAAAACGTGGTTGAGACACTTAAATCAGAGGTTAAAACCTCACAAACTTTCTGTTTTAATTAGGGATTTACCCACAAGTAATGTTCAAGTGTGAAACTTGAGTATTCTTCACAAATACTCAATAACTGTCATTTGCATGTAAAGGTATTTAAGGTTTTGTAAAAACAGTTAATAAAAAGGAGATTACTCACATTGCTGTTTTAGGTTTTTCGTAAGGGTTTCCTGGAGATAATCTATAAATTACACAAATGCACGTGTGTTAGTATAATAACCCATTTTAACATTAGTAATACCCTCCCCGAGACGGCATTCCAACGACTACGTCGGGCAGAACCACGACAGCCGTTACGGAACCCTAGATCAATCGGGCAGCGTATCTAATACGTCTCCAGGGGTTATAATACTTACATCGTAGCAGAACCTCGCTATTTTAGGGGATATTGAACTCGGGTATAATGCCCACTATTTAAAAGTGTAGAGAGACAGAAAGAAAATGAACGAAAGCAGACTGAAGGCCGTTGCCTTCTATTTATAGTTGTGAAATCGCGTCCTTACGTGGCCCGCGTGAAGTTTGGGCCGGGTCTACGCGGCCCGCGTCAATGCTAGTCAACGGACTAGCTTGTCCGGCTCATCTACTAGACTCGCCACGATGATGACACGTGGCCGCACCGGGTCACGCCACAAATTGGGTCGCTCGCGGCCCGCATCAACTAAACTGAATAGGTACGCGGCCCGCTTGGGCTTATGGTTTGACGATATCTGGTTCTCCTACTCGCGCGGCCCGCATGGACTTGAGGTGAGGCCCTACGCGGCCCGCCTCAACTTAATAATTATTGTTTTTATTTATTATATATAGTATAATCTATTTTGGGGCTCGGTTTTCACATACGGGGTGCATATAAAGACACATTGAGATATTTTAAAATATATTAGGGTGTCGAAACTATTATGAGGATGTCTGTTTTACCAAGGGTTGTTATATAATTAAACTAAACTTATGCATTGAACGTGTTTTGAACGAGAACGATACTTAATTTCGACATTCATGCACTCAATTATACTTGGTTTATGATAATCATACTGTCTTGCCCTTAAACAATGCTTATATGACAAGAACATCCCCTAAAACTCTTAAAAACCCTAAACTATGAACTACAGGGGCCAAATTGTCATTTTTCAAACTTAATCCAGAAAATTGGACCCCGTCGCGTAGCGCGACGGGTATGGGGCTTGATGCTCGCGCTACGCGAGCCCCTGTTTTCGGCAGATTGTGTTTCTTGAGCTGATGATGCACGATTCCCATTAACCAACCTCACCCAATCACCTTTAATCCACCTCTAATCACCTCCAATCACCTTATAACTCTTCCATTATAAATACCCACCTTCTCAACCCTTTTTACACTTTCACAACTCCTAAATCTTCACTAAATTGCTCTCTAATCAGCTGAGAATCTGAGTTTTGGACAGATTCGTGAAGCTTTGCTAAAGTGAGTGTAACTTGGTCATTTCTCAACCAAATCACTTGGTTCTTCTTCCTAATGCTTTGTTATGTCCTTGGGTTCGAATCCTTGGTTTTTCCTTGGAAGAATCATGCTTGGATTTGCCCTAAAATGGACTAAAACTTTCTGTTTTGTTTTATATTATTCAAATGACATGTTATTTCTTATCCAACTTGTGTCTAAGACATCTCACACCAATGTCCTAATGCTTACAATCTTTCTTATGGTTGGTTAAGCTTAAAAACGTGGTTGAGACACTTAAATCAGAGGTTAAAACCTCACAAACTTTCTGTTTTAATTAGGGATTTACCCACAAGTAATGTTCAAGTGTGAAACTTGTTGAATGTGTGATGGTTGGATTAGCTTGGGCTATCCTTCATAAGAATCCACTCATTACTTGATGTTTTACTATAGATTAGTTGTTGTTAATACCTTGATACTTGTATGTTCATGACCCTCCTTGTTGTTTATAACAACAAGTGTAGTGGTGAACAATAGAGGTGCCTAAATGGAAGCTTGTTCTTCCTACCTCATGTATGTATTCTATGACACAAAGAGGTACCTAAATGGAGACATTAATCTCCTACCTCATGCTTGAATCTTAAGACTTGTAAAACTATATAATATCTAAGTTATTCTATACGTATACATCTAAGTAACAAGACTTGATGATGACTTAATAGTTAATTGTTAAGTGGACGTTACATCATCTATGACCATGCCCTTGTTACGACTCTAATGGATCTTAGAATCCATGAAATCATACCAACTCTTTTGAGTTTCAATAGTGTCAAGAACAAGAGTTATGTGTACAAGATGATTATTTTCACCTATGTTACTTTCTTTATATTTTAAAAAACTCCGAATCTATAATCTTCCGTATACGCCAAACTCACACACCTACGTTTCCTTGTGTAGAAGGACAAGGTGCTCCAAACTAACTCATCTACAAACTTGCTCTCGGAACTTCAAGTCACCACTTGTAAACCGTGAGTATACTCGAACCCATTTTTACTTTTAACACTTTGGGTGCAACATGTATTCTATATTAAACGCACATGACACTTGAAACTTATTTGAAACTTACTCTATCCATTTAAACATGAAACATGAAACTTGTGAATCTTGAGACTATTTTGTGCTATGTGAACGTTTAATTCTTGTGTGTAGTTCCGCCTTAACAATAGTAGCGCTAGAGGAGTAATGCACCTCCCCGTTAGTCTTTGGGGTATTGTTAGGAGGAGACATATCAACCTCCCGTTAAACCTTGGGTTAGGTACTTTAAACGCATTGGGAAACTTGGGCTATCACTTGGACTACATAAACTAGCACGTTGAAACTATTTTGTTATGTTCATGTTGGATATGAGATTTTATTCTATTATGCTATGTAAACAAACTTGTATACTCGCTCTTTGCTTTTGCATTGAAACTCTATTTTAATACATGTTGCAGGTTGATTATTGAAGTATGTATGATTCATGAAACAAGTTTAGGGTGGACTAGATACACGCCTAGAATATTCTATCTTTTGTTTGTTATGTTACTTGTTGAAAGAATGTTGTTATTTCCTTTTTGAATCATGTATGACTTTTAGTTTTGAAATGAAATTTGAATTTAAATTAATTATTGTCACATAGTGTTATGACGTTTTGAGCAATCTACACACTTCATCTCATCCCGATGTTTCCGCCATCGGTTGGGGTGTGACAGATTGGTATCAGAGCCATAACTATAGGGAATTAGGAAAATTTCCATGCTTTTGCCCTAATCTATAGTTCTAGGAATTTTGCCTCTTATTTGTGGTTTAAAACTTTTGTGCTCTACCATGCATGCTTCCTAGCTATACTTTTGATTAAATTTATGTGCCTTTCCTAAGGCTAACACGAATACACTTATGCTATTTTTATACTCTTGTAACACCAACGAGAAGAATTTACCAAAATAGGCGTGAAACCCACAATTTGGTAAACGACTCTCATTCTACCTTTAATCTATTTTGCATGAAATTTCACCATTAAGCTAGGAGTGACATCCATAACTTAATGGTAATTTCCATTTCCACTCTAGTGGACCCTCGTCAAAGTGTCAAAATTTATTTTGGCCGACGAGTACCAACCACATTTAGGGTACGAAATCGTCAAGTTAGGGGTGAAACCCGCATCTTGTCGATTAAGTCCCATTCCTTGATTTTTATTCTCGCCAAAGTCCCGAATGTTTCAATCATTTAGAGATGTGTAGTAACCGGAAGGGTAAGATACCGTTAATCGCTTCTCGACGAGAGTATCTTACTTATAGGCCAAAGCACAATATCTCTAATTCGAAAGAACTTTCGACCCACTTTGGAATAGTCGACGTTTCTCTACCCGAAACACTCCAATGTTTTATTGAGCCTCTCTTTTATGTATCTCAATTTATATGTGATTTTATACTTGAACGTTCGTTCATTTCAAAATGTCGTTTTAAACATTTCGCACGTTATCGCAATCACAAACAATAATAATCCCTCGTGAACAAACTAAATTTACAATGCTTTCGTTTATTCATGTTATGTTATGTGGAATTTATGACTATGCTATATGAAACGTTTAAACTTTTATGCTATAAAAATCAACTTGAACCTTTATGCTATGTGACTCTTTATGCTATGTGATCAATTTCGTTTTCTTAAACAAACATTATGACCAAGTCTCAATCATTTCGTTCTTTAAATCTTAGATGTCTTCTCGTCTCTCCAACACGTCTAAGAAGTCAAAGTCTCGCTCCACAAAGAAGATGATGGCTTTCATGGCCGATCAATTTGCTCGCGTCGTCCCAAAGGTCATTTCCGAGATTCGCGCAACCGAAACTCCTCACTCTTCCGTCGACTCTAAGGTCGAGATACGCAAGCCCGCCTCGTTCAACTTTAAGCATTTTTCTTCGTGCAATCCCAAGCCATTTACTGGCAATGATGGGGTGACCGCTATGCTTGAGTGGTTTGACAGCATAGAGGTCACATTCATCAATAGCGATTGCCCTGGCGAGCTCAAGACGCGCAGCGCGACTGGGGTATTCCAAGCCCGAGCTCTCGAGTGGTGGTCGAATGAAAGAAACATACGTTCGAACGAGCTGGCTTATGCGTTGACCTGGGAGGAGACTAAGGCCCTAATGATGGATGAGTTTTGTCCTCCGCATGAACAAAGAAAGTTGGAAGAAGAATTTTGGGTTCTAAAGCAGATTGGTGATGACAACCTAGCCTACACCACCCGTTTCAAACAACTTAGCTTCATTGTCCCTCACCTTGTATCGACCCCTGAATGCAAGAATAGCAAGTACATCAATGGTTTGCCCCCTACCATGCGAGACACCATCGAGGCAGCCAAACTCGATAGCATCGAAGCCATTTACCGTTTAGCCGCGTCCTTGAACAACAATCGCGTTCGCGATAAGCAAGCCGCAAACCCCGTTTCTTCTAAGCCAGCCCATCAAATTACCCAACAATCGAATAACAATAGGGGAAAGAAGCGAAAGCAATCCAACCCTGTTTGTAACGCGATTGTGCCGCCTGTTAACCCAAATCCTGTCGCTCCTGTTGATGCCCCCAAGCCGTACACTGGGATTCACCCCAAGTGTACCACCTGTAACTTCCATCATCCCGCTAATGCTAGGTGTCGTCATTGTGAAAATTGCAACCGTTATGGTCATACCATCAACTATTGTCACCAAGGGCAGCCAGCTCAACAAGTTCAGCAAGCTCAACAAGCTCAGCAAGCTCAGCCAGCCCAACCTGCTCCTCAAAACGAAAGACCCGCTAGGGCGTGTTTCAAATGTGGGTGTGTTAATCATCTTCGTCCCCAATGCCCTCAATGGATCCAAGAGCAGCAACAGCCTCCTCGTGGACGCGTCTTCAAAAAAACGCAAATCAAGCACGCAACGACAATGATGTCGTTAACGGTACGTTTCTTGTTAACCATCTTTATGCTTCGATACTATTTGATACTGGTGCGGACAAAAGCTTTGTGTCCTTAGAATTCGAATCATTGTTAAAATGTGCACGCTCTAAGCTACCTAAGTCGTTTTCCGTTGAAGTCGACAATGGAAAATCTATCCTAGTCGATTCCATTCTCCTCGATTGTCGTCTTATTCTTAACGAGCACGTTTTCTCTATCGATCTCATACCCATGCAACTGGGTAGTTTCGACGTCATCATAGGCATGGATTGGCTACAAAAGAATCATGCTGAAATCGCTTGTCATGAGAAATTCGTTCGCTTACCTCTT
Source organism: Helianthus annuus (assembly GCF_002127325.2). NCBI lineage: Eukaryota > Viridiplantae > Streptophyta > Magnoliopsida > Asterales > Asteraceae > Helianthus > Helianthus annuus. The sequence goes on along the minus strand of NC_035434.2, from coordinate 164,441,962 downwards.
CCCTCTGGTGATGTTTTACACGTTTATGGAGACCGACCTTCAAGGGGACTAAAGTTGATGTCCTGCACACAAGCAAACAAGTACTTACGCAAACAGTACTTTGCCTTTTTAGCCCACGTTGTGGAAGAAAAAGGCAAGGGAAAGAGCCTAAGTGATGTTTCAGTTGTGCGCGATTTCCCTGACGTCTTCCCTGAAGATTTGCCCGGTCCTCCTCCTCCTCGATCCGTTGATTTTCGTGTTGATCTCGTACCTGGCGCAACTCCTGTTGCCAAGGCTCCTTATCGTCTTGCACCTTCTGAGATGCAAGAATTATCTTCGCAACTTCAAGAGCTCCTCGAGAAGGGTTTCATTCGTCCAAGTACCTCTCCATGGGGTGCTCCCGTGCTCTTCGTTAAAAAGAAAGATGGCTCTTTCCGCATGTGTATCGATTATCGTGAGCTCAACAAACTCACCGTCAAGAATCGCTACCCTCTTCCGCGTATCGACGACCTCTTTGATCAACTCCAAGGCGCTACCTGTTTCTCCAAAATTGATCTTCGTTCTGGTTATCATCAACTTCGAGTCCTCGAAGAGGACGTTCCCAAAACCGCTTTTCGTACTCGCTATGGACATTACGAGTTCGTGGTTATGCCTTTTGGCTTAACCAACGCACCCGCTGTGTTCATGGACCTCATGAATCGTGTTTGTAAACCTTACTTGGATCGCTTCGTGATCGTCTTTATTGACGATATCCTCATTTATTCTAAATCTCGAGCCGATCATGAGCGTCATCTTCGTCTTATACTCGAACTTTTGCGTGGTGAACGTTTATACGCTAAGTTTTCTAAATGCGAGTTTTGGATCAAAGAAGTTCAATTCCTTGGACACGTTGTTAGTGAAAAAGGAATCCATGTCGACCCTGCAAAAATCGAAGCTGTGAAGAATTGGACCGCGCCTAAATCTCCTTCTGAAATCCGTTCTTTCTTAGGATTGGCGGGTTATTACCGTCGATTCATCTCGAATTTTTCAAAGATCGCCGTTCCTCTCACTTCGTTGACTCAAAAGGAGAAACCTTTTGCTTGGGGTCCTGAGCAAGAGGAATCTTTTCAAACTCTCAAGGAGTTGCTTTGCAACGCTCCTATCCTCGCTCTCCCTGATGGGAATGATGATTTCGTGGTGTATTGTGATGCATCAAATCGTGGTCTTGGTTGTGTGCTCATGCAACGAGACAAAGTCATCGCTTACGCCTCTCGCCAACTCAAAATACATGAGAAAAATTATACTACCCACGACCTCGAGCTCGGCGCAGTTGTTTTTGCGTTAAAGATTTGGCGACACTACCTATATGGTACTAAGTGTGTGGTTTTCACTGACCATAAGAGCCTGCAACACATCTTTGACCAAAAAGAACTCAATATGCGACAGCGACGTTGGGTGGAATTACTTAACGACTACGATTGCGAGATTCGCTACCATCCTGGTAAGGCGAATATCGTGGCCGATGCACTTAGTCGTAAATCTCATGTAGATGTCATTCGTTGTTTTCATATCTCGAGCGATCTTCACGATCGTATTCGTGAAGCGCAATACTCGTCTATCAATGAAGGTTCCATGGCTGTAGAAATACGTGGAGCTTCTGAAAGTCAACTCGTTTCGAAACCTGATGGTCTTCTCTATTGTTGTGATCGCATCTGGATCCCAGATCGCGACAATCTTCGTGACCTTATCATGAACGAAGCACACAAATCTAGGTACTCAATTCATCCTGGCGCCGACAAGATGTACCATAATCTACGTACATCCTATTGGTGGCCTGGTATGAAGAGAGACATTGCTGTGTACGTTTCCAAGTGTCTTACCTGTTCGAAAGTCAAAGCCGAGCATCAACGACCTTCTGGTCTACTCGAACAACCTGAAATCCCTGTTTGGAAATGGGATAGCATTGCGATGGACTTCATAACTAAACTTCCTCGTACACCTGCTGGTTACGATAGTATTTGGGTGGTCATTGATCGTTTGACCAAGTCCGCACAATTCATTCCCATTCGTGAGGATTTCAAGGTTGAACGACTCGCTCGTGTCTATACCAATGAAGTCATACGCCATCATGGTGTTCCTCTCGACATCATTTCCGATCGTGATGGTCGATTCACTTCGCGTCTCTGGCAAACTTTTCAGTCCGCTATGGGTACTCATTTAAATCTCAGTACAGCCTTTCATCCTCAAACGGATGGACAGACTGAACGTACTATCCAAACCCTAGAGGACATGCTCCGTTCTTGTGTCATCGACTTTGGTGGTAGTTGGGATGTGCATTTACCTTTGATCGAGTTCTCGTACAACAATAGCTACCACTCTAGTATTCAAATGGCTCCTTTCGAGGCATTGTATGGTCGCAAATGCCGATCTCCTTTAAGCTGGCACGAGATTGGCGATAAGCATTTTTCTGGCCCTGAGATCATTCAAGAAGCAACGGATAAGATTCTCCAAATCCGTGACAATCTACTCAAGGCTCGAAATCGTCAAAAGAGTTATGCTGACAAGGGACGAAAGCCAATGGAATTCAACGTTGGGGACCATGTCCTACTCAAGATGTCTCCTTGGAAAGGAGTGGTTCGTTTTGGTAAAAAGGGAAAACTTGCCCCTCGTTATGTCGGTCCTTTCAAGATACTCGAAAGGATTGGTAAGGTGGCTTATCGACTCGACTTACCTCAAGAGCTCAGCAACGTTCATCCAACGTTCCACGTCTCGAACCTAAAGAAATGTCTCGCTGATGAAGGACTTCAAGTTCCTCTCGAAGATCTTCAAATCAACGATACTATGCATTTTGTGGAAAAACCAGTGGAAATCGTTGAGCAAGAAGTCAAGCTATTAAGGCGCAGCAAGATTCCTATCGTCAAAGTTAGATGGGAAGGAAAACGTGGCGCTGAATTTACATGGGAACTCAAAAAGGATATGAAGTCAAAGTATCCTCATCTTTTCCCTACGTCTTCCTAAATTTTGGGACGAAATTTCCTAAAGGAGGGGAGACTATAACGCCCGGCTATTTTGTACTTTCCATTTATAGAAAGTTTGATTCGTAATTCTATTTTTGGAAACTTTGTATTCTTGTAATCGTTTCTTTCTTTGTAATCTTTATCAAATCGAGACTTGGATCATTAATGAAGCTTATATTTTGTTACATCTATGTTAAACGCATTCTATGTATACTCGTATGTTCGAGTTGGTGAATCAATCTATGTTTAATCGTGATTCTTGAAAACAATGTGCGAAACTTATAATTAAACTAAACTTATGCATTGAACGTGTTTTGAACGAGAACGATACTTAATTTCGACATTCATGCACTCAATTATACTTGGTTTATGATAATCATACTTGTCTTGCCCTTAAACAATGCTTATATGACAAGAACATCCCCTAAAACTCTTAAAAACCCTAAACTATGAACTACAGGGGCCAAATTGTCATTTTTCAAACTTAATCCAGAAAATTGGACCCCGTCGCGTAGCGCGACGGGTATGGGGCTTGATGCTCGCGCTACGCGAGCCCCTGTTTTCGGCAGATTGTGTTTCTTGAGCTGATTATGCACGAAATCCCATTAACCAACCTCACCCAATCACCTTTAATCCACCTCTAATCACCTCCAATCACCTTATAACTCTTCCATTATAAATACCCACCTTCTCCAACCCTTTTTACACTTTCACAACTCCTAAATCTTCACTAAATTGCTCTCTAATCAGCTGAGAATCTGAGTTTTGGACAGATTCGTGAAGCTTTGCTAAAGTGAGTGTAACTTGGTCATTTCTCAACCAAATCACTTGGTTCTTCTTCCTAATGCTTTGTTATGTCCTTGGGTTCGAATCCTTGGTTTTTCCTTGGAAGAATCATGCTTGGATTTGCCCTAAAATGGACTAAAACTTTCTGTTTTGTTTTATATTATTCAAATGACATGTTATTTCTTATCCAACTTGTGTCTAACACATCTCACACCAATGTCCTAATGCTTACAATCTTTCTTATGGTTGGTTAAGCTTAAAAACGTGGTTGAGACACTTAAATCAGAGGTTAAAACCTCACAAACTTTCTGTTTTAATTAGGGATTTACCCACAAGTAATGTTCAAGTGTGAAACTTGTTGAATGTGTGATGGTTGGATTAGCTTGGGCTATCCTTCATAAGAATCCACTTATTACTTGATGTTTTACTATAGATTAGTTGTTGTTAATACCTTGATACTTGTATGTTCATGACCCTCCTTGTTGTTTATAACAACAAGTGTAGTGGTGAACAATAGAGGTGCCTAAATGGAAGCTTGTTCTTCCTACCTCATGTATGTATTCTATGACACAAAGAGGTACCTAAATGGAGACATTAATCTCCTACCTCATGCTTGAATCTTAAGACTTGTAAAACTATATAATATCTAAGTTATTCTATACGTATACATCTAAGTAACAAGACTTGATGATGACTTAATAGTTAATTGTTAAGTGGACGTTACATCATCTATGACCATGCCCTTGTTACGACTCTAATGGATCTTAGAATCCATGAAATCATACCAACTCTTTTGAGTTTCAATAGTGTCAAGAACAAGAGTTATGTGTACAAGATGATTATTTTCACCTATGTTACTTTCTTTATATTTTAAAAAACTCCGAATCTATAATCTTCCGTATACGCCAAACTCACACACCTACGTTTCCTTGTGTAGAAGGACAAGGTGCTCCAAACTAACTCATCTACAAACTTGCTCTCGGAACTTCAAGTCACCACTTGTAAACCGTGAGTATACTCGAACCCATTTTTACTTTTAACACTTTGGGTGCAACATGTATTCTATATTAAACGCACATGACACTTGAAACTTATTTGAAACTTACTCTATCCATTTAAACATGAAACATGAAACTTGTGAATCTTGAGACTATTTTGTGCTATGTGAACGTTTAATTCTTGTGTGTAGTTCCGCCTTAACAATAGTAGCGCTAGAGGAGTAATGCACCTCCCCGTTAGTCTTTGGGGTATTGTTAGGAGGAGACATATCAACCTCCCGTTAAACCTTGGGTTAGGTACTTTAAACGCATTGGGAAACTTGGGCTATCACTTGGACTACATAAACTAGCACGTTGAAACTATTTTGTTATGTTCATGTTGGATATGAGATTTTATTCTATTATGCTATGTAAACAAACTTGTATACTCGCTCTTTGCTTTTGCATTGAAACTCTATTTTAATACATGTTGCAGGTTGATTATTGAAGTATAGATGATTCATGAAACAAGTTTAGGGTGGACTAGATACACGCCTAGAATATTCTATCTTTTGTTTGTTATGTTACTTGTTGAAACAATGTTGTTATTTCCTTTTTGAATCATGTATGACTTTTAGTTTTGAAATGAAATTTGAATTTAAATTAATTATTGTCACATAGTGTTATGACGTTTTGAGCAATCTACACACTTCGTCTCATCCCGATGTTTCCGCCATCGGTTGGGGTGTGACACCGGGCTAAAAGGTCAAAAACATCATCCTCCGCCGACCCGTCAACTCCGACATCCGATGCCCGTAATGTTGATTTAAATGAAACGTTGGACGTTGACGAGGGAATTCAAGAAGAGTTGGTCCGACCCACCGGTAGAAGAAAGGGAACCGGGAAAAAAACGGTCGAGTCGTCTTCCGATCTCGACCTAAAGGATGATTTCGAGGAGATGAACCGTCGTCTCCAAGACATTCGCGACCTCGGCCACAAACGTTGGGAGATTATGAAAGACCGAGTGGTTGAAAACAAAAAGTTCAACGAGTTGCAAGAGGCGCGACAAATGGAAAAGGACATTGAGTTTTTGTCCAAACCGATCGACCACCTCCAAGGCGACGCGTTGATCTTGGCTCAAATGCGTCGCCAAAAAATACGAGAAAAATATGGACTTTAGATCATCTATTTTTTTTAATTTTTTTTTTCTGTTTTTTTTTCGGTTTTTATAATTTTCTGTTTTTTTTCGGTTTTTTTAATTTTCTGTTTTTTTTTGGTATTTTTTTTCAAGTATTGTAATTTTTATTTTAAATTAATGAAGACTTTATCTTTTATATTAAAAAAAATAATTGTCAAATGATTGAATGGGCGTTATTGGGATAATGCCCCACTACGCCTATTTTGCTATAATGCCCCATGTGTGACTAGGATGTCACGTGTCGTATAATGCCCCATGTTGGGGGCATTATTCTTGTTTACCACTACGGGTGGTCTAATAAATAAGTAATTAGTAGCGGTGTAAACAAGCTCAGGGGCTTGAGAGCTATTAGTGATTGGCTCGGTTAGTAGCCCGGCTCGCCTCGTTTTCACCTCTAATAACTAGTTACGTCACGTGCTACGATTTTGTGAGCCCAATTTTTTGTTAGTTTCTCTTATTTCACCCATTCGTTTCATATTCTATTTGTCAAACTAAATCATGTCGTTTATCATTTTATAATTTCTAAATTTTTATTACTAAAAATGGAATAATTTTTTACTAAACTCACATAGTACATTCACATAATACATAAGTTTCTAACCTACCTTAATTATACTTTTTTTAACAGCATATGTAACTTTAAGTTTTAACCCAAAACATCCCTCTCTTAAATCGTTTAAAGGATTAATATTTTCCAATTTACCACCATCTCATTGCTATCTACCTTAATTATATGACATGATAACAAATTTGGTGACATGTGAGTATGATGGTGAAATATCAACGGTATTTAGGGAGGACGGGGTGTTCGCGGTAACCCCTTGCGGGGAGTGGATCCACCGAAGAGTGGTGGTACCGCCATCTAGGCGGTGAACTAGAGAGAGGGAGAAAAGCGGTGGGAAGCCACCGATGGAGGAGAGGGGGAAGATGGTGGGCCAGCTCACTTTCAACCAATAAAACCTTTTTTTTTAATAAAAAAACAAGGGGAGTTAAGAGGGGAGTGTCGCCATCAATTTAGGGTGTTAGGGAGTTTAAGAGGGGAGTTGACGTGGCACACGAGGATTGGTTGGGCGTAAGAGAGGGGACTCACCTCTTAGGTGAGCACCCCTTACACCCTTATATTGCTTAGTGGCACATGTTCATTAAATGTGTCCAATGATCGGAATAGATTTGGGCCTAACTTGAGCCAGTTGGTTGCTATGTGAGGTTACCATCAACTTCTTTCTACATATGTTTTCCCGCAGAGTCTCGCCATCTACACTTCTTCGGATTTTAGAACACATATTATAAAACAAAGGTCTTTAAGGGACCGAATATTCACGGGTAAACGTACCAACCGCGGATTAAGCTCCTAGAAATAAAGTTAAAAACACACCAACAACGCCTGAAAAGTTGAGCTTCAACTTTTTTTTTATTGAAAACTAATGGTGTGGTGGTCCATTTGTAAAGGTAAAACCTAAAGCCTGTTGATGAAACAATGGTTAACCGGGCAGGGTTAACACACTGGTCTCGTCAAGAAGGGTTAATCCCTTCCTCTCGGAGATCGCTGGCTGGGTCACCGGTGGATGATCTCCTGCACAAGGAAACAAGCCGTGACTCGTAACAAGGAGGATGGGGTGGGGGGTGCTCCTTGTTACCACTCTCCGGCGTGAGAATCAGTAGTTTGCTTGGGAAGCAAAGCAAGATAATAGTAGTAGTTAGAGAGTTGTGAAGAGATACCTCAAACCTGGTTTGGGGTTGGTATTTATAGCCGAGGAGTGAAGGAGGAGATTGATGGATGGGCTGACGACGAGCTGCACCGTTGCAGGTGTGTCAGTCTCGCCGGCCGTGGGGGTTACGCCACGTCAGCCCATTGCTTTAATAGCTCTGACAGGGGACTGTCGCCGGCGCCACTTGCCTCGTGGTGTCAGCCACTTGCCTGGCGTGTCAGTCCACTTGTTGGATATGCAGGGTGCGGTGCGAGCCGCATCGCTGCATGCGGTAACGCCTGAAGTTACCGCGTCTCCTACTTGTGATCAAGAAATACGCGAGATGCGGTGTTGGCCGCATCATCGTATGTGGAGACTATTTGCTCGCTTCCCTTGTCGTGACGAAAATGGCCATATGATGCGGTGCCAGCCGCATCGATATGTTCATCTTCTTCCGTACTTGGGTCAAGCTATTCATCTTCGAACCGCATGGGTTCGAAGGATGTGACCGCATGGGTGCGGTTTGCTTACTGGTAGGGGTTTGTTTGATGCGGGTAATGGTCGTTTTGGGACCATACCCCTTCAAGTCCCCCCAGTCTAGTGTTGCTACCTTGTGCAAGTTGCACGTGGGAGGAGTACTGGACTTATGGTGTAGGAAGGTAGTGTGGCAGTCTGGAGGAAGTTCTAGGCCAGATCAAACTGGTGATCTGGTCAAAAATCCGGCTATGCCTCTTCCGTACCGGTGAAGGGGTTTCGCTTGATGCGAAATTCTCAGCCGTTGCATGTCATCAGGTGGGTTGCCACCTATTGTTGTGTTGAAGGCCTGTTAGGGACCTTCATAGTAATGCTGCACAAACTTCGAACCAACCTCTGGGATGGTGGTTCGAAGGTTTGCACATGTTTCGAACCTCTTGGAGGTGGTTTCTTCTTCGAACCATTTGCCAGAATGGTGCACGAAGAAGAAAAGAAAAGCTTTTAAACCAACCTTTGCGGTCGGGTTTGAAGGTTTTGGATGTGTTAGAACTTTGCTCAAGTTCTATGTTCAGCATCCTATTACGAGATGACCATCCCTTTTTTGTGGGGTGTTCGTGTTCATCTTGATAGCTCTCAAGTAACCGTACGTTCTTTGCGGTTACTTCGTTGCGTCATTGTTGGCCGTGTTTGGTCGAACAATGTGGATCTAAACTATGGGTAAATAAACATGGTCATAGGCAAGGGGGTGCCCATCGTTGTTTATTCCATGCGATCCATTGGTAGGTAAACAAAGTCCTAAGCAGACTTGTTACCGCGGTCCGTTGACAGGTAAACAAAGTCATAGGCAGACTTGTTACCGCTGTTCGGACACTTGCTGCTTGATAAGTACTTGTTTAGAGCACGTATCTGCGTTCTTTCTGGAGCCACTTTCCTTCACGCTCCAATACCGAGTTTATAACGAGGTAGCCTCGTTCGGTGATGTGGAGTGAGCTTTGCTCTTCCGTAGCAACCACTCTGCGGAAGCTATGGTTATGTCTGTAGCTCTTCATGGGTGTCTGCGATGTTGCAGTCCCATTTTCGCTCAAAGTGTGCTTGTTGCACGGATGTAACTCTTGAAGGTTCAGGAGTCAGGGCTGCTGATGTGCGGGCGCGTAGATTCCGTTTCTTCTTTTTTCTGAAGAAGTTGTTCATGCACCCTCTGTGGTTGTGAACCGGGCAGGAGGGATTTGAAGCTTGAAGAGAACGAAGGCAATGCGCTTTTCCTGTTTTTAAGATGCGGTTCAGTCCAAAGAACAACACTGGTTCTGAGCATCTGACACATCTGAATGGGTTCATGTGTGTCACTTCCGCATATTTCACGTGTGCTCGTGAGTGATGCGGAAAAGGTAATATATCCCTTTATAGTATAGATAGATATATTTCTACCTATTTTTTAGGGTATATAAAAAAACGACATGCGGTATGGGTTATGGTGCGGTAAACCAGAAAAACCGCATGCCGCTTAGGTTTTTTGGATAATGTTGTCGCTTTTTCTTGCCTACGTGGCTTGATCTCACGTGTGAGTTGGTAGAAGTTGGTGAGACGTTTCTGCATGTGCTGAAATGAAAGGACATTTGCACTGCCCGAGGCATTAAATGCACTGTAGCAGGGAGTGTAAACGTCTTCTTTGTCAGGCGCGTGGGCGGCCACGCGCGCGTGATAACCGTCAGCTAAAACGGCACTCGACACGTGTTGTTGCAAGATACGCTCTTTTTGAACGTGATGATTTGTTTTCTCCCTCCGCATTAATTGCGATGGGTATATAAGGGGAAAACCGTTTGTGGTTTCCTCTCACTTGGTCGAAAATTCAAAAAATTTGCCGTTTGAGAGAAAGTTGTCATCTGTCTTCTCCGACGATTTTTTCTGAAATTCCGGTGAGGTTTCTAGTGTTTCTGTTCACCATCTTCTGTTTCTTTGATATTTTTGATGGCTGAACCATCTAGTCCACACAATGTGGAGGGTGAAAACCCTGAACAGCCGATAGTGGCTGAGGAAGAAGACGAGGATGATGATGTTGATGTTCCCGGTGGTGGGTTACCGGTGTTGAAGTGGACAAAAGGTAGTTTTAAAACTCTGATGGCCACTGTTCAGATGGCCAAAGACTGGAATGCTACTTACCCACAAGTGGGGGACACCGGTGCCGATGCTCCGGCCGGTTATATAACCTTGTGGGCGGATTTTTTCACCCACGGCAACCTTAGGTTGCCGGTGACGGTGTTTGTGGCGGAGGTATTGGAGTATTATCACCTCCATATCTCCCAGCTTAGTCCTTTCGGAATGTTCCGAATTCGGAATTTTGAGTACACATTCCGTGCCCATGGCCTGCCCATTTCAGTGGAGAATTTCCGGCGTTTCTACCAGTTGACGGTGAACACCGGTTTTTTCTCGTTCACTCAAAGGCATGGGAGTCTGAAGTTGATGACACCCCCTAAAGGTGTGACAGGCTGGAAGAAGAGGTTCTTCTACGTGAAAGCCTGTGCGGTCTATGCTAACATGTCTTTCAGGAATGTCGATGTTGGAGTTTCCGACGAAGATATTCCTGTTGCTTCCGCGAAGACCGCGGACTGGTTCTCTAGGCTGCGGCCTATTGAACTCAAGAAGTTGGATAATGACCAACTGTGGATATTGCGGATGATGCTCTCTAGACCGGATAGGAAGGAAAGGCCCGTGTTGCGGGAACAGGGTGGTGGTAAGCTCGTTACCCTTTGTTATTTTCCTTATTTCCTAAGCCTTTGTAATAACCTGCATGCATGTATCAGCGGATGCGGTTGGCTTGTGGAGGATGTTTGAGCCTGATTTCAAGGGCCAGGTTGAACTGATCGCGGTTGAGCTGAAGAAAGGTTTCAACCTTGAAATTCTGAAGAACTTCCGCGTACCATCAAAAGCGGTGCTGGAAGCCCCGGTTCCGGGAGACGCAAGAGGTACGTTTTACGTGGCATTAGTTTTTTTTTTTTTTTTTTTTTTTTTGACTGGTTCTGTTGATTGTGTGAATCCAGGTGTCCTTGCGGATTTGGGGAAGTTTGAGAAACGCGTCCCCAAAAAGACTGTGGAGAAGAAAACGGTAAAAAAGACCGTGCGGGGTTGTGGCAAGGGGAGTGTTGAAGGCTCAGCTGCCCCTGCTTCCGTTTTCGAAGCCGCAGGTACCTATCAATCTTGTTCTCGGGGATATACCGATTACGTCGTAGTATCTGACACCCTTGAGGGTTTGGGTGTTATAGGTAGTGGTGCGGCCGCGGGTGGAACTGCTGTGGTTCCCCCCGTTGTTGGAGAGAAAAGGGGGCCAGAGCAGAAAGCTGCTGGTGGTGGTGAACCGAAGAGGCGGAGACTGCAGACCAGGAGAGTTGCTCCGGTGCAGAAGAAACCTGTGGCTGCTGCTGGTAAGTATATCCCTTTTCTTCGTGTTGTTAGTACAATGGGTGGGAAATACTCATTGAATACTCTTTGTATTGCAGAATCCCGAGATGCGGGGTATTCTTTTTTCGACATTCCTGCGTCTCCTCTGCACACCGCTGCCGCGGGTGCGGGTGTAACGAAAGAGACGGTCGCGCCCAAGGAGCCTGCGGCCCCTTTTGTTGGGCCAGTTCGTGTTCCCCCTTTGGAGAAGACGGTGGAGACGACTGTTGACCGGATTTTTGATACTGTGGACTCCTCTGACAATCTAATCTCTCCTGATGAGGGTGATGGATTGAACTTGAGGTTTTCAGATGCCGGTAAGCAGAAGTCTGATGCTGAGGTGCGGCAGCAGGATGCTGAGCCGCAGAAGTCTCCTGCTGGGGAGAAAGGTAGCGGCTCGTCTGCTGGTGATGCGGGTCACGACGGGCCTCCAATTCAGCCTGGGGAGTCTGAACTGGAGTATTACTACCGCACATACTCCCTGGGTCGCAGTACGCTGTACCATCGACCCCCCTGGACTGTATTGCAGGGGGATGATATTGCTAACGACCATGCGGCCTGCAGGGAGATCTTGGGTGGTCTGGGGACCCCCTTTGAAGTTGATCGGGCTCGTGCCGCACCGCGGGAGCTGCGTATAAACCAGCTCTCGACCATGTTGGTAGGGTCTTCCATTGTGGCTAATGTCATTTTGGAAGATTATAAGGTGCTGGGCCGCCGCGAGGAGGAGGCTGCTCGTATGCGGGCGGAAGCCGAGAAGTTGGTCGAGGCTGCTCGTGCGGGTGCGGAGCAGCTTGAGAAGGATAAAGCTGCTTTTGAGAAGCAGAAACAGACCTCTGAGTGGGCTGCCACGGTGCAACTGAAACAGGTGCGTACCCTTGCTAAACTCCTTGCTGATGAACGTAAGCGTTGGGAGGAAATTTCATCCAACGAGCGCAAGAAGTGGAACGAATCTTGGGCTAAGCAGAACAATCTTCTGTTTCATACTCGGCAGGAGCTAGCAAACGCCAAGGCGGCAAATGTTGCCTTGGGCAATGAAAAAGCTGCGGCTGAGGCCGCATCAGCTAAAGCGCTGCAGGCAAAGGCCGATGCCTTGAAGGCCCTTGAAGAGGCCAAAGAAGCCGGGGCTCGTGCCTCAAAGGCCCATGAAGAGGCCGCAGAGAAGGAGAGCCGTGCTTCCAAGGCTCTTGAAGAGGCGAATGCGGAGCGCATTCGTTTAGGCAAGGTTGTTGAAAGCCTGCAGGTATGTTTCTTTAACGTTATTGCTTTCGTCTTTATTGTTTTCAAAATATTCACCGAGTGAACTGTTTGCTGTTCTTGTAACAGGCTGAGGTTCAGGCCCGGGAGGTCGCAGTGACAGACCTTACTGTCCGCGTGTCCGCTGCGGAGAAGCGGGCTGACGCTGCTGCTGAGGCCAAGGATGCCTTGGTGTCCTCTTTTAACCAACTGGAAGCTGACCGTGAGTGGTTGCGGACTCACGGCATCGCGCGTGTAAGTATCCTTTGCCTTTACATTTGCTTGGATTAGCACTCAAGACTTATGATCTTTTTACTGCAGATTGTCGAGGCTATAATGAATGCCCCTGAGACCTCATCTGGATTGGACCTGGTCAAGGAACGTGCGCGCGAGGCTGGCTTCAAGGCTGGTTTTAACCGCTGCATTGGGCACATCAATGTATTATCCGCAGGCGGTTATACCGATCAGGCATCCGGGTTCCGTGATGTGGATACCGAGGGTCGTCTGAAAGCGGCCGTAGCCTCCTTTTATGATACGCCCCTTGCCTGTGTAGGGGAGCTGGACGAGTGTTTGGAGGTTGCGGACTATGTCGACCGGTTGCGGATGCTTTATCCGGATGTGGAAGAGGAAGAACCCGCTGGTGGTGCCGGAGGAGACGCGGGGACCAGCGGTACAAAATAGGGTTTAGGTTGGCTAGTGTGCCTCCTTTTTTGTATTCCTCTTGTATAGAATAGGAACTTTATGTAAATTCCGTAAGCATCACGTGGATACTTGAATTTTTTGAATATAAAGTTTCTTTGTTCAGTTTGTACAAGTGTTTTTAATTCTTGCATGTCTGAACGTGTGTCTGCGTATTCTTTACCCATTTATGAACGGGGTTAAGTATACTCCATACTTTTGTTGTATGGGTATGCATCAATTCTGTTATTTACCGTGTGAGGGTTTTTAGAATTGCGTAAACTTTGTAAAAGCTTATATTACCGGAACTCTACCCATTTGTGAATGGGGTCGAGTGTACTCCATACCTTTGTCGTATGAGTCCGCGTCAATTCCATTGTTTGCCTTTTTGGGCTCAGGAATTGTGTTAAGTGTGTAACAAAAACTTGTGTATCCGGCCGGATAAAACATGCAAGTCTTTTTGCCTTTTGCTGGCCTATTACAATAGTTGCGTGTGGCTACCACTTTGTATAGGTATCGTAAATGAAGATTTTGCCAATCTGTTTTTTGGATACCGCGAAGTGGAAATACGCATTTGTAATAGTAGTAAACAAACAACAATGTATAAAATGACGTTTATTTATTTGCAAATGACCTGCGGTCCGATAGGTTACATAGGGAGTGTAAGAACATAGCTTACATATAGCAGCGTCTAAGCTGTTGTGCGTTCCATGTTCTGGCGATAGGTTCGCCCTCTAGTGTTTGTAACCTGTATGCGCCCTTCCTTAAGACCTCGCTGATGAGGTAGGGTCCCTCCCACTTGGGGGCAAGTTTTCCTGGGCGCTCGGCATTAGATGCCTCGTTGTCACGTAGGACGTAGTCCCCTGGAGTGAAAGTACAAACGCGGACTCGCGCGTTGTAATACTTTTCCAGTTTGGATTTGTATTTGGCCTCGTTGATGGCGGCGTTCTCGCGCCTTTCTTCTAGAAGGTCCAAATCGATCCTACGTTCCCTGTTGTTGTCTAGCTTTTCGATAGCCAACATTCTAGGAGATGGGAGGCCCATTTCCGCGGGTATCACCGCTTCAGACCCGTAGACGAGGCTGAAAGGTGTTTCCCCATTGCTTGTTTTTGGGCTAGTGCGGTGAGCCCATAAGATGCTTGGGAGTTCATCGACCCAGCCACGCCTGGCTGTTCCCAATCGTGCTTTGATTCCGTCGACTAGGCCTTTATTTATACTCTCGACTTGGCCGTTCCCTTGCGGGTGTGCGACTGACGAGAATATGTGTTTGATGTTCAGCTCTTCTAGCCATTTTTGGAATTCGTCGGCAGCGAAGTTGGTGCCGTTGTCAGTAACAATGTACATTGGTAAACCGAAACGGCAGATGATGTGCTCCCAAATGAACTTTCTTGTTATCATGGCAGTGGTTGAAGCGAGTGGTTTCGCCTCTACCCATTTTGTGAAGTAATCAACCGCCACTATGATAAATTTAACTGCACCTGGTGCGTCCGGGAATGGTCCCACTACGTCGATCGCCCATTTTTGAAAAGGCCATGCAGTAGTGACGGGGACCAGATTGTTTTTTGGCCGCAAAGTTTTTGGTGCATGGCGCTGGCAGTCCATGCATTTGCGTAATTCTTTGACGGCGTCCAGGTGCATGCCGGGCCAGTAATACCCGGCATTCATGATTTTTGCCACAACCATGCGTGGTCCGGCATGTATGCCGCATATGCCCTCATGTATCTCTCGGATAAGGTATGTGGCATCTTGTGGATTAACGCATCGGAGGAGCGGTCCGAGGTATGACTTTCGGTATAAGATACCGTCTCCCATTTGATAGTGGCACGCTTTGTATTGCAACTTACGTGCCTCTGTTTTGCTCTCGGGAGTCACACCTGACTGAAGGTATGCGATAATTGGTGTCATCCATGACGTTGTTCCGTATTGGATGACACTGACCTGGCGTAGAGGAACCGAAGGATTTTGCAAAATCTCGATACGTACCTCCTTTGCCAAGTGTTGGAAGCTGGTGGATGCAAGTTTTGATAGTGCATCCGCAGATTTGTTTTCGCTTCGATTAATGTGTCGAATATTGAATGAAGCGAATTTGGATTTTAGCTGCAGGGCTTGCTCGAGGTAGAGGATCATGATATCCCCTTTAGCGGCATAGTCGCCGCGTACCTGGCCCGCAACTAACAAGGAATCGACGTGCGCTTCCAGATGTTGCACGCCGATTTTGACTGCTAAACGTAGCCCGGCTAATAGTGCTTCATATTCTGCCTCGTTGTTCGTGCTTTTAAAATCGAGGCGGATGGCATATGTAAGCTCTTGGCCGTCAGGGCTGACGAGTCGCAGACCTGCGCCCGCACCTTCCTCGTTGGATGCACCATCGGTAAATAGTGCCCATATTTCTGAGGACGGTGGTGGGGGCGCAGGGTTTTGGGATTCTTCGCATTCTTGGATGCGATCCGCTGGTACTTCAGCGGCGAAATCAGCTAAGATTTGGCCTTTGATGGCAGGGCGCGGTTTGTAATGTATCGTATGTGCGCCCAGCTCAATTGCCCATTTTGCTAATCTCCCAGAGATGTCGGGTTTGGACAGGATCGGGCCGATCCTGTAATTGGTTAGCACTGTGATGATGTGGTTTACGAAGTAGCGTCGTAACCGTCTTGAAGCATGTACCAGTGCTAGTACCAATTTTTCCATTATTGAGTATCTCGTCTCCGGGTCGTTGAGCATTTTGCTGATATAATAGATGGGTGTTTGAACCCCCGCTCGTTCCACTATTAATACCGCGCCTACTGCGTTGTCTGCAGCGGATAGGTATAAGATGAGTGGCTCATCTTTGCATGGTGCGGTTAGTGTTGGGAGTTGTATCAAACACTCCTTCATTTCCCGGAAGGCCTTTTCAGCCTCTGTGGTCCACTGGAATTGTTCTTTCTTTGAACAGCTTCGCAGGGTCTTGATGAAAGGGTATGACTTGGCTGCGTGGTTAGCCAAGAACCTGTTGAGTGCCGCCAGCCTTCCGGCCAGGCGTTGCATATCTTTCATCGATGCAGGCGATGGCATGCGCTCGATCGCCTGCACTTTTTCCGGGTTTACCTTGAATCCATCTTTGGTGACGATGAACCCAAGGAATTTGCCTTCTTCCATTCCAAACGAGCATTTCCCTGGATTGAGCTTCATGTTGACGCTTCGCAGAGTTTGGAATGTTCTTTCTATATCGGTGAGCATGGTATCTTCCTCCATGCTCATGACGACCAGGTCGTCCATATAGATTTCGACACTTTTGCTTATTTGACCGCGGAAAGTGTCGTTCATTAGTTTCTGGTAGGTTGAGCCCGCGTTGCGCAACCCAAACGGCATTTTTGTATAGCAGTAATTTCCGGTTGGGGTCCGGAATGCCGTTTTGTCTTCATCCTCAAGTGCCATTTGTACCTGGTGGTACCCTTTGTAGCAATCGAGGAAACACTTCCACCGAAATGGCGCGAGGTTATCGACCTTTTCGTCGATTTCTGGAAGCGCGTAACAATCCTTGGGGCAGGCCTTGTTAAGGTCCTTGTAATCGACGCACATGCGCCAGCCCCCGGATGGTTTTTCTACCATGACAGGGTTGGATAACCAAGTCTGGTACTTGACTTCCCGCAGTATACCTGCGGAGAGCAGTTCTTCGATCTGCTCTTGCATCGCCTGATTTTTAGCTGACCCAAGGTGGCGTTGGCCTTGGATCACTGGTTTGATACCTGGTTTGGTATTCAAATAGTGCTGCGCTATTTCACGTGGGACCCCTGTCATGTCTGCGGGAGTCCACGCGAAGATGTCTTGGTTCCTGAAGAGGAGCTCCTTCAGGTGCGCTCTGGTGGTCGAGGATAAGGCGTGACCCAATGTGACCTTCTGTTCCGGATGCGTTGGGTTGAGAACCCATTTTTCCGGTTGGTCGACGGGGGTGGGCCTTGCGACCTTTGTCGGACGTGCTTCGTCCGTCATCATGACGTCCTTGCGGGCGTAGATGATTGCAACCCCCGATGCGGTTGGGAAACCAACCGCGGAGTGGGGGACGGATGTGATCATATTGAAATCTCCTTGGGATTCTCTCCCAAGGAGGACGTCATAATTGGAGGTGTGGGGTAAAACCATGAAGTTAACCTCCTCTGTCCGCGTGTGTTTACCATTGGTAAGACGCACGGTAAATGTAATTTGACCTAGGGGAAAGACTGTTTCCCCTGCGAATCCGGCCAGCGGGTAATCTACGGCTTGCAACCGATCTTTGTCCTCTTGGTCAAATTGATTGAAGCATTGCTCGTAGATTATATCGGATGTACTGCCCGGGTCGATGAACAGACGCTCGGTGCAGTAATGGGCCAGCTGGCCTGAAATGACGACGGCGCGTCTATCACGCGGTCCGCCTCGGACTTTTGGGAAGACGACTTGCTCGTCTTTCCAATCATTGTCCGGTCTTCGTGCCGCTTTGCGCGGCCGACCCTTGCCTCCGTAAATCATGTGGGTGGAAGCCACGTACATGGCTTTCTTTCCGGAGGAGGTACCTTCGTTGTGAGGGGTGATATGCTTGGTGGGCTTTTGTCCACCTGGCAAAAGGTGTTGCAGTTTTCCCTCTTTCAACGCCCGCTCAATCTCCAGCCGGAGACTGATGCAGTTGTTGGTGGTGTGGCCCGAGTCCTTGTGGTACTCACAGTATAGTGTGAGGTCCTGACTTTTCTTGGACTTCATTGGTTGGGCCGGTCGCAAGAATTGTGGATCTGCGAGGAGGACCTCTCTTGGCGACTGGTTGATCTCGGTCCATTTGCGGTCCCGAGATTCTTTTCTTGGTGCCCGAGTGTCTCGGGCAGGGTTGTAGCATTGTGGGTCAAACGTGTTGGGTTGCGGGAAATACGGTTTAGTAATATCCCGATTTCCTGTATCCCGGTTTCGTTTGTTGTTACGTTTGGACCCTTGGTGGGATGTTTCGGCTTGGGGTTTTGCCTTTTTGACGTGCGGTTCGAGCGACCGCTGTGTCTGGGCATATGTCTTGACTGCGGTCATGACATCCTCCCATTTTTTAGGCAAACCCTCCTTGCCAGAGATGGTCATGATCATCTCTCTGTCTTTGACGGCCCGAATAAAATGGTTTCGCGCCATTTGGTCCGCCACGTCGCCTATCTCTAGGCATTCTTTATTGTAACGGATGACGAATGCCTCGAGCGATTCGTCATCCCTTCGCCAGATGTTCATGACGTCCAACGAATCGCGTTCGTGGCGTCGCTGCTGGCTGAAATGGGCGAGGAACTTGGCGCGCAAGTCCTCGAAAGAATCCAGTGATCCCACTGGCAAAGAATCAAACCATGCCCTCGCCAGACCGATAAGGGTCTGGGGGAAAAAATTGCACCAGGTGGGTTCGTCCCACCTGCCATTGACGCCTGCGCCTGTGAAGATGTTCATGTGGTCGTCCGGGTCGGTCGAGCCACTGTATTTCCCAATGTTGACTGGGAATTTTGTCGTTGTTATATCGGCGTTGGCGATGTGCGGGACGAATTTTGAATTTTCGGCCGCGGCCCTTGGCCTGTATGGTTCGTGCACAGGGCGCTTTGCCGCCCTGAGGTATGTAGTGCGGGGGTGACTGGGAGGAACATAGTTGCGTCCCCCCGGTCTGCTGTTGGTGTCGTGAGACTCCCCGCGGTAGGTTTGATCGTCAGGGTCGGTATGACCGGACCCTTCCGTGTATTGTTGCGGGCCCAGTCGGCTCTGGATGCCTGGGCCGCGCCTGGAGGCTGACCGCCTCCTATCTTCGCCATAGGGGCCTAGGCGGGTATGCACTGGCCCTCTGGAGCGGGACTCATATGAGGAAGTGTCCTCGTTGAGTGTATTGACCGAACAGTAGGATGATCCACGGTCGTCATGTCGGCTTCTGGAAGCCGGACGTGAGTGTAACCTGCCATCGTATTGGAGTATACGGTTGGCAGGTGTGTGTTGTATTGGAGTGGGACCAGCTTGTACGTTTGCTTCCGTACAAGCGCGGTTGTAAGCCGCTATCAGCAGGTCAGTCTGCTGTTGGTACCAGGAGTGTAAGTCCACGCCTGGTGGGAGCACAGTTGGGGCCTGTGATAAGTCGTGTCCGAACGCAAAGGATGGGATCCTTTGGGTGGACGTGCCAATGTGTCCGGGTTGGGGGGTCGAAGGGTGGACCCCTGTTGGGATCGGGGGATTTGGGTTATCCGTATTGGTGTTTTGGTTATCAGTCATGATCTTGAGAGGGAGAGGGATGGATTAAAAAGTGCTAAGAGTAGCGGTGGGCGCCAATGATGAAACAATGGTTAACCGGGCAGGGTTAACACACTGGTCTCGTCAAGAAGGGTTAATCCCTTCCTCTCGGAGATCGCTGGCTGGGTCACCGGTGGATGATCTCCTGCACAAGGAAACAAGCCGTGACTCGTAACAAGGAGGATGGGGTGGGGGGTGCTCCTTGTTACCACTCTCCGGCGTGAGAATCAGTAGTTTGCTTGGGAAGCAAAGCAAGATAATAGTAGTAGTTAGAGAGTTGTGAAGAGATACCTCAAACCTGGTTTGGGGTTGGTATTTATAGCCGAGGAGTGAAGGAGGAGATTGATGGATGGGCTGACGACGAGCTGCACCGTTGCAGGTGTGTCAGTCTCGCCGGCCGTGGGGGTTACGCCACGTCAGCCCATTGCTTTAATAGCTCTGACAGGGGACTGTCGCCGGCGCCACTTGCCTCGTGGTGTCAGCCACTTGCCTGGCGTGTCAGTCCACTTGTTGGATATGCAGGGTGCGGTGCGAGCCGCATCGCTGCATGCGGTAACGCCTGAAGTTACCGCGTCTCCTACTTGTGATCAAGAAATACGCGAGATGCGGTGTTGGCCGCATCATCGTATGTGGAGACTATTTGCTCGCTTCCCTTGTCGTGACGAAAATGGCCATATGATGCGGTGCCAGCCGCATCGATATGTTCATCTTCTTCCGTACTTGGGTCAAGCTATTCATCTTCGAACCGCATGGGTTCGAAGGATGTGACCGCATGGGTGCAGTTTGCTTACTGGTAGGGGTTTGTTTGATGCGGGTAATGGTCGTTTTGGGACCATACCCCTTCACCTGTCGAGAACCTTATCTTTAGTTTCAACGACGTGTTACCGAAGGATCGTCTGTCAGAAATGGATTTCTACCAACAAAACATAAAACAGCCTAGGATAAAATCTTATCTATAGTTTTACCAACTTTCATCGTAAAACCGACTACAACTGCCTTTTTTCTCTGGTTTAGGGAAAACGGATTACAACGGCCTTTTTTTCTCTGGTTTAGGCACCAACGGATTATCCATTTTTTTAAATGACTAACCTTGCACACCATGGGGATTGAATCCGTAACCTCCTACTACAAACTTTATCGATTTGATATTTATAATCATGGATATTCACTTGGCTTTAATGTTCGTGTATAATATGTCCTTAGTTTTTTTTTTTTTTTTTTTTTTTTTTTTAACGGCGAACAGAATCAATCTCGAGCATTTTCGGGGAACCACTGGACCAAACGGAGTACTCCGAGAGTAACCCGAATCAACCACCAATTCCGACAAAAACTCGGTAACCCACCGCCCGCAAGCACGATGGTGAAATTACCGGTAAAACCCGTTTTGCTCAAGGATCGAACCCAGGTTTCCCTGGGTCTCCTATCATTGTCCACCAGTACCTTACTGTACACCAAGTGGTAATTAAACCTGCATCTCCTAAAAGAAATGAAGACCCTTCCACCACTTATGTAAAGATTATTAGCATAATATGTCCTTAGTTACGATGATAGCCAACAAATACTCTAAGATTGTTGAATATCTAGAAAATTAGATCTCAGATTAAAATAATTTTTACTACGACAGGTTACAACAATATAAGTATAAACATCTTTAAAAATTGAATTAAAAACTCAAGCGAATCTGAATATAGGAAACAGCGTCCTAATTTAATACCATTCGCAGGCTATAAAATATTTGTTTTATTATAAGATAGCTATTTTTTAAAGGAGATGTTTCCCAAGGGCGGACCTAAGGGGGAGTCTGTTAGTGCAGTTGTCTGTCTACTACATCTTAGTTCGAGTCTTAAGCTAGGGCTGATTATAGAGTGAACGGAAAACGAGTAATCATGTAACAGATAGGTTCGTTTATGTGTCAATCTAAGTACTGCATATCATCCACAAACCGATGGACAAAGTGAAAGAACGATCCAAACTCTAGAAGACATGCTCTGAGCATGTGTAATTGACTTTGGAGGTAATTGGGATAACCATTTACCCTTAATTGAATGGCAAATTGGAAAATAATAATCCCACCATTGTGAAATTGGCCAATAATAATCCCAAGTCAGGAATTAGCCAATAATAATCCCACCTCGTCCATTTTTGGAAAATAATAATCCACAGTCACTAAACGACAAAAGTGCCACGTCAGCATTTGGAGTATTATTTTCCAAAAATGGACGAGGTGGGATTATTATTGGCTAATTCCTGACTTGGGATTATTATTGGCCAATTTCACAATGGTGGGATTATTATTTTCCAATTTGCCTAATTGAATTCTCCTATAACAATAGTTATCACTCAAGTATTGAAGCCGCTCCATTCGAGGCACTATATGGACGCAAGTGCAGAACACCTATATGTTGGGTGGAAATAGGAGAAAGTCAATTATCAGGTCTGGAAATTGTGCAAGAAACCACAGATAAGATAACTCAAATCAAGGAACGATTGAAAACAGCCAGAGATCGCCAAAAGAGTTATGCAGACAATCGTCGCAAACCACTCGAATTCCAAATAGGAGACAAAGTACTTCTGAAAGTATCTCCTTGGAAAGGAGTAGTACGATTCGGTAAGAAAGGAAAACTGAGTCCAAGATATGTTGGACCATTTCCAGTAATTCAACGAATCGGACCAGTAGCTTATCGTTTACAATTACCAGAGGAACTAGCTGGAGTACATGATGTATTTCATGTATCCAATCTTAATAAATGTTTATCAAATGAATCTCTGGTAGTACCTCTTCAAGACATAGAGGTAAATGAAAAGCTGAAATTCATAGAAAAACCTTTGCAAATAGAAGACCGAAAGATCAAGTTTCTTAAGCACAAACGACTAGTATTGGTTAAAGTCAAATGGAATTCAAAGAGAGGACCAGAATATACTTGGGAACTGGAATTAGAAATGAAGCGCAAATATCCTCATCTATTCCAGTAAATCTCGAGGACGAGATTTTCTTAAGGTGGGGAGGATGTAACAACTCTCATTAAAATTAATAATTAAAATGGTAATTAGTCAATAAGGAAACCCTAATTGAGACACCCAAGTAATTCCGCACTAACCCTGAAATTTCCGGAATAATCGGAATCAGGATCAGGGCCCCTAAAACTCAGGGGGGTTAAACCCTAATTGATATTTATCTTTATAATTCGTTGTCTATACTGAGAATTCGAAATTTTGTTGATTCACCAAGGCTATGCCACTGACTAGGCTAGTCTACAAGCTAGGCCGCTCCTTTACGGACCGTAAGGGTTAGTCCTTACGGACCGTAAGCCTACCAGCTTGCCTTACGGACCGTAAGGGTTAGGTCATACGGTCCGTAAGCGACGTGAAATTTTGGCTATAAATAGCCGACCTTGGCACTTGAATTGTGAAGTTAAAACGTCGAACGAATTCGTTCTGTACGTCGAGTTTATGCTTTTATATCACCAATTTAAACACACACTGATCACGAAGTGCTGCCGCGGAACAGGGTAATTACTCGATCGCTATTACGATTCAGTTTCCGAGATCAATATATCCAAAGAATGTCTAAGTGCCGCCCACATTGGGTTATACTTTGTCGTTTGTCGATAATTCGATGAATGAGTTTAAGTATTACACTTTGTCGTTTGTCGTTAATTCGATAAATGAGTTTAAGTATTGCACTTTATCGTTCATTGTGAGAATTTGATCTCGTAAGTTATCGTAACTGCTGTATTGATCACTAACCCTGTTTTGTGTGCATTATTGTTGAAATTAGGTTAACAGGGCCAAAATCATATTCTGTCAGTACTAAATCTACAATGTGAGTTATTCTTCTTTTATAAACTCTTTTCTCACCGTTTGTGAGTTGTTAACTGTTTTACAATACTCCAAATTATTTTCAGAATTATAAATTACAGTGATTAAGTTTATGTAATCACCAAATTACAGCCGGTATGTGGGGTATTGTGCACTTTACTTGATAATCGTCACCATTGGGGCAGCCATTGGGTGATATGACCATAATCACAGACACCATTGGACAGGTGGGCCAATGGGTCGAGTGGTAAAGTACTGTGGGTAGTTGGTTGATATCAGAAACATTGTAAAAGATCTTACCACTGTGAATTATAACAAATGTGTCATTTTCAGCAATTAGAATAATTCACTCAGTATTTCTCCGCTGACAAAATCTTTTTCAAACATGTTTCAGGAGATCTGCTGTAATTCAGGAAAAATGCAGGGGAAGCATTTCAAGCTTAAGATAGTGGCTCAGTATAAAATAAAGAAATATGTTTTATCAGTGAAATATTGTTATTGTAAATTATCGGGGTTTTATCCCGAATTGTGAAATAAAAATAATCGGGAAAATTTTTTAGCTTAAACGATCCTGTAAATAAAATTTCCGCTGCTAAACTCACAATAAATAAAGTACCGCAGGATTTCTGTCCCGCGGCTCCTGAAACGGGTCAAACCGGGTTGGGGGCCGTGACACGAACCATCCATGCCTATATATAGGTGTTTCATGAGTGGATCTAAGTGCGTGTTTTTGGAGTGTGTACGGCGAAGCCCTGCCTGTTTGTCTCCGGATCTTGTATATTTGTCAGATAATCAATAAAGGAGACGTTAAGTAGTGAAATCAAGCTGAACAAAGACCAAATCAATGAATTCCGCCTCTGATTTAGTCTAAGCACTCTTCTGATCGACTCGTCAGGTCGTCAAACGTTCCTACAAGTGGTATCAGAGCTCAGGAGGAAGAGTTCTTACCGTTTAGTTCGATTTTCGCTCAAAATTCTGTTTTCTACACCTTCTTTCATCAGTTCAGGGAGTTTTACCGGTCAAAATTGAATCAAAATTCACAGATTGTGTATTACTAGACATAGACAAACCCTTGAAAGTTTCGGACCAAATTACGGACTAAAAATGGGTCAAAACTGCTTCGGACTTAGGTTCGCTTATTCGGACAGTGAATAGATTCGCTTATTCAGACACATTGTAATAGATTCGCTCCAAATTGCACCTAGGTTCGCTCAACAGATT
The DNA here is from genome assembly GCF_002127325.2 of Helianthus annuus. Lineage (NCBI taxonomy): Eukaryota > Viridiplantae > Streptophyta > Magnoliopsida > Asterales > Asteraceae > Helianthus > Helianthus annuus. The sequence goes on along the minus strand of NC_035434.2, from coordinate 164,417,247 downwards.
CGCTTTTAGATACGTATTGAGTATAGGTTTGCTCCAAATTGAATCTGGTTCGCTCTTCAGGGTCGCTTGAGGGTACATTTAAGTGATTCGCTCATTGGGTAGTGATCAGGTTCGCTCATTGGGTTGTTGTTCTGGTCCGCTCTTGTGTCACATTAAGTGAAGTTCGCTCCAAAAGCACATCAGCAGGTCCGCTCATAAGAAAAATTTGTGGTTCGCTTTTCTATCATATTGGTGTCTCGCTTTTGTGAACAACAAAGATTTGTTGGATTTATTTGAATGATGGCAGAAATGTTTGATGAAAAGGAGAATGAGTTTGTTGAAAGGTTAAATAGATTTGGGAGGTATCATACAAGTATGTTTGATCAAGATGATAAACATATTTGGACTCTTCGACTTGAAAACTTTGCTTGTCAACAGAATGAGAGCTTGAAAGAGATGGAAAAAAGATTTGATTACATGATGGACAAGTTAAGATCGTTTGGAATAAAATTGACAGATACTGAAAAGATATCAAAGTTGGAAGCCGCTTTACCTGCCGAATGGGATGATGTTTTAAAGGAGTTAAAACAAAAGCCTAATTCTCGAAATTACATCCATCTGATTTCATCAGTAAACTTCAAAAATGTCATTATGAAAATCTTGATATGAAGAAGATATTGATGAATAAAATCAAAGAACATCTAGATGAACTGAATCTGGGAAATCTGGATAAAATCAATTTGGATGTAATTACTGAGATTAATAAAAGAATTTGTATATGTTTTGCTGCAAAACAAAACATGAAGTATTATTATAAGAGAGGATGTTATATTGATGAGAATTTAAAACCTCTTGATTTTGTTAAAATTGTTTGTGCAGGAACATACAAGGCAGAGATAAAGGAAATGTCAAAGAATGAAAAATCTGTGAAGAATGAAATTTCAAATTCTGCAACAGTGTGTTTCAAATGTGACAGCTTCAAGATTGAGAATGACAAACTCTTGAAAGATGCGGAAAGTTTGACATCGGAAGTCAAGAAGTTGGAAGACGAGAAGCAAGTTGATGTTAAACAGATTCTTATGTTGCAGGGAAATTGTGAGAAGTTGAAAGCCGAAAATGACAAACTGTTAAATAATTTGAACAGTTTGACATTTGAAAACAAGAAGTTGAAAGAAAAAGAAAAAGTTTTTGAAGAGAAAGTTAAAGATTTTGAAATTGAAAAATCAAAAATTGAGAAAGAATTTCAGAATCAAATGAAAATTCTTGAAGATGGGAGAGATGTGTTTAGCAAAAGCAACATTAAAAAACAAAAAAATGATAAATTCCCATCTTCAGAAAATTATAAAATTGGAAAAAGAAGGTGAATATGCTAGAAAGAAAATTGAAAAGTTGGAAAAAGAGCTTGAAAGCAAAAAGAAATCTTCAGAAGATGAGGATTTCTGGATTAAACTAGAAAACAAGAATTTGAAAACAAATGAAGCAAAATTTCAAGAACAGATAAAAGTTTTGGAAAATGAAAAGTCTGTTCTTGAAAATTTGAAGAATGAGAATGAAGAAACAATTAAGACTCATTTTGGGAGAATATCTCGGCTTGAAAGTGAAGCTGAGAATTCGAGGAACAAAATTGAGGAACTTGAAAAGAAATTGAAAGGTTTTGTGACATCATCCGAGTTTTTGAATATCCCCTGTCCTAAACCTATCAATTCAACTCCAATAAGTGACAAGGTCACAAACTTTGATAATGTCAAAGTTAAAGATTGTGATGTGAAATCTGATGTTGAAAATGAAAAACTTGAAAAACAAAAATTATTTTTGAAAACAAAAGAAAAGTTTCAGAAAACTGTTCTGCAATCGACTGAAAAGGGAGAATGCTCTAAGCAAAAACCTTTGAAGAAGAAAGTGGAACAGAGACAAAAGGATAATAAAAGTTCATCAGATCGATCATCCAATCGCAATGAAAAATTACAAAAAGTAAAAAATGAAAACTCAAAAAGTGTTGGTAATAAGTGGTGCAGGTCGGACCACAGTGCTCAAAAGCCAAATCCAGCAAACACAAGGAAGGAATATCACCAAGCCAGACAATGCTATGATCTGAGCGTTTGGTGTAAAGGTGGTATACGGTATGATAACAGAGTGTGTTACCAATGCGGTTATCAAGGACACATTGCTGTTAACTGCCAGAGTCGGTATTATGAGACCAGAAGATGCTTTAACTGCAACATCAAAGGTCATATTGCCAGGGATTGCCCAAGGAGATCAAATGAAAGATCGAGGGTTGTATCTCAGAAAGTGGCAAGAATTCCAGTCAAGGTCAAGCCCAAAGAACTAAAAGTTCAAGAACAAAAGTTCAAAAACCAAAAGTTCAAGAACAGAAAGTTCAAGAGACGAAAGTGAGGCTTTCGCAGGGGCAGAAAGACCGACTGAGGAAGAAGAGGAAGAAATCTAGAGAGTATCTAGAGAAGATTTTGTCCTCGGGTTCATCCGTTGGAAAGAATAAAAGTTCTGATGAATCAACTCCCTCGGCTGCAAAATTAAGCAAGATGAATTCATCAGATACAAATCTGAGGACGAAAGAAGAAAAGAGGAAGAATAAAATGGTCGGCGATGAATCTGACAGGTCAAAGTCAGACAAGCCACCTGCAGGCAATGATACTGGTTCGTCAAAACCAGAGGAGCCATTGGTTGAGGTAAAAAAGGAGGATTCAGGTTTAACAATGGATGATGCAAACTTTCCACCATTGTTGAACAAGAATCCAAAGTCACCCAAGGACAGTCAGGCTTGGGCGAATCTGTTTAAATAGAAAAACCTGACTTGCCGGAGTTCCCAGGTTGGTAAGCGTGGAACAGGAATCGGCATATTTCTTGAGAAATTTCACTTTGGAGATTTTTCGCTTTACATGTGGTAAATCAGGGACATTAAGTTGTACTTGATTTTCTACAGATGGTTTATGGTAAAACTGGAAATGATAAATCTTTCAAATGTTTGAAGAAAACAAGGTGATGAGATATCCCCAAACCTACAAATGGTTGGTAAACAAACTAATTTTTCCGGAAAAACCATTTTGATTGAAACAAACTTAAGTGTTTTGAGATCATTATGGGAAAATAGTTTGTTGTGAGGGTGAGTTCTGATTGTTTTGCATGAGAATGGTGAATTGAGGTAATTCACATAATGTTGTCAAATTTCTTGTATAGTTTGTTTTCAATTTTTCCTCAGAAAATCAAAATTGAAACGTATTTTGATTTTAGGGGGGGTAATAAAATTTTGAAAAATTTAAAAAAAAAATTGAAAAATGAAAATGAGTTTTTTTTTGTTGCAAAAAGAGGAGATGATAGTACATCGGTGGACGATCACAGCATGCTAGAGATTTGTAAAGTCAAAAATGTTTTTAAACAAGTCTTACTAATGATGTGTCAGTAGACTTCACACAGTTAGTAAATTGTATTTGAGATATAAACCTAAATTCAAACTTGCTTATTTTGTGGGGAATACTACTTGGATATATAGATAACCCATGAAATCTCGTTTGAAAGGTTTCTTATTCTGAAATACTAGGTTTTTATACTCAATGATGTCTGGGGTATTATTCCGGGACTTCTGCTGAATGGAAGTTCTGACCTAGTCCTTGGATAATACTTTCTTCATATGCTTGAAACATAGCATAAAGCCCTTAGCTGGTTAGACAATAAAATTGATAATCAGTTGTTGTAGCTAAAAGATCTCCTAAAGGGGACACACTGCAAAGTCGAAACTGATATCTCTCTGCGCATACGGAAGTATCGACCTGAGATCCCTCAGTTCTCGCATATCCCCTAATTTATATACAGATATCATTCGTAGTATACTTACCTGTAAAATCAGAATATAGAGATCTGGATACGGGAGTATATTCAAGAGGTGGGACACACAAATAAGTCTTAGTTCTAAAACATTAAATACGTATCTTGAATCAATTGAAAATTTGTGTAGAGGTTTAAGTGGACAACAATACTGACAATCAGAAGTGAATTTTTTTTCTTTTAACATTTGCTGATTAATCAAGATCAACGGTGTTTGTGATATGTGTCAAAAATCCGATATGATCCTCTTGCACAATCTCTCAAAAATAGTGTTTGTTTGATTGTTTCTTTCAGTTTTTCATCGAATTAAAAAAATCCAAAAATATTATGTTTTTGTTTTGAAATTTGAAAACTACAAAAAGATTTTCGACAACTAAGTGTGAAGAGCTGATTTTCAACATTTCAAGTGTTAAACATGTTGAACTTATGGTTTGGGAGAGAGTGTGTGAAATTGTGAAGATTTGAAGTGTATAAATGGTTCATTAACTTGACATTTAAGTTGAATGTTCATCTACAATTTGATCTTCATAGTTTTCTTATATGATTAGTTGATTCATTAAATTGAATCATAATTGTGTTTTGTTTTGTGATAGAGTGTTTGAGTTGTGCAGGTTTCTGATCCTGTTGCTACTGATAGCCAGGAGACACATCAGAACCAGAGAAGAGCTTAAACGGGGAAAGCCAGGAGTTGATTTCAATGGTGATAACAAATACCAGACAACGATCCCAGCATGGTGATAGGGGGAGTCTGACGAGAGTTAGAGCCAGAGAAAGATCCAGGCACATGATTCCAGGAGGAAGTTCCTGAAGAAGATATGATTCCAGGCAGAGTTCCTGAAGAAGACTGAACAAGATTGAAGAGCTGTCAATGCTTGAAGACTCCCACTGAAGATTCCGTCAACATTCAAGGGGGAGTCTGTTGGTGCAGTTGTCTGTCGACTACATCTTAGTTCGAGTCTTAGGCTAGGGCTGATTATAGAGTGAACGGAAAACGAGTAATCATGTAACAGATAGGTTCGTTTATGTGTCATATCAGGAGATCCGCTTATATGACACTTATATATAGGTTCGCTCATCTGTCAACCATATAGGTTCGCTTATTTGTCAAGCAGTATAAGCGAACCATCCATGCCTATATATAGGTGTTTCATGAGCGGATCTAAGTGCGTGTTTTTGGAGTGTGTACGGCGAAGCCCTGCCTGTTTGTCTCCGGATCTTGTATATTTGACAGATAATCAATAAAGGAGACGTTAAGTAGTGAAATCAAGCTGAACAAAGACCAAATCAATGAATTCCACCTCTGATTTAGTCTAAGCACTCTTCTGATCGACTCGTCAGGTCGTCAAACGTTCCTACACTTTTAATACCTAACTAACTAAACCCAAATACCCATACCTTTACCCACTTATAATTCCTAACTAACTAGCTAGCCCACTAAGTCTTAGCCCATTAACCAAACCCAACAATATTTCAAACTATAATAAAATAATTAAAGCCCAAAACCTTTAGAAATTCTCTTCCGCTCTCTCTCTCTCTCTCTCTCTCTTGCGTCCCTGCAATGTCAACGAACAACATCACCCAGCGACAACAGTCCAGCAGCCGACGACCACCGTAATCAGCCACCATACCACTGTCGTTTGACACCAAATCTAGCCGGAATGCGAACACGGGTAAGTTTCTTTGTTATTTTGATGATTTTGGTTGATATTATAGGAGAAAAAAGGGTAATAAAGTTGTTAAATAGGTTTGAAATTTTGTGTTTTGATGTTGTTTATGGTTGTTTAGATGATTTTTAGGGTGATTATATTGTTTATATATTTTTAGGGTGATTATGTTGTTTATATATTTTTAGGGTGATTACAACTTACGTTATGATTTCTAGTGCTTGAATAGTTGAAAAATAAAATTAAAATTAAAATTGAAACATTATGTTATGGAGCAATAGAACTTATGTTATATAGAGAAATAATTGCTTAAAAAATTAGTTTTAGATGATGTTTTGGATAGATTTCAAAAAATGAAAACCCGTAGGGCGTCGACGTTTTAATTATGTTTGTAACAATGTTTGACATGTTTTTGATGATTATATAAATTTAGTTTGATGTTCGTTTGTTTTACATGACCCGACCCGACCCAACCCTATACGAACTGATTTTTTTACTTATATACCAAGAGGCCTAAAATTTTTAAAAATGTTCCACACCCCCATAGAAAAATTCCTGGGTCCGCCACTGATGTTTCCTGAAACTTTGGGACATCTAAAGAAAACTCCACTCTTAACTTTAAAGTTTTATCATTGGATCCAACCCTCCACCCCACAACAACTAGCTTTTAACCTTCAAATTTCTGAATATAATTATTTGATTATTTATTTAATTTAAAATTACTTTGATAAATCCTAATATACGTTTTGAAGATATATATAAGTTTTAATGCTCGTTAATCACAATATATGGTACAAATTAAGAAACTGCATGCATTGAGTTATATGAACTAGTGCTAATCAAATAACCAATTTATATGTAGCAATGACAAGTATTTACAAATAATATATTGATCAGTTACAACAAATCAAATTAAAAGAACTAAACAATCTACTTACAAGATAGACTATCTAATACGATACGACCTAAAGCACCATCGCCGGAGTAAATGCTGCTACAACCACCAGCCATCGCGTCGAATTACATATTTCATTTTTTATTGTGATAGTAGGGGAAAACGGTGTAAAAGGTTTGGAGAGCCGCAAGAGAGAGCAACATAAAAGCCGCAAATGCCGAAATTGAGGCCCATGGGCTCTCAAAATAGGTATGCTTAAACCCGGCCCAACCCACATGCCACCCATTCTTACAATATTCGTTTAACTCCACAAACAAGTCGGATAAGTAATGAGTCTTGACATCAAAGGCCACATCTTTCCCAACATTTTTGAAGAACTTTGCAATCTCTTTATCCGTACCAAAATAATTCTCAATAATCTTATTTTGTGAAAGCAAACCCACGTCGGTTGAGGTGCTCATTAGACATCCCATGAATACAACATATGTTGTAATGTCTTTTGAGCAAGTAGAATAACATTGCTCGAAAGCCATACAGTTCATGAAAAAAGCACTGTGAAAATCATCCATGTTGATTTGGGGAATTAAAAGCAACCCGTTTTGGAATTCAATATCCAAGAAGCTATCGGCTTGATAATTCACCTTGAACTTAACCCCAACATTAACAAGCTTGGTGGCGGGTCGGATGAGTTTAAGGGAAGGGTGGTTGGATTTATCATTATTTTTAGGCGCATTCGATTTTCTATTCCTAGTTTCTATGAAACTCTTTCTATAAAAATCAAGTAAATGTTTTCCCTCAAGATTCTCACACTTCTCCAAAACTTCTGGTTTCCTATCAACCATGTAGTTGAAAAACTCAAGGATTAAAGATTGAAGTGTACGGGTACTAGGTTCGGACTCTTTAAACAACTCTTGTAGAACAAAAAATGGGATTTGATTCTCTATTCTCAAAAGATCTCTCATCAAAAATGGAGAAATCCAACCCATTTTAAAAATGGGATCATCTTGATTAGTGGTAACCAACTTCCCAACTTTTCTAAACAATTCAATCAAGAAAAACCCATCAAGCACCATCATTTTGGCAAGATCATTTTTAGCTAAATGATCAATAGACTCCGAGTAGCATTCTCTAATTTTATCATCCATATTCACTATAATATCCATGTAAAAACTAAGTGACTTACTAGTGTTTCTTGTGATCATATCATTGAGGAACCTCCACTTATGTTCTTGAATCATCTCAAGATGCTTGTTTCCATAGTGGTATGGGCCGATTGAGACAATTCGAGGTTGATACGCTTCTTTGTTGATTTCAAGTAGACTTGGGGGGACTCTAAATATGCAACAAGAATTCTTGCCAGCTGATTTGTGAAGTAGTTTTGGTGGTTCTTTCATTTGCTTCTTCATGTTTTCGACTTCTTGATCTATTGTGATAACATGGCTTTGATTCGTGTTTCCGGGCATTTTCGAATTCAATTATTGGTTTGGTGTTTGGAAGTGAATGAATCTAGCAACTGAATATGGGATATGAAGAATTGAAAAGGTCAAAATGTAAGGAGTTTCATTGTTTCTTCTGTGTTGGTTCCTTTCACCATTGTTTATTTATTTATTAATATTTGAAAGGAGAAACCAATAGAAAGACTAAGACTTTTCCTCGGGTTCCTTACACCATTGTTTACTAATAATTGGAAGGAGAAACCAATAGAAAGATAAGACTTTTCCGTGTGGGTCCTTACAATTTAAAAGAACGTGTGTCTCAAATGTTTTTTCCTTTGAATTTCAGTGTGTTTAACAAAAACATTTCTCTACATTTTGTCAGTTCACCGTATAAATTTAAGTTTGTGTTTGTTTATGTCTACGTTTTACATCACATCACGTGGCGATATAAATTCACGAGTAAACTTCCGTTTTGCTCCCTGTGGTTTGGTCAGTTTAACGGTTTTGCCCCAAACCTTTCAAAATAGCCATTTTGCTCCCTGATCTTTGAAGGAAATCTCTAGTTTGCTCCTCAGCTCTAACTCAGTTAAATTGTCTGTTATCTAAAAGGGTATTTTGGTAACTTCAAGTATAAAAGTAGGGGTATTTTAGTAAAACTACAAATAAAAGATTATATTATATATAATATATAACATCATCATCATCTTCATCATCAAAACCCCTGATCTTTTGTTTCTCTTTACCCTCTCTCTTATCTCTCTCTACACTCTCTCATCCTTCCATCTCTAACCACCACCCGACCACTGCCACTGCCACCATCACCACCACCTTCGGCCTTCAACCTACCCACCAATAAAACAAATATACAGAATCTTCTTTCTCTGATATGCTCCGTAAATCAGTCTCACCATCAACCTACCCACCAATAACCACTAACCACCACCTGCTGACACCACCCACAACCACCATCACCTGCCGACCACCATCACAACCGTCTCCGTTCGGTATTGTGTCACACCACCATTGCAGATCGAATCCCCACACCACCACCATCAACCTTCACTTCCAACACCCCCCACACAACCCCCATCGTCATCATCAACGTGGTTCGTGTGGAAACCCTAGCCGCCGCCCCTTACCCCTTTTCAGATCTAAACCGATTTATGTTCCAGTTTGAAGATTGAAGACGAAGTTTACCTAGTTTGCTGATATTAGCGGCGGATGGCGATGGTCCAACAGGCACTTTTTGAACCGGCGACAAGATAAGTCGGAGTTTACGGGCAGCAGGTGGATTCCACCAACACTACTTCGATCTGTTCTGTAATCATCAATTCCAGTGGTGGTGTCTCATGGCGGCGGCGGTGGTGGACATTACAGAAGTTAGAGAGAGAGGGAGACACGACATGTGAACGTATCGCTTGATATGTGCGACCCGTTGACTGATTCGTTGATTGATTTGGAGCCTGAGTTTGGTCGAAATTGTTCATTTTGAAACCCTAGCATAAGAATTGGGTGGAATTGGTTTGGGGGAATGGGTTAGGGGGGTGTGGAGAGGTGGTTGGTGAGTGGTGGTGGTGGTGCCGGAGGTGGATGGTGGTCGTGCAGTGACGGTGGTGTGAGGAATTTAGGACGAAATTGGGGTTGAGAGAGATGAAATGGAATGATGATTGTGAGTGTATACGTGTTTTTGGGGTTGATAATTGGGTTGAAATGTTTGAATGATTTTCTAGTTTATATAAATATATATATATATATATAAATTAATAAATAATTAATTATAGGAAAAGACTAAAATGCCCCTCAGGTGATTTGCATGTGACATAAGTTAACAGCACAAATGGATGAGGTTAAGGGGCGGGGAGCAAACTGGAGATTTCCTTCAAAGATCAGGGAGCAAAATGGCTATTTTGAAAGGTTTGGGGCAAAACCGTTAAACTGACCAAACCACAGGGAGCAAAACGGAAGTTTACTCTAAATTCACATTTTTATTTTACGATTTTTATTGGTCTTGGTCGTTGTTTGCTTACTTACTACTTAATATGTTTTTACGACCCCCGCACCTTCAACGTGGGGGTTAAACACTAGTTATTCTATATATACTGGCCCAAAACATATTTGTACACAATTTTTTTTTTGTATTTTTTGTTAAACTAGAATTACGACCCGCCGCAATGCGGCGGGAATTCTTTAGTTATAACTAAGTCGATTTAGGACGCGCACGTTATGTTGAACCTGGCAAACGGGAAAAAAATAGACAATGTAAAAACGTTCACTCACACACGTACGTTGCGTCGTGTTAACTCGCAAAATTTAGAACGAAATATAAAAACGTTAAACCAAAGACGCACGTTGCGATGTGTTAAGTCACACAATTTAGAACGAAGCATAAAGAGAAAATTTTGCAGAAAATGAAAACTATAAAGGACCAAAGTTGAAAACAAAAAAAGTTGTGAGGATAGATTGCAAAAGATAAAAAAGTTTTGTGTTAAAAGTAAAAAAACAAATAGTCTTAGGTTAAAAGTAATTTATGAAATACTTTTATGTGAAAAGTAAAAAAAATCAATTTTTTTTTTTGTAAAACCCCCAAAGCGAAGGTTACAACACATAAGTAAAAAAATGAAACTGGTTAAATCGCAAAAGATGGAAACTTTTGAATTAAAAGTGAAAAATCAAATTAATCAAAGCGGTTAAATTGTATAAGATGAAAACTTTTAAATTAGAAGTGAAAAATCAAATTAATTAAATGGGTTAAATTACCAAAGATTAAAACTTTAAACTCAATTTGTCAAAGATTAAAACTTTAGGGTTAAAAAGGAAACAAATATTACCAAAGATTAAAACTTTAAACTCAAATTGTCAAAAATTAAAACTTCAGGGTTAAAAAGGAAACAAATATTAAAACTTTAAACTTAACTTGCAAAGGGTTGAAACTTTAGGGTTAAAAAGGAAAAATCCAATTTTTTTTGAGAAACTCCCAAAGCTAGTTGTACAAGTACCATATGCATAAAGTAGTTGGTTTTTAATAAGGTTTTAATATATTGCAACAAAGTTAAATATTTTGTAATTGTCTAATCTATATTATATAATAAAGTAAATCATGTGGACACATGACGCTCTATGGAGTGATCTCATTTATGTTTTCCCGTCTAAATAAATAGGTATAGATAATATTTGTTAATAAGAATAAAAAATAATATTCTAATCCGTTTATTTAATCTTTTTATCCTTTACCCTAAATAAATAGATATATTAGATAATATTTGCTATATTTATTAATTAATAAGATTCAAATAAAAATATATTATTTTAAATCATTAATTTTATCTTTTACTATTTTGTTTTTCATTTATATTTATCTTGTTTTTGCTTTATAATAGGGATTAATAAAATTGAATTATGATAAACTAAGCATAAATAACTCATGGCTTATACTGACGTTTTAGACTTTTAATGTAATACAATACAAAAATAATAACCTATAACAAAAAAGTTTATGTTAATACTCTAACAATCTATAATATGTAATCTTTTATGATAAAGGTTGAGTTCATTTCATAGCTTATAGCTTTAATAAATGGTTGAGTTCATTTCAGAAATTTAAATAATTGCAAAACTTTCAAAACTCTTAAGAAATAATCAATTTATTTATTACATTCCGTCTCTTTCTCATATTAAATATTCAATGTCACGTGTCAACTTCTAATAAACTATAGATTTTAAGAACTACATGACATGTTATTTAAAATTAATATTTAAAAAAAAACATTTAATTAACCTGTGTAATACACAGGTCCCTAATCTAGTTTCTACATAAACTATAAATGGATGAGGACTTCGACCCATTTTCTTGTTAAGGTCACCTTTTGAATTAAAGTAGCGACGAGCCAAGTATAACGAGAAACGAAGCCTAATGGATAGCCTCACTTCTTCGTCGCTTCTTTCTGGCAACCAACTTCTCATGTGGGTAGCTTGGTAATATTTATTTTTCTAATATAACCCTTTATAATATAAGTAAAGGAGGAAGATCCTTTAAAAAATAGGTTTGTCTAAGTAGTCTAAGAAAGATCGTAGAGATGACATATGATACACCCATCGAACCCGATTCTTTAATGCTAGTACTAGATTGGCCCTTGTAAGGTAAGAGAAGAAGATGCGGTGACAGCCAAGGTAGTGAAAGGTGTAAATTGAAGCGTATTTATATGTTAACTAGTGAAAACTACTAAATGTAGTATTAGTGATATTTGATGAGCGTAGCTCATTCATACGATTACTTAAAAGAAATCATCAAAGTATTCGTGTAATTTACTCTATATTAAAGATTTATATATTATATAACTTAAAGATTTACATTTATACTCGCTTTAGCTACTCTAAAATGACAATTTAGAGCATCAAACTATAGCCATCGTCACTTTGATGGGGTGGTAGAGGCTTTGTGTCTCTTGGGGGAAGTCTAGGGTTCAATTCCTGATATGGAGTAAAATTTGGCGTAATTTAGGAGTAGTGTTATATAACATTTGCCGTTCAAAAAAAGAGCGTCAAACTATGAAAAGACAAGGAGTAAATGTAGCTTTGCATGTATATGTTAGATTTGGTTCTTTGGTTGATGCATATCTAATTTTTACAAATTATTGAAATATGCATTTAATAAACAACCAACGTTTTGACTGCTAAAATATTTAGCGTTTTGTAAAACCAAAGAGGATTGCTTTTATAGAGTAAGGTTCTGGTATAAATGTGTGAGTTTTATAATATATAAATGAGTCTTAACATAACAAAATAATGGATATTTTTTTGAATTTTTTTTCCATTTTGTAAAGCACATATTTTAGTCTTAAAATCTAAAAAAAATTGTGTATTACACTAGTAGAGTGCCAATGATCTCTAGATCAAGTGGTGGAGGACTTGCATTTCTCTTGAGAGATGCAGGTTCAACTTCCACTTGATGCAGAGTGAGGCACTGGTGGACAATGATAGGAGACCCAGGGAAACCTGGGTTGGATCCTTAAGCCAAACGGGTTTTACCGGTAATTTCACTGTCGTGCCTACGGGTGGGTGGGTTACCGGGCTTTCCCCGGAATTGGTGGTGGACTCGGGTTACTCTCGGAGTACTCCGTTTGTCCAGTGGGTGCCCCAAGAATGCTCGGGATTGAGTTTGTTGGCCGTTAAAAAAAACACTAATAGAGTAATTATGTAATTATAATTACTCTACTAGAGTAAATATATGATATTTTTTTATACATTTTGCAACTAAACAACATGGTTAATTAGATGGAAAAAATTCAGTATATACATATATATATATAGAGAGAGAGAGAGAGAGAAAGTATAATGTACTTCACGCCTTAACGTACATTAACGTACTTCACGAAATATATAACATGCGTAATTATTTTTTGACCAAAGTAACGTGCGTGATTTTGGATCTCATGCGTGATTATGTGGTCCCATGCGTGATTATGTGGTCTCATGCGTGATTATATGTTCCATGCGTGATTATACTCCTGATTCAACGGTTACCATTGTCTCCTACGTGAAGTATGATAAGCCGTGAAGTATGTTAACCTTTCTCTCTATATGTATATATATTCACTTTTCATGTTAAGACTAATTTGCATTTGATCTTTACACTACTTTTATAATAATCAAGAAACATGGTTGTAAATATTAAAGACGGAAGTATTAAGTGACATTTGAAAAAAAAAAAGGATTAATTGAAGATATGTCATAACAGGTAAAGGCAAGAAGAAAACTGAATATCATGATATAACTTCACATTGAAATTGAACATCAATTTAGATTGGAAATTTGTGGTTGAAATTTAGCAACTACAAGAAATTACAAGAGTCCCTCAAACTAAACAGCCTAATTACAAAATGATAATTAAATATGTAACAACCGTTGATCTCAATCCTTTTTCTTATGGTACGGATACATGGTGTAAAATGTTTGGAGAACTGTAAGTGAAAGCAACATAAAAGCTGAAAATGCCGATATTGTGATCCAGGGGCTACCAAAATACTTATGCTTAAACTCGGCCCAAGTTACATGCAACCCATTCTCACAATACTTGTTTACTTCCACAAACAAACCTTTTAAGTAATTATCCTTGATATCAAAAGCCACATCTTTTCCAACATCATTGAAGAACTTCACAATTTCTTCACTCGTACCGCAATAATTCTCAATAATCTTTTTTTCCGAAAGAAAATTCACATCCGTCGTGGCCTTCATAAGGCAACTCATGAACATAACATATGTTGTAATGTCTTTTGTGCAACTAAAATAGCATTGCTCGAAAGCCATACAGTTTAGAAGAAAAGAAGTATGAAAATCATCCATATTGATTTGAGGAATTAAAAGCCGCCCGTTTTGAAATTTAATATCCAAGAAGCTATCGGCTTGATGATTAGCCTTGAACTTGAGCCCGGAGTTAACAAGCTTGGAAGCGGGTTGGATGAGTTTAAGGGAAGGGTTGTTGGCATTAACAATGAGGTGGTGTCTATCTTTAGTGTTTATAAAACTTTTTCGGAAAAAATCAAGTAAATGTTTTCCATCAAGATTCTCATACTTGTGTAAAACATTTGGTTGCTTGTCAATCGCGTGATTAAAAAACTTAAGGATTAAAGATTGAAGAGTACAAGAATCGGTCCTAGACTCTTCAAACAACTTTTGTAGAACGAAAAATGGGATTTGGTTCTCGATCTTCAAAAGATCTCTCATCAAAAACGGAGAAACCCATACCATTTTAAAGATGGGATCATCTGGATGAGTGTTAACCAACTTCCCAGCTTTTCGGAACAATTCAATCAAGAAAAACCCATCAAGCACCATTATTTTTGCAAGATCATTAGTACCAAAACTATTAGTAGACTCCGAATAGCTTTCTCGAATTTCATTCTCCATTGACACTATGATATTCATAAATACACCAAGTGACTTACCGGTTCTTGTGATCATATCGTCTAGGTACTTCCATTTATGTTCTTGAATCATCTCAAGATTCTTGTTTCCATGGTGGTATGGGCCGATGGAGACAATACGAGGTTGATATGCGTCTTTGTTGATTTCAACTAGACTTTGGGGGACTCTAAATATGCAACAAGAACTATTGCCAGCTGATTTCTGAAGTAATTTTGGTGAACTTTTCATTTGGGTCTTCATGATTTCCACTTCTTCCTCTATTGTGATAACATGGTTTTGATCCATGTTTTTTGCCATTTTTTGTTTGGATTATTGTTTTGATGTTTGTAAGTGACTAAATAGAGCAAATAAGGATATGAAGAAAGTGGATTATAAAGCTCAAAATGCATGGGATTCATCTGTGTAGTTTTTCAAGATATATATATAAAAGGAGAAACCATTGTTTATTAACAACTAGAAGGAGAAACTGTTTTTTTATATGAACAAGTAGAAGTAGAAACCATTGTTTATGTACAACTAAAGGAGAAACCATTGTTTATGAACAACTAGAAGGAGAAACCATTGTTTATCACCACTGTGTAGTTTCCAACTATAATTCACAATTTCCCCCCTTGATATATAGATAACAGATACTCATTTTCGAATTCAAAGTGTTTGTATGCTATATAATTATAAAAGAATAGTGGTGATAATTATAATGATATTGATCTATGCCTTTGATTAATTTAAGTACCACTTGAATTCAAAGTGTTTGGCAATTAACTCTAACTAGTTTTTTTTACGCCGCGCGTTGCGGCGAAACTGAGCAAATGATAATGTAAAACAAACGTGATTTGAAAATAAACATGTTGTTTAGAAAGCCAAACCATTAGAACGTTTAGTTTATTATCATACCGTATTATGTTACCAAATAGATACTTTATTTTGATTTATTTTGAGTACAACTTCATTTTTAACAAAACTTATAATGGAATGTTAGGGAATTAAGCACAACTACGTACTTAAGTTTTTAGAAAGAAAAAAGTTATAAACATAAATCATTAAAGAAGTGTCAAATTAATCGATAAATTAATATATGTTCTAAAAAATAAAAAAGAATTATTAATATATGTTCAAAAAAAAGAAAAAAGAATTATAAAAAAATAGGTAAAGGAAATATATTGTTTTAAAAAATGAAAAAAATAAAAATATGTTATTAAAAGTAAATACAATAATAAACTATTATAATATATTAAATAAAAAATAATAAAAAAGCTATATATTTAAAAA
Source organism: Helianthus annuus (assembly GCF_002127325.2). Classification (NCBI taxonomy): domain Eukaryota; kingdom Viridiplantae; phylum Streptophyta; class Magnoliopsida; order Asterales; family Asteraceae; genus Helianthus; species Helianthus annuus. Next base: position 164,401,240 of record NC_035434.2, on the reverse strand, counting down.
AAGTTATAAACGTAAATTATTAAATAAATATCAAATTAATCGATAAATTAATATATGTTTAAAAAAAGAAAAAAAGAAGTGTTAATATATGTTATAAAAAAAGAAAATAGAATTATTAAAAAATGGTAAACGAAATATATGGTTTTAAAAAGAGATAAAAAATAAAAAATATATTATTAAAAGTAAATACACTAATAAACCATTATAATATATTAAATAAAAATAATAAAAATCTACATATTACTATAAAAATAAAGTTACAATTCATCGTCTTTCATCAACAAAATAAAAAAAAAATAATAAAAAGCTATATATTTAGAAAAAAAGTTACAAACATAAATTATTAAATAAATATCAAATTAATCGATAAATTAATATATGTTTAAAAAAGGAAAAAAAGTATTAATATATGTTATAAAAAATGAAAATAGAATTATTAAGAAATGGTAAACGAAATATATGGTTTTAAAAAAGGAAAAAAAAGGTATGTTATTAAAAGTAAATATAATAAGAAACCATTATAATATATCAAATAAAAAGCTACATATTATTATAAAAATAAAATTACTATTCATCGTTCTTCGTCAACAATATATATATATATATATATATATATATATATATATAATTATAATGATATTGATCTATGCCTTTGATTGATTTAAGTACCACTTATTTATTGATTCAAAATATCTTTGTACACCTTTTTAAGTTTTATATTATCTGTTAAATATATTGCAACAACCATAAATCTATAGTGAAGATTTGAATTATGCATAAAATATAAATTTTTGAGTATTTAAATCCGTTTTTCTTAGTTAATATTTTTTCTGACCAATACAACTTGTTAAGATATAAGTAAATGAGTTAAAATTAGCAATCAAAATTTTAGATACGGATACATGTAGTCATGTGAAGAATATGAACCAAAGTTTAAACTTCTAAATACATTTCTTAGTCATGTAAAGTTGTAAACAAAAGGAGAGAGCACTTATTAGAGCTCAGAGCTTGGTCGTGTTTATTTGTTTCACTTTAACCAAATAAACATATGAATGGGTACAACTAAACGAATACATGGCTAATAAATAAATTGAATTAATATGAAAACGGACACGGACATAAACAAACCTTAATAAATGAACATAAGCGTACAAACATAAATACATGTTCACAAAAAAATAATTAGCGAAAAACATGTTCATTTTTTCATTTTTTAAGAATATGAATAACTTGATTAAGAACACAGAAATTCCAAGTGAATAACAAACCTATATCTTTTTGGTTTATAGTGATTTAGTTATAGTTATTTGGTCTGTAAATTGTTTTTTATGTTTAAAGTTCAGGTTTTTTCAAGTAAGAAAAAATTGCTTCACGGTCAAGTCTGAAGCTGACTATAGGTTAAGAAGGTATCGAACAGGTGACTAGAGAGTAGGTAATATAAAATGGACGGTATCGAACAGGTGACTAGAGAGTAGGTAATATAAAATGGACTTAACTTGTTTTATTTTCAGTATTTTAAAATATTCAATTCGAATTAAACTAGTTGAAGTCGACCGGGGCAACTTGGTTGACCTTAGTCAACAAGGCGACCACCAAAAATTAAAACAATCAAGTAGGAGATCCACTTGATCCTTATAAGCCTTCATTTATCTATTTTAAACTTTGTTTAAAAACTCTGGTTTGGAGAATCATTTCCCGCTTGAATGGAATGGATGGGTTCCTAAAAAGTTCAACATCCTTATGTGCATGCGTGAAGCTTTTAAGGAACGGGAGGGGGCAGACGACCTCCCGAACTTTTCGCTCAGTAGTGGAGAGTATGTAGTTTTCGTATAGAAATTTTTGGATATATACGTTTGCGACCACCCGGTCGGAAATCTCAAGCTTCACCACTGCTTATGTGGAAGGCGGAGTTGGATAGAATTGCTACCAGTACGACGCTTAGGCAAGAAATATCAATGTCGATTCGGTTGTGTGCAGTTTTGCGGTGATCAAGATGAAACCAGCGAACACTTAATTACTTCCTGCATCTTTGCTTCCTCAACTTGGAACCAAGTTAGCAGTTGGTGAGGGGTGCAACCGGTGTTCGCGTTTAGGGTTTAAGATTTACTCCTTGTTCATAAATACACTGATGGGGCGGCTGAAACAAAAAGTCTTTCAAGGCGCGATTTTGACGATGTATTGGTGTATTTGGAAGGCGAGGAACGAGGCTATATTCGCAAACAAAACGACAACTATACAACAAACCGTGGATCAAATCAAGTTGCTTGGATACCTTTGGGTTAAGAATAGGTATATGCTTTAGTCCTTATCATGAAACAATTGGTGTAATTTTTCTTTGTAATTGGGTTAAGAATAGGTATTTGCTTAAGTCCTTATCATGGAACAATTGGTGTAATTTTTCTTTGTAAGCTTGTTTGTTTTTGTAGCTCCTTGCTAGTCGTTATAATGAAAGTTGCCGTTCAAAAAAATATATTTTAAACTTGTTGTTAACCAGTAATATTAAAGATTTGTAGTTTAGCAGCATTATATATATATTGTTGACAAGGGTTGATTAATAGTAATTTTATTTTTATAATAATATATAGTTTTTTAATATTTTATTATTTAATATATAATAATAATTTATTATTATATTTACTTTTAATAACATATTTTTAATTTTTTCTCTTTTTTTAAAAAAATGTATATTTCCTTTACCATTTTTAATAATTGTTTTTTTTTCATTTTTTAAAACATATATTAATTTATCGATTAATTTGATACTTCTTTAATAACTTACGCTATAACTTTTTTTCTAATAACTTAAGTACGTAGTTGTGTTTAATTTTTTCCCTGACATTCTGTTATAAGTTTTGTTAAAAACAAACACTTGTACTCAAAATAAAGTATTTATTTGGTATCATAAAATGGTGCGATGATAAACTAAATCGTTCTAATGGTTTAGCTTTCTAAACAACGTGCTTTATTTTCAAATCACGTTTGTTTTATATTATCATTTACTCGGTTTCGCCGCAACGCGTGACGTAAAAAAAACTAGTTTATATAATATTACAATTGCAAGTTGGATGAAGAAGAAGAACATAAACTTCCTTTTTTTATTTTTTATGTCTTTTTTTATATTTTATGTTTTGTCTTTTGTATATTTTTTCTCTCAACTTTCAGTCTTGACACTTACAACCACTTAATGTTCTAAAAACTTTGTAATCGAGTTTTGCGTGTTTATTTTTATGTACGTAGTATAAATTCAAATTGGTTTACGTTTAGACGTAATTTTTTTTCAGGATATGAGTTAGATCAAATATAATATGTTCTTGCTTATTATGTATGTTTTCAACTTTCTACGTTTTTTTACATAAAAATAATTTCCCGGAAATGAGTCCCGTCAAATATAATACGTTTTAGTGCATATTTTTATGTGCGTTTACAATTGATCTAGGGGGGGGGGGGATAGTGCACGGTCCTCCCAACCGCCGGAGTGATCTCACTCCGGGAGCCGCTACCCGACCAAGCTAGCTCCGCGGTGACTTCCCCATGCCATGTTCTTACCCTGGGCGACATATGCCACTCCCAAGACTTGAACCCGGTACCTCTGGGAAGAGGTGGGTGTCGGTGGCCAACTGGGCTACCCCAGCTGGTTGTTTACAATTGATCTACGTTTTGACGTAAATATTTTTTCGGACTCGGTTCATGTCAAAATATAATATGTTTTCATTAAACGGTATAAATTCGAGTCCGTTTACTTTTCGACACCAGCGCAATTCACCGTAACTATTTTCACATAGTCCTCCGAGGCTTCTGGATAGCTGCATCAACCAATTAGAGATAAATATGAGCCTTTAGTACTTATCATTTAGGAATGAATGATATTTACTTATACATATAATCCAGCACAAACCAAATTAGTCATTTTTAATCAAAATATGTAACATACTAACATGTAACTAGGGTCGAGTCAAGTGGGCCATTTAAAAATGTTTTTGTTTGGGTTAAAAAAGGTTCTAACCAAAAAAGGACCAGGTTGAAACAAGTCGTTTCAAGAAAGGTTATCAAAATAGGTTCACATGCTAAGTGGTGTGGGCTGGTGACTCATCTAGAATGGTTAAAAATAGTGGCCCATTTTGACTTGTACAAACTGATTAGACCCAAACTGGCCAATGCATCCCAAATGAACCCACAAGTAATCGAAAATTACTCAAATACAAATGTGTTGCTTTTAACACAAATATAAATAATATGACTTGATTTTGTACAAAAAACGGAACTTACCCATTGCTTGCAACAATCAGGGTTTCGAGTTAAGCACCGGATAAAAATGCTTGATGCTTCATGAGATAGCTCAATAATGCCTAACATGTCCAAAGAACAATGTCAATAAAATTAAGTTTTAATACATTCTTTGAAATATGAAATTTTGTATATTTTAATAATTTTCCTTCTCCAGAAGCGCATAACAAATTTGGGGCCTTATTTGAAAAAAAAATCTACCTTCGATATACTATAACCATAAAACAATACTTAATACATACATATCATGAATAATTAGTAAATCTTAAGTTTGTTTGGAATTAATTAGTAAATCTTTAAGATTTAAATTATTCTGTCTAGACTCTATTGTGAGTCAAATTTTTTAAAACCAATTTTAAATATTGGTTTTTTTCAAAAATGTTTTCCTTACATAATTTTTTTCAGAGTTTTTTCATATAAACACATGTAGAAACCACTTAAATACTTTTTTTAAATGTGTTTTAAACTTTTTTAATTTTTGTATTTTTATTATTAAAATGGCTTCACACGTGTTTATACGCAAAAGTTTCAAAAAATTAGATAAAAATTTTTATATTTTAGATGTAAAAATGATTTATTTGTGAGTTTTTTTATATGGTTTTCCAATTTATCATTTGTTTTTTTAGCTCCCCATTAAACCTTATAATATCCAACCGTCTATCTACTAGATTTGAGATGGGCCGAAGTGATCTTGATGATAACAACTAAACCTATTGTGGGAGTCCAGGCCACTAAAAATGGACTTCAATCCCATTCATTGAAATTAATGGGCATACGATTTCAGTCTGACTTAGGGGCTGTTTGGTAGCCTCTTAATAACCATTCAGATGCTACCTCTTAATGGTTTAAAACCTCTGAATAAATAAGAGGTAACCTCAAGTCTAAATGGTTAAGAGGTAACCTCTGAATGGTAAATCATCACATGTCACATTCTTCTACCTTCTCATTGGTAAAATTCTTAATGGTTCCATTAAGAGGTAGCCTCTTAATGACCATTCAGAGGCTACCAAACAGCCCCTTAGTCTTATATACATATTGAGCATTGACCTTATGTACATGTGAACTTAATGCGCTTTATATTAAATATTAATATTAATATTAATATAATCGGAAGTCACTTTCATGTGGTCTTTACATGAAATATTAATATATTCGGAAGTCACTTTCATATGGTCTTTTAACATGTTATATATTTGAATCAGTTTGTTTGGTTATTGAAGAATAGATATGTGAATCATGGGTGTTTAATGTTTCAAATAATGAATTTTTATATTAAATGAATCGAATTATATGAATTGTTACTTTTTTTTATCTAAATTTGTATTCGAGTTAGATTTTTTATTATTTGATTAGATTAGTGTTTAAAACTCGAATTTGAAAATATTTGGTTTAATTCAAATTCGCCCTGAAGAATACATTATTTTATTGTTATGTTTAAAAAAAATTATTAACATAAAAAATACTAATCAGCAAAATTAATAAACTATCAATATGTCAAAAGGCCAAAATTTAGTAGTTAGCCTGATTAATGAATCAATGATGTAAGTTTGGTAAGAATTTTGAAATAAGTAGTGAATAATATACTTATCAGTTATTAGTTATGGATCTAATATGTACTTAGGCCAAAATTTGAAAGTTGTGTTTGTATATTAAAAAATCCGTATACATTAAATTCGAAGTTTGAATCGAATTGAAAATCATAAATCTATATTTGATCCGAAATCGATTGTTGGGCTTGAATACGAATTGTTTTTTTTAATCGAATTCGAACCGTGATAATTGAATTCAATGGAGTCGGATTACAAAATTTTCGAATCCAAATCAAATTCTGAACACCCCTATATTGAATCATCAAATCCTAACAATTTGCATATATTTATACGCGTCAAACATACACCCCTAATCTAAACATACTTAGACTTCATTTAACCCGAATCAAATGGGTTAAGGGTACTTACAAAAGGTCTAGTTGATCAACTTTTTCTCTCCCCCTCCCCCTCTCCCTCTCCGGCAACGCTGGTGGCTCGACGAAGGTCGCCTGTCTGGGTTAGCGAGCGTGGTCGCCATCTCCGGCTTGACCATTCCCTCTAACTCGCTACGCGATTTTTCCACTCGCTCCGGGTTGCTGTTTTGTTCCCCTTCTCGGTGTTGCGTTTGGAGCCTCCGTGGTCGGTCCTTCTCTGGTTGGCTTAGCGGGTCTGATATCGGTCGCGTCTATCTTGTATAGCACAGCTAGATTGATTCGAATTCCGTTAACACTTCTTCGAGTAGGTTCCGTTCGGAGTGCTGGGTGGTGTGGTTTTTTCCGGTGGGTTTTCCATGGCAGGCATCGGCCATCATTCTGGGAACGTCCTTAAATTGTTTGTCACTAATCTTCCTGAGGGCTGTACGCCCTGGGAACTCAGAAAGTGCTTGGAGTGTTATGGGGATATTTCCGGCACTTATGTCGCCAAGAAAAGGGACAAAAACGGTAGCAGGTTCGGGTTTGTTTCCGTCAAAGACATCAGGGATAGGCAGGAGTTTTTGAAGTCTCTCGGAGGGGTTAAGATGGGCGAATACAGATTAAAGATCAACATTGCTAGGTTTGCGGCGGAGAACAAGGGCGTCCAGTTGGATAAGGAGGTTAAGAGTCAGGAAGTCAATGTGGCTGGTTCAGGATTCAACGGGGGTACGTCCAACCGTAGGGATGCTAGAAGCTATAGAGAGGTGGTGGGGCTGTCCAATGCCACCGGAGCCCAGAACTTTGTCCAGAAGAACACTGTGGATTTAGGCTCGAGATCGTTTGTTCCCCCGATTGTGGTTCCGGACAGAACGGCGGCGTTTAACAACCTGGTTGGGGTGGCTTTAGTGGGTAGAACGGTGGATTTAGAGACCCTAGTTATTTTGATAGGCTCCTCCAGATCGCCAAGCTTTCCGTCGCGAACGTTCAGTACCTTGGTGGGTTATCCTTGCTTATCACGTTTCATGATAAGGAGTCGGCTAATCAGTTTTTGGAGGTTAAGGAGATTTGGGGGCCGTGGTTCTCTAAGTTGGATCCTTGGACTGGCCAAACGCTCCCCCTCGAAAGGGTTGCATGGTTGAAGCTGTGCGGTATCCCCTTGCACTTGTTAGATACTGAAGTTATGGGTATGATCGGTGAAGCGTTCGGAAAAATTGTCCATGTGCCGAAACTCTTCGAGGAGGACCAAGATTTGTCTTTTGTTAGGGTGGGAGTGCTCGTCGGCCTTCCCAACAGGATTTGCAACGAAGTTACTTTGATCTGGAGGAGCAGGACCTTTCGTATCTGGGTTGAAGAGGACCCTGAGGTTTGGGTTCCGGATTGTCTTTGCCGAGATGATGGTTCGGAGATGAAGGATGATCCGTCATGGAACTCGTCTCCGGCCGACGACTTGCAAGCTTCCGGCACCGAGAATAAGGAGGTAGGTCAAACGTCCGGTTTTGGTGGGGGGAACGAAGAGTCGCCGATTTTTGAGAATCCTTCTCCCCAGGATAATCAATCTCCGATGCATGTGGAAAGAGAAAAAAGTGGCGCCGTTTTTTTTGAGGATTCAGAGAATGTTTGTCCCAATGATGATGGGTGTAGGTTGGGTTCAGGGTTGGTGGGACCTGAAAAGTCAGGGGGTTTCAAAGTTGGGCCAGGTAACAATTGTAGGAAGTATTTTAGGAGAAATGTGTTGGGCTCATGTGCTGTGAAGGCCCATAACCGGTCCAGTGGTAAGAAGGTGGATTCGTCAGACGAAGTCAGGCCCAAGAAAAGACCTAGAAGTTCAGGAAAGGACGAGGAACCTGGCTTTGGCTTCGTGGATTTCACTTCCAGACCTAACATCCCTCTTGACCTTAACACCAGAGCTCAATCTTCAGGCACCCTTGCTGAAGACTCTTTACTTCAGGAGAATCGGGATCCCGAGCCGTCTCGTCGGAGCTTCGAACGTCTTCTTCGGAACCAGGGTATTGTTTCAGAGGATGAAGTTGAAGCTACAGTTGAGGTTGGTGCTCAAGTGGGGGTTGATTTTGGGCCTCCGACAGTTAAGGTCCATGGTTTTTCAGGTATTAATGTTGTGGATCAATGAATTTTTTGTCGTTTAATGTTCGTGGTCTCGGGGGGTTGGAGAAACAGCGCTGGGTTAAGGATTTGAAGTCCAAACACGATATTAGTTTTATGGCGTTCCAGGAATCTAAAAGGGATCTTGTCTTAGCCGAAGATGTCAAGGGTTTCTGGGGAAATAAGAATTTCGGGTTCGAGTTTGTCGAGTCTGTCGGTTTGTCAGGAGGGTTGGTTTGTATTTGGGATTTGGTTGCCTTCAGTTCGACGAGTGTTGTGAAGAACAGACACTTCCTTCTTGTCAGGGGTAAACTTACGGGGAGTGGAATTATTCTTAACGTGCTCAATGTTTACGCTCCTCAGAGCGTGTCGGCCAAAAAATTTTTGTGGGACGAATTGCAACAGGTTTTAGCTGATCATGATGGTCTTTGGGTGGTTTCCGGTGATTTTAACGCGGTTCGGTTCCGCGAGGAAAGGAAGAATTGCAATTTTAAACAGTCGTGTGCCAACAATTTCAATGATTTCATTTTCAACGCGGGCCTGCTGGAGTACAATATGGAAGGTAGGAAGTTTACCTACACCTCGGCTGATGGGAAGAAAATGAGCAAACTCGACCGGTTTCTCGTGAATTTGGATTTCCTTAATTCGTGGCCGGAGGCTAGGGTTGTTGCGGTGTCCTCGTTCCTTTCGGACCATTGCCCGATTATCCTAAAGACTGAGCTGGAGAACTTTGGGCCTAGGCCTTTTAGGATTTTCGACTCGTGGTACGATAAACCGGGTTTCATCGATACTGTTACGTCGATATTGAGTAAGGATTTCGGTCACTTCGGCCCCCCAGACGTTTGCCTTATGCGTAAACTTAGCGAGCTTAGAGCTGAGCTTAAAATCTGGAGGAACGACATGATTATCAAGAGTTCAGAAGAGGTCAACTCGGCTCTTTCGGAGCTCGAGGATTTTCAGGCTGCTATGGAAGTCAGGGATCTTACGGAAGCTGAGGAATGGTCGTTTTTAGTTTGTAAGAAGGTTCTTATAGATGAAGCGGAGCGGAAAAGCAGTGATCTTAGACAAAGATCTAGGATTAAATGGGCCAAAGATGGTGACGAAAATACTAAATTCTTTCATGCATCGGTGAATTGCAGGAAAGCTTCTAACTCCCTGCACGGTTTGGAGATTGGCGGGTCTTGGGTTTCCAAACCCTCGCTTGTCAAAAAGGAGGTTTTTAGGTATTTCAGGTCGAAATTCGTTGAAGAAGAGGGGGTCCGCCCCCGTTTGATTTGTGCCGATATGAAAAGGATCTCGGACTCAGACGCCGCTATGCTTGATTTGCGGTTTAGTAAGGAGGAAATTAAGGCTGCTGTTTTCGGTTGCGGAGACGATAAGGCCCCGGGCCCTGACGGGGTTAATTTTGGTTTCGTGAAACGTTTTTGGCCTCTGCTGGAGTCTGATTTCATCAGCATTTTGGAGGATTTTTACGTCAACGGGAGGATTAGCATGGGTTGCGGGTCCTCTTTCATCGCCTTAATCCCTAAGGTTATTGATCCGATCGATCTTAAAGATTTTCGTCCCATAAGCTTGGTGGGGGTCATTAATAAGGTGATCTCAAAAATCTTGGCAAATAGACTCAAAAGTGTTCTTGATTCGATCGTCTCGTTCTCCTAGTCTGCCTTTATTAGTGGGAGACTCATTTTAGATGGGCCTTTAATTGTTAATGAGATCCTAAACTGGACTAAGAAGGTAAAGAAAAGGATTTTCGTTCTCAAGATCGACTTCGAGAAGGCTTACGACAACATCAACTGGAACTTCGTGCTTGATATCCTCAGTCAGATGGGCTTTTCGGCTAGGTGGCGCTCTTGGATCAGGGGCATTTTGTCGTCGGCAAGGGCATCGGTTTTGGTTAATGGTTCCCCTACGTTTGAGTTTCAATGCTTTAAAGGTATGCGCCAAGGTGATCCGCTATCCCCATTCCTTTTTGTTATCGCCATGGAAGCTCTTTCGTGCATGTTTAAGAAAGCTTGTGATTTGGAGATAGTTCAGGGCATTTCTCTCCCTAACGGGGGTCCAGTTGTTTCTCATTTGCTATATGCGGACGACGCGATTATTCTGGGAGATTGGACAGAGGAAAATATTCATAATGTGGTTAGAATATTGCGGTGTTTCCACCTGTGTTCTGGGCTAAGGATCAATCTTTCTAAGTCAAGTTTGTTCGGGGTTGGGATGTTGCCCATCGAGGTTAACGCCATGGCGGATGTTGTTGGTTGCAATGTGGCCGCATTCCCGTTCAAGTTTCTTGGTTTAACCGTGGGGGCTAATATGAACAGGATTGACAACTGGAGACCGGTTTTCGACGTGCTTGAAAAACGCCTCTCTCTTTGGAAAGCTTCGTTACTTTCGATTGGTGGCAGGGTTACTTTGATCCGCTCGGTCCTCGAAAGTCTCCCCAATTACTATTTTTCATTATACCGTGCCCCGGTTAAGGTCGTGCATGATTTGGAGGCCCTGATTAGAAAGTTTCTTTGGGGAGGGTCGACGGAGGTGAAAAAGGTTCATTGGGTCGCGTGGGATAGAGTGGCCTCTCCGGTTAATATGGGTGGGTTAGGGCTTCAACGGCTCAAGGATGTGAACATTGCTTTATTAACCAAATGGGGATGGAGATTCAAAAACGAGCAGGAAAGGCTGTGGGCGAGGGTGATTAATGCTATTCATGTGGGCGGGTCGGCTTGGGATTTCCTCCCCTCCAAGAAAGTTTTCGGCGGGGTTTGGTGCAACATAGTTTCGGCTATCAATCGTCCTCTGTTTGGGAACACTCCGATGCGGAATCTGTGTAAAGGAGAGGTTAGGAACGGAGACAAGATTTTATTTTGGTTAGACCCGTGGTTGTTTGATGTTCCGTTGAAAGAGAAATTCCCAGCGTTGTTCGGTCTCGAAATGGTGAAATCTTGCAGCGTTCGGGACCGTCTCGAGGGAGATGGTTTATGGCTTTGGAGACACGACCCGGCGACAAGCGAGGAGTTGTCCGATCGGCTTGCTTTGGATGCTGCTTTGGGCTCGGTTAGGCTGTCCTCGGGTGAGGACAAATGGTCCTGGCTGGGTTCGGGAGCGAAGTGTTTCTCGGTTGCGGCTGTCAAGCGTCACATCGCTTCCTCACGTGATTACAGTAACAATTTCGTCATGAGGTGGTGTAAGTGGATTCCCAAAAAATGTAATATTTTTGCATGACAAGCGGATATGGATAGAATCCCAACGGTCGAGGCGCTCGGTAAACGGGGTGTGGTGGTTTTGGACGACATGTGCAACTTTTGTCACGGGTATACCGATTCGGTCACTCACATTTTCACTGCTTGTCCGCTTGCATTGGGTGTGTGGGAGAAAATCAGTTTTTGGTGTCGTATCCCGAGGTTCTTCGTTTTTTCGTTTAGAGATCTTATTGAAATGCATAATGTGGGTAACAAAGGTCAGGCAGAACGTGACGCTCTGCATGGTGTGTTGTTGATTGCGTGTTGGCAGCTTTGGAAGGCGAGAAACAAGCTTAGGTTTAACGGTGTTAGGCCTAGCGTAGATGAGGTTTTTCGCGAAGTTAGAATTCTTAGTTTTTTTTGGTTTAAACACAGAGCGAAAAAAGGGGTTTTTGAATGGAGGGACTGGTGTAAATTTGTAAATTTGTAAGTTGTTGTTTTTGTCCGTCCCGGTTTTCGGGTTCGGTTGTGTTTTAATGAAGTTCTCCTTTCAAAAAAAAAAAAAAAAAATGGGTTAAGGGTTAATAAAGAAAAAACTGTTAAATGGGTTGACATGGTGTAGTAAATGAGTTAAATTGGCTATAAATACGTTAGGTGGATTAGCATGTTTAATTAAATATGTTATACATGTCAACCTCAACATCACGCGTTAATTAACTATGATAAAGCCAATGATCTCTAGATCAAATGGTGGAAGGCTTGCATTTCTCTTGGGAGATGCAGGTTCAACTCTCACTTGGTGCAGAGTGAGGCACTGGTGGACAATGATAGGAGACCCATGGACACTTGGGTTCGATCCTTGAGCCAAACGGAGTTTGCCGGTAATTTCACTGTCGTACCTATGGGTGGGTGGGTTTCCGGGTTTTCACCAGAATTGGTAGTAGTCTAGGGTTACTCTCGGAGTACTCCTTTTGATCTAATGGGTGCCCCGAGAGTGCTTAAGATTGATTCTGTTGACCGTTAAAAAAAATTAACCACGATAACGTGAACATGACAAGTTTATTGAATGGATTATATATGGCAAACCAATTCATATTGTATTTCATGTTATTTACCCCAAATTGTAAATAGTTAGGGGTTGGTATCGGTTGGGTTCGTTACAGTAACGGTATGATATGGACAATTGGTATAGCAACCGAAAGAGACATGCCCAAAAGAATATCGACACATTTTTAGATTGATCAAAATCCACAAAAAGGAATACCGGCACCACTAATGATGTTGTTTGGGAAGTAAAGGTTCGGTTGCCGATACTCGCCATAGATACGATCCGAAAAAAAATCTATTACAAATATAACCGAGTTCCGATGAATTTTATAAACCGTCACATCGAGAAACCCATAAAAATGAATACGATAGCGGTGGCGACGTTCGAATGGCATCGATTCGGTTCGTCACAGTAAAGAACCAAAAAATCAACTATATCTTTACTTGGCCAAATATAACTTTTATCGAACTGTAGTTAAAATAAATATGTTGTAACAGTATATGTGAAATTTTATAAGACATTATATCATATTTCTATAATAACGAAAAGGATAAACGATGTAGCTTTATATAGAAAATCTAAATCGCGAGACAACTTTAATGACATGTACATACATTTGTTATTTGATCATTTGCACATTATTATTTATAACTCAGGCTTGAGATTTTTATCTAGATAATAATAAGAACTTAAGATTTATATCTAGAATTTTATAAAATGCAGTATCTAAGATATAAGCAAAAATAAAATATGTTCAAAAACAACTATAATCATGTATTGTTCCTTGAACAGTAATCTAGACACGCACCTTGGTTTACTAATCTTATGTTATATGATTTCTTCCCATTCAAAAGGGACCATGGCATTACGGCTTCGAAATCTCATAAAATGATAAAAATGATGACATAAAGTTTACATGGTAACGTGACGCTTTATGTGGGTGACATAACAATTTTAGTTAAGTTTTACGTTGATGGTTTTGGATATTTAACTTATTATATATTTATTCTTTAGATATTTTATTATGTAGAGAAAGTGTAAAATACAATTGGTTTTAACGTACGAGTGTACGCGATGAGTATTCAGTATGTTATATTTTTCCGAGTTTGTTAAGCCGTATGTTATAGGTGTCCGGGTTTGTGAAGTAGCATGTTATATTTTCCGAGTTTAGGAAATATGCATTTTATATTTTCCGATTTTGTGAATCCGCATGTTATAGGTTGTCCGGGTTTGTGAAGCCGCATGATAAATCTTCCGGGTTTGGTAGTCTTCCCAGTTTGTACGTTAAAATCCGCATGTTATGACTTCAATTCCACATGTTATATTTTCACAACGTACGCATCGTACGTTAAGACGAATTGTATGTTAAGCAACCCCTTATTATGTAATCATAAATCAATTAAAACCAAATAACCTATATTTTCCTTGTAGTTTTATAATTTCTCTTTTGATGAATGTAACTTAAAGAGATAGCGAGAATCACGTTTACGTGTATAATGTTTCTACTCTTTGTTATACAAGGCTTAAAGAATTTAAAGATTCGCGAACGAGAGAGATAGTGTGTGGGTGAGAGCTATGGAGTCGATTCATGGTGAGGTAGCCAGGGCGGGGATTGCGGATCATGATGATGGCTATGATTTCGGACCCTCTACCTGGAGTTGAATGCTGAAGTTAAATGCGAACTTAAACAATATTGGTGTTATCCCGTAGTTGACCATATCAAAATATATTGGAAATGGCGAATCGTTTACTTATTGGGTTGATGCTTGGATGGGATATTTGCTTCTTAAAAACAAATTCTCGATACTCTTTGCTTTAGAGACTATCAACTACTATTCGGTGGCCTAAAGACTTGTTTCTCAAGGGTGGTGTTGGCACAGACCTTTGGCCGTGACTCTTCTTATTTTGCGCCTTTGGATGCCATTATCGATCTCGAATGTTCATCTTGTGAATAGAAGTGTAAGACCAAACCCAATGCATTGTATTTAAGGATACATTTAGATACACAAGATGGATTAAATATTACATTGGTTTAAGTAAGTTCCGAGAAAAGTAAATATTTTTGCATTGAGGATTTTGTTGAATAGTTTTTCTACCTGCTAATAGAGCAGTGCATATTCCTTCTAAACTTATGCTCATGATAACTAAAATACGACATTAAAAAAATACTCTTTAATTAATTTATCTTTGTTTTCAAAATCACTTTTAACAATTTTTTATATTACGTGAATAAAACAAATTTGCACATGTGTAAAAAATGACAAACTTACACATGTGTGTTTTTTATTTATGAATACATGTAAATATAAACGTGTAAATTTATGTAATTGAATAATAATAATAATGATAGGTGTAAAAAAAATAAATTTTAAATGTTTTTTACCAAGTTAGCATGAAATATTTGCATTCTCATTATAACCTCCTTCTCTCTCTCTCTCTCTCTCTCTCTATATATATATATATATATATATATATATAGGATTAGGTTCAAGAGTGAATACTAGTGTAGCTTGCGAACTGAGTGAACTAATCCTGACCATACACGTGTGTAGATCAATGGCCAAGATTTGATGTTGAAATACACTAGTGTATATATATATATATATGGGTTAGGTTGAGTTTAACGGGGAACCGAGAAACAGTACATTTAACATTTAAATATATCATAAAAAATTCAATTTAACATGTTGGAAATTATTTTTTTTTTTAAATCGGAGCTTTTGTATGCAGAAGGCTTTTAAATAAAAAAAATGTCAAAAACTAAAAAAATGCTTAAAAACAGTTGAAAAGCTTAAAAAATACAAAAATGATTCTTTTATTGGAATAGCTTCTAGATATGTTTATATCATAAAAATAAATTTTAAACATGTTAAATTTAATTTTTATGATATATCTACTGGGGAACAACATAATCGTGGGTAATCATGAGTAAACATATAAAAACTTACTTGTAACAATTACATTTTTCATTGTAAAAAGATCATTTTAACATAATATTTTTCTTAGATTTTGCATATATGTTAAACATATGTAAAAACCGTAAAACTAAAACGAATGAAAATAAAATTAGAAAAGCAGTAAAAAAAAACTCTTTTCGTATAAAAATTATTTTTAACGGCTTTTACATATGTTTACATGTAAAAACTATGAAAAAGTTGTATAAAAATATTTTTTCTATGTATAAGTAGATTTTTTTTAATTAAATTTACATGTAAAATTAATGGTTCCCGGTTATCCAATTTTTATGATTCTCAAATTAACCTATTCCTATATATTTATTTAATATATATAACTGGAAAGTGTGTATGAATAGTAGTTTGCTTTTTATAACAGTATATATAGTTTTTTTCTTTGTATTTTTATCATTTCAATATTACAATAGATTATTTTTACATTTACTTTTAACCTTAAACATATTTCTTTCATTTTAACTTTTAATTATTTTTTTTAATATTACCAAAACTTTCTAAACAACATCGGTACTGATACCGTATAACTTCGTAATAGTTTTTATTATTCACAACATCATGTGCATATTATTATGTATGATTCGATAAATGTTATACTCGACGAATAGGTCATATATAGTTGATTTTTTTTATCATCACAATCGAACATATACCGACCAAACAACATCGGTATTCAAACGAGTCATATATAGTTGATTTTATTTATCATCACAAACCGAACATATACTGATCAAACAACATCATTGGAAAGTGTGTAGGATTAGTAGTTTGATTTTTATAATAATACTAGATTGTTGTCATAGCCCGCGCGTTGTGGCGACGATAGCTTGCGACACGTTATATGATGTATTAACCATATGAAAACGTGCATTTCGACGTATATGATCTAAAGCATTGCGGTTACAAAAGAAACGGAATCGAACCGAGTGGGTTCGTTTAGTGAGCGTTCCACCTAACCACTAAACCACCCTTACCTTTCCGTCAAGATAGCGGCGTCAAAACATACAACAACTCGAATTTATACTGTTGAATGAAAAAAATATTATATTTGACTCGCCCCGTTTCCAAACACAGTTTACGTCGAAACATGAATTTACACCGACACGTACAGAGAAATAACCAACTAAGAAAATAGTTTTTTTGTCTTTTAAGCTAAAGAATGAAAATACGGGGGTGACTTTGAAAAGTTAGAACTTAAGCGGTGAAATTGAATATTTTATAAAGTTTTTAGAAAATGTAGACGGTGTAAATGTCAATTTCAAAAGTTTAAGGGCTGTTTTTGTCAAGTTTTAAACTTTATGGACTGTTTTGTTATTTTTTAATAGATTGTTTTGGTTAAGTTGGAAATTTGAAGGGCTATTTTGGTCAAGTTAAAACTTGAGGGGCTGTTTGTATTTTGGTCCACCGACCATGTGTTTTAAGAATATAGTAATATATAGTTTTTTTTCTTTACATTTTTATCATTTCAATATTATAATAGATTATTATTATATTTACTTTTAACCTTAAACATATTTCTTTCATTTTAACTTTTAATTATTTTTTTTAATATTACCAAAACTGTCTGAACAACATCAGTACCGGTACCGTATAACATCGGTATAGTTTTTTATTATTCACGTCATCATGTGCCTATTGTTATGTATGATTCGATAAAAGTTATACTCGAACGGGTCATATATAATTGATTTTTTTATCATCACAATCGAACATTGTAACGCCCACTTTTTTTTCCAACATTCAAATATATTAAAATAACACACTAATTTTTGACAAAAAATTGGCATGACCCGTTCGTACGAAAAGCGATTCCCTGTTTTAAATAATCACCATTCTTACTAAATTCTACGTAATGTTTCAAAAGACATAAAAGTAATAACCATACAAAATTTTAAAATCCTTACTTACTTAGGAAACATCCTAGACATAAATTTAACATTTACATTATGAAAACATTTTGACCCATTTACAAAAGACGACTTTAACCGGAAACGCATAAAGGGCTATGTAGTGTGTTCGGTCCGAGCTCGCATCGTCAAGAGCGGGATTTACCTAACATACATAACGCAAACATTTATTAGTTCAAATCTCAAAACAAATTTAATGGCTATCCTTTACTTATTCTAATTCGACCCATTAGCGAAATAAATCATTTTATCAACATCCTTATTAAAATCATTCTAGCATGAAATTTCTTCATGCTCATTTATTCTTGCCTTTCGAATACATTCAACATGTAAGACTTTCGACCCATTCATAACGGATCAATTCATACCATACACTTTCAACGCTTTTTCCTCATTTCGATTCGTTATCTACAAGTCTTTACTTAAACCATTACATTATCCTTCCTTTAATATTTCGACCCACTTGAAGCGGGTTAAAACGCATCCATTGCTAATACACTTCCTATCCATTACCAATACTCAACATAACACAATTTTACTATGAACAAGCGTAAAAATTCCACACTAGGATTTAATTACCCAAACTAACATTCGCAAGTCTACAAGTAGAGAAAATGAAGTTCATATGAACTTACCGTGGTCTTGCGTTCCTTGGCCTTGGATAGACTGGTTCCTTCTTCTTTCTTGTTCCTATACATCATAATTTCATATACTTAGCTTTTATTGCTTCCATATTCTTTACCATACATTATGATGTCTACTAATCACATACGTCTTTACCATAAACGTGTTACATCAACTTATCAAGTATTCATATAAAACCATAAATAAACCAACTTAGGCATTTCATCGAACATGTTGTGTGCGTATCATTAGTTTAGCATAATGTACAAGCATCTTAAGCACAATTTTCCTAATTCATTCATTGATTAACATAAACATCTCAAATTCCACAATTTACCATCCTAACTATGAACATATAGTTCTAAATCAATTACTCATAAACATCTCAAATTCCACAATTTACCATCCTAACTAGAACTTCATTCACAACCTTCCAATCATATACGTTCTTACTTCTAAACATTTCAACATGACCCGGTTGTCATTTAGAGGATCCTAATATCATAGGTTGCATTTTCGGAAACTTAACGAAACTTTTGGATTTGCCTTAAGAAATATTCTACCACATAGTTTATGAAACATGTTAATATGCCTAACATATTTCAATGACTTTCATTCTCTTACTTATTAGACATTCGTTAATTTTATATATAACTTTTCACTTCGTTATATGTTACTTCATGCCATCATGCATACGTCTTATTGACCTTTATCATTTTTAATTATGGTTATCATGCTTTTATTTCATAATTCCAGGTGTTAATAGCCACTTAGTGACCATACCGCATTCCTTTCATCATCATCCTCGGTGTTAACGGCTACTTCGTGCCCACACCGCATACTATTCATCATCCTTGGTGTTAACGGTCACTTCGTGACCTCACCGCATACCATTCATCATTCTTGGTGTTAACAGTCACTTCGTGACCTCACCGCATACCATTCATCATTCATTTCTTTATCATTCATGCATTATTTTTCTTTCAATAATTCATTTCCACAGGTCATAAAACCATACTATCCTTTATTACGAACATTCTAGACATGTTAATCAAAACATACATTCATTCTTACACTTACTTCTTATTCCTTCGTTCTTTAACCAATTGCCTTCGTGTTAGTCAACTTATATTCACGGTTTCATTATCATTCACGTGAACATTGTCCGCTATCTACATAAAACATTCATTTCATTCGTTAAATTTCTTTTTCATACTTTTCTTCATCATATTTAAACTCATTTTATCATACTATAATCAATTTACGTTTCATGCTTCATGCATTATCGTCGTCGACGATCATGTTGTATCGTGTAGATCAAAATCTTTGTTCGCAACAATTTTACCCTTTCATTCTTCTTATATACTTCCCCCATCATCCTTAACACAAAAATTATCTTAAACATTGATTATGAGGCTTTAGAAACTAGTTAAAAGAAGTCCCCAATCAAATTCAGCAAAATAAAAAAAATTTGCCTACGATTGAAGCCCTCGCGGGCCGCGAAAAACTACTCCTATTGTGTCGCGGGGCGCGATAGAGGTCGCGTGGCGCGACAGAGGTTGCGTGACGCGACGATAAATCTTGTTGGGTGTCGCGCGACGCGACGCCCCATTTTTGACAGAAGGTTCGGTGCTGTGTTGCTGCATTTGCCCAACTCCAACCTTTTCTAAATTCCTAACTTTAAAACCTCATATCTATAGTTCTACTAGTCCGTTTTACTCGATTCTTTTTCCTACTTGTCCGTAATTTAAATACGAACCCGTTTAACATCATCATTTACTTTAAAACTCAGTTTATAAACAAAATCCTATAAATCCCTTTTTATTTCTAACTAAAATAATAATCATATTTTCGATTTACTTACTTGCATAGCGCTTCGGAACGAACACACCTTCATACGAGCTTTCGGTTTGAGTTCAAGCATTTTAACTCTAATACTTGAATCCCTCAAACCTCGGCTCTGATACCAACTTGTAACGCCCACTTTTTTTTTCCAACATTCAAATATATTAAAATAACACACTAAATTTTAACAAAAATTTGGCATGACCCGTTCGTACGAAAAGCGATTCCCTGTTTTAAATAATCATCATTCTTACTAAATTCTGCATAATGTTTCAAAAGACATAAAAGTAATAACCATACAAAATTTTAAAATCCTTACTTACTTAGGAAACATCCTAAACATAAATTTAACATTTACATTATGAAAACATTTTGACCCATTTATAAAAGACGACTTTAACCGGAAACGCATAAAGGGCTATGTAGTGTGTTCGGTCCGAGCTCGCATCGTCAAGAGCGGGATTTACCTAACATACATAACGCAAACATTTATTAGTTCAAATCTCAAAACAAATTTAATGGCTATCCTTTACTTATTCTAATTCGACCCATTAGCGAAATAAATCATTTTATCAACATCCTTATTAAAATCATTCTTTTCATTCTAGCATGAAATTTCTTCATGCTCATTTATTCTTGCCTTTCGAATACATTCAACATGTAAGACTTTCGACCCATTCATAACGGATCAATTCATACCATACACTTTCAACGCTTTTTCCTCATTTCGACTCGTTATCTACAAGTCTTTACTTAAACCATTACATTATTCTTCCTTTAATATTTCGACCCACTTGAAGCGAGTTAAAACACATCCATTGCTAATACACTTCCTATCCATTACCAATACTCAACATAACACAATTTTACTTTGAACAAGCGTAAAAATTCCACACTAGGATTTAATTACCCAAACTAACATTCACAAGTCTACAAGTAGAGAAAATGAAGTTCATATGAACTTACCGTGGTCTTGCGTTCCTTGGCCTTGGATAGACTGGTTCCTTCTTCTTTCTTGTTCCTATACATCATAATTTCATATACTTAGCTTTTATTGCTTTCATATTCTTTACCATACATTATGATGTCTACTAATCACATACGTCTTTACCATAAACGTGTTACATCAACTTATCAAGTATTCATATAAAACCATAAATAAACCAACTTAGGCATTTCATCGAACACGTTGTGTGCGTATCATTAGTTTAGCATAATGTACAAGCATCTTAAGCACAATTTTCCTAATTCATTCATTGATTAACATAAACATCTCAAATTCCACAATTTACCATCCTAACTGTGAACATATAGTTCTAAATCAATTACTCATAAAACATTCATCAACATCATACTAATTAGGCTATAGGGTTTCACAATTCTTTGATCATTTTATGACATTCAAGTGGGTTTTTACCCTAAGTTCATCAACATAACAGATTCAAGCATAATTTACATTCCTAGTTGTTCATATCATCTAGCAAACATGTTTAATTCCATACATAATCACAACTTCCACAACCCACTTTATCAAACTTAACCAAAAACATAAAATTAAACTTACTTGATATCAATTTCACTTGGGGGATGAACATTCCTAACTCATGCACTTAGAATTCAGCCTTAAACCTTCTCAATTTTGGTCAATTTGCAAGATTTTTGATGAAGGGTTTACCCCTGCCCCTTTCTCTCGATCGTGCACACACACCCCCATTCACTTACTGACCAAATTTTTATTAAGGGTTTTAATTCCATAATTTTCACATTCAGCCCCTTTCTTTCTAAAACATGCCATATTCTTTCTTTTCTTATTAACTAGGTTACCCTTCCTTTGGTTAACTTAGTTACATACATGTATTTTAAACTTACTATCACTTTCTTACGGTACCGTTTATTAGTTACCGTATTCTGTTATCTAGCATCACGAATATAATATTATTTTATAACATACGAAATTTGGGGTGTTACAAGTCTACCCCCCTTAAAGAAGGTTTCGTCCCTGAAACCTGAATACATACATTCTGACGAGTTAATCTGTATCCCTTCGTAATTACATACCTCGAACTTTGATAACATGCTTTCATTCGATCATCCCTCGTGATGAATCGGTCGTTACTACTCAAAACTTGTCTAATACATTTGGTAATTCAATCTTGTATGAATCGAAGCGATCCTGTTACATTATTTCATGATTATCATTCAATTGTTCAAGCTGATTTCTTAAAACCAATATGTCAGATTATTCATTCTCGCATACCTCTAACATCTACTTAGGGGAAATAATTATCTTAATATTCATACTCGTTCATTCCTATTCATTCATAATAAATCACAAACCAAACATCATTCAACATACTCCCCATCCTTCCAAGGCCAATATCAAGCAAAATTTTTTTCATATCATTTGCTTGATAGGTCTTTTCATACTTTTCTTGTAATACCTTCGTATAATCTTTACCCGAGACCAATGTTTCTTCCACTGATGATCCATCATAACTGCATGGTTAACCACAACTTAATGTATACATTTATACAAATTGTGTACATACTATGCTGCTCTAATCCTCTTTACCATCTATCCCTAGGTTACAAGGGCCAACATAAGTCTTTAATCACGCTATCAATATGATCGTGTAATCAATACTTACATTTGAGCAACTCATATTACACTCGAGGTGTCATACTCAGCTATACTTGTTATCACATTCCATAGCCGCCATACATACGTCATTCCTTCTAGCAATTGTAATACTAAGGCAATTACCCAACATTGTACCTCAAAAGGGTTAATTCTTATCAACCTAGGTTCCGCTACATACGAGATTATAAGCTTATTACATATGCCACTCCATTTCACGTATGAGTTACATAAAACCCGGCACAACCATTCATTCGATAATTGAGATTACACTCTACCACGTAGGGTAGTTTTATAATGCGAACCAATAATCATGCGTATAAAAACTTTAACTCTCGAACTTTTCTTTAGAGGTTTATCTTCTAATAATTCCTCACATACGATAGGGAACTCGTCAGAGGGTAAGATTTATTCAAATATCCATTCAAATATTTATCATATTTTACATTCCACTCGACCCCTCTTTATGTAACATTCCTCCTCTAACAGTTACCCATTCTTATATTTTTCATTCTAGCTTCCTTCGATGTTAACCTTTCACATTTTCCATATAGTTCTTTCTAATTATTCTAAATTTGGCATACTAAGTGTGTACCCCGCTTCCTTAACAATTCCTCGCTTTTCATTCTTTTCTATTACACATTTTTCGATATGCGGATCGACTCTTACTATCTTTCCATCATGACATTTCAAGACATTTATTAATCTTACTCTACAATAAACAAAAATTTAGAGTCGTCATCATTTCCTATATTGATATGAAGATTATAATTTACTTACTAGCATTATGAGTCACTTACTTCTGCCTTCCCAGTCACTAACCATACATTGTTCCTTCACTATGCTGTTTGAATCAATAATGCCCACCATGAGCCTACTACTTGATTCCTCTATTATTAACATCATCATTCTTCCTTCCTTGTCACCCCCTAATGTGACGTAAAATCTTTGACTACTAATGTATGTGTGTGTATATATATACATATACATATACTGGCCTCAAACATTTAGTAACTCTATTACCATTAGTTGCTTATTAATCCATTCCTACAGTATGAACTAATTCGCACATTTGTACTTCCTTATTGATTTTAGACCTACTTGTTATCACTTTACCATTTCTTGCAAAATTTCTATCCTCGTCGGTACTTAAATCATCCATCTAGGTCTTAGCCCATTATTCATTTTAGTCCTCATAAGTCGATCATCACATGCTTAATACGCAACGTGTTCGGAGCATACTTCTTTCATCATAATCTTATTACCTCAACATCTTTCTATGTATATATATAATTACTTACACCATCATATGTTACCATATTTGTCATATGTTTTACTCTTACTCGTATATCCCGTTTAGGTCTACGACGATTAACTATCAACATATTCTTGCTCATATTCCCACAACCAGCGGCAACATATCTCACATACGTTCACATACACATTACTTATATATATATATATATATGTGTGTGTGTGTGTGTGTGTGTGTGTGTTCTTTTAATCCTACATTATGCTTGACCAACCAGGCTATCTGTGCCATTTACTTGTTATGTTTATACTTATCTTTAGTTAGGTGGAGAAAAAGCATCTCCTCATTTGCTTTCATACTTTCCTTCCCACCTAACGACTCTAACTTTCATCCGTCTACGACCCCTTCTTAAGGCTCTATCTATGCTTACCACATAAATATCTTCCCTTAAAATTTTAGTTCTACTTCATTTACTTTTTTGTTTGACAATTTTTTTCATCCTTAGGACCATACCATTCTCAAAATTCTATCATCCTTTCATGTTTAATATTTTCTAATCTTAATCGTAATTATCATTCCTACATTTCATTACATAATGTACAAGCATCTTAAGCACAATTTTCCTAATTCATTCATTGATTAACATAAACATCTCAAATTCCACAATTTACCATCCTAACTATGAACATATAGTTCTAAATCAATTACTCATAAAACATTCATCAACATCATACTAATTAGGCTATAGGGTTTCACAATTCTTTGATCATTTTATGACATTCAAGTGGGTTTTTACCCTAAGTTCATCAACATAACAGATTCAAGCATAATTTACATTCCTAGTTGTTCATATCATCTAGCAAACATGTTTAATTCCATACATAATCACAACTTCCACAACCCACTATATCAAACTTAACCAAAAACATAAAATTAAACTTACTTGATATCAATTTCACTTGGGGGGTGAACATTCCTAACTCATGCACTTAGAATTCAGCCCTAAACCTTCTCAACTTTGGTCAATTTGCAAGATTTTTGATGAAGGGTTTCCCCCTGCCCCTTTCTCTCGATCGTGCACAACACCCCCATTCACTTACTCACTTACTGACCAAATTTTTATTAAGGGTTTTAATTCTATAATTTTCACATTCAGCCCCTTTCTTTTTAAAACATGCCATATTCTTTCTTTTCTTATTAACTAGGTTACCCTTCCTTTGGTTAACTTAGTTACATACATGTATTTTAAACTTACTATCACTTTCTTACGGTACCATTTATTAGTTACCATATTCTGTTATCTAGCATCACGAATATAATATTATTTTATAACACTTTTAGTGCCTATGTTAGATATATGTTATATATTTTCTTAAATATTCAATCGGCGCTTTTTACATTTGTTTTTACTCAAAATGCTCAATATTAAGTATAACTAGTATGAAGTGCCCCCGCGTTGCGGCGGGGGTATAAACTGTGCCAAATAGCACTAATGCTACACAAGTAACAGCGACCAACAACACCGAAAAAGCTCGTAAAAAATAAACAAAAAGGAAAAAAATAACACCGAACGAAAAGCATATGTAAAATCGTTGAATCACGCATGCCCGTTGCGGCATGATAATGCGAAGAAATTAGACTGTAACGTAAAAATAGAAAAGAATAACTAAGTCGACCTAAGACCACGCACATTGCGATGAACCTGTCAAACGAGAAAAACATATAAAAAAATGTTGAAACCCACATGCACGTTGCGGCGTGTTCACTCGCAAAATTAGAACGAAACGTAAAACAAAAAATTTGCAAAAGATGAAAAATACGGGGATCAAAGTTGAAAATAAAAATATGTTAGGGCTAAATTGCAAAAGATAGAAAAATTTGTGTTAAAAGTAAAAAAAATAAAACCAAAGATGTTAAAATGCAAAAAATGAAACATTAGGATTAAAAGTGAAAACTCAATTTTTTTTTGGAAAACTCCCTAACCTTATATTACAACCCACTAAAGCACCAACATGTTACAAATTTATAGTATGGTAATGCATGTACTATATATATATATATATATATATATATATATATATATATATATAATACATAGTGTTTTTCAAGGGTTTTCAAAGTTTTCACAATTAAAGTGTGTTTTCAATATGGGTGTACCTATTTGCACACCCATTTGCCTATAGGCATACCAAAAATGTGTTTTTGTTCTATATGCACACCCTGCAGTGTCGAGCTGTGGCCAAAGCGCGGCGTTTTGGTCCGGTCAACCAGACAAAGACTGACGGGTGTCTGACGGGTCTGTTGACCGCTCTGGTTGACAGGACCAAAACGCGTTCAAAGCTCGGCGTTTTGGTCCGGTCAATAGACCCGTCAGGCACCCGTTAGTCTTTGTCTGGTTGACCGGACCAAAACGCCGCGCTTTGACCACAGCTCGACACTGCAGGGTATGCACATAGGACAAAAAACACCTTTTTGAATTGGCTGTCTACACAATTAGTGTGTAGATAGTTTGAGCCTTTCAATATATCCATACCATATATATACATGAGAACTCCCCCGAGTTGCGAGAACTTGATAACTCCTTGAAAAACGGTCTTTTAAAAAATAGACGAATTTCTTAAAAATTATATAACCTTATCAAAAATAAATAAATAATATCGTATACGAAAATTTACATTAGTGTAGAACAAATTTACATAAGCATAACGTTCTTCGACGGTGACGTAATGCGTTATGCATGACAAATATACATTAATGCAAGACAAATATACATCAACGAGTGTTTTCGCGGTTCTCACAACTCGGTGGAATTCTCATTTGAACCAGATCATATGTGTGTGTGTGTGTGTGTGTGTGTGAAGTATAGGAAGAAAACTCATTTGAGTTAAAAAAACTCAAGAAACCCCAATGTAACATTTTTATTTTTTTCTAAAAAAAACAGAAAATGTAACATAAATATATTTGAATATTTTTATAAAAAAATGTAAAAGCGCCGACTAATTTTTTTAAATGTTCAAAATCTGTATGTTTTTTTAGAAAAAATTACTCGGCGTTTTTTTTTTTTTTTTTTTTTTTTTTTTTTTACAAAAACGTTCGAATACATATATGTTACATTCCTTATTTTTTTAGAAAAATATAAAAATGTTACATAGGGTTTTACAAAGGTTTTTTTTAGTTTTTTCAACTCAAGTGGGTTTTCGTTTTATCATTCCCCTATATATATATACTAGCGGTAAGACGCGTGTGCAAACACGGGTCGTTTCTTAGAAAACCATGCATAACACATATTGACAGAACATATAGATATGTGTATAGATATCTTACCAAAACGTGTTATTTATTATATCTAAAAGACAACTATAAGTAAATATAAAAGATATTTAACAAAGTTAATAAAAGATGTCTAACAAACTTAAAGTTTAGATTGTGCAAACACAGGTGTTTCTTAGAAAACCATGCATAACAAATATAAACGATGATTATAGTTATATTTATATAGACTTATAAATAAAATAAATAAATAAGTCAGTCAGTAAATACTTAAAGTTTAGAGTATAAAAATTTAAAGTTTAGATTCTGCTGAGTCTTGTTTTTCTTCCGTAAATGTCGTAAAAACCATTTTGATGATGTAATCTTCTTGAGCCTTGTCTTCTTTTGTTAATTCATCCATCTGCTTTTCTTTCCTTCTTTGATAAAGGATGCTAGCATGTGGAGCAGTGGGTCTCCTGATTGGCAATTTTTGTTGTTTGACTGGAACCACTGCTTCCGGATAATCAGGCTTTTTAGGAGCAGTGGGATCTCTCTTCCTTAACTCTTCCAACTTTTTGTAGGTAGCAAACACCTTTTCTTCTCTCCACCTTGTAACCTGGTTCCTTGACCCATAATCAGCAGTTATCAGCTCTTCTTTCATTCTTTTCAGTTTCAAGGTCCTTTCTGGTACATTTTTCTTGTAATTGGCCCAAACCGGAGGAGTTTGCTTTACCTTGTCTTGAATCATCTTTTGAATTCTGGATGTCTCCTCTTGCAGTTCACCGATGGTCTATTCTTTGTATTGATACTTTTCTGCCCTGTACTTCTTGTATGTTATTATGTATTCAAGATAGTAATTTCTCATGCTTTCATCATCTTTTTTTGATAATTTCTGACAAAAGACTTTTGAGAACTGCTCTAAAGTTCTAACTTTACTGAGCAGGTATTGATAATTTCTTTGAATCTCTTTGTCAGACTTTCCCACTATATCTCTTTTAAATATATCCTCTGCTTGTTGGGCCTTTATTTTGAGATATTCTTCAATATTTCTTGGCAAAGGATAACCTTGAACAAATGGGAGTTTCCTCTTTTCAGGATCATCTTCAGAGTAGAAGGATTTGATTTCCTCCCTGACTGCTGAAGATCTAGAGGATATTGTACTCCTGCAGGGTCAATGGCAATGTTTTGATTGAAGAGTTGAACTGAAGATAATGGAACAGGGTTTGGAATGGTGACAAGGGATAGTTAGAGTTGGGGAAGTGTCATCTTCCAGTACAATGTTTGTTATCTTTCTCCTTTTGTGCTTTGGAGAAGTTGGTGGTGTATTTATGGGTTCAGTGGCAGAGAATGAAGTAGTTGGTATCTGATTAACAGCTGTTGAAACTATTGGTTTTCCAACCACTGTGGTCACTACAACAGTTGATGTGTCAACTGTTGTTTTCTGCTTTTTGGCAACTGGTTTTTGTGGTGGTGATATTGTTTTTGGTATGACAGTGGATTGAGTATGGGTTGATGTAGTAGTGATGGTAGTTGTTGAGATAACATCTGTTGAAACAACTGAAGTACCAACAACTGTTGATACAACACGAGTTTTAACATCTGTTGCTTTGGAGGTTTGATGAGAGGAACTTTTGGGAATTTGAGGAGTTTGTTTGGTGGTTTTGGAAGGTGTGGTATTGCGTTGACTTACTTTTCTGGTAGGCTGTCTTCTTTTAGGTTTAGAAGTACCCTGCTCTTCTTTTTCCATCAAAACTTTCTTCTCCTCCTCAAACCTTTTAGATCCTTTCATGTTTGCCTTTAATGCAGCAAATGCATTTTGAGTCTCATCAACCTTTTTGGAACCATTTGGCCTTGGGATTTCTACCACAAGTTTGGACATTCGATCTGGTGGCATGTATAAACCATCTTCTTTTCCCTTCTTCCCTTTAGTTTTCTCCCACTTTTTAACATCATCAGGATTTTCAACATAGATGATTGAAGGAGGAGCAGTGCCAGTAGTTTGAAGCAGATGAGCTTTAATGGCTTTGATATCTGCTTGAGTATCTTTGTACCTAGCTTCCATGACATTTCTGACCATTTGAAGTTGAACTTCATGCTGTTGATCTGCATATTGTCTTTGTTTGTGAAACAGAGGTTGAAACAGATGCCATAGCTCAGCAGCAGATTTTTCAGATATTGCGGATGGTGCAGCAGTGGGTGTAGCCTTTTGAGCTTGTAACAACTGTTGCAGCATAGTTTTGATTTCTGCAACAGATGTGTCAAGTTTATTAACCCTCTCCCGTCAATTCTTTGTACTTTAAACCATCACCCAAGTTAATGGGATCATCTGATTTCCCACCAGTGGTGGTTGTATCAATGGTTGACTTAGGAAAAGTTTCCCAAAAATCATCCACTGATGCCCCTTGTTCTCGGTACTGGGGACTTCTTTCTTCAGCAGAGCTTACCATTTTAAGGTAACCAACGTATAATGGAAACACACCAGTAGACACTATGGTTCCAAAAGAAGAAATTGCCTTCAAGGGAGTCTCACTAATGAAACTACTGTCCAGGTGTAAACCAGTGGGTTCAACACCAGTAGTAGCTGCTCCACTTGAACTACTGACAGGAATTACTTGTAATTCCTGCAATGTAGCTTCCTTAACTGTTGGTGGGTTAACAGAGATAGAGACACCAGACTCAGTCACTTTTTGTGGTATATTCTCATTGACAGGTGATTGAGAAGAACTGATTTTTATCTGAGCTATATCAAGTGCATCCAACAGATGTATCATTGATTGTGGTGTCCATGTTGATACAACATGATCCATTTGAGAGGATACAGGAGGATTTTTAGGCTCAGGTTGAGATTTTTCTTCCATCTACTGTGAGGAAGTAGCAACGGTGGTTTCAGGTGACTTTTGTGTTGTCACAGGTGTTACCTCTGGGATCTCGTCTTCCAGAGTCACCTTTTTGGTGGGTTTGGAGGGCTTTTGGATAGTTTTCTTTTTGGTCTTTTTGGTGATTTTTGGTGTGGGTTTCACAGATGGGGTTGTGCTTCTGTGATCACCAGGAGCAGTGGGCTCAACAACAGGGGCCTGAGGAGCAGTTGTTGTTGCTAAATTCTGCACAGGTACCTCTGTTTGGGTTTTTAAAGGTTTTGACAGCCTTGTGAATGTTTTATAAGTTAGACTATTTATTTGAATAGGATTTCCTTGGATAAACACATGTGCATTATCCTTTGAAAATTTCTTTAGAAGATAAAAACTTAAAAACCTTGGAAACAATAAAAATGATTTTTTATTAACATTCTTAACCATATCATTGAAAATTTCCTGAGAGTAGTTAAAATTTTGTTCAGCCATGATAGCATAGCCCATGTATTGAAGTTTCAATGGTATTTCATTAAAAGCTGTTGTTTTATTTGAGACACACATCAGGAGGGTATGGAATAAAAACCTCGGAGCAGGAGGAAAACTGCCCTTTTCTAAAGTATCCTTTTTCATTTCTTCTTCATACACTCTCTCAGTGAAATCAGTTTGGTACTCTGTTTTTGGGAAAGAGCTTTTACCTGTAAGATCACTGATTTCAAAAACCTCTGAAATGGTTTGAGGTATGATGACCACTGGAATTCCCCTTATTGATGAAGTAATAGCTAAGGTCTTTTTGTCCTTAGTTTCAAGCTTTGTATTTTTCCAGAACTCTCGTTGGGTATCCACGTAGATGGTTTCATTGCAGGTCAACAAAGTTTTGTACTTTAAAGATGAAAGTGCATCAATCACGGAATGAAAACCTGTGTTTTTACTTGTTTTTGCAAGTGTACACACGTAGTTATGACGGATTTTGAATGGCAGATCCATGATAAATCAAAGGTAGTTAAGAACGAAGGAAGAAGATGAGTGATTTGAGAGAATTTGATGAAAACTGCTTTTGAAAGGAATTTTGAATTCGACTCGACAGTCAAAACCCTGTTTGGGGTTTTGATCAGGGTTTTATAGGTGGAAAAAGTGAATGCTGACGTGGCAGTGGTTACAAAAGATCTGACGGCTAAGTACTGTCCACGTGAGAACCTCTGATGAATAATGGATGACAGTTGTTAGGAAACCACTGATGAATCAATATCAGTAGTTTACAGTGCTGAAAATGAAAACAGTAACTGACTATAACTATCAGTGGATAGACTATAAGTGAACTTAAACACTGACCTTTAACAACAATCATTATATAAACAGTGGTTCAAGCATGTTCCTTCTCCAAAAAAAAACAATATTTTAACCCATCAGTCGTTTCAATCCCCTTCAACCTCCACAAAACACTATTTTAACCCAACACTGGTTTTAAACCACCATTTTAACCAAACAACGGTTTCATCCACAATTTTCTCAACAGTAGTTCCAAACATCTATTTTCATCCATCTGTTGAACAAAGTCAATAGATGTACCAACCACTATTTTATTTTGAAACATCTGTTCCCAATAACAGAGCTTTGGTCATTTAAACATACCTTTGCTAATATTACAGTGCTGAAAATGAAAACAGTAGCTGACTATAACTATCAGTGGCTTAAAACACTGAGCTTTAACAACAGTTATTATATAAACAGTAATTCAAGAATCTTCCTTCTCCAAAAAAACAATATTTTAACCCATCAGTCATTTCAATCCCCATCAACCTCCACAAAACACTATTTTAACACAACAGTGGTTTTAAACCACCATTTTAACCAAACAGCGGTTTCAACCACAGTTTTCTCAACAGTAGTTACAAACATCTGTTTTCATACATCAGTTGACCAAAGTCAACTGATGTATCAACCACAGTTTTATTTTCAAACATCTGTTCCCAATAACAGAGCTTTGATCATTTAAACATACCTTTGCCAATATTACAAGCTTTTATACTCTCAAACCTAAATATTTATTTACTTAATTTAAATAACAAACATGGTTAATAATTTTAACAGAACTAATTATATAAAAACTACAAGTGTCAAACAGCATACAAAGTTCATCCATCTGTTGACCCAAGTCAACAGATGTATCAACCACTGTTTTATTTTGAAACATCTGTTCGCAATAACAGAGCTTTGATCATTTAAACAGACATTTGCCAATATTACAAGCTTTTACACTCCCAAACATCAATATTCATTCAATAAAATTTTAACACAGCAAATAACAGAGCTTTGATTAATAATTTTAACACAACTAATTATATATAAAATACAATTGTCAAAACAGTAAATAGCATTCAATAAAATACAGGATCCTAATCCCTAATCAGTTGGTGAAACAATAGTCTCGATAAGTAAAGCTCCTTTCGGACCATTGTAGTTGTCAACATGTTGGAGGTATTTCAAAAGTTCGTTGCTCAGATCAAGTTCAATCATATCCCCTCAGATGCTTGTTATCAGCCACTTGTTGTCTTCAATTATATTAGTCCTTCGGCGCCTATCTACATAATCAACTACACGAGGATTATTGAAAACAAACACCTTCATCCAGCCTTCTTCTTCCTATCTGAGCAAATCAGCAGTTAGCTCAGCAGACTTTCCAATAACAATCAAATGCAGCCTCTTTGCAATGGTCAAAAAATGCCCTTGGCAAGGATTGACTACAATACTCTCGGGAAAATGAAGCATTCTGAAAGTCTCTGTGACAACTCAAACTTCTAAGGTTGGTAGCGTTTAATCTCGTTATCTATTCTAATCTCGTTATTTATTCTTTTCTTTCGATGTGTTAAGGTTATGTGCGGATATAACCCCGTTTAACTCAAATCGTAACTTACGGCACCTCGGTTAGATAATACGTACACCATGTGGGCCGCACCTGCACTTGTCGAAGGCACCATTGGGCCACTCGGCCCAACTCTTTATACTATTTCCTTATGATTTACATACTAGAACTCGGCCCAACTCCTCCCTTATTTTATGTATGCGTAGATTAGAGAATAATACACAACCGTTGCCATATTTTGCAAACCCTAATCAAGTTGTGAACGGCCGTAGCAAAACCCCCTGTCGTGATCATCATCATCATACTCTCATCAGTCATTCGGTTAGTGTTTCATGCGATTATTGAAATTAGTTGGTTATTTGATAATTGTGCATCTAAGTGAAACTATTGTGTGATATTCCATATGTATTGTGTGATCTAGAACTACGAACATCAAATGCGGTTTCGATAAGTATTCATAGGAAACCAGTTGTATGTTGTGATAACTGTGCAATTTGGATAGACATATACATATGGTAGCATAGGTAGGTATCATGTGCATGAATTGGTATTCTCTATAAAAGAAAATCGGTCCAATGGCATGAAAACAATAGCCATGTATATTATAGGTTCCATGCACATGATATAAAAGAAAATATATAACAGAGAATCGGTCCAATGTTGTGAACTATTGTAAAAATAACCATGTGCAAATCTGAATTTGTGTCAGAACATCAAACAATGTGCAATAGGTTATTATTGGTTCCATAGGTTTGGGTGTAAAATATTGGTCAAACAAATAATAACCATGTAACAATTTAGAAATATGAACCGACCAAATACTGTTGTGGGGAAAGGGGATTGGACCGAAATGTCCATGTGTGTGATGGTGGGCTACTGGAAACAAATCAATAACATCACACAGGTGCCGAGTACATAAGCAAGCCGTGAACAAGTTCACGTAACCGGTAATTGGATAGTGGGCTGCACGTGTATTGATTGATTATTGGACCAAACCCAAACCGAGCCCACCTCCCCCATGCCGCACATGTAATATGTTTAAAATATATTACCTTGTTTTAGATAAATCATAACAACCCTAATCACCCCTTTGGAGTCGACGAAACCCCCCCCCCTCGGAGCATAATATCAGTCGATCAAACCTATCTGGGTTAGTGATTTCTTTTGTATGTTAATTCTGAATAATGATCTTATTATGTACGAATTTAAGTAACAATAGTGTGTGCGTATGATACACGATGCTTATGCTATGTGAGCGAGTAGTAGCAATTGGATGGTACATGATTTATATGTTGTGATTATGTGAACTGTTAATGGAACCATGAGATGATTGATATAAGGATTTTCAATAAGCTTGAAATAATAGATGTTTTGATAATGATAAGATGCGGATGGCATTTAACTGGCTATTTATATTTTTAGAGTGTTGCTTGCTATTATCTAATAGAACGGATAAATGGGTAGGGTCCATGTGCTGACATTGTTTGATGGGTTAGTTGAGTTAATGAACCAGTTGAGTCATGGTGAGTAGTCATAGGATAAATTGCCATTGACCCAGATTATTAGCTTCATGATTTTAGATGTTATACTATAATGGGGTAAATCATAATAGTGGTTGTGGACGATCAAGTGTGGCATGATGATTTTGTTGATAAATTATTTAGAAGGTTAAAACCATGTCGTTGGGTCGAGGTAATACAAAACTAGCTAGGCCGCATCGGGTGGGCCTGGTATGCATTGGGCTGCGAAATCCGTTGCAGCAGCACGGCATCGGGTTAGGCGCTATTGGGCCATGTGCGGGTTGGGCCGCAGGCCAACTATTGGTCCCCGGATGGGGTGCGGATATTATTTTGGGTTGGGTTGACATTAGTGGGCCATGCACAGAATGTTACTAACATATTAGGCCACTCACTTACAATGTTAATATATGCATACTGAAGCGCACACAACTTAAGCAAGCATTGGGCCGCATAAGGTGAAGCTGGATCACCTATTTGTGCATTGCATGATATTGAATGTTAGCGTAGGTACTGTGCATGATTTGTATACATGTATATATGCTTATGTGATAATTTGACTTATGAACTAAGTATGCACTAGGGGCTATTGGTTATTATTATAGCTTGAACTTCACGAGTGTCCTACATGTATTTTAACTGTGTAATGAGTGAATAAGGGATACACGACTTGTTATACGTGAAGTGTGTGGTTTATGAATGCGAGGTATTGACTGTTATCGGTAACCCTTTTTAGGACGTGGTTATTCAACTGTTAATCAAGTAAACAATCTTACCGAGCAAAACCAAGGTGAGTTCACTACATTCGAGCATGCGTCCCAGTGGTTGGGGACAGTCAATGGGTATTCCATGGGGGGATGAGTCTTTGGGTAAAAACGAGTATATTGGTTAATATTCTCACCTATCATCTTTTGTAAGTCCCTCATCGGGTATTAGTTAGTAGCGCTACTTAGGTTTGGCACCCTCACCCCGTGCCTGTAGAGGACGGAGGTGAACTAATGACCCAGTCTGGCCCAGTACTAGATAGGAGTACGTGGGAAGGGCAGTCGTGTATTTCAGGAGCCGTCATTGTTCGGAAATGAGATATTAACAATATTACTTGCATTGGTTATTGAACTGTTTTACATACAACTGGTAACAAACGTTTTCCAAACTGTGAACTCGCCAGCTTTGTCTGATACACTTGTTACATGCTCGCAGGTCGTTAGGTGATTGAAACAGGAGCTTGTTGGCTGGAGAGCGGGAGTGGTCATGGTCATGCTGATGAACTTGTTTATCAAACACTTAATTATTGCGCTCATTTAGTATTTACTTTATGGTATCTTTACGCTTCCGCTGAACTTATGGTTTTGGATAATTTATGGTTGGGATTTTAGTATTATTAAACAATGGAACTTCATTTTAATCTTGTGATTCAATGTAATTGGTGGCTCATTGCTAGTCGTCACACGCCTAACAGGGACACTCCCTAGGTGGTAATTTGAGGGTGTGACAGTTTGGTATCAGAGCCACTGGTTATAGTGAACTTGGTTTTAAAATGTTTTACAAAACCAGACTATAACTGAACTGATCCGACATTGACCATGACACTCAGCTCCAGGCAGCAAGGTTCGTCTCTTGTCTACTACTGCATAGCATATTTAGTACACACTCATGATTAGTATCACATTCAACCGCACACTTGACATTACAATACGAACTCACATACTATCGGTCTATGCTACGTGTTTTAAGAGTAGGACTCTTCTTGAACATACATGCTCTATGTTGTGATGTCATTGGTCGTACAGCTTGAATTTGGGGAAACCTTTTAACACGAGTTGGGAGGAGCCGGGATAAACATGCAAATTGGGTTATTATTATGGGTGCACACATAATAACAACGTGGGGTGCATGTGAGTCCCAGTAAATCTCGACTGGCGTGAAAAAAAGGAATTCCGCGTTGTTAGTCAATCTTGTATTAGAACGTGTATTAGAACGTGGGGTGCATGTGAGTCCCAGTAAATCTCGACTGACTAGGGATTGTAGGGCCACACTTCCAGCTCAGCAGCAGCCATCACAGCAGTCGGGTAGACAACAGACTCAGCAGAACCAGGGTACTCAAAAAGGGTGTTATCAGTGTGGGGCTGAGGGGCACTTCAAGCGAGACTGCCCTCAGCTGAAGTAGAACACATGGGGTAGCAACGGGAATAACAATGCGGGAAACAATGGGGGTAATGTTGCGCGTGGGCGCGGGTTTGTGTTAGGAGCTGGGGAAGCGCGGAACGACGGCAACGTGGTTACTGGTACGTTTTCAGTGAATGGTGTGATTGCTTCTACTTTATTTGACTCTGGTGCCGATTGGAGTTACGTGTCTTTGGGGTTCAGTTCTCAGTTAGGGTTAAGTCCTACACCACTCGTAATGAAACACATTGTAGAGATAGCAAACGGTAAAACAATCGAAGCTTCGCATGTCCTAGTTGGGTGTAAACTCGATCTTCTGGGTCAAGTATTCGACATTGACCTACTTCCCATTACTCTTGGAAGCTTCGACGTGATTATCGGTATGGACTGGTTGTCCAAGTATCAGGCGGAGATTCTCTGTAAGGAGAAGATCGTACGTGTCCCCCTTCCTGGTGGAGAATCTTTATCGGTTCAGGGTCATCGCAGTGGGACCCCAGTTAGTATTGTTTCAGCAATGAAGGCTCAGAAGTATCTGCGTAAGGGCTATCCTGCTATTTTAGCCCTTGTCACTGATTCACAGTCCGATGAAAGGAAGATTGAGGATCTTCCAGTTGTTCGTGAATTTCCTGACGTATTTCTCGAGGAACTCCCTGGTTTACCTCCACATCGTCAGGTGGAATTCCAGATCGACCTCGCCCCAGCGGCAGCCCCGATTGCTCGAGCTCCTTACCGTCTTGCACCAGGGGAGTTGCAGGAATTGTTAAACCAACTCCAAGAGCTGTTGGATAGGGGTTTCATCCGACCTAGCTCTTCCCCTTGGGGAGCCCCAGTCCTATTTGTGAAGAAGAAGGATTGGTCTTTTCGGATGTGTATAGATTATCGCGAGCTCAACAAGGTGACGGTTAAGAACCGTTATCCTTTGCCTCGTATTGACGACCCGTTTGACCAGCTGCAAGGGTCAAGTTTCTATTCAAAAATCGACTTAAGGTCGGGATATCATCAGGTGCGAGTCAGAGAGGAAGACGTTCCCAAAACAGCGTTTCGGACGCGATATGGTCACTATGAGTTCTTGGTTATGCCATTCGGGTTGACCAACGCACCAGCGGTCTTCATGGATCTCATGAACCGCGTGTGCAAGCCATACCTTGACGACTTCGTTATCGTTTTTATCGACGACATTCTAATTTATTCCAAGAACAAGGAAGATCATGAGCGACATCTACGCCTTATCCTAGAACTCCTGAGGAGGGAGCAGTTGTACGCGAAATTTTCTAAGTGTGATTTTTGGATACGGGAGGTACATTTTCTGGGGCATATAGTTAATGAGATGGGCATACATGTGGATCCTGCCAAGATCGATGCCATTAGAAATTGGGCGGCACCAAAGAATCCTTCGGAGGTGCGGCAATTTCTCGGTCTAGCAGGGTATTACGTCGTTTTATTCAGAACTTTTCGAAGATTGCTCAGCCACTCACCTCATTAACACAGAAGAAGGTAGTTTACTCTTGGGGAACGAAACAGGAGGATGCTTTCCAGCTTTTGAAACAAAAATTATGCAGCGCGCCGATTCTATCTCTACCAGATGGCACTGAGGATTTTGTGGTTTATTGTGATGCTTCGATCCAGGGTCTCGGTTGCGTGTTGATGCAACGCGAGAAGGTGATAGCTTACGCTTCTCAACAGTTGAAAGTACACGAGAAGAACTACACGACACACGACTTGGAGTTAGGAGCAGTGGTCTTTGCACTGAAGATTTGGAGGCATTATTTGTACGGTACGAAATGCACCATCTATACTGATCACAAGAGCCTTCAGCATATCTTTGACCAGAAGGAATTGAATATGCGGCAGCGTCGTTGGGTAGAGTTGTTCAATGATTACGAGTTTGCCATCAAGTATCACCCAGGTAAAGCTAACGTTGTAGCAGATGCTCTTAGCCGCAAGGAACCAAAGCCGAAGCGTATTCGTGCCCTACAGCTTACTATTCACTCTGATTTACCTGCTCGGATTCGTTCAGCTCAGATTGAAGCATTAAAGGAAGAAAATATCGAAGCTGAAGGATTACGAGGTCTACACAAGAAGAAGTTCGAGCAACGGTTTGACGATATCTACTACTTCATGGAACGAATATGGGTTCCTTCATTTGGTGATCTTCGAGAGCTTGTGATGGACGAAGCACACAAGTCACGATATTCTATTCATCCAGGGTCCGATAAGATGTACCAGGACCTCAAGGTTTTGTATTGGTGGCCGAACATGAAAGCTATTATTGCCACCTACGTGGGTAAGTGTTTGACCTGTGCTAGAGTCAAGGCAGAGTACCAGAAACCTTCGGGTCTACTTCAGCAGCCAGAGATACCCATGTGGAAATGGGAACAGATCGCTATGGATTTTGTTATGGGGTTACCTAGAACACAGGCTGGGAACGATACTATATGGGTGATTGTCGACCGTCTCACAAAGTCAGCACACTTCCTAGCGATCAAGGAGACAGATAAGTATTCGCAGCTCGCAGCAGTGTACCTTAAAGAGGTGGTTTCTAGGCACGGGGTGCCGACTTCTATTATTTCTGATCGAGATCCTCGTTTTACTTCGGAGTTATGGCAGGCTATGCATAAGTTGTTCGGCTCACGTCTCGATATGAGCACGGCCTATCACCCACAAACGGATGGTCAGAGTGAACGCACTATTCAGACGTTAGAGGATATGCTACGGGCATGCGTTATTGATTTTGGGAAAGGATGGGAGAAGCACTTGCCGTTAGTAGAGTTTTCCTACAATAACAACTACCACACCAGTATCAAAGCGGCACCATTTGAGGCACTGTATGGGAGGAAGTGTCGTTCACCTCTCTGCTGGGCTGAGGTGGGTGATAGTCAGATCACAGGTCCTGAGATGGTACTCGAAACTTCAGATATGATCGTGAAAATCAGAGGACGTATGGCAGCTGCTCATGACCGCCAGAAGGCCTATGCGGACAAGCGTGCCAAAGAGGTAGTGTTTGAAGTGAATGACCGAGTCATGCTGAAAGTCTCACCGTGGAAAGGGGTTGTACGCTTTGGGAAACGTGGCAAGCTGAACCCACGTTATGTTGGGCCGTTTAAGGTTCTGGAGCGTATCGGTAAGGTGGCTTATAGGTTGGAGTTACCTACTGAGCTGGGTAATGTTCACGACGTATTTCATGTATCACAGTTAAAGAAGTGTTATGCTGACGACCCATTAGCGGTACCTTTTCAAGAGTTAAAGATCGACGACAAGCTACAGTTTGTTGAAGAACCCATCGAGATCATGGACCGTGAGGTCAAAGTGCGTAAACACAGTCGTATTCCCATCGTTAGGGTTCGTTGGAACTCAAGACGTGGACCGGAGTTCACGTGGGAGCGCGAGGATCAGATGAAACTAAAGTACCCTCACCTCTTTCCCAAAGACAAGGCAGAGTCAAGCAAAACTGGTGAATCTCGGGGCGAGATTCCCCTTCAAGTTGGGGATGATGTCACACCTGAGCAAAATCCGCAACAATCTTGAATTCTCACTTCATTTCTCCGTGTTACTTGGCGAATTTCGGGACGAAATTTCTTTCAAGTTGGGGATGATGTGACAACTCAAACTTCTAAGGTTGGTAGCGTTTAATCTCGTTATCTATTCTAATCTCGTTATTTATTCTTTTCTTTCGATGTGTTAAGGTTATGTGCGGATATAACCCCGTTTAACTCAAATCGTAACTTACGGCACCTCGGTTAGATAATACGTACACCATGTGGGCCGCACCTGCACTTGTCGAAGGCACCATTGGGCCACTCGGCCCAACTCTTTATACTATTTCCTTATGATTTACATACTAGAACTCGGCCCAACTCCTCCCTTATTTTATGTATGCGTAGATTAGAGAATAATACACAACCGTTGCCATATTTTGCAAACCCTAATCAAGTTGTGAACGGCCGTAGCAAAACCCCCTGTCGTGATCATCATCATCATACTCTCATCAGTCATTCGGTTAGTGTTTCATGCGATTATTGAAATTAGTTGGTTATTTGATAATTGTGCATCTAAGTGAAACTATTGTGTGATATTCCATATGTATTGTGTGATCTAGAACTACGAACATCAAATGCGGTTTCGATAAGTATTCATAGGAAACCAGTTGTATGTTGTGATAACTGTGCAATTTGGATAGACATATACATATGGTAGCATAGGTAGGTATCATGTGCATGAATTGGTATTCTCTATAAAAGAAAATCGGTCCAATGGCATGAAAACAATAGCCATGTATATTATTGGTTCCATGCACATGATATAAAAGAAAATATATAACAGAGAATCGGTCCAATGTTGTGAACTATTGTAAAAATAACCATGTGCAAATCTGAATTTGTGTCAGAACATCAAACAATGTGCAATAGGTTATTATTGGTTCCATAGGTTTGGGTGTAAAATATTGGTCAAACAAATAATAACCATGTAACAATTTAGAAATATGAACCGACCAAATACTGTTGTGGGGAAAGGGGATTGGACCGAAATGTCCATGTGTGTGATGGTGGGCTACTGGAAACAAATCAATAACATCACACAGGTGCCGAGTACATAAGCAAGCCGTGAACAAGTTCACGTAACCGGTAATTGGATAGTGGGCTGCACGTGTATTGATTGATTATTGGACCAAACCCAAACCGAGCCCACCTCCCCCATGCCGCACATGTAATATGTTTAAAATATATTACCTTGTTTTAGATAAATCATAACAACCCTAATCACCCCTTTGGAGTCGACGAAACCCCCCCCTCGGAGCATAATATCAGTCGATCAAACCTATCTGGGTTAGTGATTTCTTTTGTATGTTAATTCTGAATAATGATCTTATTATGTACGAATTTAAGTAACAATAGTGTGTGCGTATGATACACGATGCTTATGCTATGTGAGCGAGTAGTAGCAATTGGATGGTACATGATTTATATGTTGTGATTATGTGAACTGTTAATGGAACCATGAGATGATTGATATAAGGATTTTCAATAAGCTTGAAATAATAGATGTTTTGATAATGATAAGATGCGGATGGCCTTTAACTGGCTATTTATATTTTTAGAGTGTTGCTTGCTATTATCTAATAGAACGGATAAATGGGTAGGGTCCATGTGCTGACATTGTTTGATGGGTTAGTTGAGTTAATGAACCAGTTGAGTCATGGTGAGTAGTCATAGGATAAATTGCCATTGACCCAGATTATTAGCTTCATGATTTTAGATGTTATACTATAATGGGGTAAATCATAACAGTGGTTGTGGACGATCAAGTGTGGCATGATGATTTTGTTGATAAATTATTTAGAAGGTTAAAACCATGTCGTTGGGTCGAGGTAATACAAAACTAGCTAGGCCGCATCGGGTGGGCCTGGTATGCATTGGGCTGCGAAATCCGTTGCAGCAGCACGGCATCGGGTTAGGCGCTGTTGGGCCATGTGCGGGTTGGGCCGCAGGCCAACTATTGGTCCCCGGATGGGGTGCGGATATTATTTTGGGTTGGGTTGACATTAGTGGGCCATGCACAGAA
This sequence comes from Helianthus annuus, assembly GCF_002127325.2. Taxonomy (NCBI): domain Eukaryota; kingdom Viridiplantae; phylum Streptophyta; class Magnoliopsida; order Asterales; family Asteraceae; genus Helianthus; species Helianthus annuus. Next base: position 164,359,258 of record NC_035434.2, on the reverse strand, counting down.
TGTTACTAACATATTAGGCCACTCACTTACAATGTTAATATATGCATACTGAAGCGCACACAACTTAAGCAAGCATTGGGCCGCATAAGGTGAAGCTGGATCACCTATTTGTGCATTGCATGATATTGAATGTTAGCGTAGGTACTGTGCATGATTTGTATACATGTATATATGCTTATGTGATAATTTGACTTATGAACTAAGTATGCACTAGGGGCTATTGGTTATTATTATAGCTTGAACTTCACGAGTGTCCTACATGTATTTTAACTGTGTAATGAGTGAATAAGGGATACACGACTTGTTATACGTGAAGTGTGTGGTTTATGAATGCGAGGTATTGACTGTTATCGGTAACCCTTTTTAGGACGTGGTTATTCAACTGTTAATCAAGTAAACAATCTTACCGAGCAAAACCAAGGTGAGTTCACTACATTCGAGCATGCGTCCCAGTGGTTGGGGACAGTCAATGGGTATTCCATGGGGGGATGAGTCTTTGGGTAAAAACGAGTATATTGGTTAATATTCTCACCTATCATCTTTTGTAAGTCCCTCATCGGGTATTAGTTAGTAGCGCTACTTAGGTTTGGCACCCTCACCCCGTGCCTGTAGAGGACGGAGGTGAACTAATGACCCAGTCTGGCCCAGTACTAGATAGGAGTACGTGGGAAGGGCAGTCGTGTATTTCAGGAGCCGTCATTGTTCGGAAATGAGATATTAACAATATTACTTGCATTGGTTATTGAACTGTTTTACATACAACTGGTAACAAACGTTTTCCAAACTGTGAACTCGCCAGCTTTGTCTGATACACTTGTTACATGCTCGCAGGTCGTTAGGTGATTGAAACAGGAGCTTGTTGGCTGGAGAGCGGGAGTGGTCATGGTCATGCTGATGAACTTGTTTATCAAACACTTAATTATTGCGCTCATTTAGTATTTACTTTATGGTATCTTTACGCTTCCGCTGAACTTATGGTTTTGGATAATTTATGGTTGGGATTTTAGTATTATTAAACAATGGAACTTCATTTTAATCTTGTGATTCAATGTAATTGGTGGCTCATTGCTAGTCGTCACACGCCTAACAGGGACACTCCCTAGGTGGTAATTTGAGGGTGTGACAGTCTCACTCAGAACATCAAAAGCAACGATGTTCCTCTCACCTAGTGGATACCAATAATTTGAAACCATAAAATATATGGTTTTATCAGCATAAACTCATGTAGACCATGAATAACCACTTGAACCATAATTGTTTACGCTACCGAAATTTATTGTTCTCCATGACTCACGACGTCGTGAGTAAACACGAGCAGCAGTTAAAACGGTAACATCTGATGTTCAGCACATTCAGATCATTGAACTAATCAAAATAAATTCCACCAGTATCAGAGTTTCGATGATGATTGTAATTGAAGTAGTCATCACACAAAACCTTATAGCGCCTGGTAGTTGGATTCCAAAGAATCAACTGACAGCAAATCCCTTCATTGCAAACTAACAACAAACCATTAAATGACGATAGAATACGTAAGTTGCTAGGGTGGACATTGTTAGGAAAACTTAAGGTTTTGCTTCTAACAACATCCAAAGTACCAACAACTACGTCGTCAATGACAATTGACGTGTCTTTAAAGGATAGTAGTTTCTTTTGTACTGAATCTCCACTTCGGAGAGCATGCATCATCTGAAATGCATGACTTGACAATTCGCTATAAAAATTCTTGGAAAGACATTTGAAACGGCCAATATCTTCTGCAGAGAGCCTTGTGAAAATCTCGTCAACAATCACTTGAAACCCAAATTTTTCCATTCTGAAGAGAGCCTTGTGAAAATCTCGTCAACAAACTTTTGAAGATGATTGAGTAGATGGATGAAAACGGTAATGATCAAAACCACTGCCCAATGTATTTTATATACCCAATGAAGGCGGTTATGACTAAAGAATATGATGCGACACTCGTTAAGCTTTTAATGCATTTACATGGGAAAAATATAAAATTAAATACGTTATTATAATTACAATTAACCTATTCATTTACCTATAAGATGCCATTAACATAAGACAGAAGTGATTGAGTGATGTGCATTAATTGCAAAGTACATATCCCGAGACATTTTGAATTTGAAATTACCGGCAATTTCAAAACCACTGCTATGGTATATGTTTGCCAAAGGAAACATCTGCTAAGTCATACTTTCTTGGCTATGGGTAGTAGTTTACACTCTTGAATGTGGGCCAGACCTTTGATATTTAAATATAAAGCAGTAGTTTGAAATTAAATGTATTTTAACTCAGATAAAAAATCTCAGAAGCATAAAAATTGACACATCAGCAATCATCATTTAGTCATAACTCAGATAAAAAATCTATTCATTTGGAATACAAAGATATTGCGAACATCTATTTAAGCCTCTCCTGTTTCCAACAGTAGCAAGTCAAACAGATGTTGGCAACAACAGATATTAGCAATTGACAACAGTAGCAAGTCAAACAGCCGTTAGATCAGCAGATGATGATTTAGAGCAGATGTTCTCTATACACTAACAGAAATTGATACAATATCAACATAATCTAATTAAACTCAGAAACAATTTCACTTCTACATCAAAAGTACCAATCTGCAATAATCAGATGATATTATAAATTACATAATAATACTTATTCAGCTTAAAATTACAACGAAACTTTAAAATCTAACAACACCACCAAGAAATTTACGAACCTAACAACAAAAATTTAGTGCTTTTAGCTTAAAATTTATTGCTTTTAGCTTTAAACTCCATCAATGTATATCTTCGACAATCTCCATGAACTCCACAGAAGTACTCAATGCATCAACATCAGGTTTCTAGAAACCCGATCTCTCGTGAACAGATCAAGATGCAGTACATGAAAACACTTCTTCAACTGTTGAAGAGTAGCCCTGTCCTCATATACGTAATCCTTAACTTTGTTCATAAAGAGCTGCTGTAAACCAAACTTTATGCTTCTTTTAACACAAAAAGGCAGGAAAGACCATTACTCTAGTAAGATAAAATCCTATCTTACAGCAGTAGCAGATCCTTTCTTGCGTTTAGTAGGAACTACTGCGGGTTCTACATCATCATCATCTGCCCAAAATCATATATATAATCATCATTTAAATGTACATTATTAATAATCTTTCTTTGTGTTTAATTTAACTTTATGCTTATTTTAATACAAACCTATAATAACCCGCAGGAGATTGTATGAATTTCAAACAACTGTGATTAAACTGAAATATAAACCGACAATTAGAGTATATTACTTGAAAATTAAGAATTCAAAATTTCAAAACTGGAGTAGCAAAAAACACATACTTTAAACGATGTTGAAACAATGACACTGGAAACAACTGTAGAACAATCATCATCATCATCATCATCATCATCATCATCATCTGCAGCAGATCAATCACAATCATCATTTAGTCATAACTCAGATAACAAAACTTTAGTAAAAATCAAAAAGAAAAACAAACATAATCATATATATCACATTACCATGATCAAGGCATACCACATATCCCCAAATTTTTTTCTGAAAGTGGGACAGAGAGAGCTTCAGTTTTCTGTTATCCTTTATGAACAAATGCCGAGTATTGAGAAGAAGGGATTTGAGGGAGAGATAAATTAGAAATGTGGTTTGAAAATACAAAAGTAGAGAACACGTTTATATAAGAAGATAATTGACAGAAGTGAGTGAGTGACATGCATTAATTGAAAATTACATATCCCCATGCATTTTGAATTTTAAATTACCCGCAATTTCAAAACATCTGCTGCTAGATATACATTTGCCAAAGGAAGCATCTGCTACTTTCTTATAGAAGAGCAGTGGTTTGCCCTTTGGAATATGGGCCAGACCATTTGAATACACAAGATAGTGGTCTGAAATCAAATTAAAGTGATTTATATATTAGGCATTATGATGTAATAATGACATAAGAAAAGCCTTGTTGGACATGCTCTCCTGCTGACACATCAGCTTTTCTTATGTCACTTGGATTTCTCCTTTTATAGAAAGTATAGATAGGGCAGGGATCCTAAGAGAAGTCCACCCTATGTGAGAAACTTGAGAAGCATTCTAGACCACACATCTTCCTAAGCTTTTCGCAACATACACATATGTATAGTTTAAAATTGACTATATACATATATGTATATTGTCAAATCTTGAATTATACACATATGAATATAGTCAAATTTAAACTATACATATTTATATATTACGAAAAGCTTAGGGAAAATATGTGGTCCAGAATGTTTCTCAAGTTTCTCAATTAGCCTAGTACTTCTCACACGATCCTAACCCTATATATATATATATAAATATATACACACACATATATATAGAGGCTGGTTAACGTACAATATTCCTTAACGTACGAGCGTACACTGTGAAATTACGCACATTGTGAAACTCAAAACCCTAATCACGCATGTGAAAAATATAATCACGCATGTTGACATAAACTCGGAACACTACTTCGCAAACTTGAAACCTACTTCATAAACTCGGAATCTCTTTAGCAAACTCGGAACCTTCATTCAACATGCGAAATTATCTTTCAACATGCGTAAAAGATCATAAATTCGAAATCTACTTCACAAACTCGGAATCCTTTCAATATGCGTAATTATGTTTCAACATGCGTAATTTCCATAGCGTACGCTCGTACTTTAAGAAATATTGTATTTTACATTTTCTCTCTCTCTCTCTCTCTCTCTCTCTATATATATATATATATATATATATATATATATATATATATATATATATATATATATATATATATATATATATATGGAAAGGGAAATATGACAACCACCTTGAGTTGTGAGGGCCATATAAAACTGGGCCTTTTAAAAGTTTTTTCAAAAAAAAATTCTCAAAAATATTATAAAAAATCACTTGTTCCCGCAAAAAAAAAAAAAATGTCGCATGCAAAAATTTACATCGAATGTAAAAAAATTACATTGTTGTAGACAAAATATACATCAGGCGTAAACTAAACTTACATCTGGTGTAAGTACCGACTCGACAATTTTTTTTTGTTTTTCGTTTTTATTAATGTGTTTATAACATTTTCATCTACGTTTGTGCAAAAATGGTAGCACAACTCGTGCGAGAAGAGGGAGTTCTCATGGTTCTCACGACTTGTGGTGGTTTTTCATTGAATCGAATTATATATATATATACATACATACATATATATATATATATATATATAGGGGCAGGATCTGGAGAAAACACCTAAAAGTGTGAAAACGGTGAGAACGATTTTGGTGCTGACATGTGGCATTGATGCTAACTTATAGTAAGGGTAATATTATCAAAAGACTCATCCACATGCCACTCACATACCAAAGAACATGCACATGCAAGTCACATGCATATTCCACCATCTTTTTTAAACTCTCGTAACTTTTCTATACATTATTATTTTTTTAAAAAAATTACACCATAAAATCGAGTGTTTTATTATCTTTCCAACGAGTATACTATTGCTATACTAAAAAATTAAATAAATGACATGAACTGTGTGTTCAATAAAAACGCTATAAAAACACCAAGTTCAGAAAAACGCCATGAAAAATACCCAGTTGAAAACGCCATAAAACACCAAGTTCAGAAAAACGCCATGAAAAATACCCAGTTGAAAATGCTATAAAACACCCAGTTTAGAAAAATACCATGAAAAATTCAGTTGAAAACGCCATAAAAACACTCAGTTCAGAAAAACAGCATGAAAAACTTAGTTGAAAAAGCCATAAAAACACCTAGTTCAGAAAAAACAACACCTAGTTCAGAAAAACAGCAAAAAACTAGGTGAAAACGCCATAAAAACACAAAGTTGAAAATGCCATAAAAAACTCAATTCATTTTTTTTCGAAAAGTATATCAATAGTATACTCGTTGGAAAGATAAAAAAACGTTGAGTTTTATGGTGTAATTTTTTTGAAAAATAATCACTATAAAAAAGAAAGAATAATTTGAATATTTTATTTTTGTATTTAATGTTATTCAAAGGGTATAGGGATAATTTCAAAATTAAACAAATATTTGATTTTCAAAAAATTTATCAAATTTTCTAGAGAAATGATAGAGGATACACGATTGTTTCAATAGGTGTAGGATAAATTTCAATATGAGTAGGACAAGCTGGATGTTTGTATCATATTTTTTATATGTGTAGGATAAGTTTCAACAAGTTCAACATACGTAAGATGAATTTTGATATACGTAGAATTAACACGTTTAAGAAATTTGGAGGAAATCATGGTCAAAATCAAAGATAAAAAATTTAGGAGGTTGATTTTGGATGAACTCATACGTACTATCAACATCGCAATGTGACCATCATTATACTTAACTAGTGTTTAACCCCCGCGTTATGGGTGTAGAGTTTGTAAAACCATGCTAAGTAGTAAGCAAATTACGATCAGAACCCAAAAAAAAGTCGTAAAATAAAAACGTTAATTTATACCGTCACGTGACGTAAAACACAGGCAAACATAAACATGAACTTATAATATGAACTAGCATAAAAAATAAACAAACTCGAATTTGTATGTAGAAAGCTTTAACTTAAAAACAAAGAAAACGCAAAACTACATGGGCCAAAAGTAAACCCACAAACTTGACGAACTGAAAAAACAAACCACCTTCACAAACACCAAAAGACAAAAAAAAGTAAAATACTATTCATAAGAACCCACTTAAATTGTTATATAGCAGTAAAATTCAACTGCCGCTACTCGGCGGGAATTCAATCGATATTAAGTTCATTTTGTTACGGTATCGCTACGATACTCCCAATGAGTATAGCAATCAAATAAGAGAATCTAAAAAGAAAAGGTTGTAATAACTATAAAAACAGATATCAGGAACAGTCTTGATAGCACCACCGCCCCACACCGAATCCAATTTGTGCACATATGAAAATTTCAAGTTCCTTAACCCAAATGCACCATTATGATCTTGAAAAAAAGGCAATGTTCCAAAACGCCAAACCATGGACGATTTCATTAGCATCGTCATTTTTGTCGAACAAAGTAAAAAAACTTAAATGGAAAACATCAACAAACTGATATCATAAAAATATATAAATGGACAAATATTCCGTCTTGTAGATTTTGCAATCCCAGCTAGTAATTAGAAATTTCCAATTTTTGCACACAGAAACCGTTGAACCAAAATCAAAAGTTAACCTATAATCAGTAGTGGGTCTAAGATTTCTTGCCAAAATGGTCCTATCGAATATACCAAAATGAACTAATCAAAACGGGTCAAAATGTGAAAGTAAAAATACAAAAATTATATCGTTAAACGGGTCAAATGATGAGACATTCATAAAAGTAATACATCTGAAACATGTATAATAAGCAACCTAACTAAAACAATAAAAAACATGAAATATTTGAATTTCTAATGTGATAAGCTTGTCTATGATTGACAACTTGAAACTCCCTTGGCCTAGTATTGTTGGAACTTCGAATTTTTCAACATTAAACATATGTGTGACCTTTCACCTTAATGGTGCAGATGAAAATGCAATAATATGCATCCATGTTTCATAACCTATATTAAAATGTTGATCAAATTCATGGATTGAGATTGGTTTCTACAAATTAATTGGTTTTTGTTGATTATTTAACTGAGGTAGATTGGTTTCTGCAAATTAACTCGTTCAAACTAATTATAAGGTTTGACGTAGGTTTTGTGGCTTACAAAAATAATTGTTTGGGATTTTAAAAATAATAAATATCAATATAAAGTTTAATCTGCAGAACATCTATTTGTCTGTTTCACACTGCAAATCCTTCTTAAGAGGATAGTTTTGTCCTTGTACGAAACGATGAAAAGAAGTTAATAAACATCTCCATCACAATCTTTTGTCGCATGCAGACTATATTGTTAATTATAATTATCGATACATTTACCTTTTTTTATGGACTCAAAGTTTTGGACCCTTAAGTTGAAGAGGCTGCAACCATATAGACAACAACATACATGTTTAAGAAGATGATCACTATAACAGAATAATAGATGATGATACAGAAATACAAGTCATGAACCTTGATTAATCTCATAATTATACTATATAACTAAATGTGCATATACTAATTCTAGTTTAAGGCATTTTGTTCAAGGAAAATCTCATGTCACAATCACATACATAAGAAATGAAGAACAAAGCCCCACTTTTTTTCTTGTAGCTACAAGGAAAACCAGATAATAGTTTTCAGTTAGACAAATCATCAAACAACCGCACCCAAATGTAAAAAAGTTGAAAATGTTACACAAATTCAATAGATTTATAATCATATATCAGCCCAGAAGACGCATCATAAGCAGTCAGTCGCACAAATTAAAACTACCAATCGATTGTAAAAGCTCCTAGGTCTCAATGGTTTCATCAAAAGCAAACAAAAAGTAAATGTAGTCACAAGCAATCACCACTCTCGATAAATTAATCGGAAAATAGAGAACTTACTCTGATGTTTGACATGATGAATTCAAACTTCTATAATTCTAATTTGAAGATCAAAGTCGTAGCCGCAATCAATATCCATTAACGAACACATAAATTCAGAAAGAATTGAAAGAGTTTTTACTCGTCTCTCTTCGTTCTTCCTCTTAATTTGATACTATTTGTGACCCATTAGAGTCGTTAGCGTCAGACGCTGTCGTAAACGACTATCTTGACGCCGTCTTCCACTGTCGTCGCCGACGGAGGCCTGGCTACCGGAGGTCGGCTTCCCCCTTTGTTGTCGCTCTCTCTCTGATTTGGTGGGTATCATGGAAAATGAATCCGTAAGTTTAGGGCTTCCTTGTAAAGCATATCCTTGATTAGAAAATAAACGGTCAAGATGAACTACTGTAGCTAAGAAGCTACGTCTTTTGTTATATATAGACGTGCGCGGCAACAAAAAATAAACGTAAATGACGTTTACTAAAAGTTTTAAACATGAAGAACATGTAGTGCAATTTAATGTAAACGTAAAGGACGTACATTGCAATTTTGTCAAAAACCTAACATTAAGTGAGGTAAAAATTCTAGTACAATTTCACAAGTGAAATTATATATTATATACTATAACAATTGGAAGTTGCTTGAATAGTGGTCTTACATGATTGGTCCGCATAGGTTGCTACAATTCAAATGTTTCTGTCAAATTCACATTCAAATTAAAGTATGTTTTTTTTCCTTCAAAACCCTTGAAACATGGATGTGAGAAATAATCGAAATTCACAAGCCAAAAAATGGCAGTAAGTTGAAAACATGACCAACATAAGCCACATGCTATCTTCCTTTAGCTAATAACATATCTCAATATCTTAATAAATATTATTTTATTTGGTAATAATTATATGTACCATAGAACTAAAAAATGATAAAAAGTGTATTATAATGAATACCAATTCTAACATAACAATGTATAATGTATAATACGGAGTTCTATTAAAAGATAGAGGATTTTTCTAGAAAAGTAAGCGAGTGGTGGTAATAACGATGTCATGACAAACCGATTCCGACCAAATAATATCAGTGTTGATATCAATATTATCGAAATCGATATCAGTATTTGTTTTTCTTCTGGTTTTAAATCGATGAAAAAATATGTATCGTCCAAATTTCTGTTGCAAGGTACGGGGAATTCTGCTAGCTATGTATACGAGGAAAGTTTTTATTATAGCAAAATGATATATACATATATATACACACACACATGAGGTATGTTTGGCATAGAGCTTTTAGGAGTTTTTAGGAGCTTCTAGCTTTAATCTTTTAAGAAAAAGCTCCTACTCAATAAAAAGTCTTGTTTGGTTGAAGGAGCTTGAAGTTTTAGGTTAGGAGTTTTAAGCTTTTGGTTGAACATTCCTACTAGTAGCGTTTAGAAGGAGCTACAAGCTTTTAGGAAAAAATAACTTTTTTAACCTCAAAAGATAATTAACTTTTTAATGCACAAACTTTTTAAATTTTTAGTTATATCCATATTGGTCATTTTATACATTTTATTAAAAGCTCTAGCAACTCTGCCAAACATCAAATATATCTAAAAAGCTACAGCTACCAGCTACCAGCTTCCAGCCACTAACCCCACCAACTACTTTTGCCAAACATACTCATGGTGAGGTTAGGCTACAAAGTGTTTCTTATTCTAAAAGGTGTAAGAACTGGTGTGGATCTCTAGATTAGAATAATTTATGAATTAGATTAAAGGGATGACAATTTTGTAATATGTTTTTAATTTTATTGATTGTTTTCTTGGATTAAAAGGATAAAGATAAATTCAACATGTAATAAATTCAAGAAACCAACATGCTAGTCATATGTAAGTTTCCTTATATTTTTTAAACGTCAATAACTTTTTATACATAATTTGTTTTTGAAAATGGTTATACCATAATAACAAACATTTTTTTATCTTTAATATGAGTAATATATATATATAGATATATATATATGGGAATGTTCAAATGAAAACCACTAGTTAACTTGAAAACTAACTAAAAAGCCTAAAAAAACATACCAATTTATTTTTACCAATTTTCGCTATTTTATATATATAAAAAAAACTTTTTTTTCAAAAAAAAAAAATTGTAGTGCACATGTGTATTATTACATATTTGCACTGCAAATTTTTTTTTTTTGAAAAAAAGTTTTGTTTAAATACAAAAACTAGCGATTTTTAATAAAAAATTGTAAAAACAAATTTGGTGTGTTTTTAGGCTTTTTTACTTAGTTTTCAAGTTTTCGCGTTAAAAGTGGTTTTCATTTGAACCATCCCCTATATACATACAAACATATATATATATATATATAGGGTAAGGTTCATGCGAGAACCACCTTTATTGCGAGAACCAATGTGAACACAACCTAAAATAGTTTAAAAAAACCTAACTCCCACCCCCCAAAAACCTACCCCCCCCAAGCTAAATGCTAAAAACTAAAACCTCCAAAAAACTTAAAAAAACCTAACCCCCCCCCCCAAACCTAACGCCCCTCCCCCCCCCTCCCCCCAAGCTAAAATGCTAAAAACTAAACCCCCAAAATACCTAAAAAAATCTAAAAAAATAAAAAAAAATTCTAAAAATTTTTTTTCTTTAATATTTTTTATGTTAAAATCGCTACTTTTAGCAGCAAAAAAAAAGTTAAAAAAAGAAAAAAAAATTTTGGCTACTAAAAGTAGCGATTTTTTTATAAAAAGATATAAAAAAAATTGTGTGTTTTTTAGCTATTTTTAGGCATTTTTTGTTGTGTTCACATTAGTTCTCGCGGTTCTCGCAATAAAGGGTGGTTCCTAATGGATCTTTGTCCTGTCGTATATATATATATATATATATATATATATATATATATATATATATATATATATATATATATATATATATATATATAGGGGAGGGTTTAAATGAGAACGCTAAATATTTGTGAGAACCGTGAGAACAAATGAAAAAACCATGAGAACTTGGTCAAAAACAATTCAAATTCAAAATTTTTTTCTACACTTATCATTATTATTCGAATACAATGTTAGAAATTCAATTTACACGTTTAAATTTACGTGATTTACACATGTGTAAGTTTGCCATTTACACATGTGTAAATCTGCTATATTTACACATGTGTAAAAAATCTAAAAAGAATGATTTTGAAATGAGAAATGAATTATTTGATGTTATAAATTCTTGTTTTGATGTTGTATCTTAATTACAATGAGGTTTGTATAAAAAAAATTGGTTTTGATTGGTTTTTTCATTCGTTCTCATGGTTCTCGCAATATTTAGCGTTCTCAAGATAACCCTCCCCTATATATATATATATATATATATATATATATAGGGTGGAGTTCATTTCAGAACTCTAAATAACTACAAAACTTTCAGAACTTCTAATAAACAATCATTTCATATATAAGTTTTTGTATTTAGGATCTTTTTATCATCTATTATATGTGTTCCTTTGATTACATACATGTTAAAAGTAGTTTACATATGTTTAATTGCCAAAATTATATATATGTGTCATTACTAATTACATATATGTAAAAAACTAGTTTACATATTTGTAATTATAAAATTACATATAAAAAATGATAAAATTACTCTTAACATGTATGTAATTGTAACACCCCGTGTTACAAAAGTCAAAGTCAAAGTCAAGATTGAAGTCAAAGGGAGACAAGATTGCTAATTGCGATCTGTCACTCCTTGCTCAATTCATATTTTGACTTCTTTGACTCGCAGTTAGTCTAGTTTATGCTTAACGTTAGTTGTATTATGTGGAGTATTTATTAATAATCGAGGTTTATTCGATAATTATCGCATGTCTTATCGCTTTATCGTTTATCACAATCGCGCTCGCAACTCAAATTACGCGTTCTGGATATTGTTTTACGTGTGTGTGTGTGTGCCTTATGTGTTACTTGTGCATGTTTAATTATGTTATGTTGTGGTGATCAATCGAAACGTAATCGAAGTTCAATCGCAATCAAATCGCAAATGCTAAACGCAAGATAGAATCATCCTATTTCACCGATGATTGTATGTTAGATATAGTAGTTGGGATTAAAAGTAATTTGAATAGGAAACTCTATCGCATCGCAACGCTCGCAATCGCAATCGAAACGGCAAAACTCGTCGCACCGAAAGCTCGAACCAAGCGACTGATCGACCAGGCGACCAGTCGATCGATCGAGCTGCCGCTCGATCGGCCAGCCACTTGATCGGGCTGCCACCCGATCGACCAGCCCTTTCCACTTTGGGTAATCCTATAAATACCCCCTGTCCACATCAAACTTTCCACTTTTGCTCTCTAACGTCCGACCAGCGCTTCAACCTCACTTTTCTTCGATTTTTTAGCGATTCCGGTAAGATCTCAACCTAAATCTTGTACATCTTTGATCTACACTTGATTCTACACCTTCCTATCTTTTGAATCTTAACTTTTAACCGTGAAATCACTAGATTTGAGGTGTTCTAGGATGACGTCATCATGGTGTTCTTCGGAACTTCATGTTTTGGCCTCAATCCACCGAGAACAACTTAGATCTAACCGATTTCCACATAAAAAACAAGATCTTTCATAGATCTCAACATATTCACGGTGAAAAGGATTGAAAGATGATTTTTCCAACTTTCTTTCAACTCTTTTACACTCAATGCACTAAAAACCGATAGAATCGAGCTTGTTCTAACCATCTACTCTTGCTGTTGACGAGTTGGTTCAAGATCCGTATCCTATCCACGAGATTACTAATTCCGGGTTAACCAAGAACAACCGTCTTGAACCGGTGGACTGACTGAACCTGGGTGGTTCCTGTTCAATCGGGTTACTAGGGTTTAGGATGGGGTTCTGTTGGTTAGCATGATATCAACACATCTCGATAAAACGACAGACTATCAAAACAACCAAGTGTCAGATGAACGGAAATACCAGGACGAAATGCCGTCCGATCGGACTACCATCCGATCGGACTGTCATCCGAACTGGTGTCACCCGATCGATCTGCATCTTGGCCCCACACTTAACTTTTGTTTCAAAAATCTTGAAGGATGAACATTGAATGAATGGCTGATCGATCGGATTACCATCCGATCGGACTACCACTCAACCATGTAATGATCAGACTTCAATACTTAAACAATTTTCAACATGTTCATTGCCGACGGATTGTCACCCGATCAAACTACTAACCGATCGAACGACAAACTGCGGTGAACTAGTTCCCACTAAAATGTCAAACTAATCGGGTTACCGTTCGATCGAACGACCGTCCGATCGACCGACCGTCCGATCGACCGACCTGAAATGTAGGGATACTTCTGTGTTTTCTAAATTCTACAACAAAAACTTCAAAAGTCAAGCCATCATACACAAACACATCTTTCCTAAAGGAAGAAATAATCCACTCGAAGGCCATCCGATCGGAAGACCATCCGAGCGGACTGTCACTCGCATGACAGTTTGTACGATCGGACTACCATCCGATCGAACTACTGTCCGACCCACTAATACTTGCATCATTTTACGCGTCACTTATCGTGAGCGAACTATATGAAAATATGAGTCCCAAGGCTGCTTTCAGCTTCAAGCAATTCAAGGCATGCGGACCAAAAGAGTTCACCGGCGAAGAAGGCCATACATCTTTATTTCAATGATTTGACTCGATCGAAGTCACCCTGCAACAGAGCGGATGTCCTGATAATCTTCGCACACTGAACGCGATCGGCGTCTTCCAGTCCCGCGCTCTAGACTGGTGGACGGCCGAAAGGAACAAGCATGGAAATGATGCAGCCTATGGTCTGTCATGGGACGAGTAGAAGAACGTGATGCTCGAAGAGTTCTGCCCTCCCCATGAGCGCCAAAAGCTGGAGGATGAGTTCTGGCACATTCAGTAAAAGGAAGGTGACAACGCTGCCCTGACTGCTCGCTTCAAGAAGCTCAGCATTATCTGTCTCGATCAAGTGAAGACGACCGACATGACGATCAAGAAGTATATCCGCGCTCTGCCGGATTGTGTTGCCGACTTTGTGCAAGATTCCAAGCCAGCAACAATCGAAGAAACTTGCTTGCCGCTGAAATCAACGACAAGCGAGTAAAAACTGGTTTTTGGTATAAAACTTCGAAGAACCTGCACCAAGCCACCGCCGCGCCAACTGCCGACACCCCCGCCACCGCATCGCAGTCATCAAAGTCCTCTCGTCGCAAGAGGAAGAACAACAACAGCAGCTCCAGCAACAAGAACTGTGTTGTCACTACCGCTGCTCCACTTCAAGCGGTACCTGCTCAGCAACAACAACACCGATCAGCTCCAGCTCCAATCACCTATGCACCGCCCGCAAAGCGTGCATATACTGGTCCCCACCCTGCCTGCCCGACATGCTCTTATCATCACCCGGTGGGTCTCGCCTGCCGTTTTTGCGCACACTGCAATATGTTTGGCCACTTTACTGCAAATTGCCGTACTGGTCCCCTCCAACCACCAGCATAGGCCACTACTCATCAAGCTCTGCTCCCAGCCCCTCAAGGCCAACACGCGGCTCAGGCACCCGCGGTCAACGCCCGATTTTGCTTCGCATGTGGTGATCCCAACCACTTTGCGAACATGTGCCCAAATAGGGTTGTGAAACAGGAGCCCCAATAGCAGCAGCAACAGCCTCAACAGCAACAACAACAAGCCACCCGCGCCCGAACGTTCAACATCAACGCGCGCCAAGCCTAGGCTGACAACAACGTGGTCAATGGTACGTTCCTTGTGACTGGTATTTATGCATCGTGTTTGTTTGATACTGGAGCCGATAACTGTTTTGTATCGTTTGAGTTCGAAAAGCTCCTTAATCGTAAGCGCTCCCATCTCTCCTCGACGTTTGATGTCGAAGTCGCCACTAGAAGGACCATCGCTGTTAATTCTGTTCTTCGTGATTGTACTCTTGAGCTCAATAGTCACATCTTTCCAATTGATCTTATTCCGATGCAGCTCGGAAGTTTTGACATCATAGTAGGCATGGACTTTCTTCGTGAAAACCATGCTGAAGTTGTGTGCTTTGATAAGATGATTCGATTCGCGTTCACTAGCGGTGATATTTTGTGTGTTTATGGTGAAACTCCTTCGAAAGGTCTCAAGCTTATGTCGTGTGTCCAGGCTAACAAGTATCTCTGCAAGGAATACAGAGCTTTCTTGGCTAGCATTGTAGTAGCGGAGAAGGAAAAGAAAAGGAAGACCGAAGCGAAAGACATCCCTGTGGTTCGTGAATTTCCCACTGTGTTTCCTGATGATCTTCCCGGATTACCTCCAAGTCGTGATATCGACTTTCGTATCGACCTCATTCCTGGAGCCAACCATGTTGCCAAAGCTCCTTATCGACTCGCTCCATCCGAAATGCGTGAACTCTCGAGTCAACTCCAGGAATTACTTGATAAAGGCTTTATTCGCCCGAGCACCTCTCCATGGGGCGCACCAGTCCTTTTCGTCAAAAAGAAGGAGGGGTCGTTTTGGATGTGCATCGACTACCGGGAATTGAATAAGTTGACAATCAAGAATCGCTATCCCATACCTCGAATTGATGAGTTGTTTGATCAGTGATGTGTGTAAAATGCAACATATAAATTACATCAAATAAGGCATAAAACTAAACCTTTTTAAGTACTAATGTTGGAAAAAGTGTGTTTTTGTCTTCCTTTTGTATTTTTAGGATTAAATGAGCTCTAATTAACAAAAGAAGAAAAAAGGGGGCTAAATCTAACATAAATACAAGAAAAGGAACAAAAGTGGATTGCCCGACCCCTTCGACAGCTTCCTCCCAAGCAAAATAGAGAAGGCAGAAGACTGAACACGCCCCGTGCTCAGCGAACACTGGGCCGTGCCCAAGAAGCAGCAGAAAATACAAACCTGTAGAAGCTTCTATTGCTCACCACGGGGGCGTGCCCAGTGAACACGGGGGCGTGCCCAAAGTACTGCAGGCGCATTAATTGTAATTGCGAATTACAATTAATGAGGAGAGATAATTGGCTTCATTGCAACTCATCCCTTGGCACACCACCTCTCTCACACTTCATCCACCACCCACCACCATCACAACACCATCATCCACCACCATCATCCATTGTCCATCGTAGAGTGTGTGAGTCGTCTCGGGATCCAAGATTGATCGTAAGAGTTCTTGACAATCAAGGTCATGTTTGCCTAAGTCTCTTACATCACTTGGTGAAGACAAGTGTTTAGTATAATACTTTTTATTTTTAATCTTTTGCACTTTTTATTTGGTTTTGTATTAATGACTTTAATAACTAGTTGCTTATGTTGAAGGTGACTTTTCCTTATCGTTTGTCCGTGGTGTCTTGGCATTATTTTACTGTCTATATAAAATAAAAGATTTTCACCATTCATATCTCCACGGTCTATATGGAGGTATGTTGGCTACCTGGTCGGGGGTTAAGGGAACGGTTTGGTAAGGGTCTTGCCCTTGTTCAGCGTTTAGAGGTCCTGCAAGGGACCTGGGTCAAATTTAGTAGGACCTCCTTCAATACCCAAAGGTATTGGATGGCGGGGGTCCAAACTCTTTGATCCCCTCATAAGTTAACTACTAGTAATACTGTAATCCGGCGATTTAGGACTGTATCCTTGCTAACTCAGACTACTTAGTTGAGGGTAACGTCACCTCCAAAAGAGGGGCCTACCATAATTTGCATTAATAACTTAATTCATTATCTTTCAATAATCCGACCATTTAGGATTGTATCCTTGCTGACTCAAACTACTGGGTTGAGGGTAACGTCGCCTTCAAAAGAGGGGCCTACTACAATAACTAAGATAATCTCTTAAACAAGTGTAAAAGTGCGAAAATAATCAAAAGTTATACTAATACACGAGTCGGATCCAAGTGATTCATCTTGTCTATCTGTTTTTATTTTTATTTTATTTTTCAGCATTTAGTTAGTTTTATTTTCTTAGTTTAAAAATCTTTTTTCTAACATTTTGATTTGATTAGACGTTGAGGATAAACCGGTACTAAAAGCTCTTATGTCCTTGGACGACCTCGGTATCTTACCAACACTATACTACGTCCACGATGGGTGCACTTGCCCATATGTGTGTTTAGTGTTAGTAAATATCGTGTTTTATAAATTTAAAACTTGGCTAAAAAGTGTAAAAAGGGCTTAAAATATATATATCTAAAACATATATACACTAACATGCATCAAGTTTTTGGCGCCGCTGCCGGGGACACAAGGATTTTAAGAAAGCTTAAAATCAACGGCCTAATCAGTTTTTCAAAACCTTTTTAAAAACGCGCACATTTTTCTGCATTTTACTTTAGTTTGCATTTACAGTAGCCTGAACACGGGGCCGTGCTCACTGAACACGCCCCCGTGCTGCATATTTTTAGTTAGATACCCAGATACAGAGTCTGAACACGGGGCCCCGTGCTTAACGAGACTAGTAACTTTAATTAAAACGCCCAGATTCAGACCCTGTACACGGGGCCATGTCCACTAAACACGGGGCCGTGTCCAGCTTCTGTTTCCGTCTTTGTTTTTGTTTTCTGGTCCCGAGACTCAGTTGTGGTCTGTTGAGTGATTCTTATGGATCAATACTCAGGAGGCTACAACTACACCTATGAGGAGGATGATTATATGAGAGACTATTGCACTAATTGTGGTAACCCGCACTCGGTACAATTTCGTAACTTGTTTCAACCATCCACTTCATACAACCATTATGAGGAGCACAGGTACGAGCCATCGACTTCATACACATCCTATGAAGACCAAAGGTATGAACCTTCTCCCTCATACTCATATTTTGATGAACCAAGGTATGAACCTTCATACTCATACTTTCAAGAGTCAAGATATGAGCCACCACCTTCATATACTTATTATGAGGAACCATGGCGTGAACAACCCACCTCATATGAGTACTATGAAGAACAAAATTTCGACCCTTATCCATCATATACTTATCATGAAGAACAATGGTATGAACCATCTTCTTCATATGGGTACTATGAGGAACCAAGGATCCAACAACCGGAATCAAGCCATGAGGATCCCGATCCTTACTCTATCACCGACATAGCCGATAGGATAATAGAGAAACTCAAATTTATCGAAAGATGCATAAAAGAATCTCGCGCAAGGGAAGAGGAGTCCCGCGTAAGAGAAGAATTAAATAAAGAAACGATAATTGAGGAATTAAAAATGGAAGAACAAATAAGTGAAAAACTGACACATGAGCTAAACAACGAGAGTGGTGAGGCCGATAACGTTAAAATTCAAGAAGAGTCTAATTTTGAAGAAATTAATCTCTTGTCACCTTCTTTCGAAAACCATTGTTTAGTAACCACTCATGCTAAGTTTTTAAAAGAGTTAAACACTAACACTAAAATTGAGGAAATGGTAAGTGTTAAGTTAACTAACGATCAAACTTCACTAATAAAAGAAGATCCTTTTGAAATTAACATTACACCGGTTCCATGTTTCTTTCAAAATTCATTTATTAGTAGTGTCACCATTGATAGAGATCTTTGTGTTAACTTAATGCCTAACTACATTTTTGAAAAATTAAGTATTAGTGATTTTACTCCACTTCAAATACCCATTTTTCTATCCAATCGGAGAGTAATAAAATCAATCGGTGTAGTTGAGGATGTTTTGGTTCAAACAAATCAAATGGTTATTCCATCCGACTTCGTCATCCTCGATGACGCTCCTCTAGTCTTAGGAAGACCTTTTGTAAAAACTCATGAAGCTTTAAAAAACCGGAAATTTAATAATCTACCTCTTCAATTAGGGGCATTCAAAAGGAGCATAGATCTTGAGCGTTCAATGAAATATCCATTTGGCAATAATGACCCCCTAATTGAAGATGAAGATGAGCCACCCGATACAAGTGAAGAAGTTGACCACTTTGTTGAAGAAGAGGTCGCCATAGAACAAACCTTTAAAGTTCTTGACCTAGATGAGCCACAAAATAAGGTGTCTTCTAAAGACCCACCCCTTGAGCTCAAAGAACTCCCGAAAGGTTTGGAATATGCTTTTCTAGACAAAGATGTTAATTTACCTGTAATTATTTCGTCTAAATTGAGTAGCGTTGAAAAAGAAAAATTAGTTAATCTTCTTATAAAACACAAAAATGCGATCGCCTGGAAGCTTGTAGATATCAAAGGAATAAGTCCTTCCATGTGCACGCACAAAAATTTAATGAATGATGACTACAAAACGGTAATACAACCACAACGTAGAGTAAATCCCAATGTGCAAGAAGTGGTTAAAAATGAAGTCATCAAGCTACTTGACGCCGGACTAATCTATCCTATCTCCGATAGTCCATGGGTAAGTCCCGTCCAAGTAGTCCCAAAGAAAGGAGGTATGACGGTTATAACTAATGAAAAGAATGAATTAATACCAACAAGAACCGTCACAGGATGGAGAGTTTGTATAGACTATAGGCGATTAAATGAAGCAACAAGGAAAGATCACTTTCATTTGCCCTTCATAGATCAAAAGTTAGAACGACTATCCGGTCATAAATTTTACTGTTTCTTGGATGGTTTTTCAAGTTACTTTCAAATTCCAATAGCACCTGAAGACCAAGAAAAGACGACTTTCACATGCCCCTACGGAACTTTTGCTTATCGACGCATGCCGTTCGGTCTATGTAATGCACCTGCAACATTCCAACGTTGTATGGTGGCCATTTTCCATGACATGATAGAAAAGACAATAGAAGTCTTCATGGACGACTTTTCTATCTTTGGAGATTCATGCGACCAATGCCTCGATAACCTCGAACGAATGCTATCCCGATGTGAGGAAACTAACCTCGCCCTTAACTGGGAAAAATTCCATTTCATGGTAACAGAGGGAATAGTACTCGGTCACAAAATCTCAAGCGAAGGAATGGAAGTTGATCGAGCAAAAGTAGACACTATTTCTCGATTACTTCCACCCTCCTCCATTAGAGTGATCAGAAGTTTCCTAGGGCATGCCGGATTTTATAGAAGGTTTATCAAGGACTTTTCAAAAATTTCAAGACCTCTAACAAAATTACTTGAAAAAGATGCACCCTTCATCTTTGACAAGAATTGCAATCAAGCATTCCTAACCCTCAAGGAAATGCTAGTCAATGCACCTATCATGATAGCCCCTGATTGGAAATTTCCTTTCGAAATCATGTGTGATGCAAGTGACTTTGCTGTTGGAGCAGTCTTGGGACAAAGAAAAGAAAAGCATTTCCACCCAATTTATTATGCTAGTAAAACACTTAACGATCCACAAGAAAATTACACAACTACTGAAAAAGAGTTACTAGCCGTGGTATTTGCTTTTGATAAATTCCGTTCTTACCTTGTTCTTTCTAAAACTGTAGTCTATACAGATCATGCAGCTATCCGATACCTTTTCAAGAAACAAGACGCAAAACCACGTTTGATCAGATGGATTCTACTCCTCCAAGAATTTGATATTGAAATCAAAGACAAAAGAGGAGCAGAAAACACTGCTGCAGATCATCTTTCACGCCTAGAAGACCCAGCTTTGGAGGCAACCAGGGACGAACCAATCAACGAAAAATTTCCCAGAGAATCCTTGGAAATGGTGGAAAACAGACAAGAACCATGGTATGCCGACTACGCTAATTACTTAGCTAGAAGTATAGTCACCAAAGGATGGCCACATCATCAAAGAAAAAAATTCTTTGCCGATGTAAAGCATTACTTTTGGGAAGACCCTTATCTTTTCAAAATGTGTGCTGATCAACTCATCCGAAGGTGTGTCCATGGTGGCGAAGCACGAAGAATTCTCCGCCATTGTCATGAAGGTCCATATGGAGGACATCATGGTGCCACTAGTACCGCGCGAAAGGTATTTGATTCAGGATTTTACTGGCCAACCATTTACAAAGATGCGCAAGATCTTGTAAAGACATGTGATGCTTGCCAAGGATCAGGTAATATTTCTTCCAAAAACGAAATGCCTCAAAATGTCATTCTCGTTTGTGAAATTTTTGATGTGTGGGGACTTGATTTCATGGGACCCTTCCCACCGTCAAAAGGAAACAAATATATACTTGTGGCAGTTGATTACTTGTCTAAATGGGCCGAGGCTGAAGCTCTTCCAACAAACGATGGAAGAGTAGTGGTAAAATTTCTGAAGAAATTATTCTCTCGTTTTGGAACACCAAAAGCTTTGATAAGTGATAGGGGTACCCACTTTTGCAATCATCAACTCGAAAAAATCTTAACAAGATATGGGGTCTATCACCGGGTCTCTACAGCATATCACCCTCAAACAAATGGACAAGCCAAAGTGACTAACAGAGGTCTAAAACGAATACTTGAAAAAACCGTAGGTTTAAATAAAAAGGAATGGGCTGATAAACTAGATGATGCTTTGTGGGCCTTTCGGACTGCTTATAAAACCACTATAGGCACCACCCCATATAAGCTCGTCTATGGAAAAAGTTGTCATTTGCCAGTAGAAATAGCTCATAGAGCCTACTGGGCAATAAAAAATGTAAACCTAGACTTACAAACTGCAGGTAGAAATCGATTTTGTCAAATAAATAAATTAGACGAACTAAGGAATTTTGCATACTCTAACTCTGAAATTTATAAGGAAAGAATGAAAAATTTACACGACAAATATATTAAACCTAATGAATTTCAAGTAGGAGACCAAGTCCTGTTGTTTAATTCTCGACTTCGATTATTTCCGGGTAAATTAAAATCTAGGTGGTCAGGACCTTTTTCCATCACCCATATTTTTCCTCACGGTGCAGTAGAAATTAAAGCTCGAAATGGAATTCCATTTAAAGTCAATGGCCAACGGCTGAAACTCTATCGAGGATCCATTGAGGATGAGGAGGAAGAGATCTTGCTTCAAACGGTCAACGAATAAAAAAGCATCCACACCATACCTTGTATGTTACGAACGAGTAAGTATACATCGAAACCGGTAAGTCTTCTAACCATGTTTTCGGAGAAAAAACGGGCACTCACACGAGCACCAAAAAAAACTTTGCTCGGCACGGGGCCGTGTCGACGCAACTGTCGGGATAAAACCCTCTTTTCATAACAGTTACACCATTCCACACGCCCCGTTTCCCCGAAAACGCTCTGGTCTAAGGCGATTTTCTGCAGATTTTCGACGTTACTTCTAGATCTAACAACATCAAGGTATGATTCTATCATCATTAGTAGTTAGATTAGTTACTTGCATGTAGTTAAACATCAAAAATCTGGGGAAAAATCTAGGGTTCTTGAAGTTCATCCGGATCGAACCCCAAATTTTTGAAGTAATCTGTTAGTATTAGTTTAGATTAATGTAATGGGAAGTAGATACACTTGTATTGTTGATAGATTTGCCCGATTTCTCACAAAAACCTCAAACCCTTGTTTTTTAACCGAAAAAGATAAAATCGAAGGGGTAAACGGGTTGTTTTGGGAAAAAACGGCAATTGGGGTTTCATTTTCGGGGAAACCCGCACCTACTTGGCCAAAAAATTTCAGATTTTCGGGACCGTGTCGAAAAATGGAGTTTTTGAGTAACAGACGCCTGGACACGGGGCCGTGTCCAGTTAACTGTTTGCAGTTTTTCACCGAAAATTTTATCGTTTCACGCTAACTTTTTATGTATTCCTGCAGATGGCAAAGTTCACAAGATTCAATGCCACAGAACTCGATGCAAGGGCTAGATATGAGATACTCCAAACAAGGCCCGAGGAATACCCGAGGCAAGCGTGCATGGACCTATTGACCTTGGTAAACCAGCTCGACCGTTTCAACAACCTTGTTACTGGACCACTAAGGGCTGCCTTGACCACTCGGCTTCGGTCGGTACATCAATGTACTATGGAGTTCTACAGTACTTTCACCTTCACTTCAAGAAGTGACCCGTTTGACAATGAAGCGGTTGCTTTTCGATGTGGTGGAACGAGATACTCGATCTCTATGGCACAATTCGGGGCAATAGTGGGACTATACGCGGAAGAAGAATCGAGGAATGAGGAAAACACCGGGGGATTACGAGATTTAGATGAAAATGAGCGCCAAGCCGCATGGGCCCAAACCGGTGAAGGAATCTACAACCCCAGCAGCACAAAGAGTACTAAGTTGAGGGATCCGCTCTATCGCTACATTCATAGGCTCCTCACTTACTCTCTCAGCCAAAGACATGACAGTAGTGGGGTTGTTGGGTTAAAAGATTTGGTAGTCCTTCACTGCATCCACAACCGGAGAGCCCTCGATGTTCCATATCTCCTGCTTCGAAACATGCATCTGAACCGTCTTGCTCGTGCACCAACCCCTATCTTCTTCGGGGGATGGGTGCACCGCCTCTTCAAGCACTTCACGCACATTCCTAGGTCCTTTGAAAGGAGCCCATGGTCGGGACGGGTTGATTTCAAAGGATGCAAGGGCATGTATGGAACCCGCAGGAGGCACTAGTCCTTCACGCTCCACCTCCCCACTACCAGTATCAACCCCATGGTGATCCGGGGCAATCCTCCTCCCAAGGAGGTGGTTTTCCTAACTTTCAAAGTTTACATGATCTTTTGCAGGAAAACCTCATGTGCACCAGGAACACCTACAACCTTGCCAACAATACATACCACCGGGTCGGAGCTATCGAATGAAACATCAACGATATCCAAGACGACATCGGGAACATCCGGGAGTATATGGCGGGTCATGGGGATGGACGTGATGACAACGATGAAGAAATGGACTAGGAGGTTGCAGGAGCAGGAGCGGGTTGATGGCGAGCCCACAGGTTAAGGTTCCCCTTTATCTATCAAAACAATTTCTGGCCTGCGTACCGAAGTGTTAGACAATTTACTTTCCTTGACTACTTTTTATTTTCTGCTTTATTTTTCTTTTACTTTATGGTTGGATGATTAACTATGGTAATTTAGGATGTTTGGTATTGCTTGGTGTGGTATTTAGTGGTAAGACAGGTACAATCGAGGCTTAGAGTGCTAATCATTAGCACTAATAAAGTCAGGACAGGAAAACCGGAAGAAGAAACCTGTTTTTCAGCCTTGCAGACTGCCCACACGGGGTCGTGTCCAACCGACACGCCCCCGTGTTCATCGCCCAGACCTACTGTTTGGCAAATTTCTGCAGATTTTTGGTCAGACACGGGGTCGTGTCTAGCGAGCACGCCCCCGTGCTCAACTTCTGTAAGTTTTCGTTACTGGCACCTGAACACGGGCCGTGTCTACTCAACACGGGGCCGTGTCCAGACTGCCAGTAACATAAATTTTTTGCTTTTAACACCATTTTATACATTCAATCAACCTAAAAATCTATTTTTGGGACACATTGAGGACAATGTGTAATTTAAGTGTGGGGGGATGCTAAAACCTTGAATTTTGCAAGTCCTAATAACAAGCCTTACACAAAACTCTATTGGAACCGCTAATCACCCCAAAAAATTTTTTTTTCAAAAAATTTCATTTTTCTTTACTTGTCTAAGTTTAAGTTGGGAATTCTAAGACTAAAAAGGTTATATTTTTACAAATTTACAACCGATAGCGTCGTGATAAAAAGAACCAACATAAGAAAATTATGAAACGGCATGACAAGCTTAGTTAAAATTCGATTACATATACTCGATCACATAAAAACCCATTTCCACAAAAGTGAGTTTTGAGCCTTTATTGAGCATACAAATATACATCTTTACACTAAATGCTCATTTTTCGTTTCTTGTGTGAATAGCCGCTTGGTTCTTATGACTCTAGAACTTGCCACGACAATTCATTCCCTGTCCTTACCAACTTAAACCCAAGTAAGTAAATGATGGAGGCATTAGGACTAACCCTTTTTTTTCTTTCAACACCATTATTTTTAGTTTTCTTTTCACCTACCCAAAAACTCCCCCTAGTTAGCCCCTTTGAACCTAAACCTTTTCATTTCTTAACCCAAAAACCCTTTTTACCCACCAAAAACCCTTTTTATTTTTTACCCTTTATTTTAGTAACAAGCCCGGTTTTCGTGTGACTAAAAAAAATATATATATTACAATGAAGTTAGAAATAAACAAACAAAGCTCCTTAACCAAAAGCTTGTTTGAAGAAATACTTCATTTAAAATAAAAAGTCACATTAAAATGTTTTACGAAAACCGACGCTTTTTACGACTTTCGCCCTTTTCTACTAACCACTAACCCAACCACCCACCTTTAGCCCAAGCCTAACCCTTCACCCAAAAAGTCCTCTTGATATTTACAAAGGTATAAAGTTAAAAAGGAGGAGGATTGATTGCTTGGCAAACTTATGGTAGGAATAACTTCCATGCCGCTCTCGAGTGATTCACTAAAAATACACATTCGGCCGAGTGTGAGTGATTTCTCCCGTGAGGTATGTGAACTTGTATATAAATGAAATTTTAGAAAGGTATGTTATGCCTTAATAAATAATTTACCTTATGAAAAGTTTTTAATAAATCATGACGAATAGGATTGTAAATAAGTAAAACTAAAACCTAAACAATCTTGGAAAATCCCGACACTCTATGACAAGCCAAAACCTTCTCTTCTACCCATTCCATTTGGGAGTGTACGCCACATATTAAGGAGTTTTGCTTGAGGACAAGCAAAAATTCAAGTGTGGGGGTATTTGATGTGTGTAAAATGCAACATATAAATTACATCAAATAAGGCATAAAACTAACCCTTTTTAAGTACTAATGTTGGAAAAAGTGTGTTTTTGTCTTCCTTTTGTATTTTTAGGATTAAATGAGCTCTAATTAACAAAAGAAGAAAAAAGGGAGCTAAATCTAACATAAATACAAGAAAAGGAACAAAAGTGGATTGCCCGACCCCTTCGACAGCTTCCTCCCAAGCAAAATAGAGAAGGCAGAAGACTGAACACGCCCCGTGCTCAGCGAACACTGGGCCGTGCCCAAGAAGCAGCAGAAAATACAAACCTGTAGAAGCTTCTATTGCTCACCACGGGGGCGTGCCTAGTGAACACGGGGGCGTGCCCAAAGTACTGCAGGCGCATTAATTGTAATTGCGAATTACAATTATGAGGAGAGATAGTGTCCAAGAAGCAGCGGACACGGGGCCGTGCCCAGGCCTCTGTTCAGCCTATAAATAGGAGTGCTTGGCTTCATTGCAACTCATCCCTTGGCACACCACCTCTCTCACACTTCATCCACCACCCACCACCATCACAACACCATCATCCACCACCATCATCCATTGTCCATCGTAGAGTGTGTGAGTCGTCTCGGGATCCAAGATTGATCGTAAGAGTTCTTGACAATCAAGGTCATGTTTGCCTAAGTCTCTTACATCACTTGGTGAAGACAAGTGTTTAGTATAATACTTTTTATTTTTAATCTTTTGCACTTTTTATTTGGTTTTGTATTAATGACTTTAATAACTAGTTGCTTATGTTGAAGGTGACTTTTCCTTATCGTTTGTCCGTGGTGTCTTGGCATTATTTTACTGTCTATATAAAATAAAAGATTTTCACCATTCATATCTCCACGGTCTATATGGAGGTATGTTGGCTACCTGGTCGGGGGTTAAGGGAACGGTTTGGTAAGGGTCTTGCCCTTGTTCAGCGTTTAGAGGTCCTGCAAGGGACCTGGGTCAAATTTAGTAGGACCTCCTTCAATACCCAAAGGTATTGGATGGCGGGGGTCCAAACTCTTTGATCCCCTCATAAGTTAACTACTATTAATGTAACAACTCTCACCAAAACTATTATTTCTTATTATATTTTGTCCAATAGGAAACCCTAATTGAGACCCCCCAAGTGATACTGCATGACCCCTAAAATTTTCAGAACAATCGAAATCAGGATCAGGGCCCCTAAAACTCAGGGGGGTATTTCCTAGTTAGTATTATCCAAACTGTTTTCGATAGAAATTGAATTTTAACGAACCGTCGACTCACCCAAGCTACTGGGACGCCACGCGCCAGGACCAGGTTTCCCTGTCGTGACACGCGAGCGCGCCGTTTTTCCAGTATAAATATAGGAGTTTGGCACTTGATTTCCTGCGTTGGTTCGACGAGCAAATTCGATTCAGGCAACGAGATATCGTCGAAATACTACAAAAACCCACCTAATCTCGAAATTCTGCCACAATAACAGGGTAATAACTCGATCGCTATTACGATTCATTTCCGGGATCAATATGTCCAAAGAATGTCTAAGTGCCACCCACATTGGGTTATGCTTTGTCGTTTGTCGATAATTCGATAAATGAGTTGAAGCATTATACTTTGTCGTTTGTCGATAATTCGATAAATGAGTTGAAGTATTATACTTTGTCGTTTGTCGTTAATACGATAAATGAGTTGAAGTATTGCACTTGGTCATTCATTGGGAGAATTTGATCTCGTAAATTATCGTAACTGCTGTATTGATCATTAACCCGGTTTTGTGTGCATCATTTCCTAAATTAGGATTATTAGTCTCAATACACTTACAATCAAAGTAGATGCTAATTCTCAGAAGAATCTGAACCGTAAAGCTTGTTAATTCAAATACTGCATGCTTATATTGTGAGTCATTCTCTTTTTATCAATTGTTTTACAATACTCCAAATTATTTTCAAAGTGTTATAATTACAGGGACTAAGTCGTGGATATCTTGATTTATTGGTTAGTGGGGTATTGTGCACATTACTATTTCTCCCAGTTAGGTTCATTGACCTACTAGGGAGAAACGTCACTATTAGAGTTCATTAACCTAATAGTGGTAGGACCATCGTCACCATTGTGACTTGTCACCATTGTGGCAGAAAGCCAGATAAAGATAAGATGTGAACCACTGTAATCACTCTTATGCTGTAATTTATAACTATGGGTCATTTCCTAAAAACTGAATGAACTCACTCAGTATTTCCCGCTGACAAAATCTTTTTAAAACGCATTTCAGGTAATTACAATAGATTGGAGTAAGGATTGGATCCGACACTGAAAGACTTCAAGAAGTGGCTTATTTTCAAATTAAGAAATATTATTTTTATTAAAAGCTACCTTTGTAAAACATGGAATTTATTCCATCTTTTGAAATAAAATCCGGTGTTTCTAAACTCTGATATTTTTCCTAACTCACGGTCCTGATGAAATTTCCGCTGCAATGTTTTTCAAAATAATCACCGGTACCACTGGACTGCTCACGGCACCGATTCCGGCCAGGATGGGGTCGGGGGTCGTGACAGAAGGTGGTATCAGAGCTAAGCCACTACTTTAAGCCTATAAAGTGTTGTGATAACAATACTTAAGCTTAAATAAAAGAGTTAGGAGATTGCTATTAACTTAACTGGTAGCACATCTGATAGCATTTAGACTTGCACATAAGAAAAGATGCCTTAGTATAAGCTAAGCCACTTGTTTACGCAAATAGGTGTTATAATAATACCTAAGCTTAAACGGAAAGTTAGAAACTTAAAAAAATTATCTGATAGCATTCTGAATGATATTTAGACTTGAACTTAAGAATTTTGCCTTAAAATAAACTTTAAGGTAAATTACTTATATAAGTATTGTAACGCCTCGCATTTTTCGTATTTCTGCACTTTTAGAAAACTTGAATTCGTTTTCTATTCTTTTGGAATCATAGTCGAAAAACGGACTAAAAAGGGCGAGCGACGCAAACTTACGCGCTTTTACGCAACCGACGCTCAAACGCGACAACAATGACTACCTACACTATTTTAAATATTTTTGAATCTAAAAGGTTAATTTACGACGTTATAGAGAGTTCGGGTTTTGGAAACAGATTCGTAGGAGCTGGCGGACCACTTAAAATACGGGATTGGGCTTGTGAGCCCCGAGCCCAAGCCTATTAAGTTAAACCTAGTACTTAAACAAGTTAAACCCTAAAAGTTTCTCATTGTTTTTTTGTGACCAGCCGCTTTTCATCATCTTCCCTCCCAAGATCTCAAAATCTTGTCTTCAACCTAAAACACCCACTGCCTCTCTCCCTCACTCTCTCGTTAACACACACACACATATAAGGATCCTGTCCCTCTCAACACCATTTTACCCTAAAACAACTACACATAAACAACACCCAAAATCCCATCGTTCTTCTTCTCGATGTCGGACCGGCGATACACCGGCCGGCTGCCGGCGCCGGTAATCCGACCAGCCACTCGACCCATCTCGACAACCACACACTCTCGACATCACCATTTCATGTTTCACGTAACCTGCGATTGACGGAACTTCACCGGAGAAACCCGCGGCGGTTCTTTCTTTCGTTCGAACTCGCGTCGGAAGACTAACCGGAGTTCACCGGGGCTGCCTGAGGTTCGCGACGGTATCACGTCATCCCTTGTTTCGGTATACTTTTTGTTCACTTTGTTTTAACCTTCTGTCAACATAGCTTCCCTTGTTCCTTTCGTTTGTTAGACCTCCTGTGACAACCTTTTTGGTATAAAAAAATGTATAACAGACGAAGAAACGCCACCGGAGGAAAACCGACTTGCCGGGAATTGATTTTGATATGAGTCGCCGCATCCGCGAGTCGGAACGAGGAAGCTCTTGTCGGAAACATCACCCGGGAACTCGTGATTCGTTCCGGTATACCCCGTCTCACCGTTTCGCTCTACGCTTTTACTATTCATTTTCTTTTATGTAGTTACAGTGAACCATGAAGGTTTTATCATAAACGAACAAAACGAAACAGAAATCATGGACGTTCAACCTGGGTTTCTTTTTTTTTTTGTTTTGTTTGTTCATGTCCATGCTTCCGTTGTTGGTTTAATAAAAGCAAGAATATGATGGCTGATGTTAATGGTTCAAATGAAACAAAGATACACATCTTTTTTTTTTTAAATAAAAACAATCCTATTCATGTACTATCACCAACAACTATTTCCTTTTGATTTGAATGTATGTGTGTGCGTGAAGTTTAAAAGTTAAACAATTTAAACAATTATTCAATACTAAAAAAAATTGATTTGTAAATATGTAAATATTAAAATCGATTGTAAATATTTAAATGTTAAAACCGATTTGTAAATATTTAAATATTATTGTTAAAATGATATTATTTAACCTATAAATATTAACTAAGATTGTTACGTGATACTCTAATTATCTAGGTTAATCGCCCTCGTTCGTCCTCTTGGATTTTTTTTTACTCATGCGTTATTCTACAAGAAATCGCAACGCAATCACTGTGAGCATACTCGACCCTTTTTACGCTTTAACGCATTTTTGGGTGCAACATGTATCAACTAACAAAATCCACTTTATACCATCAAACATATTCGACCACTCAATCCATCGAGCGTGTTATTTGTTATGCTTAGGTTGTTTATGCATGCTAGTTCCAACTTGTATATCCACGCTAATTGTATGGTTAGGTTGTTTATGCTTGTTAGTTTCAACTTGTGTGTCCATACTATTTGTTATGCTTAGGTTGTTCATGTATGTTATATTCAACTTGAATATAAATTGCCACGTTGGATTGAGATATACTTTTATACTATTACTTATATTCAAACTTGTATGCTCGCCAGTACTTTTTGAATTGATCTATGCTTTTAATACATGTTGCAGGAATATCAATGATGCATGGAATCTAGTAGGATTGCCTAGAAACGCATTTAAACGTTAAATACTTGTTGTATTGTATTTTATTTCATACATGTTGTAATTAGTTCCAAAACCATTGTATTAAACTGTTATGAAATGAAATTAAATTATATTTCTTTTATACGTGTTGTGGTTCGAAATTTGTATTATCTGATTTAAGCAACGAAAAGGGTAATTATTAAATACTTGTCACAAATAGTCTTATGAAGCCTCTTGCAATCTCGTCTTTTCGTCTCATCCCGATGTTTCCGCCATCGGTTGGGGTGTGACAGATTGGTATCAGAGCCATAACTATAGAGAATTAGGTAGAATTGCCATGTTCGACCTAGTCTATAGTCTAAGTACCCAAAACTTGACCATTCCTTATTCTTGCTTAATATATGAATCTTCCTATTTGCTTCTACCTCTTCTTTTGTCTAAATATACAATGTGTCTTTTCAAAACATTTCACACAAATGCATACTTGAAGATACTCATATTCCACAATCAAAACGACTCACTGGAATGTGGGTGATTCCCGCCTTTGGTGACGAATTTCAACACATTACATGTTATTTTGCACGAAATTTCACCATCAAGTCAGGAGTGATATCCGTATCTTGAGGGGAATTTTCATTTCATACTCTAGTGGTTCCTTATTGACGAGTCGAGATTTTATCTTATTTCGTTCAATAAACCACATTTTGGGGACGAAATTGTTAAGCTAGGATTGATATCCCCACCTTGGTGACTGGTTCCGCTCTACGATTTTCAATCTCGCCAAAGTTTCGTATTTTCAATCAAATTAGGGACATGTACTAACTGGAAGGGTAAAATACCGTTAATCGCCTGGCGACGAGGGTATTATACCTATTAGGCCAAAGCATGTCTCCTTAATTCGAAAGGACTTGCGGTTCGCTTTGGAACAGTCGAAGCTTCTAAACCCGAAGCACTCCAATACTTATCAAGCCTCTCTTTTATATTAACTTAACTTTTATGCGATTTAATACTTGTTACCTAATCATCGTTTTACACAATGAATTAATACACGCATACTGATACGTTAAACTTGATTCGGGATTACTGGACATTCTTCATGTTATGAACTGGTCATTAGCTTCGAAAGAAGCCACACCTTGACATATGTAGTGCTTGTGAAGCGCTATAGGAGTAGCGCACCGCCACATGGATTTGTGGTAATGTCAAGACATTCATTTATACATTACGGATCTTTTCATAGCAACGAAATGATGACATGTGCTATGATTAGATGAAACTTTATACATTACGGATCTTTTCAAAGCAACGAAATGATGACATGTGCTATGATTAGATGACACTTTATACATTACGGATCTTTTCATAGCAACGAAATGATGACATGTGCTATGATTAGATGACGCTTTATACATTACGGGTCTTTTCATAGCAACGAAATGATGACATGTGCTATGATTAGATGACGCTTTATACATTACGGATCTTTTCATAGCAACGAAATGATGACATGTGCTATGATTAGATGACGCTTTATACATTACGGATCTTTTCATAGCAACGAAATGATGACATGTGCTATGATTAGATGACACTTTATACATTACGAATCTTTTCATAGCAAAGAAATGATGACATGTGCTATGATTAGATGACGCTTGCGTTAAACGTTGGGTTGACATTTGTCATTAACTTCGGATGAAGCCTCACCTTAACATATATAGCGCTTGTGTAGCGCTATAGGAGTAACGCCCGCCGCATGCACTTGCGGTCATGTTAAGACATTCATACATACTTGCGGACACGATGGTTTGACCAGTGAGATCACATGCCAGTAATGCGTTAATCTAGTTAACTAAATATCTCGTGTGGACTATTCAAAGACTTTAATCATACTCATACTTATAACCTCTCTCATACTTAAATACCAATCATGCTTACATACGACATTCCTATACGTACTCGTTCTTATTTTCAAAATTTACGTATACCCTAATTCATACGCAACTAGTACAAGCTATGTAGATCATGCGACGATCTGTATAATCGCGGGTGCACACGGGATTATAGTGATATGCGCATGAGAATCACGGAGTGTACTACTGTGTATGACAAGACACGGAACGTAACATGACACCGAATACGCGACCGACGTAACATGGTTAAAGCATGGAGGATACGCCACTGGTACTTCCTATATATAAGTGTTTTCACTATGTTACCAAGTTTTCGTAAAAGTGCCATGAGAAATTCAGTGTTTTGTAGACCTTTTGGACCTGATTCAAACTTTAAACAACTCACAAACGCATTATATCTGATTATCCCTGACGAGACCTCATTCTTAACACATCGCTTTCGTCTATCCAATACTTATGCTATTCTTATACTCGCAATTGTGTATTCAAAATCAATCGTTCACTTTTATACTCCTATTATTCTCCTTTATTCCTTCATACGAACCCCGTTCGCGATCAAGTCCGTTAGAATGTTTGAACCCTTTCAAGTCTTCCTTCTGAATAAATTTCGGGACGAAATTTCTTAAAGGAGGGGAGACTGTAACGCCTCGCATTTTTCGTATTTCTGCACTTTTAGAAAACTTGAATTCGTTTTCTATTCTTTTGGAATCATAGTCGAAAAACGGACTAAAAAGGGCGAGCGACGCAAACTTACGCGCTTTTACGCAACCGACGCTCAAACGCGACAACAATGACTACCTACACTATTTTAAATATTTTTGAATCTAAAAGGTTAATTTACGACGTTATAGAGAGTTCGGGTTTTGGAAACAGATTCGTAGGAGCTGGCGGACCACTTAAAATACGGGATTGGGCTTGTGAGCCCCGAGCCCAAGCCTATTAAGTTA
Organism: Helianthus annuus; assembly: GCF_002127325.2. Lineage (NCBI taxonomy): Eukaryota > Viridiplantae > Streptophyta > Magnoliopsida > Asterales > Asteraceae > Helianthus > Helianthus annuus. Next base: position 164,325,308 of record NC_035434.2, on the reverse strand, counting down.
AACCTAGTACTTAAACAAGTTAAACCCTAAAAGTTTCTCATTGTTTTTTTGTGACCAGCCGCTTTTCATCATCTTCCCTCCCAAGATCTCAAAATCTTGTCTTCAACCTAAAACACCCACTGCCTCTCTCCCTCACTCTCTCGTTAACACACACACACATATAAGGATCCTGTCCCTCTCAACACCATTTTACCCTAAAACAACTACACATAAACAACACCCAAAATCCCATCGTTCTTCTTCTCGATGTCGGACCGGCGATACACCGGCCGGCTGCCGGCGCCGGTAATCCGACCAGCCACTCGACCCATCTCGACAACCACACACTCTCGACATCACCATTTCATGTTTCACGTAACCTGCGATTGACGGAACTTCACCGGAGAAACCCGCGGCGGTTCTTTCTTTCGTTCGAACTCGCGTCGGAAGACTAACCGGAGTTCACCGGGGCTGCCTGAGGTTCGCGACGGTATCACGTCATCCCTTGTTTCGGTATACTTTTTGTTCACTTTGTTTTAACCTTCTGTCAACATAGCTTCCCTTGTTCCTTTCGTTTGTTAGACCTCCTGTGACAACCTTTTTGGTATAAAAAAATGTATAACAGACGAAGAAACGCCACCGGAGGAAAACCGACTTGCCGGGAATTGATTTTGATATGAGTCGCCGCATCCGCGAGTCGGAACGAGGAAGCTCTTGTCGGAAACATCACCCGGGAACTCGTGATTCGTTCCGGTATACCCCGTCTCACCGTTTCGCTCTACGCTTTTACTATTCATTTTCTTTTATGTAGTTACAGTGAACCATGAAGGTTTTATCATAAACGAACAAAACGAAACAGAAATCATGGACGTTCAACCTGGGTTTCTTTTTTTTTTTGTTTTGTTTGTTCATGTCCATGCTTCCGTTGTTGGTTTAATAAAAGCAAGAATATGATGGCTGATGTTAATGGTTCAAATGAAACAAAGATACACATCTTTTTTTTTTTAAATAAAAACAATCCTATTCATGTACTATCACCAACAACTATTTCCTTTTGATTTGAATGTATGTGTGTGCGTGAAGTTTAAAAGTTAAACAATTTAAACAATTATTCAATACTAAAAAAAATTGATTTGTAAATATGTAAATATTAAAATCGATTGTAAATATTTAAATGTTAAAACCGATTTGTAAATATTTAAATATTATTGTTAAAATGATATTATTTAACCTATAAATATTAACTAAGATTGTTACGTGATACTCTAATTATCTAGGTTAATCGCCCTCGTTCGTCCTCTTGGATTTTTTTTTACTCATGCGTTATTCTACAAGAAATCGCAACGCAATCACTGTGAGCATACTCGACCCTTTTTACGCTTTAACGCATTTTTGGGTGCAACATGTATCAACTAACAAAATCCACTTTATACCATCAAACATATTCGACCACTCAATCCATCGAGCGTGTTATTTGTTATGCTTAGGTTGTTTATGCATGCTAGTTCCAACTTGTATATCCACGCTAATTGTATGGTTAGGTTGTTTATGCTTGTTAGTTTCAACTTGTGTGTCCATACTATTTGTTATGCTTAGGTTGTTCATGTATGTTATATTCAACTTGAATATAAATTGCCACGTTGGATTGAGATATACTTTTATACTATTACTTATATTCAAACTTGTATGCTCGCCAGTACTTTTTGTATTGATCTATGCTTTTAATACATGTTACAGGAATATCAATGATGCATGGAATCTAGTAGGATTGCCCAGAAACGCATTTAAACGTTAAATACTTGTTGTATTGTATTTTATTTCATACATGTTGTAATTAGTTCCAAAACCATTGTATTAAACTGTTATGAAATGAAATGAAATTATATTTCTTTTATATGTGTTGTGGTTCGAAATTTGTATTATCTGATTTAAGCAACGAAAAGGGTAATTATTAAATACTTGTCACAAATAGTCTTATGAAGCCTCTTGCAATCTCGTCTTTTCGTCTCATCCCGATGTTTCCGCCATCGGTTGGGGTGTGACAAGTATAATGTAATGAATACTGGTATGTCATAAGAATGACGGTTAGCAGGCAATAGCACTTAATTGCTATTTATTCTTGCTTATTGATATTATTTGGTCTAGAATAAGATATGTTATGGGAATACAAATTTCCTTGATTCTGGATAAAAGTCCTAATAAAAGAGACACTTTTAAAATCTTGAAAAGATACTATTTACGGGAAATAGAAAATTTTCTCCGGCAAAACTGGGTATAGAGTAGCAGACTCTCCAGCTTGTCCGGATATACTGAGGTTACCTCTCCGGCGCGAACCGGGTAAGATGGGGTATATATAAAATGTCAAACAAGTGACAAGATTTCCCTAAATAAGTATCATGGCCTGATATCAGACTTGTTTTTTTTTGAAATAAGAATCTGTTAAATACATTAACCTTATAAAGGGTATGTATATTACAGCATGTGAAATATATGATTATATAGATATGTATATCTATAAGAAATTTCAAAAGCCATAACAATTGATAATTAGGGATAAAGCACAAGTATATGTGTCAATAATAAATTTAGATTCCTTTATCAAGAATCTCTTACCTATATCGATATTAAACATTATTTTTTTGATCATCTACCTCGTAACTCGAGCAACAATAATAAATGGAAACCCATTAAGTTGGGACACCATCAAAAAATATAAGAATTACCAAAACGTTACCATAAATTATTAACGCCACAATTATGAACTCAAATAAGAAGCATGTAAAATTTTGGTGCACAAGAAAAACACATGAAACTTAAAATTTTACGTCCACAAAGGTCGAAGTTTATCACACACAACTTCCAAGGCAAGACCTTTGAAAAATATAAATTAGGCACGATGACACCAATATTAATTCCGTCGGTAAAAGTACTACTAATCAAAAAGTGGTATTTTGCCACATGATCTTACAAACAATCAAAATCTCGCTGAGGTACGTTGGAACAACATTTCACAAACATCGGTACATAGTTTAACCTGAGTCATAATTATTAATACTACAAAAGAAGTCATATAGTTTTGCACATTCCCTATTTCATTTCATTTCATTCGACATTCCTTGGTACTGTCACTTAACAACGGTTATCACATGAGATTTCAGAATAAAGTTCTTATATTTCTTTCGTTGCAATTCTGACTTCTGCCTATACAGAATTGACTTTCGTGTCTTTACTTCCTCTAATAGTCATCATACCATGAGGATTTCTTTCATAATAGCAAATATTGATCTATTTCATTTCTTAGTAAATCCACACTTTACACATGCACTATTTGTTGCGCATGTGGTTCGTTTGATTTATGAAAACCATAGGAGGGCAACATTCCAATTTGTTGTTTTATCAAAAGTTCAAATATCATTTCACTATACTTGATCTTTACATTGTAAACCGCGTTTTTACAAAGCAATGACTCTCTAATATCGAAGCAATGAGTTTCTCGAAAAACTCGAGTTTCTTTTGAAAGGTATACATGGTTTTGTTGTGATTATGTCGAAATTTCTTATTCAAACTCGGTTTATTCAAAATCAGTTAACTTGCTCGCAATACATATTCCATTCAAAGTCCCATATGATGAATTGCAACCATCATATTCAAAATAATCCCAACAAGCACTTCAATTTTCTTGAACTATAACATGCTTGTTGGTCTTCAACTTCATTGAATCATTTTCTTTAAATCACGATCACCTTGTGGTGACGTTTTCACAAAATCAGAAGCTTGCGCTAATCTCGGATTAATTATTTAGTTATTTATTTATTTTGAATCCGCTTTGTTCTATACAAACAATCTTAAACACAATTATGTGCTAAGATAAGGATACCCCATTTCATGTCCTATTTCCGTGTATCTCTTAAATAGTTCTTACAGCATCAATCGAGCCTTTTGTGATATTTATTATCATCATTGATCGAAAAACATTATATAAATTTAAAATATAAATTTTATTTATTTTATATGGAAACTTACATAAGTAATTACCTAATTTATAATATAGTATTACTATATTTAAAATTCTTGTTAAAACCATTGAGGTGCAGAATTTATATTTTACATATAAAATTATGTTTAAGGTATACTCTCATTTAGTTATTTATTATTGGTAATTCATATTAATTTTATTATTAGTAATAATATTAATAGTGATAATGTTAGTATTATTTTAAAATACTAGGGTTATTGTCAAAGACAGGTATTGGATAGCCTAGCCTTAGTTAGGCATGGACTGATCACCCATGCTTAAACAAGGCAGCAGTAACCAATATCCAACCATGATAATAACTATTTACTATATATAAATTAAGTCATCATACTTAGTTAGTAAATTTCAATTACATATTTTTATATTATATATAGAAATATATATACTTCGTACTGTAAAGAGAAAATATATTTTCATAAAAATAATTAAAGGGACGAACAAAATTATCTAAATAATTGTCTAAGCATTCATGAACAAAACATATTATAAATAAATGATCATCTTAATTAATATTTCACAACTATTAAATACTTATAGAAATATTCCTTTATAATATGTACATATTAAAATATCAAATGTCTTTTACGCAGGCCAATATTTAAGTATGCTCGATATTAAAATAAACATTTATTATTCTACTTTCATGATACCCTAATCTTATAGTAAACATACTTGATTTTAAAAATAATAATCATGAGTTCTACGATATTGGGTAAACCTATTTATAAAACATATATTATTATTATTACGGGTTTTGATATTTTAAACCTATCTATATTTATTATTCTACTTTATGATAACATAAAAGGAAAAGGTATTTAGTAAACCAAAATATCACCTATCTTTAAATCAAACATTTTGATTAAAATCATCTGAATACAATGATGTATTAAGACAAAAATACTCTAACTTCATTGTCTTTTCATGTATTCTTACAAATCACCCATCGCAACACATTGATTTTCTCATATCATAATTCAATATTTGCCGAATCATTTTCATGGTTTCATTTCATTTTTAACTGGTCAATCTTAAGTCTTCCTTAGGTACCAATCAAGGTAAGTTTTCTTCTGACAAAGAATTTTACTAATTCCAAAAAGTTCTTCACATTCATTTTAAGAATCTATAGATCATATATCTTTTGACTTAAACCCAATCACCCTGAAAAAAAAAAAAAACTATACCATTTCATCTCATTCGTTTGAACATTTCATCTTTTAAAATATCTAGATTCGCTTCCTTGAAACTCACAATTTCGAAAACGGTGAATTTATTCGGTCATCATTATTGAATTCTTTCAATCATTACAAACACTTTGTAGCATCCGAATAGAGCTGTAACCTGTGTTAAACCCTATTCATGAGTCATTCGTTTGATTTGTCATATTCTTGGTACAATTATATACTCAGATTACAATACACTAAATCCTGTTGTCCAGTACCATTTAAGTAAACGATATTGATTTTTCGGATAATCATTAACAAATCATTTTCCATACTTCCATTCACAAATAAATATCTATCCATTCAGAATCTCCCTCAATTAAGTTCATTTCGAATATTAAATCCAATTGTTTCTATAAATCATTTTTAATTTTAAATTTTCATACCCCTCAAAATATCATTTGATTCCATTCCACGCTACATTATTCCTCTTAATTAAAAGAAGAAACATAACCCCAAGAAAATATCATAGTTCAAATCTCGAGGACGAGATTTTTATTAAGGTGGGGAGAATGTAACAACTCTCACCAAAACTATTATTTCTTATTATATTTTGTCCAATAGGAAACCCTAATTGAGACCCCCCAAGTGATACTGCATGACCCCTAAAATTTTCAGAACAATCGAAATCAGGATCAGGGCCCCTAAAACTCAGGGGGGGTATTTCCTAGTTAGTATTATCCAAACTGTTTTCGATAGAAATTGAATTTTAACGAACCGTCGACTCACCCAAGCTACTGGGACGCGTGGCTACCTCATATTAAAAGTGACCTCTCGCGCCACGCGCCAGGACCAGGTTTCCTGTCGTGACACGCGAGCGCGCCGTTTTTCCAGTATAAATAGAGGAGTTTGGCACTTGATTTCCTACGTTGGTTCGACGAGCAAATTCGATTCAGGCAACGAGATATCGTCGAAATACTACAAAAACCCACCTAATCTCGAAATTCTGCCACAATAACAGGGTAATAACTCGATCGCTATTACGATTCATTTCCGGGATCAATATGTCCAAAGAATGTCTAAGTGCCACCCACATTGGGTTATGCTTTGTCGTTTGTCGATAATTCGATAAATGAGTTGAAGCATTATACTTTGTCGTTTGTCGATAATTCGATAAATGAGTTGAAGTATTATACTTTGTCGTTTGTCGTTAATACGATAAATGAGTTGAAGTATTGCACTTGGTCATTCATTGGGAGAAGTTGATCTCGTAAATTATCGTAACTGCTGTATTGATCATTAACCCGGTTTTGTGTGCATCATTTCCTAAATTAGGATTATTAGTCTCAATACACTTACAATCAAAGTAGATGCTAATTCTCAGAAGAATCTGAACCATAAAGCTTGTTAATTCAAATACTGCATGCTTATATTGTGAGTCATTCTCTTTTTATCAATTGTTTTACAATACTCCAAATTATTTTCAAAGTGTTATAATTACAGGGACTAAGTCGTGGATATCTTGATTTATTGGTTAGTGGGGTATTGTGCACATTACTATTTCTCCCAGTTAGGTTCATTGACCTACTAGGGAGAAACGTCACTATTAGAGTTCATTAACCTAATAGTGGTATGACCATCGTCACCATTGTGACTTGTCACCATTGTGGCAGAAAGCCGGATAAAGATAAGATGTGAACCACTGTAATCACTCTTATGCTGTAATTTATAACTATGGGTCATTTCCTAAAAACTGAATGAACTCACTCAGTATTTCCCGCTGACAAAATCTTTTTAAAACGCGTTTCAGGTAATTACAATAGATTGGAGTAAGGATTGGATCCGACACTAAAAGACTTCAAGAAGTGGCTTATTTTCAAATTAAGAAACATTATTTTTATTAAAAGCTACCTTTGTAAAACATGGAATTTATTCCATCTTTTGAAATAAAATCCGGTGTTTCTAAACTCTTATATTTTTCCTAACTCACGGTCCTGATGAAATTTCCGCTGCAATGTTTTTCAAAATAATCACCGGTACCACTGGACTGCTCACGGCACCGATTCCGGCCAGGATGGGGTCGGGGGTCGTGACAATTAATACTATAATCCGGCTATTTAGGACTGTATCCTTGCTGACTCAGACTACTTAGTCGAGGGTAACGTCACCTCCAAAAGAGGGGCCTACCATAATTTGCATTAGTAACTTAATTCATTATCTTTCAATAATCCGACCCTTTAGGATTGTATCCTTGCTGACTCAAACTACTGGGTTGAGGGTAACGTCGCCTTCAAAAGAGGGGCCTACTACAATAACTAAGATAATCTCTTAAACAAGTGCAAAAGTGCGAAAATAATCAAAGGTTATACTAATACACGAGTCAGATCCAAGTGATTCATCTTGTCTATCTGTTTTTATTTTTATTTTATTTTTCAGCATTTAGTTAGTTTTATTTTCTTAGTTTAAAAATCTTTTTTCTAACATTTTGATTTGATTAGACGTTGAGGATAAACCGGTACTAAAAGCTCTTGTGTCCTTGGACGACCTCGGTATCTTACCAACACTATACTACGTCCACGATGGGTGCACTTGCCCATATGTGTGTTTAGTGTTAGTAAATATCGTGTTTTATAAATTTAAAACTTAGCTAAAAAGTGTAAAAAGGGCTTAAAATATATATCTAAAACATATATACACTAACACGCATCAATCAGCTACAAGGTGCTACATGTTTCTCGAAGATCGACCTACGCTTAGGCTATCACCAGCTACGCATTCAAGAGGAGGATATACCCAAAACCGCTTTCCGCACTCGTTACGGCCACTATGAGTTCGTTGTTATGCCTTTTGGTTTAACCAACGCACTCGCGGTTTTTATGGATCTGATGAATCGGGTGTGTAAACCATTTCTAGACCGCTTCGTTATCGTGTTCATCGATGATATCCTGATCTATTCCAAGTCGAAAGCCGAACATGCGCAACATCTACGTTTGGTTCTCGAATTACTCCGGGGGAATCGACTCTATGCCAAGTTCTCCAAATGTGAATTCTGGCTAGAGGAGGTTCAATTCCTCGGTCACATTGTCAATAGTCAAGGTATTCATGTCGACCCCGCGAAGATTGAAGCAGTTAAGAATTGGATTACGCCGAAGAACTCGTCTGAAGTCCGTTCTTTTCTCGGATTAGCGGGCTATTATCGACGATTTATCCAAGGATTCTCTAAAATCGTTGTGCCACTTACCGCCCTCACGCATAAAGACAGATCCTTTGTTTGGGGAACCAAACTGGAATCTGCTTTCCAAACCCTCAAGTATATGCTTTGCAATGCTCCTTTCCTCGCTTTACCCGACGGAAACGACGACGTTATAGTCTATTGCGATGCCTCGAACCTTGGACTTGGTTGTGTTCTTATGTAACGAGACAAGGTTATCGCCTACGCGTCTCATCAGCTCAAGATCCACGAGAAGAACTATACAACCCATGACCTCGAGCTAGGCGCAGTTGTTTTTGCGTTAAAAATTTGGCGACACTACCTGTATGGTACCAAGTGTACGATCTTCACCGATCATAGGAGCCTACAACATATCTTTGACCAGAAGGAACTTAATATGCGTCAATGCCGATGGGTAGAACTTCTCAATGATTACGACTGCGAGATTCGTTACCACCCAGGCAAAGCAAATGTTGTTGCTGACGCTCTCAGCAAGCGGAGTTATCTGCATAGTATTCCTAATGTTCCAGCCCAACATCATCTCGAAACCCTTATTCGCGACGCCCAGCATGCTTGTTTTACCGAACGAACTTTGAAGAAGGAAAGGATACACCATGATCAAGCCCATCTTGTTAATAAGGGTCGAATGGGATATTCCACTATTTGGACCGAATTTGGATCCCTAAGCGGAACGATTTGCGACAGATTCTGATGAACGAAGCCCACAAATCCCGGTATTCTATTCATCCGGGTGCTGACAAAATGTACCAGGACCTTCGCTACAAGTACTGGTGGCCGGGCAAGAAGAGGGATATCGCTCTCTACGTTGGAAAGTGCTTGACTTGCTCGAAAGTCAAGGCAGAACACCAAAGACCCTCTGGCTTGCTTGAACAACCCCTGGTCCCTATGTGGAAGTGGGAAAGCATAGCTATGGACTTCATAACCAAACTCCCACGAACAACCACAGGTCACGATAGCATTTGGGTTATCGTCGACCGTTTGACCAAATCCGCTCACTTCCTACCAATACGAGAAGACTACAAGGTAGAACGATTAGCCCGAATCTACAACGATGAGATCATTTGTAATTATGGGACGCCTCGCAACATCATCTCTGACCGGGATGCTCAGTTTACCTCGCGATTGTGGGAAACGTTTCAAGCAGCTCTCGGTACTACGCTTAATCTGAGTACCGCATTCCATCCTCAAACCGACGGTCAGACGGAAAGAAAGATTCGTACCCTTGAAGACATGCTCCGTTCGTGTGTCATAGATTTCTGTGGTAATTGGGACACTTACCTGCCGTTAGTCGAATTCTCGTATAATAACAGTTATCATTCCAGCATTCAAATGGCACCATTTGAGGCTTTATATGGAAGAAGATGTCGATCGCCTATTGTATGGCACGAGATCGGTCACTCGCAACTAACCGGTCCTGAGCTACTACAAAAAACGACTGACAAAATCCTCCAGATACGAGACAATCTGCTGAAAGCTCAGAGTCATCAGAAAAGTTACGCCGATAGACGACGCAAGCCCCTTGAATTTAACGTTGGCGACTACGTACTCCTCAAGGTATCACCTTGGAAGGGTGTAGTCAGATTCGGTAAGAAAGGGAAGCTGGCGCCTCGATATGTTGGACCTTTAAAGATTCTGGAAAGGATCGGAAAAGTCGCCTACAGACTCGAACTACCGGAGGAACTGAGTAACGTCCACCCCACTTTCCATGTTTCGAACCTCCGAAAGTGCCTAGCTGAACATGATTTAATTGTATCTCTTGATGACCTCCAAATAAACGAAACACTACACTTCGTGGATAAGCCTGTCGAAATCATGGACCGCCAAACCAAGCAGCTTAGACGCTCGCGCATTCATATTGTGAAGATCCGATGGGAAGGCAAACGAGGTGCAGAGTTCACTTGGGAACTCGAAAGCGACATGAAGGCGAAGTACCCGCAGTTGTTTGATACGGCTTCAGCCTAATTTCGGGACGCAATTCCCATAAGTAGGGGAGGCTGTAACACCCCGTGTTTCGAAAGTCAAAGTCAAAGTCAAGATTGAAGTCAAAGGGAGACAAGATTGCTAATTGCGATCCGTCACTCCTTGCTCAATTCCTGTTTTGACTTCTTTGACTCGCAGTTAGTCTAGTTTATGCTTAACGTTAGTTGTATTATGTGGAGTATTTATTAATAATCAAGGTTTATTCGATAATTATCGCATGTCTTATCGCTTTATCGTTTATCGCAATCGCGCTCGCAACTCAAATTACGCGTTCTAGATATTGTTTTACGTGCGTGTTTGCCTTATGTGTTACCAACGCTTCAACCTCACTTTTCTTCGATTTTCTCGCGATTCCGGTAAGATCTCAACCTAAATCTTGTACATCATTGATCTACACTTGATTCTACACCTTCCAATCTTTTGAATCTTAACTTTTAACCATGAAATCACTAGATTTGAGGTGTTCTAGGATGACGTCATCATGGTGTTCTTTGGAACTTCATGTTTTGGCCTCAATCCACCGAGAACAACTTAGATCTAACCGATTTCCACATAAACAAACAAAGATCTTTCATAGATCTCCACACATTCACGGTGAAAAGGATTGAAAGATGATTTTTTCAACTTTCTTTCAACTCTTTTACATCCAATGCACTCAAAACCGATAGAATTGGGCTTGTTCTAACCATCTACTCTTGTTGTTGATGAGTTGGTTCAAGATCCGTATCCTATCCACGAGATTACCGATTCCGGGTTAACCAAGAACAACCGTCTTGAACCGGTGGACTGACTGAACCTGGGTGGTTCTTGTTCAATCGGGTCACTAGGGTTTAGGATGGGGTTCTGTTGGTTAGCACGATATCAACACATCTCGATAAAATGACAGACTATCAAAACAACCAAGTGTCAGATGAATGGAACGACCAGGACGGAATGCCGTCCGATCGGACTACCATCCGATCGGACTGTCATCCGAACGGGTGTCACTCGATCGATCTGCATCTTGGCCCCACACTTAACTTTTGTTTCAAAAATCTTGAAGGATGAACATTGAATGAATGGCTGATCGATCGGATTACCATTCGATCGGACTACCATCTGATCGGACTACCACTCAACCATGTACTGATCAGTCTTCAACACTTAAACAATTTTCAACATGTTCATTGCTGACGGATTGTCACCTGATCGAACTACTAACCGATCGAACGACAAACTGCGGTGAACTTGTTCCCACTAAAGTGTCCAACTAATCGGGTTACCGTCCGATCGAACGACCGTTCGATTGACCGACCTGAAAGGTAGGGATACTTCTGTGTGTTCTAAATGCTACAACAAAAACTTCAAATGTCAAGCCATCATACACAAACACATCTTTCCAAAAGGATGAAACAATCCACTCGAAGGCCATCCGATCGGATGACCATCCGAGCGGACTGTCACTCGCACGACAGTCTGTCCGATCGGACTACCATCCGATCGAACTACTGTCCGACCCACTAATACTTGCATCATTTTACGCGTCACTTATCGTTATGCTATCGTCCTAATCAGGCTAACCTTACTTTCTAGCGCTCCCTTCACTCCATTAATCGTTGTGAGTATACTCGATCCCTTTTTGCTTTACGCACTTTTGGGTGTTACATACGTTACTTATACGGAATCACATCGAACACACTACACAATACTTTAAACGCTAACCGTTATCGCATGTATACGTGACTTAATGAATGCTTGTTTGTTATGTTTACACATGGAATGTTGTCTACCTGCCTTAGCAACGATAGTACTATAGTTTGGACTCAATACCTGTTTACTAAGGGGTTGTTAAGGACAATTAGTTACATGGCTCATTCTGGTGAGTGTGTATCGCGAACTGCCTTGGGCAGTCAACCCGCAATCATTGGTATCGATAGTTTCATGTCGATAACTAACATGCCTCATTTCACTATGTGTACGTGCTGGTTACGCGTAATCAATTTCGAACTCTATCATATCTATTAAACTTGTATGCTCGCCTTTACACTATGTGTATTGACTTTTACTTTAACGTATGTGACAGGTGCTTAGGATGCTTATTTGCTTTCTTTGATGTGAAATCGAAGCTAGGAAAGACCTAGGTCAACAATAAACAATTGTCTATAATAAGAATCTGAGTTGTCAAAACAGAACAATTTGACTAGATCTTTTCTGTAATAATTGTATTATCATTTATAACATGGTATGGGACGTGTTGCTTTAAATATTTGGTAAATATAGTTGTTATGGAAACTTCTGGACAATCTGTTTCGCTCAGTGTCGCGCCCCGATGTTTCCGCCATCGGTTGGAGTGTGACAGTAATCGTAAAAAATACACATAATAAATGATAAAATTATCCTAAACATAAAAATCTGTAAATAAAAGGATTGTTTATTAGGAGTTCTGCGAGTTCTGTAAATATTTATGGTTCTGAAATGATCCTGGCCATATATATATAGAGAGAGAGAGTACGATTCATTTGAGAACCACCCTTATTGCGAGAACCGCGAGAACCAATGTGAACATAAAAAATACCAAAAAAAATCCAAAAAAACCCACAAAATTTTTTTTATATTTTTTTAATAAAAATCGCTATATTTTGTTACAAAAAAACCTTTTTTTTCGAGTAACAGTTATGGATGCACATGTGCATATGTATCATTTCTTGGACAAATTCCATAATATATTACTAGTAGTAGAAAAATGCACTTTCATTTATACTACCATATGTAATATACTACTTTTTACATTATCAATATTAGAAATGCACATGTGCATCTATATGTATCAACATGAAATAAGGCGTTTTGGTACAAAAAGTTTGTGATTTTAAATGATGAAGTAGGCCCATATACATGTGTTTTGGTTAGTTATATCTAGTGGTTGATGATTTGATTATATTTGTCACTTTATCATGTAATATGTTGTTTGGATGGTATAAAGGGTGTTGATGTACATATAATAAAGTGAAACATTGGTAATAATATTGTATTATGGATGGTAAAAAGCAATGGTATTGTATTTACGGATAGTAGGAGGTAATGGTACTGTAGCATGGATGGTATGATAGATGAAAGAGAATGTGTATTCAAAGTGGTGTACTAAAACACGTTATAACATGTTCATATATATAGATGCACATGTGCATTTCTAGTATTGTTAATGTTATAACAAGTTCATACATATAGATGCACATATGCATTTCTATTATTGTTAATGTAAAAAGTAGTGTATAAATGGTAGTGTAAATGAAAATGCAATTGTCTGATATTTGTAATGAATTATGGAATTTGTCATAGAAATGATACAAATGCACATGTGCATGGATAACTGTTACTCGAATTCTTTTTTTTTGAATTTTTTTTATTATTGACGAAATATAGCGATTTTTCAAAAAAAAATAGTAAAAAAAAAAATTTTGGGTGTTTTTTAGATTTTTTAGGTATTTTTTGGTTATGTTCACATTGGTTCTCGCAATAAAGGGTGGTTCCTAACGGACCATTCTCTTGTATATATAGAGGTCAGTTAATGTACATTACGGCTTAATGCACATCACAAACGATAGGTAATTACGCACGTACATTTCAAAATCACGCACGTTATAAACTAAAAAACCCAAATCACGCATGTTGGAAAACATTAATCACGCATGATGAAAACATTAATCACGCACGTTATACACATAATCACGCACGTTGTCGTACGTGATGTATGTTAAGCCGTAATGTATTTTACACTTTTCCTTATATATATATATATATATATATATATATATATATATATATATATATATATATATATATATATAGTGGAGGGTTCAAATGAGAAGAATTTTTTTGAAAGAAGAAAAAAGAAGAAGTTTAAACCAATAAGAATGTTTCATTTTACTTCATTTAATATTTGTATTTAATTTTGATATAAGGGTATATTGGTAAACTTACATAAATCATTAATTTGTATTCTTCTCTAATAACTAGATAAATTAAATTTGTAACTCCTTTTCAAAATATATACTTTTTCCAAATTAAAAAAACAACTTAATTTAAATTTAAAGTGTAGAATAAATTATTAGTTGTGTAGGATAAATTACGAGTTGTGTAAGATATATTTCAAGGTGGGTAGGATAAATTTCGACTGTGTAGGATAAATCTATGATGTGTAGGGTATATGTATAAAAATTTTGATATGTGTAGGTTTTGTAGATTATATGTATGATAATTAATGATTAGTTGACTAATTAATTAAAGAGAGAAAAAATTAATGATATGAGTTATAAAAGAAGTAACATTTTACTAATATGCCGTTTCTTCTTTTTCTTCTCACATTAAATTTCTTCTTAAATGAACCTTCCCATATATATATATATATATATATATATATATATATATATATATATATATATATATATATATATATATATATATATAGGGAGCCGCTAAAATAGGAACCACCCCCAGTTGTAAGAACCGCGAGAACCACTCTCAACCAATCAGAATATGCCAACAGAAAGGGTATATTGGTCATTTACCCAAAACATCAAATCCCCCTCTCTCTCTCTTCCATTAATAACACCAGAGATTCACATTCTCTCTCTTCAAAACATTATTTACCACCATCCCTCTCATATTTTGATCTCTCCTCTCTCCTCTCTCTTAAAAGTTGCAGACTTCTCTGTCATCTCTCCTCTCTTCTTCATCACCATCATCACTCATAAATAATCACAGGCAAAACACAAAACCCACAAAGTGAATCAAAAAAAGATTGAAACTTTATTCACATTGATCTAAGAAAAGAATCAAACAAAACCCACAATGGAGTCTTTATGGATCTACAGTAAGTGTCAAAACAGGTTGCACGGTGGTGGCACACGGCGGCTAAAATCAGAGCAGAAGAGGTGAACGGTTTACTCAGATCTGATAGAACTTTGGTCGCTGCCGCCGCCGTCTCATCCGCCACCGTCACCGTCTCCTCCGCCACTGTTCAGCACCATCTCTCCGGCCACTCTTTTGCGGCCTTGCTGGGTTTTTTTTGGTATGTTGGGTGGACCGGCGGCAGCGCCGCCGTGAGCGGCGGAGGCCCTGGTCTCTTCCCGACGAGTTGATGATTTCTCTAGTATTTTTTTGGCATGTGTTCTTTTTTTTCTGGGGTTAGTTGATTTTCTGGTGATTTCTTAGCCTGTGTTCTTCACATGTGTTCTTGAATGATCTTATTTAGTGGGTATATTGGGGGTGTTTCTGTTCTTGATCTTATTTAGTGGGTGTTGATTTCTTGTGGGTTTCTCTCTCTAGAATCTGATGGTTTTTTGAATCTGATGGTTTTTTGACATGTTAGGGGTTTTGATGGGTTTTGTTGATGGTTTGTGAATGTGTTGAACGTTGGTGATTTTGTGAATGTGTTGAATGTTTGATCAGTGGTTTCGAATGTGTTGAATGTTTGGATAGTGAAAAAAAACTGTGGGTTTTGATATGGTCGATTTGGGCGGCGATGATGAAAAAAGAACGTAAATTTAGATGACGATGGCGCGGCAAGGACGACGGAGGGTAGGTTTTTGAACCTACAACCCCACTTTTGCAGCCTTTTTGATTATCGGATAATCTGAGCCAAACCTCTTTTTTTTCGAGATACCCTTTGTTTTGATTTTGTTGGTCCCCCCCCCCCTAGTCGATGATGATAACCATATATCTGAGACACCTCCCGAGTTTACGATTTCTGGGTGCGTTCGTTTTTGCGTAAAAAAGTTTTTGTAAAAAAAAATTAAACCGTAAACTTTTTAACGTAAACCGTAACTTTTAAACGTAAACCGTAAATTTTTTAACGTAAAACGTAAAAACGTGAAGCGTAAAAAGTTTTACGTAAAACGTAAACGTAAAACATAAATCGTAAAAAGTTTTACGTAAAACGTAAAACCTAAAACGTAAAAAGTTTTAATGAAAATGTAAAACGTAAAAATTTTTAACGTAAAAGGTAAAAAGTAAAAAGTTTTACGTAAAACGTAAAAACTTTAAAGTTTTAACGTAAAACGTTTAACGTAAAAAGTTTTACGTAAAACGTAAAAAGATTTACGTAAAACGTATAAATTTTTAACGTAAAACGTACAACGTACAAATTATCCCGTAAAACCGTAAATTTTTTTTGGAAAAAAAACGGGCCGTAAAATACAGAACGTAAAAAACGACGCAAAAAAAACGGGGCGTAAAAAATTTTTGGCAAAACGGGGCGTAAAAAAATTGGGCGGAGTCGGAGCATAAAAACGGCGCTTGAAAAAACGGCGCGTTAAAAAACGTGGAAAAAGGTGCGTTAAAAAACGTGGAAAAATCGGCACGTTAAAAACGTGTAAAGAACGGCGCGTTAAAAAATGTGAAAAAATCGGTGCGTTAAAAAACGTGTAAAAAACGGTGCGTTAAAAAAACGCCGATTGAGAAAAATGCCGTCTTAAAAAAACGACGCCTTAAAAAACGGCGCCTTAAAAAACGGGGCGTTAAAAAACCCGGTGTGCAAAAACCGGCGCGTAAAAGTTTTTGTCTTGTTCAAAAAATTTGAAATTAAAAATACTTTTCATAAAAAAATTCTTTTTAAAAAATAAAAGTAATATAATAAAACAAAAAAGTAATAAAAATTTAATGAAGACAAAAAGACAAAATAAAGTAATTTTACTATACTACCCTTTAGAATTAAAATATTAAAGACATAATAAAACAAAATCTATTTAATATTAATTTTAGTTACTTTAAATCTCATCCATCCATCTTTTTGATCTAAAGGCTAGAAAGTGGTTCTCTCAGTTCTTACAACTTACAACTGGATGTGGTTTTCATTTTAACGGTCCCCCATATATATATATATATATATATATATATATATATATATATATATATATATATATATATATATATATAGGGTAAGGATAGTGTAAAAAGGGCCTAAAGTGTGAGAAGTGTATTATAACACTATATATAATACTATATAACACCCTATAAACACCGTATAACAATATGTAACACCATATAATACCATATAACACTATGTAACAATATATATCGTTATATAACAAATATAACACTATACATCTATCATAGGCATCCTATCAGACAACCTATAGTGTTATATTTGTTATATAATGATATATAGTGTTACAAAGTGTTATATGGTATTATATGGTGTTACATATTGTTATACTGTGTTTATTGGGTGTTATATAGTATTATATATAGTGTTATAATACACTTCTCACACTTTGAGCACTTTTTACAGGATCCTCTACCTATATATATATATATATATATATATATATATATATATATATATATATATATATATATATATATATATATATATATATAGGGGATCGCTAAAATGAAAACCACCTCTAGTTGTAAAAACCATGAGAACCACTTTATGGCCCTTAGATCAACTAGATGGATGGATATGATTAAAAGTAGTTAATATTAATATTAAAAGCTTTTTGTCTTATTATGTCTTTAATATTATAATACAAAAGGGTATTTAAGTAAAATAACTCTATTTTGTCTTTTTATATATATTAATTTTAAATTACCTTTTTTTCTATTCATTAATTACTTTTTATTACTTTATTTTTTAAACATAATTTCTTTATTAAAAACATTTTTAAATTCAGATTTTTTTAAAAGATTTTTATACTTTTTACAATTTAAGATTTACGTTAAACTTTTTACGTTTTTTTGACGCACCGTTTTTTTTACGCGCCGTTTTTCAAGCGTAACGCGCCGTTTTAACGCTGTTTTTTAACGCCGTTTTTTAACGCGCCGTTTTTCACACGCCGTTTTTTACGCGCCGTTTTAACGCGCCGTTTTTCACGCGCCGTTTTTCACACGCCGTTTTATACGCGCCGTTTTTACGCGCCGTTTTTCAAAGGCGTCGTTTTTCTCAATCGGCGTTTTTTTAACGCGCCGTTTTTTAACGCCGTTTTTTACGCGCCGTTTTTTTAAGTCGTCGTTTCTCTCGGTCGGCGTTTTTTTAACGCGCGGTTTTTTACACGTTTTTTACGCGCCGTTTTTTTCCACGTTTTTTAACGCGCCAAATTTTTTACACGCTTTTTACACGTCGTGTTAACGCGCCGTTTTTCCGAAGTTTTTTAATGCGCCGTTTTTTTGAAGTTTTTTAACGCGCGGTTTTTCCGAAGTTTTTTAACGCGCCGTTTTTTTACGCGTTTTTACGCGCCGTTTTTTCAAGCGTCGTTTTCCAAAACGCGCCGTTTCTCCACGTTTTTTAATGCGTCGTTTTTTTACGAAAAACTTTTTACGTTTTACGTTTTACGTTTTTAATACGTAAAACTTACGAAAAACTTTTTACGTTTTACGTAAAACTTACGAAAAAATTTACGTAACACTTTTTACGCTTCACGTTTTTACGTTTTACGATAAAAAGTTTACGGTTTACGTTAACAAGTTTACGGTTTAATTTTTTTTACAAAAACGTTTTTTTACGTTAACGTTTTTTTAACATTTTACGCGCCAATTTTTTACGTTAACGTTATTTTACGTTTTACGCCCCGCTTTTTTACGTTTTACGCCCCGGTTTTTTACGTTTTACGCGTCGGTTTTTTACGTTTTACGCGTCGGCTTTTTACGTTTTACGCCCGGCTTTTTCACGCATCGTTTTTTCAACGCGCCGTTTTTCCGTTTTACGTTAAAAATTTTACATTTTACGTTTTACGCTCGATTTTTTCAAGCGACGTTTTTTTACGTTAAACTTTTTACGTTTTACGTAAAACTTTTTACGTTTTACGTTTTCCGATTTACGTTAAATTTCTACGTTTTACATTTTTACATTAGCATTTTTTACGTTTTAGTAAAAAAAATTTACGTTTTACCTAAAACTTTTTACTTTTTACTTTAAAAAGTTTACGGTTTACGTCAAAAAGTTTACGGTTTATTTTTTTTTTTACAAAAACGTTTTTAGGGAAAAACGAACGCACCCAGAAATCGCAAACTCGGTGAAGCGTCTCGGATATAGTGTTTTCATCATCGACGCCTAAAAAAAACCCAACAAACAAAATATTTTACGTAAAACTTTTTACGTTTTACTTTTTATGTTAAAAAATTTACGTTTTATGTAAAATTTTTATGTTTTACGTTTTACATGAAATTTTTACGTAAAACTTTTTACGTTTTGCGTAAAACTTTTTACGTTTTTACGTTTTACGTTAAAACGAACGCACCCATGAATCGCAAAACAAATGCATCCAGAAATCGCAAACTCGGTAGGTGTCTCAGATAGGTTGTTATCGTCATCGACGCCTCAATTTTTTTTTTTTTTTTTTTGAAACAACAACATCAAAACAAAGTGTATCTCGAAAAAAAACGTGGTTTGGCTCAGATTTTCCGATAATCAAGAAGGCTGCAAAGTGGGGTTGCAGGTTCAAAAACCTACCCTCCGCTGTCCTTGCCGCGCCATCGTCATCAAAATCTAGTTTTTTTTTTTTTTTTTTTTTTTTTTTTTTTTTTGCATCATCGCCATCCAATCCAAAACATATCAACCCCACAGTCACTGATCAAACAAGAACAAACCAGATTCAAAACCACAAGATTCAAAACCAACAAGATTCAAAACCAACAAAAACCCAGTTCATCAAAAAAGCACCCAGTTCATCACACAAAAACCCAGATTCAAACCCAACAAAAACCCAGTAACAATAACAACCAAACATGATGTAGATACCCAAAATCAAATCAAAGGAAACCCCATCAACAATAACAAAATGATGTACATACCCAAAATCAAATCAAAGGAAACCCCAAAACATGGTGTCTGACTTCAGGTTGCTTCAGGGGTGTAGGTGACCGGTCGGAGGTCCGCCTCTGCCCAACTCCCACCAAGTCGCACAAACGACCACCACTACAACCCCCCCCCTCAATTTCTTTGGCGCAGTTGTACGCCACCACAAGACGGTGGTACCCACCACCACAACCAACCCTTCGCCACCGTCTCCGTGAAACCCACCACAACACCCCCCGTCGTCGTCAAACATTTGATCTAATGAGAGAGGAGAGAGACATAGAAGATCTGATGAGAGATGATAGAGACAGAACATCATCTAAGACATCATCGGAAAACGGACAGGGGTATGATTGAAAACATGGGGGGTTGTGGTGGGCTTAGGGTGAAGAAGGGTGGTAGTGGAGGGTGTGAGTGTTACGTCGGAACAAAGAACAGCAGTCATATTGGTCGGAGTCCAATTCCGGCCGCCGGAAAAAGAAATGAGAGGGGGAGAGAAAGGTGTATCAGTCACCATCCGACGCACCACCGCCCCTGAATCCACCACCACCACTGTCGCACCACCGCCCCTGAATCCACCACCATCACTCACAAAAAACAAAACCCCCACCATCAATCATCATCATCATCGTCATCCACTGATTTAAAATAGATGACATACATTTATTGCATTTGATCGAGTGTACCATTATGATGAATTTCTGATGTGATTGCCAACTTTATTATATTAGAGGTTTTGGAGGAGAGGAAAATGGAAGTGAAGAAGAAGAAACAGGAAGTGTGGTCGCCGGCAAAAAGAGAACTGGAAGTGGGTTTCTTTATGAATTTAGGAAATGTGGTTGAGGAGAGAAGATAAGGTCTCATAAAAAGGTGGAGCACTGACAACAATAAATGAGGAGAGAGGGGTAGGAAATGACATTTGGGGTAAATGACCATAATACCCTTTAGGTTGTCACATTCTGATTGGTTGAGAGTGGTTCTCGCGGTTTTTACAACTGGAGGTGGTTTTCATTTTAGCGGCTCCCTATATATATATATATATATATATATATATATATATATATATATATATATATATATATATATATTACATTTCAACAAGGCGTTTTTAGTCCATAGGGTTTTGGTTCTATTTATACAATGGTGCTTAAATTATAACATATACTTGGTGTTCTATTTTGTTGTTAACAAAGGGTACATAGTGGATTATGTTGCAGGCGCATAGTGATTTATTTTCCATGATTGTCTAATTTACTATTATACAATCATCAGTATTGAGAATTACCACATGTTACACTCCTGTAGCTTTTCATACTTTATAGAAATTTTATACTTCGGAAAATTACTTTTTGAGTCCCTGTGTTTTAGGGGTTTTAACCACTTGAGTTCAAAATAAAAATGTTTAACGCCCTGTGTCATTACAACCACTTTTCTTGACCATTTGAGTCCAAATTTTTAACTCCGTTTAAATTTTCTGTTAGTTTTTAACGAAAAGACTAAAATGACCCTCTATTTTAAAAAATAACATATAAACCTTGCCTCTCTCACACACTCAAACACACTCAGTCTCAGTCTCTCTCTCTCTCTCTCTCACTTAATTTCTCTCTTCTCTCTCTCCATACACCTGCAACCACAAGATCACACATACACCACCAATTCACATAATACCCTAAAGCAAAAACAAGATCCCACATAGAAAGTCACAATCTTTTTGCAGAAATAATCGAAAAATTGCAAAATTAATGAACTTTTAAGTGATGAAAATTTAGTGAATTTGATGAACTACATAGAGAAAAGAGGGGCGTATGAAAGTGGTCATCGCCAGAACCCAAAAACCACCACTATCGCCCTACCATCACCCCACCGTCGTCGGAACCCAACAAACACCACCATCGCCGGATCTGCAATACCCAGCACCGAAAACCGCCGCCTCTGGATCTGCAATACCCATCACCGACAACCGTCGCCCCTGGATCTGCAACACCCATCACCGTGTAACATCCCAAAACCCGAATGTTTATAATTGCCATGTGTTCTTATATGACTTAGCATGAAATAAACGACTAGGTTATTTAACCTAGTTAAGTAACGCTCCAAAAACTCGAATTACTAAATTTGCTAATGAGACCCCATGTTTAATAAAATAGAATGTAGTAACTAGGTTATTATACCTAGTCAAAAGTTTAGCAAAGCAAACAAGGGAACAAACTTGAGGGACCATATATGTACAAGGGGAAAAGTTATGTTTTATTAAACAAAAATCACAACACACAACACACATACATCGTGTGTGTGTGTGTGCGTGGAATGCTCTGGAGAAGAACAAAGGGGTGCAAACCCTAGTTCTTAAAGAAGTTCCAAATTGAAGGTTGAATCGAAGCTCAAAATCATGAATAAACACGAATTAATGCTCACCATCACAAGAGGATCAAAAGGTATGTCTCAAAAACTAAGATTTGTGATCTTGTATGAAATGGGTTAGGTCTTAATCCATGAATTGGGATGAAATTAAGCATGAACATATGTTAGAATTATCATTGGAATGTGAATTATGCAAGATTTGATGTTAATTGAGATTTGGAGATGAAACCCACTTGGGTTAGTAGAAATGGCGACATGGGTATGTCACCCATGTCCAATCTTTGTTTGATTCTTGATATGATATGTTGCATGTGACCAAATTGTTAGTTGTATTGAATATGGTATGAGCTTAAATTGTTATTGGTAGTTTGGATGATTGAAAACAAGAACTAGGAAGAAAGAATGAAGGTTACTTGTACATCATGTTTAGAAACTTGTACGCATGCCAAGTGTTCGATGAAATGACTAGGTGAGTGTAGAAGGTGAAATAATATGCAAGAAAGTGGTAATTAGTTATGGAATGTGATAAAGGGGTGTTTGATAGTAAATTAACATGAGAATCGAGTTTAGATATAGTTCATTGCTAAGTATGAATTATGGTGCAATTGTAGAATTAATGAGGTTTCTAGTATGGTGCGTACAGGTAAACAAGTGATCATGCGATTAAATGAGTATCTCACCATGAGTGTACCACATGTTATTGATATGATTAATGGAAGTCGAATGTGAATTGTGAATTAATATGGTTGTTCTCTTGTATAATTTCATATGCTAACAAGAACGTGTGTGTAATGAAACGAATGAATGTGTGAGTAAATATGTATGCGAGTATGATTATGTGATTATGTGGTTGTAAGTACATTTGCATCATAAGTAGGAAATGTATATAGTGTCATATGTATAGCCTAATATGATGTAGTGAATATATGAAGTTAAGTCGGAAGTTTATGCATTAAACCGTTGACTTTTGGAAGTCAACTGGACATAAGGGACATAGCTAGATTTTTGACACAATTATAAGATCTTGGAACGTCATATGGTATGTGTTAAATTAATATGCGTTTTATGCGTTAACATGATGGATTGTATGAGTTTGAAAAGATATGATTTGGGCGTATGCCTTATGTTTGTTAGACTTGACTATGAAAGCTAATTGCGAGTTATGCATTCGACATGATCATTTATATGTAAAATCATGTATACTAACAAGGATGTGATTGCGGTGACACGAAAGCATTAGGGATCATGTGGAAATGGACTCGAGCAAGAAAGACTAACGGGTTAAGAGGAGACAAGAAAGTGGATGCGAAAACGGACGCTCAAGGTAAGTGAATCCCAAACTTACCCTTTTGACTTAATATGTTTTGTTATTTTGTAAATTATCTAGAAGTTATGTAAGAAAGTATGAAGTAAAGGTAGTGATAGGGTTAGTCTAATGGAAGGTAGCCGAATGTGGTTAGGTAAGTTGGGAAGTGCATGATATAGATCAAGCGGGTCAAACATATATGCATGAATCGTGTATCGATGATGTAACTTATGAAGTTTAAGGACCTCAAGGGATAAATTTTTAGTTAATAAGGTAGGGAAATGTTTTATGAACATTTAGAAACAAGTTTCAAGTGAAACGGATGCAAGACGAGAAAGTTATGCAAATTTTAGTATTACAATAGGGGGCTGATCTGGGCATCGCCGTAGCTTACGGTGCCCACCGTAAGCTACGGTGGATGCTGAGCCCTTCCTTCTGCCGTAAGACAGTGTAATGCCACCGTAAGGTTTTGGGGCCACCGTAAGCTACGGTAGCCACCGTAGCTTACGGTGGAGGTCAGGTGCAAATTGTAAGTTATGTTTTTCTTTGTTTTCCCTTAATTTTGGGCCTCGTGAATTCATCCCAAGCCCCGATAAGCTTCTATAATGCACCTTAACCCTACCAAATGGCTTGATAAGCTACGGTTAAGTGTGGAACTCATCTTTAAGATCCGAAATGTACCCGAAAGTTATTTAAAAAGTGTTTAGGAAGCGTGAGTAAGAATGGAAAGGGTAAACGTGTGTATGGGAGACGAATTAAGTATGTGGGTCAGTATGTATAGATTTAACTTCTTCCCAGTACGCTTAAGCTAATAAGTAATCATGAAGATGATGTAGTATGTATGTAGGTATGAATGTATTTATGTAATTATGTAAGTACATGTACGTGAGAGCGAAGGTATGCACATGTGTAGTTATGATCCGTTTTATGAATATATGTTTGTATGTAGTTAAGTATGCACGTATTTATGGTTGTATGTAGTTATGTATGCACGTATGTATGCGGGAAGGCATGTTTGTATGTAGTTAAGTATGCATATATTTATGCTTGTATGTAGTTATGTATGTATGTAGGCATGTATGTGGGTAGAGATGTATGTACACAGTCAGGTATGTAATGTATGCGTAGTTTCACTACATTCAAATATTGACGTTATTAAAGGTGTGCCTCGAGAATGAAATATGGTGCAGGTACTATATTGAAGTTCGTCAAGGATTAGACGCCCGGATGGAATGACTAGACCTAGAAAGAAAACGGGACGAAAAGTACATGTGAATAGATCGTAGCGAGGCTACATGATTAAGAATATTGTTTGTAAATGATGTATACTAATGCTGTGAATGTATGTGGTGGGTGCAGGTTGTACGAATGACAAATTATCTTCATGAGGTGTAGCGATCAAGGTCCGAGTTGCAAGATAGATTGTACGGGGATCCTGGAGTATGTAAAATGATAGACATAAGTTAGACTTTCATTTTGTAAATGAGTACGAAGGTTGCGTATATTGTAAAAAGGTTATTTTATATTGAAGTTTCAAGTAGTATAAAACGTTTTTAATGAAAGAAATTTTATGGTACGTAATTCCGCTGCGTCTTTTCAGTTAAAGCGTGTTAGGGTGTTACACACCGGCACCAGAACCCAACAACCATCACCATCGCCAAAACCCAACAACAGCGGCGGACCCAGGAATTTTTCCATGGGGGTGCGGAAGATTTTTAAAAATTTTAGGCCCTTAGGTACATAAGTAAAAAAATCGGTTGTATCGGGTCGGGTCGGGTCATGTAAGTCAAAAGAACATCAAACTAAATTTATATATTTCGCAAACACGTCAAACTTTGTACAAACATAATTAAAACGTCGCCCTACGGGTTTTCATTTTTTGAAATCTATCCGAAACATCATCTAAAGCTACTTTCTTAAGCAAGTCTTTCTCTATATAACATACACAACTATCACTTAAATTCTCATCCCCAATCCGATTACACAAGTCGGTCTTCACATTCTTCATTGCCGAAAAACATCTTTCAACGGTTGCGGTTGCGACGGGTAATACGAGAACAAGCTTCAATAACCGATATACCAATGTAAAAGTCACGTGAATATTTGTTGAAACCATTAACCTTACTAGACTTGACAAACCATCCAAGTTGGCGAATTGTTTATCTTTTTTCACAAAATTAAAGTAGTTTTCGAGTTGAACCGGAAGCCTTCGTTTTTCCTCTTCATTGAAATCATAAGGATACTTCTCGGCTAGCTTTAGTATATTTGGAATGTCAAATGCACTAAAATTATCACAAGGACTCAAACAACTCATACAAACAAGTAGTTCAGATGTTACCTCATTAAAACGGTTCCCAAATTCTTGTATTTGCAAATCAAGAACCGCATTGAAGCAATCATACTCGTAATAATGCCGATTTGTGATGTTCGTCTTTCTTCTTGGCCACCTTGGGTTAACCTATTCATCATCCAATTTTTTCACCTCAAGTTCATACATGTCACAAAATGAGTTAACCTTCTCCAAGAACTCATTAAAACCTTCCAACCTAAACTTTTCAAGTTGGTTTTTGGTGGAAGAAACCAATTTAACCGCATTCATCAAATCTTGCTCCTTTCTTTGAAGACATTGGGACAACGTATGTGTGATGTTTAGAATATGCTCCATCAAGTGTATGTAAAATACAAAGTCGTATTTTTTCATATCCTCTAGAAGTCCGTCCGCTTGTCTACTACAAGGAAGAGTTTGACCCGTTTCTACTAACCATCCAAGAACTTCCATAATGTTTGGATATAAAGAAATTAAACGGGAAAGTGTCTTGTAATGGGAATTCCAACATGTATCCCCGGGCCTTGAAAGCGTCATTTCTTGGTTCAACCCACTTCCGGTACAAAGTACATCTTCCATTTTTTCCAATTGCCTTCTTTGGCTTTCACGAAGCATATCTTGCCATTTAGAAGATGCACAAACGGCATTTGTTAAACATGTTATTGTTTCAAAAACTCTCCAAATTGGTGTGTGTTTGTGAGCCACCGCCACAACAACTAGTTGAAGTTGGTGTGCAAAGCAATGAATATAAAAAGCCGAAACATTTTCCTTTAAGATTAGAGCCCTTAGGCCGTTAAACTCGCCCGACATGTTACTTGCCCCGTCATAGCCTTGGCCGCTAATCCTTTTCAAACTTAACCCATAACGTGCCAATATATCATCAATAGCCGTTTTAAGTGTTATTGCGCTTGTCTCTTTGACATGAACAAGCCCAATAAAACGCTCCTTAACAATCCCAACTTTATCAACAAAACGAATAACAACTGCCATTTGTTCCTTTTTTGATACATCACATGATTCACCTACTAATAAAGGAAAAAACATCATCACCAAGTTCTTCTAAAATTTGTTTAATTACCTCTTGAGCATAACAATGTTTGATGTCCGCTTGAATTTTAGGACTTGTCATTTGGTTATTCGCGGGTGCATTCTCTAAGATAACTTTAGCAAGCTCTTCATTCATTTCACCCATGAGTTCTAAAAGCTCTAAGAAATTGCCTTTATTTAATGAATCTTTTGATTCATCATGTCCACGAAACGCCAATCCGCCATTCAACAACCTTTTCCCAAGCAAAGTAGAAGCACTAAGTCTAAGTCGGTATTCACGTTTCTCCTTAGGGGTCCTATTGTCCCATTGTGTGTGTACCGCTTGATTTTCGTTAACTAAATCGGCACTCTTTTGGAAACATTTGTTGTGTAGACTATTAACTAAACCAACATGTTTTTTAAGTGACGCATGTACCTTTTTCCAATTGTTATACCCACCGCTCACAAATGTGTCTCTACCATCTCCGAAGTGGCTCCTAAACAAATAGCAACATAAGCAAAACACACGATCCGATTTTGAAGGGGTTTTTGGGCTAATTGTTAATGTTTATTGTTGGGTATTGGGTAATTAGTAATGGGCTTTCTCTTTATTGTTGGGTATTGGGTATTGGATATGGACTAATGGACTAATGGGTTAAGCTTTGGTTTGGGTTTATGTAGTATAATGTATTAATATAGGTAGTTTTTTTTTTTTATAAAAAATCAGACTTTACTAAAAAAAAATTAAAATATAAATCCATAATATTTTTTACCCAAGGGGTGCGGATGAAAAATTTCAAGGGGTGCGACGGAAAAATTCCAAGGGGTGCGGACGAAAAATTCCACGGGGTGCGGACGGGATTTTCTTCGGAAAATTACATAAAATTTTTTTTTCTCGGGGGTGCGCCCGCCCACCTTGGCATGGTGGTGGGTCCGCCCCTGCCCAACAACCCCCACCATTGCCCCACCATCACCCCACTATCATCGGAACCTAACAAACACCACCATCGCCGGATCTGCAATGCCCAGCACCGACAACTGCCGCCTCTGGATCTGCAATACTGATCACCGACAACCGCCGCCCTTGAATCTGCAATACCCATCACCGGCACCAGAACCCAACAACCATCACCATCGCCGAAACCCAACAACCACCACCATCGCCGGATCTTCAATACCCCATCACCGATAACCGTCACCTTTGGATTTGCCATACCCAACAAGTTTTGCTGAAGTTTCTTGAGTTGGAGAGGGTGGTGGATGTGTTGTGGGGACTGGGGAGGGTGGTGATGATGCGGTGGTGGTAATGGTCGTAGGATGGTTTAGAAGTGAGAGAAAGAGAAAAGAGAGAGAGAGAGAGAGAGAGATAGAGAGAGTGCAGGTTGTAGGTATTGTATTATATATATATATAATTTAATTTTATATATATAAAATTAAAACCATGCATTAAAGACTTGTTCTTTGTATTTTGTGTATTAAAAAGTTGTATCTTATGTGTAAATGACTAAAATGCCCTTGTAGTTAACAGACGTGGTGGATGGTGTTAAAAATTTGGATTCAAATGGTTAAGAAAGGTGACTATAGGGACTCAGGGTGTTAAACATCATTTTTCCTTTAGATTTTATAGCTAACTTCTAACCTATACACATATATAATTACAAGTTACAATAAAATAAAGGGGAATTGGTCTGTAATAATCCCATCTAGACCTTATTGGCCACTAATAATCCCACCTCAGAATATTCCTCACAC
This sequence comes from Helianthus annuus, assembly GCF_002127325.2. NCBI lineage: Eukaryota > Viridiplantae > Streptophyta > Magnoliopsida > Asterales > Asteraceae > Helianthus > Helianthus annuus. Next base: position 164,296,372 of record NC_035434.2, on the reverse strand, counting down.
CAGTCCCACCTTTCACCTATTTTTCCTACAATGGTCCCCGTTAAAAAAACTTAACGGAGTTAAGCTTTTTTCCAAATTACAAACAGATTTTTTAGAGCTTTTGATCAGAACGATGATACGAGTCCGTTGATGTAAAACTTACTTCCAAATGGTGCTCCAAGTGACTTAATTTTGGTTAATTGAAAATTTAAACACCTGAATTGAAGCGTCGTTTTCATCGTTTGGAGCACCGTTTCGAGGCAAGTTTTACATCAATGGACTCGTATCATCGTTCTAATCAAAAGCCCTAAAAAATATGTTTGTAATATGGAAAAAAGCCTAACTCCGTTAAGTTTTTTTAACGGGGGACCATTGTAGGAAAAATAGTTGAAAGGTGGGACTGGTGGGGGGAATATTCTGAGGTGAGATTATTAATGGCCAATAAGGTCTAGGTGGGATTATTTAGTTAATGAATTTACTTGTGTTGAAGTACATAAATAAAAAAAATGTGAAAATAATAATTAGTAATCCATCTCTCTATGTGACATAGATATATACAGAGGAATAGAGTGAAAATGATGTTAGAATAAGATTTAGAAGGTGTGGAAAAGAATCATCCAAAATAATTAAATGTATGAAAGGATAAAGTGCATTGAATGAGTCTTACTATTTAGAAGAACGAGTCTTACTATTTGGGTGCCAAAAATATGTATGAACAGTGAACATGGTCCATTTGTTATTTCAAGCGTCAGGTGCTACACGGCTACACGTGAAGTTTATTAGTCAAACGACAATATGCAAATATTTTCATGTTACACGACCATATAATTTTTGGTAGTGTTTGTTGAATAAATAATATGCACATACACCCCTAAACCTTTTAACTACTATACTAGTATAACCCTCTATCGTACAACTATTACAATTGGGTCCTTCATGAAAAGAGGCAACTTCTATCCTACTGGCTCAAAATATCAAATTCCCTTTTTTAGATCTTTGTGTTTATATTTTAAAAGAGAAAAAAAATGTTTAATCCATTTTTAAATATGACTATTTAAATAATTAAAAACTAAAAACTAGTACTATTTCAAACTTAATAATAGAAAATATACTACTTTTAGAATTAAAGAAACAAAAATGACTACTTTTTAATTTTAGAAAAAAAAAAAAAAAACAATCTTAATTTTTATCTTCACTAAAAATTCTACGTCAATGTTTATATATTCCACATCAGCTATAAGAATATAAGAAAAAGTTATCTATTACACCGTCAAGTACTGTAACATGTTTTTTTTTTTTTTTTTTTACTGCAAACTTAGTAAAAATATTGAAACAACAAAACATAATTAGCATTGTGAAGTTTTTCCTATTTTTACTATAACTAGGTGATGCCCCGTCCGTGTTACGGGGCGATTGCCGAATAATTCTCAACAAATTTAAAAAACAGTACTATAGTTTTGCTACAAATAAAAACACGAGTGTTAGGCAGCACTTTGACACGATTTTTAGCTGAGGGCAAAGTCATATTTTTATTTTTACTTGGGGGAAAAATCAAATGTTTTTCCCCGAGGGTAAAATCCTAATTTTTAGCTAGGGAAAACCATATTTTTATTTTGCGCTGGGGGCAAAAATGTAATTTTGAATTGAGGGTGATATTGTAATTTTGAACCGAGGGGAAATTTGTAAATTTTAGCTGGAGGCAAAAGTATAAATTTATTTTTAACTGGGGGCAAATGCGTAATTTTAAATTGTGGCCAAACGTAATCAATTTGAACCGAGAGCAAAATTGAGAAATTTAGTTGGGAGCAAAAGCATCATTTTATTTTGAACTGGAGGCAAATACGTAATTTTAAACCGATGACAAAATCGTAATTTTAAGGCGGATATAAAATCATAAATTAATTAGGCCAATAGGGGAGTGCCAGGCAGCTGGCTGGCACTGTTCCCTTGCCGCCCATGTCAACCAATAAAAGCCAACAACTATTACCGTCGTCACTGTTGTTTGTAGATGTTGAAAATATGTTAGACCGTGGGGTATGGTGGGCCGGGGGTTTGGGGCAAGGGTTGACACGTGGACTTCGAGGGGCACCGCTGGTGAGTGACGTGTTGGGTCGGTAGGGCGGGGCGTGGCTAGCCCGCGTGGGTTGACCAGTGTTATAAAAATTAAAAAATACACACAAAATAAAAAAAGCCTAAAATTATTATTAAAATTTCCTAAAAATTACAAAATCCTACAAAAAAAAGGATTACAAAATAAAATAAAAAAAGCCTAATTAAGCGTTAGGTAGATTTCGAACAGGGCGAGCTTGTCAAACGGCTTCCGCTCCTTGCCCCGGAACTCGATGTTGGCCACCGACACCCGGTCTTCGTGACTTATGTCACCAACCGGGACGCTGTCGTATAGGAGTTGGGTGAACCGTTTGGCCTGGCCAAACGGTTATTTTTTAAATTTTAAACCTAGCCGCTATAGCCTAGCCAACCAGCCAATGAGAGCCGGCCACGAAAGACCGCTAGGCACGCCCAACGCTCGGGCTGAAACCCCCGCCCAAGGGGCCACGCCAAAACCCAAGCCTACTCGGTGTGGTGACTTGACCGTTTGTACCCAACCCACGCCCCATACCCCATAGTTTTAGTCTCTTTTTAGTAGGTGAAGACAAAAACTTTTGTCACTGTTCATTTCACTCAATTTTTAATAGGCCAAACGGTTATTTTTTAAATTTTAAACCTAGCCGCTATAGCCTAGCCAACCAGCCAATGAGAGCCGGCCACGGAAGACCGCTAGGCACGCCCAACGCTCGGGCTGAAACCCCCGCCTAAGGGGCCACGCCAAAACCCAAGTCTACTCGGTGTGATGACTTGACCGTTTGTACCCAACCCACGTTCCATACCCTATAGTTTTAGTCTCTTTTTAGTAGGTGAAGACAAAAACTTTTGTCACTGTTCATTTCATTCAATTTTTAATTTTTAATTAATATATGTATAATATAATTTTAATATATGTATAATGTATAATTAAAAACTTCTATTTAATTTTGTTTCTTAATCATCTTTGCATGTTACTATCGTTAATCAACCTCTAATTCCCTAAATAGATGTTTCACTTTAGCTTCAGGTAAACTAAAAAGTATATAAATTACTCACAAATAGGGCTGTAAACAAATCGAATAGTTTAATTTGTAAACCGTTTGACGGAAAGTTTATTTACATCCATTCGTTTAATTAATGAACGAATATGAGCTAGAAATTCCATTCAGTTAGTTAAATGAACGAACACGAACAGATTTCTCGTTCGTTCAATTGCGTTTGTGAACGTTCGATAATGTGCTCGTGAACATTCGTTTATGTTCGTTTGTTTATGTTGTTCATTAAATTTTTTTTAACATTTATCTATTTTATCTAAACTTTTTTTATTCTTTAATTTTTATTTATCTCATTACTCATACAAATAAAATAGGAAACTCTATATCCACCTATTTATGCGCCGTTCCACTTTTCTTTTTATTATTCACATCAAAAAATAGTATACACCTTCGTTTAATGATTAGGGCTTCAAGGTTTAGCGACGCTCCCTCTGACCATCCACCTTTAGCCACCGCCATCGCCAATTGTATTTGTGTTCGTGAACACGTTCCTTCCCTTAATGAATGAACACGGACATAAAATATCGTCCGGTAAGTATTCATAAACCATTCGTGAACACATCATATCCTTAACGAACGAACACGAAGGTCGATTCGTTTACGGCCTTACTCACAAAATTTATATTCAACCCTATCTTTTTCATTGATCGCGAATTTCACAAACAATGTGATTGAATTAGCAAGCCACATACGTTACACGTACAAACATTAAAATGGGAAAAGTATCTCCCTACCAACCACTAACTACACAATCCTCATAGCCGCAAAATTATGATCGTCAACTTACACAAAACAGTAATAAAATTTATGACACACAGTCCGTACGTGTGTCAAGCGATGTACAATTGGTTAAAACTTGTGATATTGATTGATAATTAGGGATGTCCATGATCTGTCGGTTGATTTTGATGAAAATTTTGGACCGAATGTTAACTACAGTGTTGAGAAATACCAAACCAAACAATATTTGTGGCTCGACTGTGTAAAAAATAAGTTGACGCTTTAAACCTCCACACACTTAAGTGCCTCTCAAATTTTTTAATTATATACTAAAATCACACAACAGTTTTTGATTATTTGAATATGGTTTTGCAAGTTTTAGGCTTGTACACATATCAATAAATGTTGGAATAAATAATTTATGCTACTTATCTTTGTGATTGTTTTTTACGTGTCACAAAATGGATATAATTAGTTGATTTAAGATTTAGCTTCATTTATAAATAGGTGATTTAAGATTTAGCTTCGTTCATTTTTTTAGTTTTGAAGGGAAGAACAAAAATTCAATATATTTAAAGGGTTTTCTGCTCCATAATTAATGATATGTGAAAACAAAATTATTTTGTACACCGTTAGAAAAAAAAAAAAAAAAAAAAAAACCCTATTAGATGCATCCTGTATTCCTGTAAGATATCTTTACTGCAATTTATTTTAACTTATTTCCATAGATAAATTTTGAACATTTGTATGTAAAGAGTGCTTCTACCCAATGCTTAGGGGGATTTTCAAAAAAAAAAAAAAAAGATTTTTCATTTTTAACCCAAACCTATTTGATTTTTTTATTTATATCAAAAAGTTTTCGTCTTTCGCAATTTAACCTCACAATTTTTTACTTTCAACTTTAGTCCCTTATATTTTTCATCTTACGCAAATTTTTCATTTTACGTTCCGTTTTAAATTCTGCGAGTTAACACAACACAACATGTGTGCGGTTCAACATTTTTACGTTGTCTATTTTTCTAGTTATATAATAATTTAAATTATTTAATCAACAAGCTATAATAACTAATCAATATAAATCTTTTATTAATATCAAATTTGACTTACTAAAACTTTCAATAAAACAATGCACTTAAATTTTCAATAAAAGAATACACTCATACACATCTATAATAAGTTAGAACATCAAATAATTAGTGAACCAATGAGTTTAGTGGCACATTAACAAAGGTAAAGCATTTAGAAACATTTAGGTTTGGAGTTTTTGAACTTAAATCCCATAGATAAATTTGTCTAAAAAAAGTTTAGCGAACTTTATTAAGATGACATCATCAAATACCAAATCTAATATTCTAATCTACTGGTTTCCTTAATATAATCTTAGCTTATGTTTAGAAATTGAAACATGTGAAATCAAGCATGACCAAATTTGAGTAGAACAAACTTAAATATCCAAGTTAAGCTATAATCCCTTTGCATATAGAGAACTACGAAACACCAAACACGTAAACATTGATACTCTTATTGTTTTCTATGTGTTAAGTTACAATACTTTGCATTTTCAGTGTCAGATATCTAACTAAAGTTAATTCTGTAATAAACGTAATTCATTTATTCGTTTATTATATAAATCATGTTTTCAAAATGATTTTTTTATCAACTCATTTTACACCATTGTTCAATGCGACACTTAAAGATTCCATATACGGCTAGTTTGGTTCATAATGATTAATTGGTCACATGATTTTGTATCTGAAAAAAAAAATCCCATCTTGAAGATTGCTGCTGTGGTCACATGATTTTGTATGTGAAATTGTGAATATGTCAACAATTCAAAATATTTCATTCATTGATTCACTGCATCGTTACGTGCCGCTTGATAGCCATGTATTTTTTTTCTATGTGAATCCAATCATTTTTTTTCTCTCTAAAATGTGTTTAGTGCATTATTTATCTTCATGATAGCGAAGAAATTAATTTTGTCGATTAATTGGTAAATAATAATCTTTTATTCTGTTCATATATTTTAAAATTATTTCACATATACACAAAAGTAATAGATGTTAATTTATACCTTGCATATTTTACCACACATTATGAAAATTATATAAATTTGTCTCTAAAAGAGTATTATCACTACAATAATACCATAGCAATAGCCGTGACAGATGTCGCCACTAAAGACCCCTTTTGTCGCCGTCAGGGGCGGACTTAAGGCTAGCCCAAGGTGGGCGGGCGCACCCCGGGGAAAAAAAATTTAGTGCTAAGTTCCGTCGAAAATTTCGTCCGCACCCTTTGGAATTTTTCGTCCGCACCCCTTAGGTAAAAAGTGTTATCAATTTATATTTTAAATTTTTTTTAGTAAACTCTTATTTTTTTAAAAAACACTACCTAAATTATATAACTTTTAATACCTAAATAACTAAACCCAAATACCCAATACCTTTAACTAGCCCACTACTAAGTCTTAGCCCAATAAACAAACCCAACAAATCAACAATATTTCAAACTAAAATAAAATAAACAAGCCCAAAACCCTTACATATTCTCTCCCGCTCTCTATCATCCCTGCACGCACGCCAGCGATCAGAACATCAACGACAACAGCAGCCGCATACCTCCCTAATCAGCCATCATACCACCGCCGATCGAACACGGGACATGTGTGCTTCGATATGTTATTTTGTGGTGGGTTATATATGTATATTTTGTTAGTGATGATGATAATATTTTGTCTTTTTTGGTGGGTTATATACGATCAGACCTGTTTTTTTTTTTAATGGTGTATATGATGTTTAGATGTTTTTAGTGTGATTTACATTTTGATTTCTATGGCTTGAATACTTGATACATTATGTAATATGTTATGGAGCCATGAACTTATAGATCAATTTGTTTGTGATAGCCGATAGGAACCATGAGTAGGAACGTTATGACACGATTTCTCAAGAGGAAAGTTGACACATCTTCCAAATTCGTTGATGTGGATACTCATCCTTCGGATCCTTATTATGATCGCAAGCCGATTGAATCATATTTTACATGACCCGGCCCAACCCAACTCGAACCGACCCGATACGAACCAATTTTTTTACTTATATACCTTGAGGCCTAAAATTTTTAAAAATGTTCCGCACCCCCATGAAAGAATTTCTGGGTCCGCCACTGGTCGCCGCTAAAACTTTTAGCGGCGACATGTGTGTGGCCACTAATACTGGGACACTAATGCTCGGTAATAGCCGCTATTGTGTCGACACTAATGCTTTGGCCGGAGTTTCGCTTGAAATTCACCGGAGACAGCTCTATCAACTTTCAAACCAACAACACACCATCAATTTGTTAATAAACTTGTTTGAACTCGAAAATGAAGCAAAAAACTACACAACTTCTCATTAAAATTAGATTTACATAACATGAATTATAAGATAAAACACTATTTGATTTGCAAGATAAACACTACATGATTTCTAGCTAGTGGTGGTGCAGCTTCACAGTTGTGGTGGTCTGGTGGAGCTTGACGGTGGTGGTGGTCCGGTGAAGCTTGACGGTGGTGGTGGTTCGGTGCAACTTGACGGTGGTGGTGGTCTAGCGCAGCTTGACGGTAGTTGTGGTCCGGAGCAACTTGATGGTGGTGGTAGTCCGGAGCAACTTGATGGTGGTGGTGGTCCGGAGCAACTTGATGGTGGTGGTGGTCCGATGAAGCTTGACAGTGGTTGTGGTGGTTGACGGTGATTGCAACGATGATGGAGACGGTGGCGGATGAAGTTGACGGTGGTGGTGACGATGATGATGACGGTGATAGTTGACGATGATGGTAACGGTGGTTGAAGGTGATGGAAGTTAGAGGTTTTTTTTTGAAGTTAGAAGGTTGATGGTGGTGTTTGAGAAGATAAGACGGGGATATGTGTTTGTTTGAAAAGGAGACAAAGAAGACTCTTGGATCCAAGGGCCATTCAAGTGAAGCACGGGCTTTAGGCCTCCAAAATTTTAGGGCCTCCTTTTAGAAAAATATATATATAAATGTAATATTTAGTTTCAGGACACTTAACATTAGTATTGTTGTATTGTAGTTGTAAGAATCCTAACTTTTCTCTATACGCTGGTTCGAATCTTAGGAGCATATTTTTTTAATTGATATTTTTAAGTTTTAATGACTATAATGTTGTGTTGTTCCATGATTATCAACACTGAATCAAAATCAGAACCGAGAGTTTATCACTGTAGTTATGTTCCTCCTCCTTTTCGTATGTTTTTTTCTATATTTCTATGTAAAATCAAAATCCAAAGTATGAAGTTGGTCATTTAAAAATGTTAAAAGTTTTTTAAAAGGGCCCTGATTTTTATTTCGCTTTAGGCCTTCAAATAGGTTGAGCTGACCTTGCTTGGATCATTCCAGGGCCGGCTCTTGGCCCGGCCAATCCGTGCCATCACTCGAGTCCCAAATTTTTAAAAGACCCGAAACGTTTTTATAAGCTTTTATAAATATAGTAAATTATGTATTTAATATACGCATTCATTTGTTTTACATAAAATTGTTGGTTATGGAGTGGAAAAAACCATCTCCCTATAATGTAAGGGTCTCGAGTTCAAGCCTTGGCTCAACCACAAAGGTCTAATTTTTTAATTCATTTCCCCTTACCACAATTTTGGGCCCAGTTTTTTATTTCGCCCGAGGCCTAAATTATTTTAAGAGTTTGCCTAAATTATTTTGAGAGTTTTTGGAGACGGCTCTGAATCATTCTATTTTCAATGGTCAGAATGAGGTCTGGCAAAAGCACACGAATCGGGTCTTTAGGGGCAACAGCAATACACAACTTGATGTGGCCCCAATTGCTCCATGTTAATTCATTTCCCGTTACCACAATTTTGGGCCCAGCTTTTTATTTCGCCCGAGGCCTAAATTATTTTAAGAGTTTGCCTAAATTATTTTGAGAGTTTTTGGAGACGGCTCTGGATCATTCTATTTTCAATGGTCAGGATGAGGTCTGGCAAAAGCACACGAATCGGGTCTTTAGGGGCAACGACCATACACAACTTGATGTGGCCCCAATTACTCCATGTTAAATATGATTTAGTTCTATATCCCTAAAAGTATATGTGTTTATAAATAATAATCATATTCGTCAATTAAACTCTTAAGCACCATCGATGTGTAATGCGCTTTCAAGCTCTCTTTCCTTTAAATATTTTCATTAAAAATAAAATCAAGAGAGTTTTGTAAGCAAAAACAATAGATTTGAGAAGAAATGATTTTAAAAATTAAAATCTAACTTCATGAAACACGGGTTGAATGTCAAACCCCACTCTACTTTAGTGTATATCATTCATTTACATTATGTCACCTATGCAAGGGAACATAGTTATACCCCACGACACATGATTAATTAACACTGTGGATTGCAAAACGAAGATGAACCCGACATGCAAATTCGAAACTTAAAACATACCAGACGAGTATTAGAATGAGGCTGGGAACAAATAACTTTCTAATAATTTCACAGGTATGATATTCTAGGAACTCCATTCATAAGTTAATATAGAAAACACTTTATATTAAAGGATGATTTAGTGCTTTGTTATAAACGACGGGAATACTTTGTATGTTCACAATCACTGCGTTGTACTCACAGAGAAGACTTAAATGCTTGAAATCGCAGTTGAAACGAGTAGCAGAAGTGAACTCTTGAACACCAGAAAACGATTTGTGTGTTTTGGAGATTTATTGTGTATTCGTGAGTGTTTTAGTATGTTTTCAACTAAGGTAATCCTTTTGATTTTACACTTCAAACCAAAATCAAAATTGTCCAAAAAATTAACTAGTTATCAATGTGGGGTTAGTTAGCTCACTTGATAGAGGCACATAACTCTCTTACTGAGGAGGTCTCAGGTTTAAATCTGGACAAGAGGAGAGTTTTGTAATACTTAGTGTAAAGCACACTAAAAGTAACATTTGCCATTCAAAAAAAATATTAACTAGTTTAAGAGAAAAAGTTAAATTGTTTTAAATGTTATTAATAACAATTTAATTGGTTTAACGATTGTTTATTCACTAATTGTAACCGTAACACCTTTCAATAGAAAGGTTCTACTGTTTATCGATAACTGATAAGCAATAACTCGGCAATAGTAACTTACCATCAATGATAACTTGTGAGCACTTTCTCACCATAGACGATAAGTTGTCAAAAGATCCATTTCAAACAAACAACTTTAAGCTTTGCTATCTCGTTAACTTAGCTCCGTTTTAGACATGATTTGGTTTGTTACGAACCTCTCACATTGTAGAAGAAAAGCCCAGCCAATAACAATTATATTATAATAATGGGCAAATGCCAAAAAAAAAACAACAACAACACACTTTCTATTTTTTCTTACAAAAGTCCATCCACTTGTTTTGCACATAAAAAACTAACATACATTCTTTTTGTCTCATATAAGTCCCTCCAAATGGTAAATTTAAACAAAATTATTATTTTTTTACTTATTAATTATGACACAAGAAAAGAATTAAGATGAATTAATTTTTAAAATTAAATATATGGCAAACCAAAGTCTGCTGAATATAAGTGTGTTTCCTTTTCCGTTTTATATTCAACAAACAACAAATAGTATTTAGAAAACAATATAATAAAATACATGAGCTTGAATGACATAACTCAAAATAAATAAAATAAAAAACAAAAAGCATATAAAATAGTATGTATAATTTTTTTTAAAAGTTATAAACAAATGATTTTTTTGTAAGTATAATAAAGGACCGGAGAAACTTTCTAGTTATGAATCAGGTATAGAACCAATAGGTGACGCTTGGTTACAATTTAGAATCCGCTATTATATGTTTGCTCTTGTTTTTGTTGTTTTTGATGTGGAAACGGTTTTTCTTTATCCATGGGCAATGAGTTTCGATGTATTAGGTGTATCTGTATTTGTAGAAGCTTTAATTTTTGTGCTTATCTTAATTGTTGGTTTAGTTTATGCATGGCGAAAGGGAGCATTGGAATGGTCTTAGCTCCTGAATATTCAGACAATAAAAAGAAAAAACGGAAAAAATTGAGATAGTTATGAATTCCATTGAGTTTCCCTTATTTCTAATGTTTTCTTGATTTCATCCGATCATAACTAAGAATTTTTTTTTTTGGCTAAATTTAACATTTTCAGGGACTTATATAATAAAAAGGTAGAAAGTATGTTAGTTTTTTCTGAGATAAAAAAGAAAGTATGCTTTTTTATGTGAAAAAATGGAATGACACAAAAAAAGAAAGTATGTTAGTTTTCAATGTGTAAAAAAGTAAAAAAAAGAAACTTTTATGAGAAAAAAAAAAGAAATTATGTTGGTTTTTTTATGGTTTTTACCCTATAATAATTACATATAACCTTTTTTTGTCTAAAGTTAGTGAGACAACGTATTATAGAATTGCTCGTGACTCTTAGATTTTCCATTCACATCTTTTTCATTTCAAAAGCATAAGTTTGAGCATTAAGACCAAATCCAATATAATGTATTTAAGGTGTATTTGTAATATAGATAATGTGCTTGAGAGTTGGGAGGTGGGAAAATGTGATTGTGTTTTGGCTGAATTGACCGGAATGCTACTGTTTGATGAATATTATGAAAAATGGTGGGAAGGTCAGTATTGTAGATTGAAGGTAGGTATATATCTTTTGTCTCATCTCACACCGGTATTGGTAAACGATTAATAAAATAATAAACATAATATGTGTATGAGTTTACCATATACACGTCTTCTATTTAGAAATATCATATGTATAATTTCAAAAGCTAATATGATATGTATTTTTTTATCTATTTATATTATTTATTAATTTAACGCATATACTTTGTAGTTATTAATTATTTATTATTTAACGCATATACTTCGTAGTTATTAATTATTTATTATTTAACGTATATACTTTGTAGTTATTAGCAAGTGATTTTATGCTTTTTAAAATAGTTCTACAATTTTCAAAATAACATCTCCCAAAAGAAGATCTTTTAGAAGCTTTACAATTACAATATTAAGAATCACAAAACAAATCTAGGTGAGTTTCACTTTAAGATGTCACCAACAGTTTTTTTACATCCATGGTGTTTATGTGCATCTTCTGTAACATGAAAACATCGAGTCAAAATTACAAATGGTAGCCTCGACAAGACTTGCCCGCATCACATCAATTTAAACCCGAGAAACCCGGCCCAAACTAACCCAGATGTTGGGTTGGTGGGCAAAGATATCTCCATCAACCTAGGTTAATTGTCCTATTTTTCAATAAAAGTGTTTGACACTTGGTTGAATTTCATAGGTTGTTGGTTGAATTTCCTTTTTTCTTTTCCGTTTTAAACAATTAGTTTTATATATAATTTGGCTTTTTGTTTAACAACTTAAATTATTTAACTTTTTAACAAAATATAAAATGTAGTATTGTGCAAAAAAAATTTATGACGTTATGATATAAATTTTATTAAAAACGGAGTTTAAAAAAAACGTACTTTTTTTTAAATATGGTTCCGTTATAATATTTGGATTAGGTTGGGTTGTGAACGGGAGTGAAAATTTGGATTAGGTTGGGTTGTTTAAATAGAAGAGAGATAAATTAGTTTTTTATTGAAAGGTTGGGTTGAATAGGCTGTGAGGGGTGTCCAAAATACCCGAACCCGATTAACCCGACCCAACCTGAACCTGAATAAGCTAATTAGGGTCGGGTTAAATAAGGTCAAAAAATATTGATCGGGTTATTCGGGTTAATAGGGTCGGGTTTCGGGTTTGTTTTTGAAAAACAATCGGGTTTCGATTAACCCGAATAACCCGATTAGTGGTGATAGTTAACTTTAGATACAATATTGACGCAAATGTGAAATAAGTACTAAAAAGTCAATGCTGGAAGCTCTATAGATGAATTAATTATCTGCTTGTTCATGAACCGTTCGGTGGAAAATTCATTTATGTTGTGTTTATTTAATTAAAATAACTAACATAAACATGTTTCGTTTGTTCATTTATGTTTGTGAACGTTCGTTTATGATCATTCATGTACGTTTGTTTATGTTAATTCGTTAATTTTCGTTTACATATTAGTAAAAAAATATTAAATATTATTTCTATTTTACAAATTATATCACCATAATATGTTTTATGTTTGTTTGTTTGAATCAATTTAAGTGTGTTCATTTATGTTCGTTTGTGTTCGTTTACGTATATACCACCCGTTTGGGTGTGTCCCATCCGTGACTCGGTTGCTATTAACACATAACTTATCAATCAAAAAGACACACTAGTTAATTGTTGCAAAAGCATATAAGTTTTAAGTTGTACCAAACAAAATACACTAATAAGTTATGTTCCATCATAGAAAAAACATCAATTGTAGCCAAATAACACACAAATCACTTCTTTTTTGGCATTGCTGACTTCTTACTTTGTGGACATGGAGGGATGTAAATAACTCTCGATCTTAACACCCATTCCGTTCTACTCTTGCATTCTTCATTCTCGACTTAAACATTATTAGATATGAATAAAACATGTTCAATGGTAGACAAAACATTTAAACAAGCTAGATCATCTAATGCAATGGGTCCTTGGTTTACAAATCTTATTAAACAAATGACATCATTGATTGAGCAAGTGTTTTGAGCATTTGAACAAATTAGACAAGTTGTAAACCACAAACATCATACCCTATTCTTCAAGTTGTAAGCAACATCCGACTTGTTTCTTGATTCTTTTTGTTTCTTTTTTTTTTTTAAACTTTTGGTCTGTCTGGATAAATAGAGAATAAGGTATGATGTTTGTGGTTAATCTTAACTTGTTCTATGTATCATTAGATCGTATCAATGGATTGAGGATTGGTACAGAAAATATACCGGAAACATTAGTAGCAGGAGCAGCAACATCGGTTGCAGGAGCAGCACCTCCACCCATACCCGGCCCATCAGCAATAATCTGGTTACAAACCCCTTCAGCTCCTTCATCGTTTCTTCAAACTCTTCATCGGTAGAATCAGAAGCAGCAACAGAAGCAGAAGCAGCAACATCGGTAGAACCAGAAGCATCGGCCGAACTAGCAACATTGGCAAAAGCAGCAACATCTGCAATATAGTTAATTATGCAACCAACACATATAGTTAGACCTGGCAATTCCAACCCATTTGGTAAATGAACTTCACTCATTCCAGCTCTTAACTCAAAACCCATTTATGTCTGTTTCTTAAACCATTGCTTTATTATACAACTCCATGTATACACGATTCTATAACATTAAGTATTTTTATTATACTATTATATCGTTTATATATATATACATCACAAATTTGTTGTGTTTTTATATGTTTATGTATTAAAATGGTATACAGCTTTAAAATTTATATCATTTTCATTATTTATCCTAACATTTTAAATATGACCCCAGAATTCAAAAGAGATTTTGAGTAGTTTGTCCAATAACATAATAGAATTTATAACCTAAATCAGTCTATTTATAAGTAACTGGTCTAGACTCGTACATCTAATTCAAACTAAAAGTTGAGGCGAAGAATTATGTACAAAATTGTTTTTCATTTACATAAAGATTCAATAAATTTGATTTTATGGTTTGTATTTTTAATTATGTTAAATATATTAGAAAAATTGTATTTTTTACTTGATAGATTATTTTAATACAAAAAATGGTTTAAATTATTAATTCTATTGAATTTATAACCTAAATCAGTCTATTTATAAGTAACTGGTCTAGACTCGTACATCTAATCTATATAACTATATAAAACAAATCTGATGGGCAGAGATGTAACTTTACACTGCCTACAAATTTTAACGCCTACTCGTTAAAAAACATCACCTTCACTTTGATGCATCTCCCAATCGAGATCGCCCATTGGAGTTAGCAATAAACGCGTAAATTCTCGTGTGGCAGATTCATTATCCTTGGAGATGGCCGGAGTTCCCTCACTCGAGCAAGTAGTACTTGGAATTTGCGCGTTTATCGCTAACTCCAATGGGCGATCTCGATTGGGAGATGCATCAAAGTGAAGGTGATGTTTTTTAACGAGTAGACGTTAAAATTTGTAGGCAGTGTAAAGTTACATATCTGCCCATCAAATTTTTTTATATAGTTATATAGATTAGATGTACGAGTCTAGACCAGTTACTTATAAATAGACTTATTTAGGTTATAAATTCAATAGAATTAATAATTTAAACAATTTTTTATATTAAAATAATCTATCAAGTGAAAAAATACAATTTTTCTTATATATTTAACATAATTAAAAATACAAACCATAAAATCAAATTCGCTGAATCTTTATGTAAATGAAAAACAATTTTGTACATAATTCTTCGCTTCAACTTTTAGTTTGAATTAGATGTACGAGTCTAGACCAGTTACTTATAAATAGACTGATTTAGGTTATAAATTCTATTATGTTATTGACCAACTACTCAAAATCTCTTTTGAATTCTGGGGTCATATTTAAAATGTTAGGATAAATAATGAAAATGATATAAATTTTAAAGTTGTATACCATTTTAATACATAAACATATAAAAAACACAAGGAATTTGTGATGTATATATATAAAAACGATATAATAGTATAACAAAAATACATAATGTTATAGAATCGTGTATACATGGGGTTGTATAATAAAGCAATGGTTTAAGAAATAGACATAAATGGGTTTTGAGTTAAGAGTTGGAATAACTTAAGTTGATTTACCAAATGAGTTGGAATTGCCAGGTCTAACTATATGTGTTGGTTGCGTAATTAACTATATTGCAGATGTTACTGCTTTTGCCAATGTTGGTGGTTCTGCCGATGCTTCTGGTTCTGCTGATGTTGCTGCTTCTGCTTCTATTGCTGCTTCTGGTTCTACCGATGAAGAGTTTGAGGAAAAGATGAAGGAGCTTGAAGGGGTTTGTAACTAGATTATTGCTGATGGGCCGGGTATGGGTGGAGGTGCTGCTCTTGCAACCGATGTTGCTGCTCCTACTACTGATGTTTCAGGTATATTTTCTATACCAATCCTCAATCCATTGATACGATCTAATGCTACATAGAACAAGATAAGATTAACCACAAATATCATACCCTATTTTCTATTTATCCAGACAGACCAAAAATTTAAAAACAGAAACAAAAATAATCAAGAAACAAGTCGGATGTTGCTTACAACTTGAAGAATAGGGTATGATGTTTATGGTTTACAACTTGTCTAATTTGTTCAAATGCTCAAAACACATTGCTCAATCAATGATGTCATTTGTTTAATAAGATTTGTAAACCAAGGACCCATTGCATTAGATGATCTAGTTTATTTAAATGTTTTGTCTTCCATTGAACATGTTTTATTCACATCTAATAATGTTTCAGTTGAGAATGAAGCATGCAAGAGTAGAACAACCCAACCTAATCCAAATTTTCACTCCCATTCACAACCCAACCTCATCCAGATATTATAACGGAACCATATTAAAAAAAAAAGTACGTTTTTTTAAAACTCCTTTTTTAATATAATTTGTATCATAATGGTCACAAATTTTTTTTGAACAATACTGCATTTTTATATTTTGTTAAAAACTTGAATAATTTAAGTTGTTAAACAAAAAACCAAATTATATATAAAACTAATTATTTAAGACAAAAAGGAAAAAAGAAAATTCAACCAACAACCTATGAAATTCAATCAAGTGTCAAACACTTTTATTGAAAAATGGGACAACCTAGGTTGATGGAGAAATCTTTACCCACCAACCCAACCTCTAGGTTTTGTTTATCGTCTCGTATTCCGGTATATGAAAGAGTTTATTGACTCTATACAATATGATTTGATTAATCAAGTGAGTTTTCGTAGATATTCATAAACTTTGTTTATTGCATTAAATTATATATATTTGAAATCTAACTTTTGTATTTATCTGACGACCAATCTTTCCCAGTCTTGTCTATAATGGGCGAGTGAAGAAAGATAACAGGTGGGCATGGAAGCTATCGGTCGTGAACCAGAAAGAATGAGCCGCTTCAATACCAAAAGGAAGAAATCAGCACTTGCTTCTTGAGCTGGTACAACATTTTAGCTTTGGAATGAAGAAGGGTATTTTGAAGAATCTCAAATTGAGAATTTAGTGGTAGATTTAATGTCGGGATTTATTAAAAAGATGTTTTGATCTTGTAAGCATTAATTTGTGTTTCATACTTTTGTAATTCCGTATACTTGAACGAGTTGTTGGGTTGTTTAATACTAGTTAACGTTTGTCATGAGCATAGCATGTGCATTTGTGTGTAATTGGAATTATATTGTGAAATATTACTAAAAATTCTGGAATTTTGCAAAAATATTAAAAATTTATATTTTTTTTTCTTGTCTTATTTTTTGGTGCTATGGAGATTTATTTTTTGGTGTTATGGAGATTTGTTTTTTCTTGTCTTATTTTTTGGTGCTACGTAGATTTGTTATTATTTGACACGTGTTACTTCTATATTAATTTTTTGGTGGTATGTTTAAAGATTTCATGGTGGAGTGACTTGTTGTTTTTTTTTTTTTTTTTTTTTTTTTTTTTTTTGTGGTGTGTTTGAAGATTTAATGGTGGTGAGAGTTGTGTTTCATCATTGATTTTTTGGTGGTGTGTTTGGAGATTTAATAACAGCACCAACAAATCTCATTATTTGGTGGTATATTTATTGGTGCTCTATGATACAACATAAAATAAAGCATAAAATACACCACCAAAAAAATTATTTTGTACAAGTGTATGGTTCGATTATCGGATAAAATATATAGCCTAGAAAACTTGAGAAACCCCTCCTGTTAGCAACCCCATAGATGTATGTAATCACTAATGTATAAATGTGAACTTACGTACTCTGAAGTGCACATCATGAAGAATTCATAGTGTAAGTTGCATGGAATTTTCGTAAATTTAGAAAAGTAATATTATACCATCTTATCAACTTTGCACACTAACTTTACATATTTTTTAACGTTCTACAATGAAATGATCAATGTCACACTAATTAAAAGTAAAATTGTCTAAAATTAATGCTGTCTTGCTGTACATGTTCATCTTCGACTATGGGGTCCATTCGTTAACACTTCATTTGCGTAAGCTTTAAAGGCTAGCTACGTTTATCTTCCCATGAAAATAATTACAACAAACTGTACGTACTATAATTATTTATTCATGATAATTCCTATATTATTATGCACTTGTAGGTTATCTTATAATTATGTGGTTAAAGTATAGATCTAGTTAGTTCTTTTTATTTTTTGAACGAGGACAATTTCATTAACACAAACACAACTAACTCTAGCAAGGAGCTAGAAGCCACAAAATACAACATATTTACACCAACCTAGCTCATAAAACAAGAGACGTAAGCATGCATGGCCAGTAAGTTTACCTAAGTATCAAGACATATATTATAGCATCTAGATAGGTGTATGATCTATCGCTTATTTATTTCATTTATATTTTGACACGCTAATTCACACACCAACTAAACTACTCTTAAATCTACACATGTTCACCACAGGACCTGAACCTTTTCATCACACGATGATATCATGAGGTTACAAACCCTTAGGTATATTACTTATTTAAGATCGCAAATTAATTTTTCTTAGACTATCAAGTAATTTACAAAATATAGACATAGTAATGGTACAGTCTATTAAAAAAACTGGTTCAAAAGTTTTATGTCTGAACATATGTTTTCATTACAATAAGACAAATTAAAATAAATAAACATGAAGTTTTGTAACTGAGCATTGAACCTAGGGTTACTGTATTGTTTTTTCGTGAACATAATGACCGGCAAGTAATTAATATGCCCGACTAAATTAAGATTTCACGGTGATTTGGATCTGTTTGGGATAAAAACTGTACATAAATGTTGTTTTATATACAAAACTAGTAATAGTAATAGTAATAAACAACCCCCGCGTTGCGGCGGGGGCGAGCACTAATGTCACACTACTGCCAGTGACCACCCACACTGAAGTTGCGGTGTTAACGCGAAAAAATTAAACCGAAGCGTAAAACATAGAATAAAAAAACTAAGTTGATCTAGGACTCGCGTTTTACGATGAACTCGCGTCTATTTTCCCGTTTGACAGGTTCCTCGTAATCTACATATAATATATATCATTACTACTATACAAACCATAATGCAAACATTACAACAACCATTGCATCAATATGTTGCAAATTATATTTATACAAGATTTTGACTTTAACTAATTAGATTATTATAAATAATAATTTACAAATAAAACAACACAACTTTGAATGGATCAAACCGATTGAATATGGTAAGATAATGAAACCATTATTTCATTAGGGTACAACCATTTAAGCACAATTTACAACCATACATGCATAAAAACAGATTGAATTTGGTAAGGTAATGAAACCATTGTTTGATTAAGGTACAACCACTTAAGCACAACTTACAACCAATATTTGATTAAGGTACAAACATTTAAGCACAAC
The DNA here is from genome assembly GCF_002127325.2 of Helianthus annuus. NCBI lineage: Eukaryota > Viridiplantae > Streptophyta > Magnoliopsida > Asterales > Asteraceae > Helianthus > Helianthus annuus. The sequence continues at coordinate 164,277,043 of NC_035434.2, read as the reverse complement.
TTACAACTAAACATGAATACATTATTAAGGTACAAGCACTTAAGCACAACTGACAACCAATATTTGATTAAGGTACAAATATTTAAACACAGCTTACAACTAAACATGCATACTAATATTTCAAATAAATAGTATATAAATATTAATATTAATATTAATAGTATATAATCTAATGCAACAATACAAATTAATAGTATTAAACTTTAAGCAATGGATACAACTCTTAATGCAACAATATGTTGCAAAATAATAATATATAAATAGAGAAAACGAGAGAGAATATTGAGGGAATTTTCTAATTCTCGCTGATAACTTGAATAATTATACAGAAAGGGTTTATACTTTATATACAAAACAAAGAAAACGAAAAAAAAAGAAAAAAAAAATAATTCTCCCTTCTCACACTATCATGCATGCATCCCATTCCTAAGTTATTTATCCCAAGAACTACGAGTAGAGAAGTCCATTCTTGTCTACTCACATTGGTAATTGTCTTCTACAAATATGGTATGAGTTTAAATCCCAGGTGATATTTAGGAGTAAGAAAACGGTTGTTAAAAAAAGTAGAATAGTGGGTTAGTGGTTTCCCATTCAATTCGTGGTCGATTTTCCTTTGTTTTGTACGCCTGTAAAAGCTCGTTTAATTGCAAGATGAGGATATCAAGAAAGAGATGAATTAGTCTTAAGTATCCCTTATTATGTTTTATATCTTTTACACTCAAAATTGCGTTGAACGTGTTTAATACAATTAAACTTTTTTTTAACGACTACTCGACCGCCGCCAGCCTCTTGGCTCTCCCAGATGCGTGAAAACCCGACCTCCACCAGTCCTAAGGCACGACAATGGAATAATCGGTAAAACATCGCCTCCCATCCAAGACGAACCGGCACCACCCGTATTCGTCCTTCACCTGGATGCCGTAGTAAAACAAGTTCATATTTCAACTCATCATGAGTATGTCCATGCATCAGTAGGAACTTTGGAGCAATAGCAACTGCTTAGTCGTAATTGAGCGGTAGTAACGTGTGAGCTCGAAGTGCAAATACGCTATCAAAGCATACATTGCGCTCAACGCCCATGCCATGTGCATCGATGTGTAGTATGTGTGTGCATGTGCAAGTGCAAGTTAGGGTGCTTCGCACCCTAAAGGTCCTCGGCCATGAAATGCTCCAATCTTGAGGTTTCGTCGGTTATATTTACTTTTGAGCAAATAGTTCTTAAACTGATAATTTAAAACATACGCACCAGAAATTTAAACAATCCAAACATTCGAGTCAAATACAACCATGGTCTAGATGTCTCAAAACGAAAACAAAACAAGATATGGATGTGAGTCTCTTGCCAGGTAGACTCCGCAAGTGGCACTACCATCATCAGAAACTCTTAACTATCTAACTTTAACCTAATGTGCATACTAAAAGTTAGCTACGCTAATTTGGTTCTAGTTTAAAGAAAACATGAAATGATTCTAATAAAACGTTCATTTATTAAAACATTTCCATTCAGAATATACATTAAACTTAACATTTATCTTTAGAAGTAATGCAACATTCACCACCAAGCGATCACCGTTGCTCCTATCATAGTATGTACAACTATTGGTAGCCCTGTAGATCACCACCCTATGAATGCAGCCTCGTAGATGAAGGCCTTTGTTGCAGCCCCGTGGGTAACTACTCTTCTTGAAGCCTAGTAGGAACTGCCTATCAAGTGCTCTCCACGTGCCAGGTTCACAACCATAGACCATAAACAAGTCTTTCAGCCTCATTTGGTAACTGCCATCTCGTATGTAACTTTACTTTAGCTATATCTTTCGCGTATCTTTACCTTTCAATTGTACATGTATAAGGTTATGTTTAATTAAAATATCATTTAAAAACATTACATTAATTATTTGAAAACGTTTCCTAAGAACATTCGGACTAGTAGCCCAAAACTATTCGTTTCTTTAACTTTTATACATTAACTTTCATGTTATTATATTACATTCCTGAGTATGTATATCCTTCAACACTGTCTAAAAGGGGTTTAGAAACTCCTCTGTAGTACAGGTCTATAAGTCACTACAGAAAACGGAAGGTTCGTGAAGGGGTATGGCCCCAAAAAAGCCGCGCAGACCTTCCTACAGGTCGTGCGCAGGGCCATACTCCTTAATCAACAAGAGGTTCAATCACAACCTCGCGCGGGCTACTCCAGCATTGACTGACCTCGCGCGGGGTCTAAACAAGAAAGAACATTCATCTCAACACTTAGCTTCCTAAATAAGAGTCTTCAGCAACTATAATCCTGCGCGGGCTAGTTACGTGCTCAGTAAGGGCCGCGCATGACCTGTAGCGCATGACCACTTCAGAAAGTACGAAAGGTACAGGTGGCAGATAAAAAGAGCCAATCCGCGTCCTTCAGACCCTGCTCAATCGTGCTCCACGATCATCTGATGTGCAGGAGACAAAAAGTACTCAAGGACACCTACGTGGCACCAATCACAGGGCAGAGACATCTGCCCCACGATCTCCACTTACCTGCTGATGGCAGAGGGACAACGAGGCCGACAGCAGTGACACGTGGCTCCAATCACGGTGCGCCAGCACCGGAAAACTTCTAGAAGCCATTAACGGTCGACACCAGTGAGACAAGGAGCATATTCGCTATGTTGTCGCCTTCCGGCCCAAGGCCCATCAGCCCACATCCTCTACACCTCTCCAGCTATAAATAGAGACCTTAGTTCACAGGTTGATTCATTCTATTTCCTCTACTCTCACTCTTAACTCACTATAATCTCCTCAAAGCAGATACTTATTCTCACGCCGGAGTCTGGTTAAGAGGGAAACCCCCATATTCCCCTCTTAACGAGCTAACGGTGTTTCTGTCTTGCAGGATCATCCGGTCATTAAGGAGCTCAGGAAACCAAAGAAGATTAACCTTTATGGTTGAAACATAAACCAGATGTAACACCTCGAAATTTTGCGTCCAATAAAGTATTGACACGTGTCTTGAGTTTACACGTGGTGTTAAATACTAAATAAAGGACTAAAGTTGACAAACATTGAAAGTATGTAAATTCGAGGGTAAAAATGCCAACGAGGGATAAATATACTGTACAGTAACCCTAAATGATGCTCGTACCTTCAAACAGATAAATCATGGATCGTACGGAACGAAATGCGGAAGAAAGTGAGAGATTACAAACTACAGGGGTTAATTGTGTCAACATGTTTAAGTTATACCTCTGAGTGACCCTTTAACATACCCGAGGCTTTGTGACAGTAAATTACGCTCACTAGAATATACGATATAAATTTTGCGAAGTTCCGTTTTAAAACGAGAAAGTTATGATCAATTTCGTATGCGAGGGGTTAGAAGCGTCAACAATGAAAGTTAAGGCTTTTCGGATAGTAATTAAACTAACCAGGGACTTAACGATGCGGGTAAAAGTCACGAGGCCCTTATTCGTAAATAATCGAGGCCCAAATTGCAAAGTTACCCCTTCGAAACCGAAAGGCCAGGGCAATAATGGCAAAAGATTTGAAAATCTTGAAATACAGCTCTCAGGCAACCCGCGTTAGAGAAACAAGGAAGCTCACGCGGGCCGCGAGCCATATGCAGATTCGTTGCCTGACAAGAGGATCCAGGCGACCCGCGTAAGAGTAGCCTGATCCTTCACGCGGGCCGCGTCAAGGCGCCAGATGCAGAAAACATGCACAGTTCACTGTTTGCTATTTTAACCGACCTTGGATGCAATTATGGCAGCATGGGCGCCCTCTACACGTCCCCTAACACTCAAGGACAGTTGTTGAACATCCATGATCAATTATAGGCCTTGTTGTAATGATCGAATGCCCCAAAGTTCACTATAAAAGGCCATGTAGTGCACACATTTGAAACACACCTCAAACCTGCTTTCTTGATCACTTCTGGAGCTCAAGAGCATTCTTCTAACATCTCTGGTCGTGTACCAAGCTTCTGTAAGTATGCCTAACCCTTTGTGGTTTAGTTTTCCATAGTTTTAGCTTAAAAGTCAATCCGTCGTAATTAACGATTGACTTTTCGATAAATCACAAATGGTCCAGTGGTTTGTCGAATCAAAGGTAGTTATATGTTGGTAATCATGTAGGCTTTAAACCCCTAAAAGGGCACCCTCTGATTCCCACTCTAACTAGTCCGATTGTCGAGTCAAACTTGCTTAGAAAAAGTCAACAGAATGCTATTTTGCGAATTTATGCATAATCGGCAATGTAGATAGCGTGTAACCTATTTTAACACTCATATAACATGATAATAAGTACATTAACTAGTCTAAGCTTGTTTGATCCGACCGTTTTCTGTTTTGACCCGGTTCGGAACCGAAAGTCACAAAACTTTGACTTTTGCTTTGACTTCAGTTCTGACCCGTTTTGGTATGATTTAGATATGCCTTAGGACTCTCTTAGGACCAGGTTACATGATGGTATAACCCTCTGTGACCGGTTCGTTGTTTGTCCAAGTCTTTAACACATTTCCGTTAAATGCTTAAAAGTTGACCATAACGCACTTTTTACTTTAAAACGAGAATTTTGGACACGTGAAAGGACAATAACCTTAGTTACTGATTTCTAAGCATGTCCCTAAAATTTCACGTCAATCCGAGGTCCAGAATAGGAGTTATGCTAAATAGCGCAACTACGGAAACTTTAGTAATTAAACGGCGCAATTAGCATAACGCCTATCTAAACCCAGATTTCAACACCAAACCTTTTACACACTGATGTAAAATAATATTTTGGAATTTTTAAAGATTTTTAATTATTTTTAACCTGCTCATAACCTGTGGTTATGGCATCGGTTCGGTAAATACCGAATATACCCTTTTCAAGCATAACTTGAGTTCTACAAGGTCTTTTGACCCGATTCCAGTTGCTACTGATTTTAAATAATAAATAGAGTATTTTGGACTTTATAAACTGTACGGAAAACTCAGATTTCCTGTAGAACTCAGAAACCTCTTTTATAATCTTTAAAATGACCGAAATACCCCTACGGGGCATATAATGGATTTAAACTCGTTACGGGCATTACGGAAGGTATCCTACTGATACCACAACCTCTTCAAAGCATATTGACTTAGGAAACTTGTGTAGGACTCTTACGGTTACCCGTTACGCCTTTGCACACACGGTCCGGTTTATGTAACTAGTTTACATAAACTAGCCGAAACGGGTCAAACCTTATTGTTTTGACCTCAAAATCCAGAGTGTGGTTATATTACCCATATGAAACAAGTCTTCAAACTTGTTGGGTCCAAACCACATTCCATTCTCGGTTTTCGCCTTTCACGCGATTAAACCGTAACTATCCTTTGAAACTGACCGGTCTAAGCTAAGGCTAAATTAAAGACCCGTTAGGATTCTAATAGGTTGTTTTAAACCTTTGTTCCAGAGTAGGAGACCAGTAAAAGAAACTTGCATTTGTTTATTAAGGATAATACTTGCTCAGGTAAATACTTTTAACTTATTTTCCGTTTTACGGGCTTGGGTTACGGTATTTAAAATACCGCTTGGTCGGGAAATTGACCCCAACTCTTTAGTAGTCGGGTGATTTCAGTGTGACCCATTCAAAAATTGATTTTGTTGGCTTTACGCTTTTGGGAGCTTAATGACCATGTCCCGGATATCCTTGGCATCATTTTACGAAATGGCCATGACCCCGACACACGGGTGTAGGCGTACACCCGTAATGTGTCTATATTATTAAAGGTATAACCGTTGGTTTTCCCGCCACGGCTTTATGCTTTGTGGCGTGTCTATTAACCTTAAACCCGGCACGACCCGGGCGACCGAACGCATAGTAAACATGTAATTCTTTTACAAGATTTAATTATAAATTATCCCAAGTTATAAAGAGTTTGTGCCTTGTGCATTCAAATCAATTTTATTAAACATTTTACAAAAGTGTCGGTTGAATGTATTTACCAGTGTAAACTGACGTATTTTCCCCAAAAATATTAATGCAGGTTCTACTCGTAATAGGCTGGCCACTCCTTAGCATCGTTAGAGTCTCGCAAGCTTGGGATGCCAATATCTGTTGAACAATATTTTATATCTTATTTTGATCCCCGGTGGATTTTATTTCGACGATTGTGATACTTGGATATTACATTCAATAGTTGAAATATATTTATCTTTATGCTTCCGCTGTGCATTTATATATTGTGTGGTTTGACTATATTGTTGCCAACTACGTCACAGTAATCCCCACCGAGCCCACCGGTGATGTACGTGGAAATCGGGGTGTGACAGGTTGGTATCAGAGCCAACATTGAGTGAATTAAACACTATCCATATGTGTTTAATCTCAATGACACAATTGCACATACTTGAGTCTAGACAAGAACATAGGACAAATTCGAATTTGTTATTCCAGTTTGTCTTTTATTGTTTATTGTGATTTAAAGATTTGTTAAGCAGGAATTATGCCACCAGCAATTAGAAGAGGAGGAAGAGGCAAAGGGCCGATCACTACTCACAATGATCACGAGGCCGGACCTTCAAACATGCGAGCTCCTTCCAGCACAAAGAGCGAAGAACCTCAGAGACGTAGAAGAAACCTCTTTGAGCCAGCAAGACGGTCTACCTCACACAGTTCAATACCTTCATACCGTCACTCTTTTGGACCAGATTCGGAGAACAATCCCAGCAACCCTCAACCTTCGTTTATACCTCTCCAGCGATCTGCTTCACACCGTTCCTATGGCGATCCTACTTCTTTCTTTCAAGGCTGATTTAACCCGGCTGATTATGTCCAAGAACCAATAGGTTATAACCCTTTAGGACCTGAAGACCATTTCTCCGAAGATAATGCGGTAGATATGGACGAAGACACGGATCCCATAGAACCTGCAAGAGGTACTCCCAACCATCCAATCGAGATCTCTGATGGGTCATCCTTCCATGGAACACCCTATCAAGGTCCCGACAGTTACCAGGCGAGGTTTAACCAGTGTGATTGGTACTTCACACCTTCTCATCACTTCTCGCCTCATGAGCAGCAGCAGCAACAGGATCCTTCCAAGGTTTCGCGTTTCGTGGCAGTTACGCCACCGCCTCCACCGCCACCAGTTCAGCAAGCACCTCCTGATCTGCCAAGGCGTAGGAAATCAGGCGCGCGGATGTCTACCCGAGGAGGGAAATTCCACTTCAGCACCCCTCGCCGCTCGAGTGCAAGTCACTTTCCGCCAGTGCCTGAAGAACCACAGTTAGGGGAACCTTCTGGTCACCCTGCAGAGGTGAATTCTGCACCAGTTGCACCACCTCCGCCACCATTCGGATATGACAATCCGATACGAGCGTACGCCGGTTCCACCGCGTACAACCCGTTTGAGCAGCCGACTCACACGCACTACAACTACAATTACGATGCCGACCCATACGTGGTAGCGGCTAATTACAATGCCCTCCATCCCGACAGAGCTTATGGAAACCTTTGGGGAGTAGATTACTCAGCTCATGGGTATCCAGCACCTCCTAGACCTCCGGTTCAACAACCATCGCAGCAGCCATGTTTTTCTCCACTGGAGCAAGAAGAAATTCTCCACCGTCTAAACCGCGTGGAACGAGACTTTGAGCAAGAACGTAAAAGTAATCGTGGATTCCTCAAGGGCTAAGCAAACCTACTAAAAGGGAGGAAGAAACGAGATCATTAGTCTCTTCATGTACTATAGTATTTACTATTACAATCAAGTCCCTGCGAGGACATTTGCCTTAAGTATTTTAGTCCCTGCGAGGACATTTATCGTGTTTAGTCCCTGCATGGACAATTGCATTTCAGTCCCTGGGTGGACTTATCTTTTAGTCCCTGTGCGGACATCTATCTATGTATTTGGTCCCTGCGTGGACTTGTTTTCTGTAAACCTCTGCGTAGGTATTTATTTACTTAAAAGTCCTGTTTAGGGCAGTGTGTAACCATTATTATGATTAATGGAATACATGTTATAAATTTCATTTTGTTATTATATACAATGAATCAAAGATTATTCCTTTTTAAATTAATCTGCCTAAATAAAGAATCTTAATAGTGAAACCTAGCCTGGTGTCATTATAAGACCTGGCCAAGATGGTAAGACTTAATTAAAAGATTCAGATTCCAGTTAACCTCTGTAAACACGTTAACATCCTTGACAGATGTGATTCGTTAAAAATCACACCGTCATTCTCATACAAGAATCCTTCAAAGGATTCCAAGACCCAAATTAATGATCTATAAATCATGGGCTAAATCGTCAATAAAGATGATCATTTATCAAACATCCATTGGTGATGTAGTGCCCACGGGCCATACTTATTGTCATATAAGACAAAAGACAGTTGTAGTCTATGACTCCCTGTCAGAAAGGTAAAAGGACTACGGTTCAAACCTCCATGCCTTGATTCTCTGTAATCCCGGCTTATATTATAAAAACGTCCTTGTGACTAGGCTTTTGTGCGACTAACTATATTATTTGTAAATAGGATAAGTTATATTCAAATCCTAAATAAAAGTGAGTAACAAATTAACCAAATATGGTCTATGTTTACCATGGTTAATGAATTGCCATAAAAGACAATTCCATAATAAGCTCCTAAATAAAACTTTGTCATTATCTTCTGTAGAAGATTCGAGTTACAATGGCTGAACCAAGTGGAGTAAATAGTCATTCGAAGGAGGATGACAATGATAACGCTCAGATTCATTTAACGGGCGCTGAACTAAAAGCTTTGGTAGACAACGCTGTTAAGGCAGCCTTGGATCGACAGTATGAAGATTACACCGAGTCCCGAAGCAGAACCCTATCTACACCACACTCAAAGCCAAAAACCCACTCTAAATCTCACAGCAAACCATCCTCGACTCCGTCTAAGCCTAAGAAGGACGACGATAGACACTCATCCAATAAGAATAGCGTCCACCCTAAGAAGAAAGTGGTCGATGATGCACCTCGCGCCAGGGGTTGCACGTATAAGTATTTCGTTTCCTGCAAACCCTGAGATTTTACTGGGGAAAAGGGCGCGGTGGATTGTGTGACCTGGTTAGACGAGATGGACACTGTTGTGGACATCAGTGGTTGTGCTGAGAGAGACTTGGTGAAGTTTGTTTCACAGTCGTTCAAGGGTGAAACCCTAGCGTGGTAGAGATCTCTGGTTCAAGCCTCTGGAAAGGCAGTTTTGTATAGCATGACATGGGAGGAACTTATGGCTCTCATCAAGGAAAATTATTGCCCTCAGCACGAGGTTGAGAAGATAGAGTCTGACTTCTTATCGTTGGTCATGAAGAACCTGGATTTCCAGGCATATCTCACGACTTTCAACACTCTGTCGAGATTGGTTCCGTATCTTGTTACACCGGAACCCAAACGGATTGTGCGCTTCATTGGGGGTTTGGCCCCAAAAATAAAAGCTAGCGTAAAGGCTTCTAGGCCTGCTACCTTCAGATCTGTGGCAGATATATCTTTGTCTCTCACGCTTGATGTAGTGAGGCAGAGATGTAACGACTCACACAAAAATGTCCTAACCCGCTCCGTAAGTGGAAACCCGGACCCTGAAACCCTTGTAATTCAATAAATGTCAACCCATTGATTTTTCTCATATCCTAATTCAACAATTGACAAATCATTCTCGTACTTCTATTTCATTTGAGCTTGTTGATTCCGAGTCAGTTGACAATCAAAATAAGTTTCCTTTGGCAAATCATTCACAACTTGTAAACATTCACATCTATTGATCATATATCCTTTTGGCTTGAACCTAATCACCTTGGAAACTATATCATTTCATCCCATTCATTTGAACATCTCATCTTTTGAAATATCCAGATTCGCTTCCTTGAAACTCTCAGTTAAATTTGAAAATGGTGAATTTATTCGGTCACCGTAATTATTAAATTCTTACAGCAATTTGCAGTGTCTGTATAAATTTGTAGCCTGTACTAATAATAAACCCTATTCATACATCATTTCGTTTGATTCGTCATTTTAATAGTCTTCATACAGTTATGTATTCAGACCATGATACACTAAATTCTATTGTATTGCCTAGTGTATCCTTACCATTTAAGTAAGCTATATTGATTTTTGGGTTAATCATTGACAAATCATTTTTCATACTTCCATTCACAAAATAAAGATTTATCAATTCAGAATCTCCCTCAATTTATCAAAGTAAGTTCTTTTCTGACATTAAATCCTATTGTTTTTACAAGTCATTTACTTTCAAAATTCGTGCCTATCTTTTGATTTCATCCCATGATATATTATTAAAAGGAGTAACATAACCCCAAGAAGATATCATAGTCCAAATCTCGAGGACGAGATTTAAAATAAGGTGGGGAGGATGTAACGACTCACACAAAAATGTCCTAACCCGCTCCGTAAGTGGAAACCCGGACCCTGAAACCCTAACGTACATGAGAAACCAAGAAAACAAGAAAATCAAGTCTCAGGCGGGCCGCGTAAAGGTTAAGCATAACCTTACGCGGGCCGCGTCAACTTAAATTATTCCGGATGAGCATAAAGGCTTCATGCGGGCCGCGTAAAGAATAGACGGAAGGTCACGCGGGCCGCGACAGCTTGTGGGTATCCGGATATGCATGAAGGCCACGTGTCGTCACACGTGTCGCAACCACTGGTGACTCATCAACCTCCGATCTGATCCACACATCCACGCGGGCCGCGTAAGGTTTGGCCAAAGGTTCACGCGGGCCGCGAGCCGCCCTGTTTCCAGCCTATAAATAGAGATCGATAGTTCAGTTGAAATTCGTTTAATTCTTTTCTTTCTATTAGCTTCTATTATAGTAAAATAGTAGCCCGGGATTATACCTTCTAAAATCCCGAAACTCTATCCGTTATTAGGGTAATAACTCTAATCACTGGTACGATACTTTGTCCGATCGATTGAAACTATCCGATGGATGTTTAAGTGCTGCTGAAACTCGGGTTATACTTTGTCATTTGTCGTGAATTCGATAAATGTTTAAGTATCGCACTTTGTCATTCATTGTGAGGGTTTCTATCTCGTGTATGTCGTTAAAGTTGAATTGAGTTAATACACTAATACGAGTTCCATTGTATCTAGAAATTAGAACTCGTAAGCAGGAAGCTGCAAGAATACTTAATAGCTAAGTAAACTTAATAGTTAAATAAACTTAGCAGTTAAGTTAACTGAGTAGATTAATTAATCTGTTAATTAAGTTAAGTATGATTAATTAATCAGTTAATCAAGATTAATTAAGTTAATCAAGATTAATTAAGTTAATCAAGATTAATTAAGTTAAACAAGATTAATTAAGCTAAGCAAGATTAATTAAGCTAAGTAAGTTAATTAGTTAAATGGTTAAATGGATAAGTTACTTAATAGTTAAGGAAACTTAATGGTTAAGGAAACTTAATAGTTAAGGAAACTTAATGGTTAAGGAAACTTCCTAGCTAAGGAATAAATCTACCTATAAATAGGAAGCTTAGGATTCATTTTCCTTTGTTCATTTCTTCTATTCTTCTTTCTATACGTTGGTGTTCTAACCAATAATCACCAAAGCGATGTTTTGTGCGATCGATTCATGAACCAACTAACGAATACCAAAGTGTTGTACTTTGTGAATTTCGGTAAACGGAATCCAAAGTGTTATACTTTGTGAATTCATTAAATGGATACCAAAGTACTGTCTGAATAAGACTATACTTTGTGAAATTCGTTAAGGTTCGAATCTCGTGACTACCGTTAGGTTTGATTTGGGTTTTACACAAATACGTATTCCATTCTGTTAAACTATATGTTTAACCATCCAAATACTCCCAACTATACGCTTACAATCAAAATGGATGCTAAATCATCAGAAGATCCAAAATAATAAAGCATATGCTAAATTATCAGAAGGAGTAGAATCAAAGGAGCCTGTTAAATCAATACTGCATGCTTATACTGTGAGTTATTCTCTTTTTATCAACTGTTTTACAATACTCCAAATTATTTTTCAAAGTTATAATTACAGGGATTAAGTTTATGTAATCACCAAATTACAGCCGGTATGTGGGGTATTGTGCACATTACTATTTTTATCACTTTAGGTGGGCGAGCCTAAAATTTGTGATAGTCATCACTATTGGGGCGACGGGACTCAATAGTGGTTTGACCACAGTCACAGATACGGTCGAGTGACAAATACCTATTCTTGTAAATTTGTTTGATAAAAACATTGTAATCTCTCTTAATACTGTAATTTATAACAATGTGTCTTTTTAGTTAAAATGAATGATTCACTCAGTATTTCCCGCTGACAAAACCTTTTTAAAACACGTTTCAGGTAATTACAGTAGATTGGAATAAGAATTGGATCCGGCACTGAAAGACTTCAAGAAGTGGCTTATTTTATTAACTGAATCAAATTAAGAAATCTTGTTTTATAAAATCAAATTTATTTATATTAAAGCTACCATTGTAAAACATGGGTTTTATCCCATCTATTTAATAAGTAAAATCCGGTGTTTTTAAACTCTGATATTTTTCCTAACTCACGGTCCTGATGATATTTTCCGCTGCAATGTTTTCAAAATAATCACCGGTACCACCGGACTGCTCGCGGCTCCCGATTCCGTCCAGGATGGGGTCTAGGGTCGTGACAAGAGATCGTTAAGAAATGCCAATAGTGAAAAGAGGAAACATGAGGATGATGATTCACGTAGATCCAGCAAGAAGCATCGGGGCAATTGTGACCACAAGAGGGGGTCAGAGGACAAGAAAAATGACCGACAGTCGGGCGATAAGCCCTTGTGCAAGGTTTGTCAGAAGCACCACTTTGGAAGGTGCAGGTTTGAAAAGAAATCCCCACCGAAGGCGTGTGGGATATGCAAGTCCTCTGAGCATAGGACTCTTGAGTGCAAGAAACTCAAGGATGCAACTTGTTACAGTTGCAATGAGAAGGGGCATATCAAGACGAACTGCCCAAAGATAGCGAAGAAGGCTGAAGAAGGTAAAAAGACCAATGCGAAGGTCTTTCAGATGGATGTTAAGGAGGCTATCCAGAACGACAATGTCATAACCGGTACGTTCCTTATCAATGATGTTTTCGCAAGAGTCTTATTTGATTCTGGAGCAGATAAATCCTTTGTGGATGATAAGTTCTGCGAGTTATTAAAATTGCCTGTTAAAACCTTGAATGTAAAATATGAAGTAGAACTAGCTGATGGCACTATGGGGACAGTTTCAACTGTTTTAGATGGATGTGTTATATCCATTAGGAATCACTCATTTCCTTTATCACTGTTACCCTTTAAACTCGCTGGTTTCGACGTAGTGTTGGGTATGGATTGGTTATCACATAACCAAGCCCAAATCGTGTGCAACCAGAAACAAGTGGTAATCAAGACTCCGTCTGGAGAACCACTTACCATCCAAGGAGATACTCGACATGGATTGCCTATACATGTATCTATGCTAAAGGCATCCAGATGTTTGAAGAAAGGATGTGTCATTTATATGGCACAGGTAACCATCGGTGAGGAGAAACCTAGAATTGAAGACATCCCAGTCATCTCCGACTATCCTGAAGTTTTCCAAGAAAAACTGCCTGGTTTGCCACCAGACAGACAAGTGGAATTCAGTATCGACATCATTCTAGGAGCTGCACCTATCGCGAGAGCGCCTTATAGATTGGCACCCACGGAAATGAAAGAATTGAGGACGCAACTAGATGATCTGCTGGCCAAAGGTTTTGTTAGACCAAGTTCATCTCCTTGGGGAGCGCCAATCCTGTTCGTCAAGAAGAAAGATGGTTCGATGCGTCTATGCATCGATTACCGTGAGCTGAATAAAGTTACGATCAAGAATAGGTATCCTTTGCCCAGGATCGACGATCTGTTCGATCAGTTGCAAGGAGCGAGCTACTTTTCCAAGATTGACCTAAGATCAGGGTACCATCAATTGAAGGTCAAGGATGAAGACGTGCATAAAACTGCATTTAGGACTCGATATGGTCATTTCGAGTTCCTTGTGATGCCTTTTGGGCTCACCAATGCACCTGCCGCATTCATGGATCTCATGAATCGCGATTGCAAGCCTTATTTGGATAAATTTGTCATTGTCTTCATCGATGACATCCTTATCTACTCGAAAAGTCAAGCTGACCACGAAAAGCATCTTCGATGCATTCTCAAACTGCTTCATCAAGAAAAGCTTTATGCCAAGTTCTCTAAATGTGACTTTTGGCTACGAGAAGTCCAGTTCCTTGGGCATGTAGTCAGCGAGCGTGGCATCCAGGTGGATCCCGCTAAGGTTGAAGCCATCATGAATTGGCAGGAGCCGAAGACACCTACGGAGATTCGCAGTTTCCTAGGTCTAGCAGGATACTACAGACGCTTCATCGAAAACTTTTCAAGAATTGCTGCACCCCAAACTTCTTTAACTAGAAAGAAGATAAAGTTCAATTGGGGCCCTAAGCAGCAAGAAGCTTTTGATATCCTCAAACAAAAGCTGAGCAATGCTCCAGTTTTGACATTGCCAGACGGAATGGAAGAATTTGTCGTATATTGCGATGCATCGCACACCGGAATGGGTTGTGTGCTTATGCAAAGGGGCAAGGTGATTGCCTATGCTTCGCGACAATTGAAAGTGCATGAAAAGAACTACACCACCCATGACTTGGAGTTGGGTGCCGTTGTATTTGCACTAAAACTTTGGAGGCATTACCTTTATGGCATTAAATTTGTGATCTATTCTGATCACAAAAGCCTTCAGCATCTGTTCAAGCAGAAAGATCTGAATATGAGGCAGCGACGTTGGATGGAAACTCTGAACGACTATGACTGTGAAATAAGATACCATCCAGGCAAAGCCAATGTAGTCGCAGATGCCTTGAGCAGGAAAGAAAGAGTGAAGCCAATAAGGATCAATGCCAAGAGCATTGAAATAAAGAACAGTCTGAATGAATGATTGTTAGCTGCACAGAAAGAAGCTGTGTTGGAAGCTAACTGTCCAAACGAAAAGCTAGGGGTCACTGAAGAGCAGTTATCTTATGGCAAAGACGGAATTCTGAGATTGAATTGGGAGGATATGGGTTCCTGTTTATGGAGGTCTTCGTGACGTTATTCTTCAGGAAGCCCATAGTTCCCGATATTCCGTTCATCTTGGTGCTGATAAGATGTACCAGGACTTAAAGGCAAATTTCTGGTGGATAGGCTTGAAGAAGTCTATAGCCACCTACGTAGCAAAGTGTTTGACTTGTGCGCAAGTGAAAGCTGAACACCAAAAACCGTCAGGCTTGCTACAACAGCCTGAACTTCCCGAGTGGAAATGGGAAATGGTGACGATGGATTTCATCACCAAGTTGCCAAAGACAAAGAAAGGAAACGATACAATATGGGTAATAGTTGATAGACTGACCAAGTCAGCACATTTCCTACCCATAAAGGAGACTCATAGCTCCGATATATTAGCCCAGTTGTTTGTAGACAAGATTGTAGCCCTTCATGGAGTGCCTGTGTCTATCATCTCGGATAGAGATACCAGATACACATCATACTTCTGGAGAAGCTTCCAACAATCTTTGGGTTCACGTTTGAATTTCAGTACGGCTTACCACCCTCAGACAGATGGACAGAGTGAGCGTACAATCCAAACGTTAGAAGACATGCTTCGTGCATGTGCAATCGACTTAGGTGGCAGTTGGGATAACCACCTACCACTAGTCGAATTCTCCTATAACAACAGCTACCATACCAGCATTAAGGCTGCACCTTTTGAAGCTTTATATGGTAGAAAATGTAGAACGCCCGTTTGTTGGGCAGAAGTTGGAGATGTCCAAATGACATGACCTGATATAATATTCGAAACAACGGACAAGATTGTCCAAATTTGCGATCGATTGAAAGCTGCCCGAGATAGGCAGAAGAGCTACGCAGATTTGAAGCGTAAGCCTTTCAATTTCGAAGTAGGCGACAAGGTATTACTTAAGGTATCACCCTGGAAGGGGGTGATGCGATTCGGTAAGAAAGGCAAGTTAAGCCCGAGATATATTGGACCTTTCGAGGTAATCGAACGTGTCAGATCGGTTGCCTACAAATTAAACTTACCAGAAGAGCTCAGTGGTATCCACAATGTGTTCCACATCTGTAACCTGAAGAAGTGTTTTGCGGACAAATCACTGGTTATACCGCATACAGATGTACACATCGACGAGAGCTTAAAATCCGTTGAGAAACCTGTGTCGATCGAGGATCGACAGGTTAAGAAACTTCGCAGGAAGTATATACCTATTGTGAAGGTGAAATGGGATGCCCGTAGAGGTCCCGAATACACGTGGGAGGTAGAATCCACGATGAAAGAGAAGTACCCTCATCTATTCCTATAAATCTCGAGGTCGAGATTTCTTTTAAGGGGGTGAGGATGTAACACCTCGAAATTTTGCGTCCAATAAAGTATTGACACGTGTCTTGAGTTTACATGTGGTGTTAAATACTAAATAAAGGACTAAAATTGACAAACATTGGAAGTATGTAAATTTGAGGGTTAAAAATGCCAACGAGGGATAAATATACTGTACAGTAACCCTAAATGATGCTCGTACCTTCAAACGGATAAATCATGGATCGTACGGAACGAAATGCGGAAGAAAGTGAGAGATTACAAACTACAAGGGTTAATTGTGTCAACATGTTTAAGTTATACCTCTGAGTGACCCTTTAACATACCCGAGGCTTTGTAACAGTAAATTACGCTCACTAGAATATACGATATAAATTTCGCGAAGTTCCGTTTTAAAACGAGAAAGTTATGATCAATTTCGTATGCGAGGGGTTAGAAGCGTCAACAATGAAAGTTAAGACTTTCGGATAGTAATTAAACTAACCGGGGACTTAAAGATGCGGGTAAAAGTCACGAGGCCCTTATTCGTAAATAATCGAGGCCCAAATCGCAAAGTTACCCCTTCAAAACCGAAAGGCCAGGGCAATAATGGCAAAAGATTTGAAAATCTTGAAATACAGCTCTCAGGCGACCCGCGTTAGAGAAACAAGGAAGCTCACGCGGGCCGCGAGCCATATGCAGATTCGTTGCCTGACAAGAGGATCCAGGGGACCCGCGTAAGGGTAGCCTGATCCTTCACGCGGGCCGCGTCAAGGCGCCAGATGCAGAAAACATGCACAGTTCACTGTTTGCTATTCTAACCGACCTTGGATGCAATTATGGCAGCATGGGCGCCCCCTACACGTCCCCTAACACTCAGGGACAGTTGTTGAACATCCATGATCAATTATAGGCCTTGTTGGAATGACCTAATGCCCCAAAGTGCACTATAAAAGGCCATGTAGTGCACACATTTGAAACACACCTCAAACCTGCTTTCTTGATCACTTCTGGAGCTCAAGAGCATTCTTCTAACATCTCTGGTCATGTACCAAGCTTCTATAAGTATGCCTAACCCTTTGTGGTTTAGTTTTCCATAGTTTTAGCTTAAAAGTCAATCCGTCGTAATTAACGATTGACTTTACGATAAATCACAAATGGTCCAGTGGTTTGTCGAATCAAAGGTAGTTATATGTTGGTAATCATGTAGGCTTTAAACCCCTAAAAGGGCACCCTCTGATTCCCACTCTAACTAGTCCGATTGTCGAGTCAAACTTGCTTAGAAAAAGTCAACAGAATGCTATTTTGCGAATTTATGCATAATCGGTAATGTAGATAGCGTGTAACCTATTTTAACACTCATATAACATGATAATAAGTATATTAACTAGTCTAAGCTTGTTTGATCCGACCGTTTTCTGTTTTGACCCGGTTCGGAACCGAAAGTCGCAAAACTTTGACTTTTGCTTTGACTTCAGTTCTGACCCGTTTTGGTATGATTTAGATATGCCTTAGGACTCTCTTAGGACCAGGTTACATGATGGTATAACCCTCTGTGACCGGTTCGTTGTTTGTCCAAGTCTTTAACACATTTCCGTTAAATGCTTAAAAGTTGACCATAACGCCCTTTTTACTTTAAAACGAGAATTTTGGACACGTGAAAGGACAATAACCTTAGTTACTGATTTCTAAGCATGTACCTAAAATTTCACATCAATCCGAGGTCCAGAATAGGAGTTATGCTAAATAGCGTAATTACGGAAACTTTAGTAATTAAACGGCGCAATTAGTATAACGCCTATCTAAACCCAGATTTCAACACCAAACCTTTTACACACTGATGTAAAATAATATTTGGAATTTTTAAAGATTTTTAATTATTTTTAACCTGCTCATAACCTGTGGTTATGGCATCGGTTCGGTAAATACCGAATATACCCTTTTCAAGCATAACTTGAGTTCTACAAGGTTTTTTGACCCGATTCCAGTTGCTACTGATTTTAAATAATAAATAGAGTATTTTGGACTTTATAACTGTACGGAAAACTCAGATTTCCTGTTCCAGTTGCTACTGATTTTAAATAATAAATAGAGTATTTTGGACTTTATAACTGTACGGAAAACTCAGATTTCCTGTAGAACTCAGAAACCTCTTTTATAATCTTTAAAATGACCGAAATACCCCTACGGGGAATATAATGGATTTAAACTCGTTACGGGCATTACGGAAGGTATCCTACTGATACCACAACCTCTTCAAAGCATATTGACTTAGGAAACTTGTGTAGGACTCTTACAGTTACCCGTTACGCCTTTTGCGCACACGGTCCGGTTTATGTAACTAGTTTACATAAACTAGCCGAAACGGGTCAAACCTTATTGTTTTGACCTCAAAATCCAAAGTGTGGTTATATTACCCATATGAAACAAGTCTTCAAACTTGTTGGGTCCAAACCACATTCCATTCCCGGTTTTCGCCTTTCACGCGATTAAACCGTAACTATCCTTTGAAACTGACCGGTCTAAGCTAAGGCTAAATTAAAGACCCGTTAGGATTCTAATAGGTTGTTTTAAACCTTCGTTCCAGAGTAGGAGACCAGTAAAAGAAACTTGCATTTGTTTATTAAGGATAATACTTGCTCAGGTAAATACTTTTAACTTATTTTCCGTTTCACGGGCTTGGGTTACGGTATTTAAAATACCGCTTGGTCGGGCAATTGACCCCAACTCATTAGTAGTCGGGTGATTTCAGTGTGACCTGTTTAAAAATTGGTTTTGTTGGCTTTACGCCTTTGGGAGCTTAATGACCATGTCCCGGATATCCTTGGCATCATTTTACGAAATGGCCACGACCCCGACACAAGGGTGTAGGCGTACACCCGTAATGTGTCTATATTATTAAAGGTATAACCGTTGGTTTTCCCGCCACGGCTTTATGCTTTGTGGCGTGTCTATTAACCTTAAACCCGGCACGAACCGGGCGACCGAACGCATAGTAAACATGTAATTCTTTTACAAGATTTAATTATAAATTATCCCAAGTTATAAAGAGTTTGTGCCTTGTGCATTCAAATCAATTTTATTAAACATTTTACAAAAGTGTCGGTTGAATGTATTTACCAGTGTAAACTCACGTATTTTCCCCAAAAAGATTAATGCAGGTTCTACTCGTAATAGGCTGGCCACTCCTTAGCATCGTTAGAGTCTCGCAAGCTTGGGATGCCAATATCTGTTGAACAATATTTTATATCTTATTTTGATCCCCTGTGGATTTTATTTCGACGATTGTGATACTTGGATATTACATTCAATAGTTGAAATATATTTATCTTTATGCTTCCGCTGTGCATTTATATATTGTGTGGTTTGACTATATTGTTGCCAACTACGTCACGGTAATCCCCCACCGGGCCCACCGGTGATATACGTGGAAATCGCGGTGTGACACCAAACTAATTAACACTAAAATTAGTTACGTGTTTCTTCATTGGCGCGCACCGGTTTTTTGCAAATCACTTTCATCTTCTTTTTTCTGAGCTTTCGTTGTTTTTTCCTTCGATCATGGCTGGTCAAGGAATCGTTCCTGATTTTGGCTTTGGAACAAACTCTAATGCAGTGTTGGGGGAGGACAATCAAAACGTCCAAGCCCAACAGATAGAAGAAATCGGCGAAATCGAAGTAGTCAATATCGGGGGACCCCGCGCGAGTATCACTCGCATCACCCAGACGGTAACCCCAGGAAACAACGGTGCTGGACCCTCGAATCTAGCTCCACCTCAGAACATTTCGGCGCTACTAGGGCTACCTGAGGGCAAAACTCCAGCCTCGTGGTACGCGAAGCAAATTGCCACAATCAATGTGGCGTATCAATCTTTGAGCGCACAGCAAGCAGTGTTAACGGCAGAACCATCCTTGGTTACACCTCAGGTCCAGAGTCAGGGGGCGCGCCAGATACCCCCACAACAAAATATCCAAGGAAGAGCTAACAGACCTCCCCCCACGAGAAGGCTGAGCGTGCACGACACGCGCGACACATGGGGAGAGGCAGAAAGCTACTATGACCATCCGTCACATGTCCAAAGAGGTCCAGTTCATAGCCGGCTCACGCCGCGCAACATGAATAACGAATGGGACGATACTGACCCAAAGGATCCAACATGGCAAGACGATGAAGGTTCTTCGGTCTTCAACCGTTTAGAAAAGAACCATGAATACTACAGGCCAAGACAACATGTTGGATACAGTAAAGAGGCAGAGCGAGACTTTCGCCTCGCCTATCGACCAGCCGAAGCTGCAGAGCATTCAAAATTCATCCCAAAGATCGCGCTGGCGCCGCTATCAAGAGAAAAATTACCACCGACAGTTGGAAAGTTTAATGGGTTGATTGATCCTGATGATCACGTCAGAGTTTTCACAAGCGTTGGTTGCATGGGAGGATGGAATATGCCCATGTGGTGTCATTTGTTTATTCAAACCTTTACAGGGGCTGCTCGTGCCTGGTTCGACAGCCTCCCTCCGGGAAAGATCAAGTCGCGGGTCGACTTCAGAACATAGTTTGTGAATCATTTCAGCCAACAAAGACGTTACCAGCGCGACACAGCCGAGGTAACGGACATTTGGCGCAGAGAGAATGAAGGTTTAGAAGATTTCATCTCCCGCTTCAACAAAGAATGTTTGGAAATTGGTGGTGTAAGCGAGCAACTCATGCACGCTCACTTCAAGAAAGCCATTCGCTGTGATAGCCTTATCAGGACTATCACAGGAAAAGACGGAATGCCCAAAGAGTGGGATAAGCTCATGGAAGCCGCGAAGATAGTCGCGCAAACTGAAGAGTCACTGGCTGGCAACAAAAACTCGTATACTGAGGATCGATTTTCTAAGGGAAGCTCGCGCGACAACAACAGACGAAACAAAGGCAAAAACCCTGGGTGGAAAGCCAGCCACTCCAGCGGTTATGACGAACGATCTCGCTACAAAGAAGACGCACGAGACACTATCGATCGCATTGGGTACAGGAAGGCGGTCAGGAACGAGAATCGAGAAAAGCATTGGACTCCGCTCATAAAGACACCTAAAGAGGTGCTCATGACGGAGAATCATGATTTTAAGGCGCCAAGGCCTATGACCAACAAAAAGGGGCAAGACCCCAACCTGTATTGCGACTTCCACAAGGATACAGGTCATCTGACTGATGACTGTATCAGCTTAAGTAGGGCCGTTCAAACCGCTTGGCGCTCGTCGCTCGCTCGACGCTCGTTCGGAAATTGCTCGGAAAATGCTCGTTCGATTTGACGCTCGGTTGTAAACGAGCCGCTCTGCTCGGTTCGGTTTGTAAACGAGCCAAGCATGAGCAAAGGTCCGCTCGGCTCGGTTCGGCTCGAATTTATTTTTAGTTAGCATATATATACATATCCACATACATTTATAAACATGTATATACACAAATATAAATTATACATATACAGACACCTATATTTTTACACACATACATGTATACTTAAATATAAATTAAATTTATAGTTTTATATATATACTACTCTATTAGATTTTGGTCAACTATATACAAATTTAGAACTATATCTATACGTACTAACACGATCACGCCAATATCAAATCTAAAAGTTAAACCCTAAACAGATAAACGACAGTCTGCTCATCAAATCTAAAAGTTAAATCCTAAAAATTAATATCAAATCTAAAAGGTAAACCCCTAAACAGATAAACGACAGTCTGCTCATCGCCTCAATGTTTCATGTCGTTACCCTAAGTCAATCGTCTCTTGCTCTCAATGTCATTGTTCGTGCAATATGATTATCGCCTCGTTGGCCACAACATTGTTATTCATAAGAAAAGTATTATGCCATGAAATGTGCTTGTTTATTAAGACATAAAAACTTGAGACCCTACATTGTCACTATCTCTCTCATCAAATTTAAATCGGGTGACACGGTTGTCCAAATCGCTCGAACTTCGCTCGTCGCTCGCTCGAAATATTTACTACTCGAAAAATGCTCGCTTGATTTTTGGCTCGGTTTTAAATGAGCCGCTCCGCTCGGTTCGATTTGTAAACGAGCCAAGCACGAGCAAAGGTCCGCTCGGTTCGGCTCGGCTCGTGAACAGCCCTAAGCTTAAGGAAAGAAATCGAAAAAGCACTGAAAAGTGGAAAGCTAGGTCATCTAGTAAAGAACGTGCGCAAAGAGACAGGTCAGATTCCGCGCCACGATGATGGAAGAGACAAAAAGGTCAGACGCTTGGAAACACATATGGTTAATGGATCACGATATAGCGCGAGAGATAAAGGCAAGCGACCTTTCGAACCAGCTTGGGAAGAGCAACAGGTTATCTTCCCGGTAGTGCGCGGGGGTCCACGCGCAACGCGCCCCGTCGTCGTTACTGGCATTATCGGCCATTATGAGACGTACGTATTCATTAACCCAGGAAGTACAGCAGATATCATCTATGAGCAATGCTTTAATCAGTTCGACGATGAAGAAGCAAGACTTGAGCCAGTCGATTATCCTTTGTCGGGATTCTGCAATGAAATGGTCTTCCCTGTAGGATCGTGTCGCGACCTAAACGAGTCGTTCGGAAGAGCTCAAATCCGTTTCAGAGGCGGAAACAAAGAAACGGACGTGTACACAGCTTGAATCACACTTTAAACCTCTTGTATATTGATTTTACAGCGTTTACAGTTACAAGGAACACCGGCAATACCTCGGTATCAAATCTGGAATCCGTTACAAATAAAATGACATTCAACCTATTTATACTAAAACTGGTTCGCTTATAATGACAACAACCACATAAGCGGACCATACAAATATCCATAAAAGCGAACCACATGACTTTCAATAAAAGCAAACCTTCAAATACCGTAAAAGCTAACCCTTCTATTTGAATTTGTCTTCACGTGAACTGTTTCATTAATTGGGCCTTCAAATAGAATCATTTCATTGGACCTTCATATGAAAGCACTTCATTGGACCTTTTAATGGTCCAATCATCAAACAGTCACAATTAACTTTCAAATCCAAATGAACTTTGTCGTTTACTGATGTCTTGAAGATAATCATATTGTGATGATATTACAAGTATGATGTCATCATTAAACATGATGACATCATGCTTAATCAGATCCGCAACGAAACCCGGACTCGACATTAGACGAAGACGACAGATGACTGCACCAACAGACTCCCCCTCAGATGTTAACGAGTCTTAAGTGTCGAGTCTTCAACGACTTCAGTCTTTATCAGTCTAAACGCTCTCTGAAATATCTTTCAGTGTAAGAAACCTCAAGCTTTCTCTTCTCTTTTCATCATCATCTACAGACTCCCCACGAACAATCTCTATTCGGATGTCTTCAGACTCCCCCTTTCGATATGCTGGGATCGCAGTCTGGCATGTTGAAATCACAAAGACTCCAGGTATCGGAACCTGATTCTCTATCACTTAGAAACCTGCACATCCTCTACCTCACAATAAATTTCCTGATGATAACTTGTAAAAATCTAATGAGTCACTCGCAGAAATTATATAATCAAAGAATGATTTTACAATGTTAATCTTTGAAGAACCACTTGAAGATATATCATTTTTATTTTCAAAACAACACACTCTCCCAAACCGTCTGTTCATCATGTTTAGCACTCGGAATTTTGAAAAACAACTTTTCAATATCAGTTGTCGAAAATCTTTTTAAATTTTTCAAAAAAATGCTAAAACATAGTGAAAATCTTTTTGGATTTTTGACATAAGAGAAATAAAATGCAGTAAAGAAATATTTACAAACATTATTTTTGTGAGTTTGTGTAAGAGGATCATATCAGCTTATGAGATAAATCACCAACACCGTTAAGCTTGATTTCATTCTAAGTTCTAAACAATTTACCTAGATTGTCAGTATACTGGTCCACTTAAATTTTCACACAAAGTTCAACTGATCCGAGATACGATATTAATGTTTTAAGCACTTAAACTTATCCGTGTGTTCCACTACTTGAATATACTCCCGTATCCAGATCCCAATATTCAGTCTTACAGGTGAGTATACCACAGCTGATATCTGTAAGGGGTTAGGTGCGAAACCGTGAGAGCTCAGGTCAGAACTTCCGTTCAGCAGAGAGATGACGGCTCGACTTTTGGTGGGTCCCCTTTAGAAGATCTTTTTTACAACAGCAATGACTATCAATTTTATTGTTTCATCGATTTGCTGAGGGCGGCGCGCTTTTTCAAGCATTTGCAGAAAGTATTATCCGGGGACTAGGTCAGTACTTCCATACAGCAGAAGTCCCGGGATAATACCCCAGATATCACTGAGCATAAAGACCTAGTATCTCAGAATAAGGGACCTTTCAAACAAGATTTCAGGGGTTACCTATATATCCAAGTTTGTGTTAACCCACAAAACAAGCAAGTTTGAAATTTAGTTTATATCTCGACACAATCTACTAAATGTGTAAAAATCTACTGACACATCCGCAGTAAGATTGTTTATCATTTTTAAACTTTCCAATTCTTTAGCATGTTGTGATGTCCACTGATGTACTATCATTTCCTTTTTTTCACAACAAACTCATTTTTGGATTTTATCATGTTTTTGTCTTTTTCAAATTTTCTAATGTTTTTGGATTTTCTGAAATTTTCTACTCCCCCTAAAATGCAAACACATTAACGAAAATTGAAAACAAACTGTACAGAAACATGACAACCGAAATTAAATCGCCTCAATTCACCATTCACTTGGCATAAACAATCAGAACTCCCCCTATCAACAAACTATTTTCTCATTTAGATTTCAAAACACTTAAGTTTGTTTTAATCAAAATGATTTTTCCGGAAAATAAGTTTGGTTGATTTTACCACTTGTAAGTATATCAATACTAAGTTCGGGGATGTGGTTCATCATCTTGTCTCTCAATCACTTGTAGGAAAATACAAGTACAAATTAATGTCCTTGATTTACCATATGCACAAGTTATGCACAATCAAATCTACTAACCACTTGTAAACAAACACAAACAAACCTTTTTACCGTTTGCATGATTGACATTACCGTAGTAAATTCCTCAAGAAAGATGCCGATACCTGCTCCTTGCTTACCAACCTGGAAGCTCCGGCATAGTCCTTCAATCCTGTAAAATTTTAACAATTACAAACACTTTCAAATCATCCTAATTAACATGAAAGATGTCGATTCCTGATCCACGATTACTAACTTGGGATCTCCGGCAAGTCCGGTGTTTTACTCAAACATAATGTCCACCCAAGCCTCACCAGCCTTGGGTGACTTTGGAACACATCTGTCCCACCAACATTTTGATTTATAAAACTCTTTAGCACCTTTTACCTTCTTATCAAACATCTTCCCAAAAATATGTTTGACTTTCCCGTTGAAAGCCTTCTCAACATCAAATTCTCCTTTATCAGCGAAGAATTGATTTGAGATCTCAACCTTTCCAATTTTCTTCATCAAATTTTCCTTTGACAATGACGGAAAATTTTCATCGTTCATCACCGGAACGGAATTCACAATCTTTTTATCAACCAATGACTCCTCTGATTTTATGGAATCAGATTCATTGTCAGAATTACCTTCAGATTTAACCACCCATTTTTGTTTACTCAAATCGACTTGTCTTTTGTAAAAACGTTTTGAAGTTTCACCAACTTCCAAAGTCGATTTATCAACACATTTCTTTTTCATATCAGAGTTAGAAGACACTCCCTGTTTTGAATAAATGGACTCTTGGCAGTTCCAAGCAATGTGTCCAACTTTTTGACACTTGAAACAGGTTCTTCTATCAACTCTCGAAGCAAACTTCCTCACATTCTTCTTTACTTCAGCAAGAAACTCTTGATTCGACTGCTTCCAGAACGGTTTCTTCTGTTCATCCTCTGAACTTCCTCCTGAAATAAATTTTGTTTTTGGTTTATAAGTTTTCTGATTTTTATAATTTTCTGAAGAATTGAAACCAAGACCTTTCTTTTTGAGATTACCATTATGGTTTGGTTTCTTTTGATAACCTGAACCATAACCGTAACCCTTTTTCTTGTTCAATCTCTGTTGAACTCTTGAAGTGTATTTTTTAGGTTTTTCAGTAAGATTTACATCTTTTATTTCAGAAATATTAATTTCTGTTAATTTGAAAACCTGTTTGATCATTTCAGTTTTGACACTTCTTATTGGGAATTCCTCATCAGAATATAATTTGTCTGAATCATTCAATGTATATGCTACTTTGATTGATTCGTCATTCAAATTAGATTTTGATAACAGGAATTCTTTATTGTAAACCCTCTTAACCGGCGAACTCGGTCTTTTCTCAGACGAACTCGAACTATCAGACTTAGACTCCGACTTTGACTCTTCATCCATATCCAACACCTGATCGACAACTTTCTTAACTAACTCAGACTCATGATCAGTGTCAGACGCTGTGAATGTAACATCAATATTGTCTGGTAATTCATCAGTGATTTCAGACTTTAATTTGATGTTTAGAGCCTTGTCTACTTGTTCCTCATTTGGTTTCCTGGGGGAATAACTCTCAAAGATAGGAGGCGGACATCTGTTATACTTGACACTTGGTTTCTTACCAGTATCCTCTTCTTTTTCTTTCTTCTTGAAAGCTTCAAGACCTGCAACAGTAGGATAAACCCGATCAATCAGATAATCACAAGTAGTGTAACTCAAAAGTAATCGGTTGATCCTTTCACTCTCGATTTTCTCAAGTTCCAACTCCTTCTTCAAGTTAGCACAATCTTCGATATAATCATTAATAACACTTTGCTTTGTCATCAAAGTTGCACACATTTTATCATTTGCTTTTTCAAATTCTGCATTTGCTCTTTTCAAACTGTCAATTGTCCTGTTCAATACGTCGTATGACTCTTTCACATACTTCACATCAAACAGTAGATCTTCCTTAATCTTTTCTAAATCGACAATCTTTTTGTCTTTCTCATCACACTCTTTGCAAGATTCTGAACATTTCTCACAAGGCTTAGTAACTTCAACCACTTTTTCAACTATCTTTTCGACTTCGACAGTCTTTTCAACTTCAACAAGTTTCTCGACTTCGACAATCTTTTCTATTTCGACAATCTTTTCAACAATTTTCTCAATTTGCACTAATTTCTCGACTTCGACAATTTTCTCCACTACTTTCTCTACTTCAACAATCTTCTCTATTGCAATCTCAACAGTTGCTTCATCTTTTGTTTTTACAGCTTCAGTCTTCGCCTTTTCATCAGCGAGTAACTTTGCTGCTTCTAGCTCTTTTTGCAATCGAGCAATCTTCTTCTGATTCAGCATCTCAACTTTATCTGCATAGAAAAAATTAAAACTGTCAGGATCAATACTTTTTCTACATTTGTTAAGATACTCTTCCTCATCATCCGTATCAACATCACTTCCAAGATCTGGAAATATCGGAATCCTTTTCTGACAATCCTCGTTTTGATCCAGAATCCTGGTAACAAGTGCAACATCAAATTTAGTTCCACTAGGTGTATACTTGTCCCAGCTAAATCCCTGTGCAACAAACTCATCAATTTGATCTATTATCCCATAATAAGCTTTCTTATTTGCTTCTTCAATCATTTTCCCATGAGCAGTTTGCGGTTCCTTTTGTTGAGGTTTTTGATCGATTTGATGAAAGATTGATTTCTGATAGTAATTGCTCTTTTCTTGACTACCAGTTGACTCTTGGTTTTTGCATTCCCGTTTAAAGTGACCCTTTCCTTTACATCGGAAACAGGTAACCTTTGACTTGTCAAAACCAAGTGGAGAAGCAGCCATTCCTTGGAACTCGTCTCTGCCAGTAATCTGTTGAAATTTTTCAGCTCTCCTGCAGGCACTAGCTAAGCACCACTTCACATCCATCAGCTCAATCTCTTCTGCATCAATTTGGTCGTAATCTTCTTTTGTGAGCATCGGATTACCAATCCTTCCGGCAATCAAACTTTCATACGACTCTAACATGGCGACAAGAGATGCCATGTATTGCTTTGTCACTTCAGGAGAAAGATTTTGACCATTCTGGATGTTCAGTGTCACATTACACTGTAGATTTGTAGAGTTTTGCTTTTGAGGGCTAGGTGTGTTGTTGTTTGGATCAAAGCTTGAGAATGATGAAGTAGATCCACCACTTTGAGTTGTAGTACTTGCATTTGGACTTGCAGAACCATCAGCACTGAATGCGGTACTAATCTTTGGACTTTGACTGGGAGTGGTCTCAAACTTGTTCCCTCGATAGTACAGACTGACATCTTGCTTTGCATTTGGATTTGTCATGATAGCTGTCTTTTGAATATCCAGCTCCTGCTCTTCGATTTTCTGAATAAACTGAGCCAAATTCATACTCTCGGACTTTCTCATAAGTTTCACAACCATCAAATATGTTCCCCACTTATGCTGTGGTAACGCCTCAGCTAGTTTGTCGACCCACTCATCGTCCTCTTTCTTGATATCCAATCTACCCATTTCCAATACTAGATGACAGTATCTATCTATAGTCTGCTTGGTTGTTTCATGATCAAATGCAGTAAACATGTCAAAGATTTCTTCAATAATGCCTTCTTGTTTTTGATCATATCAGCACTCCATCTGAATTTCTGAATCAACGCTTCCCAGATTGATCTAACTGTACCATTATGTTGAAGTAAGACAAAGATGTCTTCTTTAACCGCTTGCTGAAGGATGCTGATCATCATTTTCTCACTAGTGTACTTCAACTTATCAGCTTCAGTAAAATCATTGAAACCCTTTTCCAAACCGCGTTCATTCTTTGGTTTCTCATAATCTTTCAGCAATGAACACCATGCGTCGAATCTGTAAGCTTGAACCCAGTTCTCGAATCGGTTCTTCCAACCTTGAAAATCTTCAATGTACATGAGTTTCGGCGGTTTTTGATGAGTTCCCGTCTCATTCTCATTATACAACGCTTCAGCAGTAGTCACAGGGGCAACGGGTGTCGCGAACGCATTGTAGAACTCTTCAGCCATGTTTCAAAATGCAGATGATGCTTCGGGAAATACCTGAATACACACAAACAAAACACAATCAGTTTAGAGATTTATCTATTAATGGAAACGAACTGGTACTCGAACTGGTGAAAATTCTGTGCGGACAGAAGTTTGACAAACTGTGTGGACTGGTATGACCCGGATCAAAATTAAAACGACCTTTTTCCAATAACCTCACTACCCTTCACGACCTTGACCGAGTTTGAAATCAAACTGACTGAAACAAATATGAACGTGTGTCACAGTTGAATCGATCTAAGACTCGTGTTGAAAACTTGCGAACTCGTCAATGTTGTTGAAGTGAGATCACTGAATGAATGAACTTGATCTGATGAACCAGGTAATATGGGCTTTGAATGAACACAGCTCTAAACTCCAACTTTTAACTGAGCCTTTCGAGAGATTTGGGCCGTTTAACAACAACAAATCAACTATTATATCAAATAACGACAAAACATAAATGTGACCGACAAAACATGTTGATTTTTAAAGATGATTGGACAGTTTTTTAGGTTAGTGGGTTGGTTATGACAATCTTGATTTAAAAGACTTTGATAGGGCCGCACCTTATTTTATTCTGATTAGACCGAGACAATATGATGAGAGCTGCCCACTATAAATCAAATCGTTATACACGTGCAACACATATACTATCTGACCATATATTTCAATATACAATTTGATTGCACCGATGATTTATTTGACTTCTCAATTAAAAAAATGGACGACAACACTTATCAATATTTGCTTATTGATGACACATTCCAATATTGTGATTGGGCCGATTTTTTAAGTGTTGCTGATTGGGCCGCTTTTGTGATGTATTAAATGGATTTATGATATCATGTGATGTGGCCGACAATCTGTATTATCCAAACAATGCTATTTGACCTCAAATTTGACACTTATCTCAATCACATGCAACTACTCTACTGATCAACCTCATTAAATGTATCGCATAACTCGATGAACCTTTTCAAATAAATGTCAGATTCAAATAAAAGCCAACATATTTTCAAGCGGTATGTCAATTTGAATCGGAACTATTGGACCGAATAAGTGGGACTTTTAACTGTCACTAAGAGCGAACTACAATTGTCACTATGAGCGGACCTCAATTGTCACTATGAGCGGACCTCAATTGTCACTATGAGCGGACCAAGAACTATGAAACCATTTGAGCGAACCTTGGTATTTATAAACGAATCTATATGACGTCAGCAAAGAACGAACAACTTTCAAGCGAAAGTTCAATTTGAATCGATTTTAAGCCGATTTTAGTTCTGAAATCTTCCAGGTTTTGTTAATACATGATTACGCATACACTGTGTGAGTTTAAAGCAATTCTGACCGTAAAAAGTTCTGTTTTTTTCGAAAAAGAAAGGTGTAGAAGCAGAAAAAATGATGAAAACGAGCTGTTTTTGCGAGATCTCTTCCTCCTTGGCTCTGATACCAATTGTAGGATCGTGTCGCGACCTAAACGAGTCGTTCGGAAGAGCTCAAATCCGTTTCAGAGGCGGAAACAAAGAAACGGACGTGTACACAGCTTGAATCACACTTTAAACCTCTTGTATATTGATTTTACAGCGTTTACAGTTACAAGGAACACCGGCAATACCTCGGTATCAAATCTGGAATCCTTTACAAATAAAATGACATTCAACCTATTTATACTAAAACTGGTTCGCTTATAATGACAACAACCACATAAGCGGACCATACAAATATCCATAAAAGCGAACCACATGACTTTCAATAAAAGCAAACCTTCAAATACCGTAAAAGCGAACCCTTCTATTTGAATTTGTCTTCACGTGAACTGTTTCATTGATTAGGCCTTCAAATAGAATCATTTCATTGGACCTTCATATGAAAGCACTTCATTGGACCTTTTAATGGTCCAATCATCAAATAGTCACAATTAACTTTCAAATCCAAATGAACTTTGTCGTTTACTGATGTCTTGAAGATAATCATATTGTGATGATATTACAAGTATGATGTCATCATTAAACATGATGACATCATGCTTAATCAGATCCGCAACGAAACCCGGACTCGACATTAGACGAAGACGACAGATGACTGCACCAACATTCCCGCTAGGCCAAATCAGCTTCCCCCACACGCTTTCTGACGGGAAGCAATCAAGAACAACAATGGTCAACTTCATGGTAATGCCTGTCAAATCAAGGCATGACGTTTTGATTGGGAGAGAAACCCAAGGAGAGCTCAACATGGTAACCTCCACCCCCCATTCAGCAATCGGGTTTCCAACCAAGACGGGGGTGGCAATTAATTATGCAAAAAAGGAAGTAATGTCGGCAGATGAGTTGCGCCCGACAAAAGTGCTAAAAGTCTCAACAACAGAACCATAAAAATAGGTATTAAATCGCAAATACCCCGAGCAAACGGTGACGATAGGCCACGCTATCTCGTCAAACATCAGAATGCACCTCAAACAGCTTTTGTTCCGAAACATGGATATTTTCGCCTGGACTCCGACAGACATGACCGGTGTCCCGCGCGACGTCACAGAGCATTGTCTAAACACTTATCCTTCCGTTGAACCAAAAGTACAAAGAAGGCGCAGTCTGGGAGCGGATAAGACCAAAGCAATGAACAAGCAAGTATGTGAGCTCCTAAAAGCGGGAATCCTTCGAGAGGTGCGCTATCAGAGTTGGGTGGCAAAAGCTGTAATGGTGAAGTCAAATGGAGGATGGAGAATGTGCGTCGATTATACCGATCTCAACAAGGCATGTCCCAAAGACTGCTACTCTTTGCCTGAGATCGACAAGAAGAAAGAATCTCTCGCACCGTACAGATGGAAATGCTTTCTAGATTGTTACAAGGGGTACCACCAGGTTCAAATGAAACTCGAAGATGAAGACAAGACAGCTTTCAGAACCGATCTCGGCATCTTCTGTCATACAAAAATGTCGTTCAGTCTCAAGAATGCCGGCGCGACATACCAGCGCCTGATGGACAAAATCTTCGCGGAAGATATTGGGGAACACATCGAAGTCTACATCGATGATCTGGTAATCAAGAGTCCCGAAGAGGACCAAATGCTAAAGGATATCGAGAAAACATTCAACTCGTTGAGAAGTGTGAACATGAAGTTGAATCCTGCCAAGTGTTCCTTTGGTATGGAAGAAGGGAAGTTTTTGGGCTTCATAGTTACAAATGGCGGCTTTAAAGTAAACCCAGAGAAGGTTCAAGCAATAGACGAATGCCGTCACCAAAAACAATCAAGGAGATGCAGCGATTAGCCGGCCGGTTAGCCGCGCTAAACCGTTTCCAATCAAATCACGCTGCAAAGTCATATCCTTTTATCAGCACCTTGCGCAATTGCGTAAAGAAGCAAGAATTTGAGTGGACACCCGAGGTAGAAGCCGTATTCCAGCAGATGAAGGAATGTTTGATAAAGCTCCCTACCCTGACCCCGCCGTATGAGAAAGAGCCACTCATACTGTACTTATCTTTTTCGGATAAGGCAGTAGGGTCGGTATTGATGGTAGAACGAAACGGAGTTCAAACTCCAATTTATTATGTCAGTAGGGTGCTTACTGATCCAGAAACGAGATATTCAACAATGGAAAAGTTGGTACTGGCGCTGCTTCATGCTTCTAGAAGGCTGCGCAGATACTTTACAGGGCACGTAATCACGGTACTTACCAACTTTCACATCGGCACAATATTGCAAAAACCAGAGACGTCTGGGCGGTTAGCAAAGTGGGCGATCGAGCTGGGGGGCCACAACATCTTGTACAGGCCGCGCCCAGTCATCAAGGGTCAAGTTTTAGCAGACTTCGTCATAGAAGTCCCAGTGGAAAAAATCAAAGATTGTGACATTGTTGAGACTCCAACAAGAGACACATCTAATGAGCTGTGGTTACTGTACACTGATGGGGCATCAAATGAGGACGGCGCAGGAGCAGGGTTGCGCCTAGTAAGCCCCGAGAAGAATGAATTTACATACGCCATCAAGTTGGATTTCATGAACATCAACAATGAGGCAGAATATAAGGCATTCTTGGCAGGCTTGCGCCTCACCATAAAAATGGGAGCTCAAAATCTACAAGCGCATGTCGATTCACCCCTGATCGCTAGTCAAATCAATGAAATGAATGGTGGTATTTTATACCGAAAGTCCTTCTTGGGGCCCTTATTGCGCTGTGTAGACCCCCAAGACGCGAATTACTTGATCAGAGAGATTCACGAAGGGATCTGCGGCATCCATGCAGGACCACGCATGGTTGTCGCGAAGATTATGAATGCTGTTTATTACTGGCCAGGGATGCATGTCGATGATCTAAGGGAGTTGCACAAATGTAACTCATGTCAAAGACACTCCCCGAAGACCCTGCGCCCGAAGAATGATCTCATCCCTGTATCCACTGCTTGGCCTTTCCAGCAGTGGGGAATTGATATGGTGGGACCTTTCCTTGACACCCCGGGAGCCGTGAAGTTCATAATCGTGGCCGTTGATTATTTTCCTAAGTGGGTGGAGGCCAAAGCTCTTGCCTCGACTACTGCAATGATGGTGCGCAAGTTTATCTGGGAACACATCATTTGCGGATTTGGTCTCCCACTCAAAATCATCACAGATAATAGTACCAACTTTGCTTCTGAAGATCTTTAGGATTGGTTGAAGGAGATGAAGATTGAGCACACTTTCTCCTCCGTTGCGCATCCTCAAGGCAATGGTCAGGTGGAAAGTGTCAACAAAAGTATCGTCGAGGGGATAAAGGCCCGACTGGGCACAAAGAGAAGAGGTTGGGTAGATGAGCACCCAAGCATCCTGTGGGCCCATCGAACCATGCCGAAGAGAAGCACTGGCGAAACTCCTTTTTGCCTCGTATACGGCTCCGAGGCAGTTATCCCAGCTGAAGTTGGACTCCCCTCACCGCGCTTGACAACAATCAACACGATTGATAATGAAGCAGAACGCCGTCTCGACCTAGATTTACTGGAAGAAAGGCGTGACATTGTGCGTATTTAAGAAGCAAAGTACAAAACACAGCTGGAGAGGTACTACAATGCGAGAGTTCGCGTTTGTACCTTCACTCCAGGAGAATACGTCTTCAGAGACAACGAAGCTTCAAATGCTGAACGCCCAGGAAAACTAGCACCCAAATGGGAGGGCCCATACTTGGTGCATGAAGTGCTAGGGAAAGGGGCATACAAATTGCGCACTCTGGATGGATACATCATCCCGCACACGTGGAATGCGCAACAACTGCACAAGTGTTTTATGTAACTACCTTCGGCCTTGCGCCTTTACCTTCTTATGTTGGCCATGCGCCTCACTAATCTCTATGTTGGCTAAACGCCCCTTTTAGTTTACGATGTACGTTGGCCTAAGCGCCTGTTTCTCAAATAAATGAAAGCATATTCCTTATGTTTTCTTTTACCATAATGACTTCTACGTTACAAATGCATGTTAAACTTTTAATTAGCATGAAAACACTTCAGTAAATTACGAGCTCTTGAGTTACGCCTCCAAGGTCCTCCGCGAGCATAGCGCGAGACCGGGCAGTTACACTCACACAAGAGCCACACTTACATTTATCCGTGCTAACTTAACCAAAGTTTCTAACAACAGTGCAATAATTGTAACTGGACAAGAAAAGCAAACAAAACATTACATTTAACAAGAAGCGCAATAATTACATGCAAACGTAACAAGTTACCATCAGTTTAAATCCAAAATAAGCGCAACCGCGCAAGAAGTTACATTGAAAACCTAGAAACAAACTACAAGGAACAAAAGCCTATCTATTCATTCGTGACCATCATCATCGTCGTCGTCATGTTTGTCATCGTCATGCTGGTCACCAGCACCGTCACCATCACCACCATCGCCCGCCAGCTCCTCTTCATCAGATAACTCAACCATCTCTGGTGGGTCCAGAATAGCCTTAAAGCGAGAGCACCAGTCATCATGCTCTAAAGCTTTCGTGATCAAATCCATCACAGGCAGAGCTAGATGATCGTACGCACTTTCAACACGAGTCAACTCCGCATTAGCTTCATCAGCCACCGAACAGTGACTTGTGTCAAACTCCTGCCCGAAAATCTCCTCAGCATGCTGCGCACATTCAAGATAACCTCCACGGTGACCAACCGCGTGCGAGGCATCTATGAGAGCAGCAACAGTCGCGTCTAGCTCCCCAGCATTCAAAATCGAGTTGGCCATCTACAGCAAAAGAAACGAATGTGAAATTGGCTTTACTAAATAAAACACAAGTTAAAAAGAGAACAATACCAGCACTAATCCCCTGCCACGCATCCATTCAGCCTCCGAGGACAGCGTGTCAACAATACCGTGAACCTCAGCATAGTTATTTTGTGCCACATTCAGGGCAGACGAGCTTATGGCACGCGCCTCCTCAGCCTTTTGCCTGGCGTCCTCAGCAGAAGCAACTTTCGATCTTTCAGCCTCAAGATCGATCTCCAAGGACTCACTTTTGTCAACCTGCTCTTGTAGGCGACGTTTTAGCTCGGCAATCTCGACGTCCTTGGCGACCAGATCCTTGTCTTTTCCTGACAGCTGCGACTTCACCTCCGCCAGCTCAACCTACGAGGGGTAAAAGACTCAGACACACTATACAAACAACACAAAGGGAGAAGGCAAACGTGTCACAAACCTCAACACTCTCCTTCGCCGCTTGCGCATCTTCAACCTTCCCGGTCAGTTCCACAACCTTACCCTCAAGCTCTATAATCTTGTTGCGAGCCGCATACGCGCGCTGGTTGTCCTTTTCACATATTCTCTTGAACTCATCGCGCTCCTTGGACAATAGCTCCTCAGCCGCACGAAGTTTGCCACGAAGGCCTTCACGACCCCACTCTTCTGATTTCCTATCAGATTCAAATTTTGCCTTTTCCTCAACAAAGGCAGCTTTGGCAGTCTCATAATCCTTCACTTCTTTCAACAGGCGGTCATGATACTTTTCCCAATCAGTCCGCTCCTTGACCATTGTGCGCCATTCACGCACAATCTGGTGATTGGCAGCGCGAGTGTTGGCCTCTCCAACAATGTAGGCTTGGTACAATCCATCATGGGTTCGCGCCCTTTGGCGATTCACTTCGCCAGGAGTGAAGGAATTTAAGAACCATTCTCGACATGCTGAGAAATCCTTGAACGTATCTCTTTGCTTCAGACCCCAGGGAGCTTGGTGTGGAGCGTTGCCGCGCAACTCCTCGGTATATGTCTTGTAATACAAATCTCCGATAGTATCTTTTGGACCGATAGGAGATTGCGGCATAAAACCTCCAGGGCCACCAGAGCTCGCGCCACCAGCAGCAACAAGTTTTTCTTTATCAACAGCAAAACCAGAACCACCGGCAGGGGCTACTTGAGTAGTTTTAACGGGGGCATCAGCTGACATAGGTTTCACCGGTTTCTTCACCTCCGGATCTTTCCCCCTCTCATGAATGGGCTGGTCAAGCCCGGTGATATGAACTTCCTCCGGACCCTGCGCCTTTTCAAGAGGAATAGCAGCAGTAACCTCGGTCTCCTTGGGTTCAGTAGGAGGCTGGTCAACAGGCCCCTTTTTCTCCATCTCTTTCTCAATAGGATTCTCGCCAGCCTTTGTTTTCTCCTTCTGAGAATCAGTACCCTTGAAGGGTTTGATGGTAACCTTGGTTTTTTCTGCGCCGGCTCCGAGGGTTCTTTTTGGCCTCTGCAAAAATGAAGTGTTAAATAGTTGGGACAGCGAGAAAAACAGGGTAACAAAGAAACTAACCAGGGGAAAACTTGGACAGAGAGTGCAGGTTGCTCTTTTTCCCGATCAGAGGGACGCCACCAGTCCTTGACATCATAGAGGCACCAACCGCAGCCTCCCTGCTCCTTTTCCTGATCAACTGCACGGCAGGCTCTTCCTCCTCTACTTCCTCTTCGTCATCCTCTTCTTCATGCGCGAAAGAAGACGGAGTGGCCCCAGCATCAGGGTTGCGAGAACCCGCGCTCCCTGAGCTCTTTGAACCAGCAGCTCCCGCCTTCTTCTCGCCTACGCGCGATAAACCTTCAAGTGAGTCACTGATAATAACGTAATCTTCTAAGTTACTTTGACGAAGACGGAGGGTACCTTTATCAGCAACACCAGCAGTTGCGCGGCTGCTACCACCTTTCTTGCTGGTAACATCAGCATCTATGGTGATGACTTTCTTCTTCTTAGGTTTCTTTTTCTTCTCCTCTGAGTCAATACCCAAATCGCGCAACACACCTGCAAAGATGGTAGACCAGGAACTTAACTCCCCATTGGAAGATCCGACAGACTCCTCGCAGGAAAGATAAACAATCTCTTTCCCAGCAGAAGTCAAAGCGCGCAGAGGACGAGGGTTAGGAATATGCGCACCTTCAGTTGAGGTAGGTGGATCGGCAAAAGAATCAGCAACTGGGTACATGAAGTGACCTTTAATCTGGTCATACCAGTATTCCTCCCCCGCTCTAAGTGGGTGCGCGCCCATGGACCCTCCGAAAGTAGGGAAGGCAGCTTGGTACAGTTTCCCCTCTACACGCGCAATTACACAAATAAGCACAAGTTACAAAACAATGAGGTCAGAGAGATTGAGTAAGTGACTAACCTTTGTCATCAAACTTCAAGATTGGAACATCCTTACTATCCGCCGGCAACTGATCACTCATTCGCGCCGCTACCAGGACGTTCTCACCAAACACTCGGTTGGGAGTGGCAGTAAGCTTCAGATACCAGTTCTCTTGTTTAGGAATCAGCAGATCCTCCTTCACAATAGGCTCAGACCAGGCGCGGAAGGTCATGGCGATCGGTATCACTTCCTCGCGAATAAAAAAGAACTTTGGCTTCCAGTCATGAAAGCTCTTAGGAGGATTCAGAAGGATCTTCTTCGCAGCTCCCCGACTGGCGAATGAATAAAAACCCAAATTTCTGATCAGTTGATAAAATACTCGGAACATTTCCACAGTAGGTTCAATATCATGAGATCGACAAAGGAACTCGAAGTGTTGAACCCTGACCATCCCAGGAGAACTCATTTGCGAGATATGAAACCCATAAAATTGAAGAATGTGGGCCATAAAGTTCGTCACCGGCAACCGGAAGTTGCCCTGATGAAAGAAATCTTCGAACAACGTGATGTACCCCGGCGGTGCATCAGCGGCTGTCTGATTCTGACTGGGATACCTGGCATCCCATTCTGGTGGGAACCGGAAACTCCGAACAATCTGCTCGAACAGCCCTAGATCCCACTTAAGGACGGGAACAGGACCTTCTTCACCAGGATTGTCTTCAGGATGTTCTTCAGCCATGAGTTTTGAGTTTAAACGTCGAAAAATTCCGAAAGAAGTTTTGAAGATACAATGAAGATTCTTCAAGGATCTGCTACTGACTACTTGAAGATTTGAAGATCTGTAAGAAATAAGGAGAGAAAATGGGAGCAATTGAAGAGAAAGTAATCCTTTACATCGTCTAGTCGGATATATATACCCATCGCATTTAATGCGATGGGTAAACGTGTCGAGATCACCACGCGCGTGGCCAATCACAGAACGCCACGTAAGGCGGGATTATCGGAGTGACGGTTAGCACGCGCGCGTGGGCCTCACTTGCCTGACGGAAAGCTGAACAGTCAGAGACAACTTGATGACAGCAGTGTCAGCAGTCAACTCAAGCGTCGCCATCAACGACATTTGCACCAACCCGTCAGAATTCAAATTTCGAGGGTTTTACCGCCTAAAGTTACTACAAACTTCATGCAGAAGATACTAAGGCCGCGCAGCATTAACAATTGACCAATAACCCTGCGCGCGTCAAGCAAAAGTTAGTAAATCACCAAGAGCCAACCTGGTAGTCGCGCCGTAGTTACCAACATTTACACGTGCGCCATCAGCCAGGATCAAGCAAGCACTTTCAAAGCTTTAACTTCTTCTTTATATAAGTCCAGAGCTCCAACCACTTACTTTGCGCATGGTGCAGCACTGGACTGGGGGGACTTGAAGGGGTATGGACCCAAAAAAGCCGCGCAGACCTTCCTACAGGTCGCGCACATGGCCATACTCCTTAATCAACAAGAGGTTCAATCACAACCTCGCGCGGGCTACTCCAGCATTGACTGACCTCGCGCGGGGTCTAAACAAGAAAGAACATTCATCTCAACACTTAGCTTCCTAAATAAGAGTCTTCAGCAACTATAATCCTGCGCGGGCTAGTTACGTGCTCAGTAAAGGCCGCGCAGGACCTGTAGCGCATGACCACTTCAGAAAGTACAAAAGGTACAGGTGGCAGATAAAAAGAGCCAATCCGCGTCCTTCAGACCCTGCTCAATCGTGCTCCACGATCGTCTGACGTGTAGGATACAAAAAGTACTCAAGGACACCTACGTGGCACCAATCACAGGGCAGAGACATCTGTCCCACGACCTCCACTTACCTGCTGATGGCAGAGGGGCAACGAGGCCGACAGCAGTGACACGTGGCTCCAATCACGGTGCGCCAGCACCGGAAAACTTCTAGAAGCCATTAACGGTCGACACCAGTGAGACAAGGAGTATATCCGCTACGTTGTCGCCTTCCGGCCCAAGGCCCATCAGCCCACATCATCTACACCTCTCCGGCTATAAATAGAGACCTTAGTTCACAGGTTGATTCATTCTATTCCCTCTACTCTCACTCTTAACTCACTATAATCTCCTCAAAGCAGATACTTATTCTCACGCCGGAGTCTGGTTAAGAGGGAAACCCCCATATTCCCCTCTTAACGAGCTAACGGTGTTTCTGTCTTGCAGGATCATCCGGTCATTAAGGAGCTCAGGAAACCAAAGAAGATTAACCTTTATGGTTGAAACATAAACCAAACTAATTAACACTAAAATTAGTTACGTGTTTCTTCATTCGCAACACCCGGAGTCCAAAGCCAAACTTGGTTAAAACATTCAAGCGCAATGTCAGCATTGTGCCCCATGGTCCATATGCAAACTAATATGCGCAAACTATGCCAACGTGCAAACTTAAGTGGCGCTTGAAGCATGGTATCGTTTAAGAGCAAGCACAAACTATTATTATGCGCAATACATAACAAAGTAAACTATCTAAGCGCAAACTGCTGCGCACAAAGTCCATTACACGCTCAAACTAACGTGCAACGTACCTGTCTTCCTCACAAAAACCATAATCTGAGCATGTGATGGTGGCTATGGATTCCAAATCTAAAAACAAATCAAGGTGCTAATTTTATGCACTCATAATGTAAAAAAAGGTTCCCATGCATAACCTTTTCTTGAAAATGTGAGCTTTATGTGTAAACCATTCTTTTATCGATATTCCTCACGAAACCAAACCAAAGCAACCCCAAATTAACTCGAACAAGGCGCACAGGCGAAAAGCATTACACATTGGTGTTATCCATAGCAAAATCGTAACTAGAGTGGAGTATGTAGTCGAACCGATTTCTCTTTCTCTCTTTAAGCATTCCAAAGATGGTGGTGGTGAAGAATGAGGTATTGCACCACCTTTCCATACTAGGGTTCTTAATGTTATCGCCAAACACCCCTTTTGGCCCTCGATGTTCGTTATGGTCTTTTATCAGTTTTGGTATTGTTACTAAGGAACCAATATCCGTATTGGTTTTTATGGGTTTTAGTGTAAAACGCTTTCTTTTGCACATATCATGACTTTAAACCAAGTGTCGATATCATATCGATACCATCATAAACCCATCCAATAGCGGTCGAGTTCCCGCCGCAACGCGCAGGCCAATTTCTCTAGTTATTACATTACAACTAAACGCTTCAATTCTAAGACTATACAGTGTCGAGGCGTGGAAGCCACAACCACACCGGAATACCATCTCGGAGGCGGTATTGTGGTTGGTGTGGGGGAGGGGGCGGCAAGATCTCGCCTGACGTGGAGGAGTTGTGGTGGGTGACGTGGTGAAGTTGGATTGGTTGGTGGAAAGAATCGTAGAACGGCTATAAAATATATAGTATGTGATCGAATTACCGCACATGGGTTATTGGTAAGTGACTATTTTTCACCCAACCCAACATATGATGATAATACTTTTACACGACGTTTTTGTATGAGCCATGGTTTATTTCTAAGAATACCAAACTATTTAAAAAGTAAATAAGAAATTTTTAAGTTTATGTATTTTTTTAAGCTTATGTATTTTTTTAACCTTATGTAATCTTTATTTTATGTTTATGTTTTTTAATTAATGTTATATATCTAAATAATATTAATGTTTTTTTTTAATTTAATAGATTTGTTTCATATTTAATTATAAAATAATTAAAAAAAGTGTATGCCACGTGTCACACCACGCCACCCTTCCATGTCTCATCTCACCCCTCACGCTTTTAAGTACCACGTCACTTTTCTGACAGCTGCTGATGTGTCTTCCACGTAACGCTATGCCCTCCCAGTCTTTGTGACAAAGTTAAGTTAATTGTGTGAACTGCCGTATGTTAATAAAAATACTTCAATTACATCGTTTATATTATACAAACTCGTGTAATACTCGGGTCTTTAAGCTAGTATGTATGTGTGTGTTTTTAAATATATCTAACATTTACACAATTTTAAAAACGTTCGGCAAGAAGACGACATACCAACACCGGTTCGATTACAAACATATTTCGTGTATGTTGAACTTGTCTTAGTTTTCAGAAAATTCGAACTCCTATCTCAATCTGTGGTGGACCAGTTTCCGTCCGTTCTCTTTCGCGTTATATGCAAATGTTTTTATTTCTTTTGTATCTATGTGTTTACTTGGTCTTGAATCTTGCACGTGTTTTTAATGACAGTTGACAAGGTATAGATAACCAGCCTATCATGTCAATTTTCTGGTACTTCACAAGTCCTTTATTCATATTGTTTATTATAAATATTCATAAACCAAAAGTATTCACTATAAATTCACATCAACTTCTTCTACTCCTCTCGTATTACAAGAATGCAAACTGTTGAAGACGATTGTTCTTATTCGACTTCTTCGTCATCCTCGTCTCAAACCGAGGCTACCGAACTGCATGTATCCTCGTCAACGACGACTAAAAGAAAGGCGGGGAGGAAGAAGTTTAAGGAAACAAGACACCCCGTGTATAGGGGTGTCAGATTAAGAAATGGGTCCAAATGGGTTAGCGAAGTACGCGAGCCTAGTACGAAACATAGAATCTGGTTGGGAACTTTTCCCACTCCCGAAATGGCGGCTAGGGCTTATGATGCAGCAACCCTAGCTTTACGTGGCGATGGCTCGCCACTTAATTTTAGTGACTCGGCCCGTTTTATTAAACGGGCTGCGTCAACTTCTGATAGTGATATTAAACAAGCTGCTTTAGAGGCAGCTCTTGCATTTGGGCCAAGAGGGTATGACGTTGAGTCGTCGTCTTCGTTAGGGTGTTGTGAGGTGGGACAAGGCGGCGGAAACATGGCAGTGGAGGTGGCGGAGACGGGTTTTGTTGATGAAGAGATGGTGTTTAATATGCATGGTTTTTATAATAGCATGGCGGAGGGGTTAGTGATTACACCACCAGGCATGAAGAAGGGTTTTGACTGGAGTGATGACACTGATTCTAATATCGACTTGACTCTCTGGAGGCATTAGATGTAACAGCGGAACAAAATAGTCAGAGGGTCAAGTGACCCTCAGTTATCCTCTGATGGTCACTTGATCCTTTGGCCTTTGTTCCGCCATGGACCGAAGTACATCAAGCTTATTTTCAAATGTTGGAACAAGTTATTTTTTTTGTTTGTCTGGATATGTTTGCAGAAGATAAAGAACATACGACACACCTTTCAGATTCATGAATTATGGGTTCCAAAATTCTTGGAACAAATAGTTTTCGTTGCTTATATACTTTTTATATGGTTTACCTGTGTGAAAATTTTGGGACCTTCATCTATTGTTAATTGAGTTTACATGCTTTGTTGGATACGTTAGTGAAAAATTAACAGAAAAATTTGTGAAGAATGCTTTTTATTAACTTTGGACACAAGTAACTATATTTTTATGTGTTAAATACTTAAAGTATCTATCATATATGGCATTATAGTCTAGTGGCATCTTGAGGGTGTTATAAGGCCTTAAATCTTAGGTTCTGGGTTTGATTCTCACAATGAGGTTTTCCCAGATTTATTGTGTTTCCTCTTGAATTAGTATATAGGCATTATAACCTACTGGAGATGGATATGATCGGGTGGTTCCGCTGATTATACGATGATACTCCAGTGGTCCATCAGTGATCAAAACTTGCCGTTCAAAAAAAGTATCTATCACTTTTTGTTCCACTATGTGAGAGATTCGCAACCTACCATACCATGTAAATCTAAATATTGGCTAAAGTGGAAAATCCTGTGAATAATATGGAAACTTGTCATACACTCAAGAGTTGAGAGAAGGTTGAAAACATGAAGTGGTATTTAAACAAGAGTCTCTTAAGAATATTGTTTTCGTAGAAATAAGAAACTAGTGGCCGGTGACTCTAAAGAGGTAACCTAAGGGTGGGCGGGGTGTAGTTAGTAACTCCAAATCCAATCTAGGTACCTATATCCGATTAGGTACATCACCGCCAGTAAATCGAGTAGGGAATTCCTTGACTAGCCAAAAAAAAGCTTGTGTGTGTTTATGAGGGAAGATGGTGTAGGCTTCGGGTAGCTCAGGAATTTGGTTGCCAGTGGACGTAGGTTTCACAGGTTTAATTCGGACTAGATGAGCTGTACACCTCGTATTGGGTGTTGACAGGGTACTGACGGGTTACCTCCCGGCCACCCTGAGAGCTTCCAAAATGAGGATGAGGTGGTAAACTCTTAATTTGAAAACCCAACCCCACGGACTGCACATGTGATGCATCTTCCGTCCGACAACAAAGTCCTGCTTTCAAGTAGGGCTGGCAATTTCTACACGAACCTATACGAAGTTAATAGGTTTCTTGTTTAACCTTATCATGTTTCATGTCTATAACAGGTCGACACGTTAAGACCTGCTTAATTTTGTGTCTTAACAGCCACGTTTATAATTTTAAATAAAACAAAAATGTAAGGCTCCTAATTATATATATATATATACTTCAAAGTAAAGTTTATATTTAATAACAGGTCTTGTTCGTGTCTTAACAAGTCATCTTC
Organism: Helianthus annuus; assembly: GCF_002127325.2. Classification (NCBI taxonomy): domain Eukaryota; kingdom Viridiplantae; phylum Streptophyta; class Magnoliopsida; order Asterales; family Asteraceae; genus Helianthus; species Helianthus annuus. The sequence continues at coordinate 164,232,567 of NC_035434.2, read as the reverse complement.
ATGTCTTAACAGATCGTATGATAATTTGATACTTTTTTCATGTCTTAATAGGTCATATCATGTAACATGTTTATTATCCGGTTCATGTTTGTGTTTGAAAAAATCTAACATGATAAGATTTCGTGTCTTGTTCATGTTTACCTGTTTCGGGTTGTGTCATATCATGTTTGTATCTTAACAGATCAGGTTGACACGATGTGCCACCCATACCTCCAAGTCCGCACTTGCGGACCACAGGTAGGCTTCACATTCACAAACTATACTGTATGTATATTACTTTATATAAAAGTTGGTTGCAAGGTTGAGGTTTGTAGAGGTTTTGTATTGCCAGAAAAAATAAAAGGTTAGGTTTTGTAAAAGGTTTTTACAAAAGACGGAGGTTTGTAAAAATAGCTTTGGAAGCTTAAAGTGGCACTAGCCCACGTAGAGACTTGATGTGAGAGGGGCACGTGCATTCAGGGCCGGCCCAATGGGCTTATGACTCTAGGCAAAAGCCTAGGGCCACCATGTTTAAAGGGCCACCAAATTTCTATAAGGTTTTTTATACTAGGCCCATCTTAACTCTATTACACTCAAGAACTTAGGCCCAAGTGTCCATATATTGCAATCCGTTAAACCCAATCCATAAAGAAACTCAAAGCGCGGCAACGTTCTTCGAAGAATCAGACTTGCGAATGAATCGAGGCAATAAAGAAACGTGAAATCAGGGCATCGATTGAGTAAACCGACGTGTAATCATCACAATTAGGGCGGTGGGCGACTTTAGGGCTTTCAGATTTGGGGCTAATCATCGCATGGCAATATCAATTGAATAACAGAGGTAACATTGTATCAACGGCTATATGGGCGAAATCAATATACATATTGCTCAAACCCTCAAACAGAAACTAAAATAAGTTTGTGATTTGTCGATTTGATTATTTGGAACTTGGAAGACAGACACTTCTTTCACTTAGTTTTGCGATTTCGCCTTGTGGTTGGCTTTGAACTTGGAAGACAGTGGCACTCAGGTTAAATATCCGATTATTCACATTTGCTGTTTAGGATGTATTTGCATATTTGAATTTGTGGTTTAGAGCTTATGCTTATTTCATTATTTGGTGATTTCAAGTTGTTGTTTAGGGAATTAGGGCCCATTTGTTGATTTCAGTTTGTTGTTTAGGCCTTTAGGGCTTGTTTGCTTATTGTAATTTGTTCTTTAGGACTCATTGTTAATCTCTTAAATAGATTTATATTTCAGCAATGTCAAATCGAATCCATACTTTTGATTGAATCTGGTTATTCAAAAAGGCAAAAAAAAAAAAAAAAAACAATGTAAACAAAGTGCTTTAATCGAATCACAAAAGCGAGAACTTCTAAATATATCGAAAAGGATAACTTTTTAGTTTATAATTGTCGTTCCTCTCGTCACTAAACGAAATCGCAGAACTGCAAGATCTCACCGAGGCTCTACTCACTGCTGCAGTGGTACGGGAGTGGACTGATGGGTGTGGGATTTAAACGACTCGGGTACGTTTACTGTTAAAACTTTTAAAAACAGATTACAAAGTGCTAAATTTCCAGATTTGGGGAATGATTTTGTGTAGAAAAACTGGGACCAGGCCAAAGTGAATTTTCTATCTTAGAGAATTTCCTTGGGAAGAATGTCGACGGTTATTGCTTTAGCCCGCAGAAATGTCCAAACGGGTTCAATTAGGTGCAAAATTTGAGAGCCAAAAGGATAAGAATGTGGACTACTTGTTTGTCAACTGTCAAGTGGTCCACTTGGTGTGGGATTATATTTCAAAATTGTGTAGAATCATATCTAGTATATTTGCATTCTTTGTCAAGGATATTTTGGGATGGCACCAGCTAATTCAAGGTATCACAAAGCGTAGAAAATTAGTGTAGACAGTGATGCAAGTGGCCATATGGGTGGTGTGGAGGAGCAGGAATGAACTCGTCTTTAACACTAAACAAGCATGCTTCGCTCCGATGATCGAAGAAATAAAGCATCTAGCGTATTTATGGATTAAAAGTCATTCGGTGCTAAAGGAAATCACATGGGATGAATGGTGTAAATTTAATGTTTCGAGTAAATGTAGTTAATGTGGTTCCTTTTGGACAAACTTCTTGTAATTGTGACGAGGGCTAACACACTGTTAGTCTGTTGATTTAACTAAATATACGTTTTTTGGCCGTTAAAAAAAATTGTCGGTCTCAAGGGCCTCCACTTTGTAGTTCGCTTAGGGTCTCCTAAAACATAGGAACGGCTCTGCGTGCATTTTGCCCTTTGTACCGACTATAAACATGACTCTTTTTTAATCAATTTTGCTCCATGCACATATGTGTTATTATATATTTTACCATGCATTCGGAGTTAATTTACTTATTTTTGTTTTCAACATTCCATTCACATGTGTATCCGTTATGAATTATGTATTTGTAGTAATATGTGTATGTTTTCCAAAAAATAATTTGACCGGAAATTATTGCTTTAAAGTTTCTTTAGATGGTAGGGAGGAGAGGGGACCATAGAGAATAATGAGAGAATAGTGGAAACAGATCTATTATTTATATAATTTTAATTTAATGTATTAAGTATAAAACTATATAATAATACTTATGATCTATAAGATAATGATATAAGAACTAAATTACATATCTACATAAATATACAGAGAGAAAATATACTAGGTTAGAATTTCATGTATTACACGTATTGAGTAAATGTAATGTTATATACATAGCAATATAAAATGTTGTCTTTTAAAAACTTATGTGTTGCACGAGTTGTATAAACTAGCGTGTCACACATGTTTGAATAACATAAAATTTAATTTGTTAACACGTACAATTGTCAAAATATGTATTTAAAAAGATAATCTTTGACTTGGTAATTATAACTTTTGTTTAATTTAATTTTTAATACATTTTTTCAACTAAATATTAGTTTTTTATTGAATTAATAAATATTAATTCAATTAAATGTACTTAGTCTTTTAAATATTATTTTAGCACAATTAAATTAACTTAAATCATAACTATAAATATATAAATACATATGAAAAAAATTAGATTTCTTATATACCAACTATCTTTTTATTATTTAACACATTGTATTTTTCTCATCCATACAATACAACCACATTAAATATTTAAAAATAAATAAATAACTCACAAAAATAACTATGATCATTATTATTTTATATATGTTGTAGTGTTATACAGATTTATGAAAGGGTTATATGATGTTATATACTATTCGTAGTGTTTTATAGAGATTCGTAGTGTTATATACTTATTACAGTGCTGAATGGTGGTTGCAGTATTATGTATAATGTTGTAATGCTATACAGAGTTATAAAAAGGGTTATATGGTGTTATATACTATTCATAGTGTTTTATAGTGATTTGTAGTGTTATATCTTGTTTTGTAGTGTTATATACTTATTACAGTGTTATGAACTGTTGAATGGTGTTTTGTAGTCTTATATACTTATTACAGTGCTGAATGGTGGTTGCATGTAACACCCCGAAAATATAAAACTTTATATTAGAATTATAAAGTGTAAAATAAACAAGAATAAACTAATTAGAGATATAAATAACCTAGTTAGTTAACTATCTTGTAATAACATGGAGTTTGAATAAAAACATCTAAATTAGAAAAGCACAAATAGTTTACGGGCCAAAGTTGCTAAAAATCAAACTAGATTTGATAAAAACAAAAAAATTAAAATCCAAACACATAATTGTGTGTTGGGATCGATCTAGAACACAGGAGGGCGACCAACTCACCTTCCAAACCCTAGTTTCACAAAATTGCTCAAAATGAGGGCTCTAATCTGTTCCAAATCGATTTCTAAGCGCAAATTAGTGATCACCTCGTTGAAGGGATCATAAGGTATGCTTAATTTCATCATTTAACTTCATCTCAGATTCTTGGTAAATTGTGAAATCGAAAATGGAACTTGATTTTGTGATGAATAGATGGAACTTGTAATAGAAACAAGTCTAGGAGTGAATTTTAGATGATAATTTGCTGAAATTAGATAGAAAATTATGAAACTCATGATAACCCATTCATAGGTTAAGTGGGTTTTGCAAAATAGGATGAACACAAGAGTTATAACTATCACAAGTAGTATTACTTGATGTCTATATGATGATTTTGATGATAGTATGCATGCTTGACATGATGGAATCGAAATGTGTGATTATAATTGGCGAAAATAACAAGTTATGAACTTGATTCTAATTATATAAAAATTAAACCCGTTAGGTGTTCGACAAAATGCCTAAGTGAAGAATTAAGTGTTAAAAATCGAATAAAACGCATGTTTGATTATTATGACAATGCGTTAAAGTGCATAAAAAGAGTTCTAAAAACATTGTGAATTGAACTCCTTTAGGCAAGGAGTCCGGATCGTCAAGTGGACAAGCCAGAGGGGATACGTGCTTGAAAGGGGTGCTCTAAAGGTACGTGGCTTTAGTCCCGTTAGATTTTGCATAAACATTTGGATATAATTTGTTAATGGTGTCATAGTGTAGTATATGTGTTTGGTGTGTCATTGAAGTGACGAAGCTCACTCGACAATCAAACGGGTCAAAATGATGGTGAGAAATAATTAGGTTTGTCATTAAAGTGATGGTTTTTCCTTGACAACCAAACGGGTCAAATCTATGTCTCTAAGACATTAACTATTGAAGTGACTTAGACGTCACAAAATGAGTTGGTGTTATGAGTGCGTAAGCCAAGAAATGGATACGCTAAATTGGTTTAATGAACCTATGATATTGGGTCAAATGTTCAAGATTATAATCTTGTAGACATTGCATAAATTAGTAAGCTTGAAAACATAAGGTAACAAGCATGACACTAAGGTGTGCGCAAATCGTATGATTGAAGTGAAACATAGATGTTAGATAAGCCCGGGATTAGGTCAAAATGTTGGTAATTGTTAGTGTTAACAAATATGTAAAGTGATGTAAAAACCAAACGGGTCGAAAAATTATAAAAAGGATTTATAAGCCATTAGCTTATAAATCAGATTTTATGTAAACTAAGATGGTAAATGGATCCGTATTTAAATTACGGACGCGTGGGAAAAAGAATCGCGTAAATCGGGTTTGTAAATCGAAAGTTATGACATTTTAAAGTTTGAAATTGAAAATAACATTGCTGGGCAAATATGCAGCTCCAAACAACAAACTTACTGTCGAAATGAGGTGCTCGCGACACACGACGCCAAGCCATGATCACCGTCGCGGGCCGCGAAAGATGAGGCATGATCTGTCGCGGGGCGCGACAAACCCTAATTGCTGCATTTTTGTTTTGTTTTCGTTGTTTGGCAATAGAACTTATATATACGTGATATTATGTTGTCAAAACTAACAATTGATGTGGTTTTGACCTTAGGTAATGCTCGTTTTATTTCGGATGTCAATCAAGCAAGGAATCAAGAACCGAACACAAGTATTGAAGCTTCCGCACTAATCTAATCATGTTTAGACAATGTTGTTTTTAAACACTACTAAATGTTGGATGTTTTAAACTAGCTAGTTGATTATGTTAACACACTATAACGATGTATATCTTAGTTTATTAACTAAGTTTTTGTTAATTATGCATTTTTTTTAAAAGTGCGTATTTTATGATAAAATAATAAATAAATTAGACGGGTGTTACAAGTTGGTAATCAGAGCTCAAGGTTGTTAAGAAAGTGTGTTCGGTTCAAGCTTGATCAAACATCCGGTAAGAGTTAATTATTTTAGTAGACTTATTAAAAGTAGAAGGGAAATATGAATTGACGTGCACGGGAAGAGCGTGTTAACACACTCAAACCCGGAAAGTGCACTAAATGAGAACGGTTAAAGCAAGTTATGAACTTGGCTAAACCGAAGCAAATAAAATATATGTTATAGATCAAATGTTTAACAATTGGAGTAAACATTTCAGTTTCAAAGATGACGGAAAAAGGTAATGATGATGCGGTGCCGATAGTCACCGAGCAAATGAAAGAAGTGATTGCCGAGGAGGTAGGAAAGGCAATCGAAAATAGCCTATCCGGTTTTATAGATAAGATCCAAAACACGGTACTTGCGGTAGTCGAAGAGAGGATCAAGAAGTTGGAAGATAGTACCAACACAGCAAAGGAAAAATCTGGAGAGCGCAAGGGCTGCTCATACAAGGAATTCATGGCATGTAAACCACCACTTTATAATGGAGAGGTGGATCCGATAATATGCCAATGATGGTTAAGCGATATTGAGGGGGTGTTTCAGAGAACTCACTGCGACACAAATGACTTCGTAGCTTATGGTACGGGTCAGCTGAGAGGTCAAGCAAAAGATTGGTGGGATAACAAGAAAAAGGAGATTGGAAGCGAAGCGGCAAGGGCAATGACATGGGACGAGTTTAAGGTACCATTCCTTAAACACCACAGTCCCAAGGCAGTTATCAACCGAATCAAGGATGAATTTATTCAGCTAAGGCAAAAAGGTGAATCTATCGATAAGATCACGGGGATCTTTCTTGACAAACCAAGATTTTGTGACGAGTTGGTGACGTCCGAAGAGCAGAAAGTGTATTATTATTATAATATGCTGAGTGCAGAATATCGGGAGTTTATGACTCCCTCGAAATACGAGACTCTCACTGAAATCATTAACACTGCTCGAGAAAGGGAGATAGAGCTGAAAAAGCAAATTGAGAGAGGTGAACGAAGGGCACAAGTTGTTAATCCAAGCCCTACGAAGAAGGCGCGTACAACAAAGTCGTCTAAGAAACAAGAAGGGAAAGGCGGGTCGCCGAGTTGTAAGGTCTGTGGTAAAGGGCACAAGGGCGAGTGTCGGTTCAAAGATAAGCCGTGCCCTATATGCGGAAAGTCAGGGCATACGGCTGCATTATGCCCGGGAAAAGTGTCGGTTTGTTATAAGTGCTACCAGCCGGGCCATAAGAAATCAGAATGCCTGGAGTTAGTTGGAAAGAAGGATGGCAAGGATTCGCAAACAGAAACTCCAAAATCAAAGGCCATATCCTTCCAGTTAACCACGGCCGAGGCAAAGAGGGAACCCGATGTGGTCTCAAGTATATTCGCCATAAATTCAATTCCTGCACATGTGTTATTTGATACGGGCGCAAATAAATCCTTTATTTCACATGGATTTATTCGACATCCTTCATTTATATAGACAAAATTACCTACGCCTCTAGAAGTAGAAATAGGTGACAACAAAAGTTTTATCGTGTGTGACGTGTGTCAAGATTGTAAGATGAGTATTGATGGTGAAGAATACTCAATAGACCTGATCCTGATGTGGATGGGAGAATTCCAAGTAGTGGTCGGGATGGATTGGTTATCTCGACATCACGCAAAGGTCGTGTGTTTCCGCAAGGAGATAAAACTAACGTCTCTAAGTGGAAAACACGTTACCATCAATGGCGAGAAAGGGGGTAATCCCGTAATATGCTCAATGTTAAAAGCCCACAAACTTATGAAACGCGGATGTAGAGCGTTCATGATATACGCGAACGAACCAGACAAGAGATCGCCAAAGATTGAAGACGTACTGGTGGTACGTGAGTATGCTGATGTGTTTCCAGAGGATTTGCCGGGAATACCACTTGAACGGGAAGTAGAGTTCGGAATCGAATTGATTCCGGGTGCGAAACCTGTGGCCAAGGCGTCGTATCGGCTCGCGCCATCGGAGCTACAAGAATTGATGTCTCAGATTCAAGACCTGCTCGATAAGGAGTTTATTAGGCCGAGTGTGTCTCCATGGGGCACACTGGTGCTATTTGTGAAAAAGAAGGATGGGAGCATGCGAATGTGTATCGATTACCGGGAGTTAAATAAACTCATGGTGAAGAATTGATACCCGCTCCCAAGAATTGATGACCTATTTGACCAACTACAAGGTGCGACTTGGTTCTCCAAGATTGACCTTAGATTAGGGTATCATCAGTTGAAGGTCAAGGAGGAGGATGTACCGAAGACGGCCTTTCGTACACGGTACAGACCTTATGAATTTCTCGTCATGTCCTTCGGATTGACCAATGCGCCCACGACTTTCATGTACCTCATGAACCGGGTTTGCAAGACGATGTTGGACAAGTCGGTGATAGTATTCATCGACGACATCTTAGTATATTCAAAGAATGAAGCAGAACATGCAAGCCATTTACGTGAAGTGTTGGAAATGCTAAGAAGATAGAAATAGAAGTAGTGGCGTGATGGAATCCACCAAAGTATCCTTCGGAAATCAGGAGCTTTTTGGGGCTTGCGGGATATTATAGGAGATTCATACAAGATTTCTCCAAGATTGTCGCGCCGTTGACCAAATTAACTCGTAAAGATGAAAAGTTTATATGGGGCGATGATCAAGAAAAAGCATTCCAAACGCTCAAAGAAAAATTGACTCATGCTCCGGTATTAACATTGCCGGACGGAGTTGATGATATGGTAGTTTACTCGGATGCGTCACATTCGGGGCTCGGGTGCATTTTGATGCAACGAGGCAAGGTTATAGCCTATGCCTCAAGACAACTGAAGACTCATGAAAAGAAATACCCTACACACGATCTCGAGTTGGCGGCGGTGGTATTTGCCTTAAAGATTTGGAGGCATTATTTGTATGGGTAAAATGCACTATCTTTATCGACCATAAAAGTTTGAAATATTTCTTCGATCAGAAGGAATTAAACATGAGATAGAGGCGGTGGTTAGAAACAGTCAAAGATTTTGATCGTGATATACATTACCATCCCGGGAAAGCTAATGTGGTGGCGGACGCGTTGAGTCGAAAGGTGGACTATACACCAATTCGAGTACGATCGATGCAACTAATTGTAACATTGGGTCTACTTGAACGAATCCGAAAATCTCAAGTTGAAGCAATGAAAGAGGAAAATTTGAAGAAAGAAAGGATAATTGGCCAATTGAAAGAATTGGTGGATGGTAACAACGGGTTAAAGACTCGTTTCGGGAGAATATGGGTCCCAAATTCGTGTGGAGTCAAGACGCTTATACTTGACGAAGCCCATAAATCCCGTTATTCTATCCATCCAGGGGCGACCAAGATGTATAATGATTTAAAGCAAAACTATTGGTGGCCCGGAGTGAAAAGAGATGTTGTAAAGTATGTGGAGAAGTGCTTGACCTGTTTGCAAGTCAAGGCAGAGCAGCAAAAGCCATATGGTAAACTGCAACCGTTGGAGATCCCAGTGTGGAAATGGGAGCAAATCACAATGGATTTATTGACCAAACTGCCCAAAACCAACCGCGGATATGATGCTATATGGGTAGTTGTGGATAGATTGACAAAAAGTGCTCACTTCATTCCGATTCGTGAGACTTATACGTCCGAAAAAATGTCAGAAGTGTACACCAATGAAATAGTGGCACACCACGGAGTACCGATATCCATCGTGTCCGATAGAGATACTCGGTTTACTTCAACCTTTTGGCACGAATTCCAAGAGCGAATGGGGACCAAACTGTTCATTAGCACAGCATACCATCCACAAACGGATGGACAAAGTGAAAGAACAATACAAACGTTGGAAGATATGTTACGGGCATGTATTATCGACTTTGGGGGAAGTTGGGATGTTCATATAATAACAGTTACCACGCAAGCATCGGTATGGCTCCGTACGAGATGCTTTACGGTAGAAAATTCCGAACCCCGGTGTGTTGGGATGAGGTAGGTCCACGTGAGCTTGCACATAAGTGTAACACCCCGAAAATCTAAATCATAATTTTAAATGTGATGTCGGTATATAAACAAGTGAACTAACTAGGATTAAAAATAACCTAGTTAGATAAAAGTTTTGTAGTAACTTATAAGTGGGTTAAAGCACTAAAAATATGAACTAAATGATAGTTGAGGGACCAAAAGTGTTTAAATTGAAAATAATTATAATAAAACATAATTTAAACACAAAACACACACTTGTGTGTGTGCTGGGTCGATCAAAACACAGAGGGGGCGACCAGGTTTCTCCAAGAACCCTAACTTTCATAAATCTCACATATTGAAGGCTCAAATCAGTTGCAAAACGAAATCCGAGCTTAGATTGGTGATCTCCATTGTAAGGGGGTCATAAGGTATGTGAAATTTGATAAGAAATCTCTATTTGAATTTCTGATGAACTTAGAGAATTCAAAATTCATTGTTGCATGATTGTTATATGGGTGGAACAGGAACAATATAGTGTCTAGGAGTAAACCCTAGACACAAATACCCCCACACTTGAATCTTTGCTTGTCCTCAAGCAAAACTCTTTATAATGTGGCTTTACACTCCCAAATGGAATGGGTAGAAGAGAAGGTTTTTTGGGCTTGTCATAGAGTGTCGGGATTTCCAAGATTCTTTATTAAGTTGTATTTTTATTTATTTACAATCATGTTCGTCATGATTTATTAAAACGTTTCATAAGATAAATTACTTATTAGGGCATAACATGCCTTTTTAAAATTTCCTTTATATACAAGTTCACATACCTCATGGGGGATCACTCAACACTCGGCCGAAGGTGTATTTTTAGTGGATCACTCGAGAGCGACATGGAACTTACTCCTACCATAAGTTTGCCAAGCAATCAATCCTCCTTCTTTTTAACTATACACCTTTGTAAATATCAAGAGGACTTTTTTGGGTGAAGGGTTAGACTTGGGCTAAAGGTGGGTGGTTGGGTTAGTGGTTAGTAAAAGGGCGAAAAGCGTAAAAAGCGTCGGTTTTTGAAAGACTTTTTATTTTTGACAATTTATTTTGATGAACCATTTCTTTTCAAACAAAGTTATTTTTGATGAACTTGTTTGTTTATTTGGTTTCATCATATCATTCATTTTTTTTTCATAAGTCATAAGAAAAACCGAGCTTTGTTACTAAAAGAAAGGGTTAAAATAAAAAGGGTTTTGGTGGGTAAAAAGGGTGTTTGTTTTGGGTTAAGAAATGAAAAGGTTTAGGCTCAAAGGGGTTAACTAGGGGGATTTTTGGTAGGTAGTAAAAAATTGAAAAATAATGGTGTAGAAAGAAAAAGGGTTAGTCCTAATGCCTCCATCATTTACTTACTCGGGTTTAAGTTGGTAAGGACCGGGAATGCATTGTCGTGGCAAGTTCTAGAGTTGCAAGAACCAAGCGGCTATTCACACAAGAAACGAAAAATGAGCATTTAGTGTAAAGATATGTATTTGTATGCTCAATAAAGGCTCAAAACTCACTTTTGTGGGAATGGGTTTTTATGTGATCAAGTATATATAATCAAATTTTAACGAAGCTTGTCATGCCGTTTCATAATTTTCTTATGTTGGTTCATTTTATCACGACGCTATCGGTTGTAAATTTGTAAAAATATAACCTTGTTAGAACTTGAAATTCCCAACTTAAACTTAGACAAGTAAAAAAAATGAAAATTTTTGAAAAAAAATTGGGGTGATTAGCGGTTCCAATAGAGTTTTATGTAATGCTTGTTAATTAGGACTTGCAAGATTCAAAGTTTTAGCATCCCCCCCCACACTTAAATTACACATTGTCCTCAATGTGTCCCAAAAATAAGTTTTTAGGTCGATTGAATGTGTAAAAGGGCGTTAAAAGCAAAATTTTATGTTACTGGGCGCCTGGACATGCCCCGTGGTGACCGGGCACGGCCCCATGTTCAAGTGCCAGCAACAGAAATTTGTAAAAAGAAACAGAAGCCTGGACACGGGGCGTGTTCAGTGAACACAGCCCATGTCCAGTTACCTGAATTGGGCATTTTCTGCAGACGGCCCGTGCGGAACTTGCTATAACGATGAAATTTTGTCGGTAAGTTATGTTTTCGTGCATGGGGTGATGTTTCTCGTTTCCCTTGTCATCCTTCACTATCCTGAGTGTGTTTTAACCATTACAACATCATCCAAACACTAAAACCATCATTTTTATTAAAGTCATAGAGAGAATTACATAACGTTCCTGGAAAATTAAAAGAAGAAAAAAAAATCCTAAACTAGATAGGTCAAGTGATACATAAAATTATCATAAGGAGTTCACTTTTTCATTAGGAACCAAAATCCCTGAAATAGTTTTCCGGTATTGAGAAGTGTAGTAGGACTCTCGACCGAGGGTTATTTTCCTAGACGTTGTTAAAGCCATTCCTCTATCTCTCTTGGGAGGAAGAAGGCGGCTTCGTTTTCCTCAACATCTTGTGGAGGAGGAGAAACACCAACCGGGACCCCTTGTAATATGTCGTGAGGAGGTCCTGGGTGTATGGTGTACCACTCGGCTGGTATGATGACTTCAGGCACCACGTTCCATGCCCTTTGGGTTACTATTGGCACCAAAGGAGGAGAGGCGAGAATGTTCAAACTCTGGTGCAAGAGGTTGACCTCCCGGAGACATGCTTCCAGTCCCACCGTTAGGTGATTGATACGTTCAACCAATGCTTCTTCCACCCCCGTCATTTCATCAATAGCCTCTCTTAAGGCGTAAACATAGTTTACAAGAGAATCTTCCGCCGTTGATGACCTCCTCCCCTGTCAGTTGTTCCTTGAGTGTGATGAAGACGTTCCGCTTGTTCTGCTCGCCATTCTGGGAAAACAGACCAAAAAGGGCTCAATTTATATGAAACAGTACCTTGGACACGGCCCCGTGTTCAATGAACACGGCCCCGTGTCCAATTGTCTGCAGGTTTTTAAAGCAAGGAATCTTGGAGTTTTAAATTATTTTTTTCAATTTGTAGGTTAATTTTAAGCATCATAAATAATTCAAACAAAGTTGTATAAATTGTTTTAAGCAAGATTCCTTGAATAATGACCTTACAAACATCACAATAAAGGTTGAAATCAAGAAGCTCCCAAGCTTTAATGGAGGTAGTAATTGGAAATTGAAGAAGAAACAATGAACAAAAGTGGAAAAGACAAGATGGTTCTTGAGAACCTTCTTTTAGAACATACCTAGGATGGTATGAGTGAAGATCCCAGAAATCTCTGTCTTTTGGAGTGGTCCAAATGAGCTGGAATCTTGCTGCATTTATAGAAAACGACAGCACGCTGGACACGGCCCCGTGTTGGCGGGACACAGCCCCGATCGGATGGTTGTTCGAGTGGATTGTTTCTTCCTTTAAGAAGGATGTGTTTGTGTATGATGGTTTGACTTTCGAAGTTTTCGTTGTAGCGTTTGGAAACATTGAAGTATCTTTAACTTTCAGGCCGATCGATCGAATGGGTAGTCCGCTCAGCCGGCTGTCCGATCGGTTAGGTACCTCAGTCAACAAGTTCTCAGCAGGGTGTCTCCTGATCGGACGGCTGTTCGATCGGGTGGCACTCCAATGCGTTGAACGTGTTTGAAAATTGGCTAAGTGTTGAAGCATAGTATCTCATGATCCGAAGAGTAATTCAAATCGGACGGCTTGACCGATCGAATCAGCAGTTTGTTCAATACCAGGCTTCATGGAATTGTTTTAAGTGTGGGGCCATGTGCCAGCCATTCGGCTGGCCCGGTCGATCGGTCAGCATCCTGACCTAATCAGCCTGTTCGTTTAACACTTGGTTGTTATGTTTGTTTGACGTTATATCGAGGTGTTTTGACAACAAGTTGAACCATAGAACCCTCGTTCTTACTGGTTTCTCCTGCTCAGATAGGAATCACCCAAATCCGGCCAATGAACTGTTCGGAACAGAGTTTAACGTTCAACCCGAAGTCGGTGAACCTCGTGGATAGAATCCGGATCTTGAGTCATGCAACCACTGGAATTTTTAGCAAATCGGCACAAGTTCCGTTTCTATTAGTTTCGAAGGCATCGAGTGTAAAAGAGTTAGAAGAAGGTTGGAAAACCATCTTTCAATCCTTTTCACCGTGCAGATGTTTCGATCTATAATAGATCCTTGCTTGTTTATGTGGAAATCGGCTAGATCCAAGTGATTCTTGGTGGATTGAAGCCAAAACATGAAGTTCTTCAAGAACACCATGATGACATCATCCTAGAACACTTGAATCTTGATGATTTCACGGTTAGAAATCAGGATTCGAAAGATAGAAAGGTGTAGGAGTGTGCATACATCAAGAAAGTACAAGATTTAGGACGAAAACTTACCGGAATCGAGAGAATCGGAGAAAAAGGGGGGAGCACGAGCTGGTCGGTCAGAGCTTTCCAAAAGTGGTAAAGATGACAATGACAGGGGTATTTATAGGCTTCCAAAAGGGGAAAGGGCTGGTCGATCGGCCAGGCATCCCGATCGGACAGCCTGTCCGATCGGACAGCAGTCCGATCGGCTAGGCTGTTCGATCGGCTGAGAGCCTGATCGTTCAGCTGCCTGGTTCGAGTGTTCGGTGCGACGATTTTTGATATTTCGATTTTGATTAAGGACGATGCGTGTACGATAGAGTTTCCTATTCAAATTACTTTTAATCCCAACCACTATATCTAACATACAATCATCTATATCTTGCGCTGTCTCTTCTCCACCAATATCGTGATTCGATTTCGATTGAGTTTTCGAGTTTTGAGTCGGGTTTCGATTGATCACCTCACATAACATAAAGTAAACATGCACAAGTAACACATAAGGCACACACACACACGTATAATAACAACCAAAGTTCGCGTAATTCGAGTTTCGAGTTCGATGATGATTAGATTAATTCGATTACTGATTAGTTGACTTTATCGCATTGTTACTTCCTATCATTCACAGTCGTAACGCAGTTCGTATCGATAAATAAACTTCGATTAATCGATTTTAGCATATACTCCACATATTACAACTAACGTAAAACACAAAATAGACTGACTATAGTCAAAGGAGTCAATCTTGACTTTGACTTTGACTTTGACTTTCACATTCGGAAACACGGGGTGTTACAGCCTCCCCTTGTTTAGGGAATTTCGTCCCGAAATTGAGCTGAAAGCTGCACAGCACCGTGAATCACCTTTTGCTACTTTCTCTCTCTAGGCTTTCACTTAAACAACTACGGGTACTTCGCCTTCATGTCGCTCTCGAGTTCCTAAGTGAACTCCGCGCCTCGTTTGCCTTCCCATCGGACTTTCACGATAGGAATGCGCGAGCGTCTGAGCTGCTTGGTTTGGCGATCCATGATTTCAACAGGCTTCTCCACGAAGTGTAGCGTTTCGTTTATTTGAAGGTCGTCGAGAGGTACAATTAGATCATGCTCAGCCAGGCACTTTTGGAGGTTTGACACATGGAAAGTCGGGTGGACGTTACTAAGTTCCTCCGGTAGTTCGAGTCTGTAGGCGACTTTTCCGATCCTTTCCAGAATCTTAAAAGGTCCAACATATCGAGGCGCTAGTTTCCCTTTCTTACCGAATTTGACCACACCCTTCCAAGGTGATACCTTTAGGAGTACGTAGTCGCCAACTTCAAATTCAAGGGGCTTGCGTCGTTTATCGGCATAACTTTTCTGTCTATCCCGGGCTTTCAACAAGTTGTCTCGGATTTGGAGGACTTTGTCAGTCGTTTCTTGTAATAGCTCAGGACCGGTTAATTGCGAGTGACCGATCTCATGCCACACAATAGGTGATCGACATCTTCTTCCATATAAAGCCTCGAATGGTGCCATTTGGATGTTGGTATGATAACTGTTGTTATACGAGAATTCGACTAATGGCAGGTATTTGTTCCAATTGCCACCGAAGTCTATGACACACGCACGGAGCATATCTTCAAGAGTTCGGATTGTCCTTTCAGTCTGTCCGTCAGTTTGAGGATGGAATGCGGTACTTAGGTTAAGCGTAGTACCGAGAGTTGCTTGAAACGTTTCCCACAATCGCAAGGTAAACCGAGCGTCACGGTCAGAAATAATGTCACGAGGCGTACCATGATTACAAATGATCTCATCGGTGTAGATTCGGGCTAATCGTTCTACCTTGTAGTCTTCCCGTATTGGCAAAAACTGTGTTGATTTGGTCAATCGATCAACGACAACCCAAATGCTGTCGTGACCTGATGACGTGGGCGGAAGTTTGGTTATGAAATCCATAGCTATACTCTCCCACTTCCACATATGGATTGGTGGTTGTTCGAGTAAGCCAGAGGGTCTTTGATGTTCAGCCTTGACCCTTGCACAAGTCAGGCATCTTCCGACATAGAGGGCGATATCCCTTTTCATGCCCGACCACCAGTACTTATAACGAAGATCCTGGTACATTTTATCGGCACCGGGATGAATAGAATACCGGGATTTGTGGGCTTCGTCCATTAGTATCCTTCGCAATTCGGGCCGCTTAGGAATCCAAATTCGGTCCAGAAAATAGAAGATCCCATTCGATTTGCTTACAAGCTGAGCTCCATCGTGATAGATTCCCTCTTTCTTCAGGGTGCGTTCATTAAAGCAAGCATGTTGGGCTTCGCGGATGAGGGTTTCGAGATCGTGTTGGGCTTGGGTATTACGAATACTGAGCAAATAACTCCCTCTGCTGAGCGCGTCGGCAACGACATTTGCCTTGGCTAGGTGATAACGAATCTCACAGTCGTAATCGTTGAGGAGTTCTACCCATCGGCGTTGACGCATATTGAGTTCTTTCTGATCAAAGATGTGTTGTAAACTCCTGTGATCGGTGAAGATCGTACACTTGGTACCATACAGGTAGTGTCGCCAAATCTTTAATGCAAAAACCACTACGCCTAACTCGAGGTCGTGGGTTGTATAGTTCTTCTTGTGGATTTTGAGCTGTCGAGAAGCGTAAGCTATAACCTTGTCCCATTGCATGAGAACACAACCAAGACCAAGGTTGAAAGCATCACAATAGACAATGAAACCGTCGTTCCCATCGGGCAATGTGAGAACAGGAGCATTGCAAAGCATATGCTTGAGGGTTTAGAAAGCAGATACTTGTTCGGTTCCCCAAACAAAAGATTTGTCTTTATGAGTAAGGGCGGTAAGCGGCATAGCGATCTTGGAGAATCCTTCGATAAATCGTCGGTAATAGCCCGCTAATTCGAGAAAAGAACAGACTTCTGACGGGTTCTTTGGCGTAATCCAGCTCTTAACTGCTTCAATCTTCGCAGGATCGACATGGATACCTTGACTATTCACGATGTGACCCAGAAACTGAACCTCCTCCAGCCAGAATTCACACTTGGAGAACTTGGCATAGAGTTGATTCCCCTGGAGTAACTCGAGAACCAAACGTAGATGTTGCGCGTGTTCGGCCTTCGATTTGGAATAGATCAAGACATCGTCGATGAACACGATAACGAAATGGTCTAGATCTGGCTTACACACGCGATTCATCAGATCCATGAAAACCGCGGGTGCGTTGGTTAAACCAAAAGGCATAACAACGAACTCATAGTGACCGTAACGTGTGCGAAAAGCGGTTTTAGGTATATCTTCTTCTTGAATGCGTAATTGGTGATAACCTGAACGTAGATCGATCTTCGAGAAACACGTAGCACCTTGCAATTGGTCAAACAAATCATCGATGCGAGGAAGGGGATAGCGGTTCTTAATAGTTAGCTTATTCAATTCCCGGTAATCGATACACATCCTGAATGACCCATCCTTCTTTTTAACGAAGAGGACTGGTGCGCCCCAAGGAGAGGTGCTCGGGCGAATAAAACCTTTTTCGAGTAATTTCATGGAGTTGGTTCGAGAGTTCCCGCATTTCGGATGGCGTGAGTCGATAAGGGGCTTTAGCTACGGGGTTAGCTCCAGGAATGAGGTCGATAGGGAAGTCGATATCACGACTTGGCGGTAATCCAGGAAGATCATCAGGGAACACCTGAGGAAATTCACGGACTACAGGGACGTCTTTAATTTCTGTCTTCCCTTTCTTTTCCTTCTCCGCTACTACAATGTTGGCCAAGAAAGCTCTGTATTCCTTGCGGAGATACTTGCTAGCTTGGACACATGACATGAGCTTGAGACCTTTCGAAGCAGTTTCACCGTAGACACACAATAAATCACCATTCTCGAGCGAGAATCGGATCATCTTGTCAAAGCACACAACTTCAGCATAGTTTTCACGAAGAAAGTCCATGCCTACTATGACGTCAAAGCTTTCGAGTTGCATCGGAATGAGATCGATTGGGAAAATGTGATTGTTGAGCTCGAGAGTACAATCACGAAGAACATAATTAACAGCGACAGTTCGTCCAGTAGCGATTTCAACTTCGAATGACGAGGGAAGATAAGAGCGCTTACGACTAAGGAGCTTCTCGAATTCAAACGACACAAAGCAGTTATCGGCTCCAGTATCAAACAAACACGATGCATAAATACCATTCACAAGGTACGTACCATTAACCACGTTGTTGTCAGCCTGGGGTTGGCGAGCATTGATGTTGAAGGTTCTTGCGCGTGCTGCTTGTTGCTGCTGTTGAGGCTGCTGCTGCTGTTGGGGCTCTTGCTTCACAACCCTGTTCGGGCACATGTTTGCAAAGTGGTTAGGATCACCACATGCAAAGCAGACTCGAGCATTGATCACGGGTGCTTGAGCTGCGTGTTGGCCTTGCGGGGCTGGGAGTAGAGCTTGATGAGCAGTGGTAGGAGCTGCGGTGTTACGGGGACCATAGCGACAGTTGCCAGTGAAATGACCGTACAGATTGCAATGAGTGCAGAAACGACAGGCACGACCCACCGGATGATGATATGAGCATGTCGGGCAGAGCGGGTAGGGACCTGTGTAAGCACGCTTTGCTGGCGGCGCTTGAGTAACTGGTGCTGGTCGATGATGAGACTGCTGCTGAGCCGGTACGGCTTGCAGAGGAGCAGCAGTGGTAGTGACAGCACAGTTCTAGTTGCTGGTGCTACTGTTGTTGTGCTTCTTCTTGCGGCGTGATGACTTGGATGATTGAGCAGTGGTGGTTTCGGCGGTCGGTGCAGTGGTAACTTGATGCAGAGAGTTGGAGGGCTTATCCCAAAAACCAGCTTTTACTCGCTTGTCGTTGATCTCGGCGGCAAGCAAGTAAGTCTCTTCAATTGACGAGGTTTTCGCGGTATGAACAAAATCGGCAACACAATCGGGTAGAGCTCGAATGTACTTCTTGATGGCTATCTCTGGTATCTTGACTTGATCGAGACAGATAATGCTGAGCTGTTTAAAGCGAGCAGTCAAGGCTGCGTTGTCTCCATCCTTCTGCTTAATGTTCCAAAACTCGTCCTCCAGCTTTTGGCGTTCATGGGGAGGGCATAATTCATCCATCATAATGGTTTTCAGGTCTTCCCAAGTCAGCTCATAAGCTGCATCATTCCCGCGTTTGTTTCGTTCGGACGTCCACCAGTCTAGTGCTCGGGACTGGAAGACGCCGGTTGCGTTTAGGGTACGGAGATTTGCAGGACAGCCGCTTTGGTGCAGGGTGACTTCGATGGAATCAAACCATTGAAACATAGCTGTTGGGCCATCTTCTCCGGTGAATTCCTTTGGTCCGCATGCCTTGAACTGCTTGAAGCTAAAAACAGTCGAGGTAGCATCTTTGGGAGCTTCAGTTCTCGACTCGTCAGATGATTTGCTGACATTCTAATACACTTCCCTCATAGCCATTGCTACATGCTTGGCGATGATAGCAGCAAGGCGTTTGTCTCTCTTTTCTTGGCGAGTAAGTGGGGTTCGGTGTCCGGATGACGACATTTTCTGCAACAGACATCGTCGTAGGTCTCAGACACATCAAAATCGAATCTCACCTCACACGTCTACTACTTACTAAAGCTTAGGAACACATCGAAACACGTATCACTTAAACACATAGGCACATAACCATAGTTTCACGTAATCACAGAAGCACATAAGCACGGAAACACGAAAACACAGAAACACAGAAACACAGAAACACATACGCATTCAGTCACAGAGGCAATTTAAGCATATAGTTCTCCTAGAAGCACATAGAGCATTCTGACTGCCTCAGAATACAGGATTCTATCATTCAAAGCTTACGTGCCGTTCGTATATATCGATCGCATATAGTATATCGAGTAGTATAGTATGATCGTATAGCATGTCGAGTATAGTGTAAGCGTATATCATAGCGTAATTTCGTCTAGATTTGCAGCGATTTGTTACTATTTTGAGATAGGAGAGCAATGCGGGTCGTGTGTGTCGATCGAAGTGATAGCAAAAGCGAATGAACACCAAAATTAAACACATAAACAATTAAACACTCATAACACATAAAATCAACGAGTCATCAGAGTGACAACTGCCGACTCAGAAACACATAAAATCGAGAATTAGATCGTCTGCGGCTACTAGACATCGACTACCCAAAGCGATTCGACTATTCTCAATAGACTCGTCGTCACATTCCGACTTTCGGGATCGTGTTTCTACCTCGATTCTTGGGCATTCGGCACGCATACCCTGGGTCATACTCGTGAGTTCAGGTCGTTGGAGTCCGTCGAGGCTTTAGTGAGAGTTTGGATAAAATCCATGGATACGCCGTCAAGGTTAGGGTTTCCCCCTGGCTTGACAACGTCACCCTGATTTTAGTAAAATAGAGGAGATTATTCATCAAAATATGGATTTCACTGCTGATTTGGTATAATTCTCCCGTTGAACAAGCGTTCGTTATTAAAAGGAATGAAGAAATCATTGATAAGTTGATAAAACAGCATTGATCCGGCAATTTAGTCAAGAGTTTGCAGTTTTCACACCTAATCTTGACTAAATCGCCTTCTCGTCATTGAAAATTCGAGCGTGGTGATAGTGTAGGGCGAGTGATAGCAGGACGTATAGCACATAAGCTTGGTCTGTTGGTTCCTAACTATAGTCTAGGTCTCTAAGACCTCGACCCGGACTAGGTCGAGTCTAGCCTAATTCCCTATAGTTATGGCTCTGATACCAATCTGTCACACCCCAACCGATGGCGGAATCATCGGGGCATAGCACTGAGCGAAACATATTGTCCATAAGTTTCCATAACAACTATCATTACTATTCAATTTATATAATACGTCCCATACCGTACCTTGAATAGTAAACAAATTATTACAGATAACATCAAGTCAAATATTCTGTTCCGACAACTCAAATTTCAAATATAAATGTCACACCCCCAAATTACCACATAGGGAGTGTCCCTGTTAGGCGTGTGACATACCAATAACGAGCCACCAATTACATTGAACCCATACAAGTTATAAATAAAATCCCATTATTAATAAAAACATCTTCAACAAGTTTAAACGAAAATCAATAAGTTCAGCGGAAGCAAATAGTAAACGAAGTTAAACTGTTTCAAAACCAAAGTATAGTATCAAGAAATTAGTCACATAAATCCTTCCTGTCGACCCATGACCACTCCAGCTACTCCAGACAACAAGTTCCCCAAGTCCAAGATACCTAACGACCTGCGAGCATGCAACAAGTGTATCAGACAACGCTGGTGAGTTCAAGGTTTTGTTAACAAGTTATGTTACCATATGTATGTTAATGCGATTTAATGTTGCGTTACGATGTTGCTCATGTTAGATACCCCAGGGAGTGTTGTCACACCCCCAATTTCCACGTGTCACCGGTGGGCCCGGTGTGGGGTACAGTGACGTAGTTGGCATCGTCATAGACAATCAACACAATATAGTAATGCACAGCGGAAGCAGAATAGAAACATTTCAACTTTTAAATAAAGTGTAATAATAAATATCACAGTAGTTGAAATGGATCCACAGGCGGATCAAATAAAAATAGAAATAAATAGTTCAACAGATAAATGTCGTCCGAGTTTGCGAGACTATTGTGGACGCTCTCTAGGAAACAGCCAGCCTATTTCCGTATAGTACCTGCACTTAATCTTTTGGGAAAAATACGTCAGTTTACACTGGTAAATACAAATCGACCGACTCATTTTGAAAATGATTTAAAATTTATTTAAATGCACAAGGCATAAATATTTTTATTAACTTGGGATAATCATTTAATATGAACTTGTGAACGAATTACATGCACTTATATCTCTGGTGGCCCGGGATCTACTGTCCGGGCTAGAGATTTAATTGACACACCACATCAAAGAGTTATACACGACGGGTGTACGCCTACACCCCGTGCTCTGGTCGTGGCCATCTCGTAAGATAATGCCAAGGATATCCGGGACATGGTCAACAACCCCCCAAAGCCTTTAAGTAAGACAAAACTGTTTAAACGAAATCACACAAGCTATTCAAGACTGAACACCCGTAGGGAGCAGGACTTGTGCGCCCGATCAAGCGGTATTTTAAATACCGTACCCCAAGCCCGTATAGGGAAAATAAGTCAAAATGTATTTACCTGAGCAAGTATAAGTCACAAACGATAAGTGGTGGTAGCTTTTACCGGGCTTCCTAATCTGGAACAAAGGTTTATAATTAACCTATTAGATTCCTAACGGCCTTTTATTTAAGCTTAAGCTTTGACCGGTTAGTTTTAGGAGTGATACGGTTTACGCACGATTAAGCGAAAGACCGGATAGAATGTGATTTAGACCCGACAAGTTTGAATACTTGTATAATACGGGTATACTAAATACATTCTGGATTTTGAAGCAAAAACGATATCGTTTGACCTGTTTCGGTCAATTTACGCAAACTAGTTACGTAAACCGTACCGAACGCGAAAAGGGCGATACGGGTAGCCAAAAGATTCAAATGCAAGTTCCCTGAATTAATATGCTTAGAATATGATATTATATCAGTAAGTTATGTTCTATATTGCCCGGGATAATTTTAAACTCAATTTATGCCTTAGAAGGGCATTTTGGTCATTTAAAAGATAATAAAAGGATAAAATTAGAAATCTGAGTTTCGGGTCTGGTTCATACAGTAAATATGCTTAATATAACATATTATATCAGTAGGGTATGACCCATATGT
Source organism: Helianthus annuus (assembly GCF_002127325.2). Lineage (NCBI taxonomy): Eukaryota > Viridiplantae > Streptophyta > Magnoliopsida > Asterales > Asteraceae > Helianthus > Helianthus annuus. The sequence goes on along the minus strand of NC_035434.2, from coordinate 164,209,797 downwards.
CAAATATATCATTTAAAACCAAACTATGCACTGTAGGGGTAATTTAGTAATTTCACAAGGGCTAAAAATGCCAAAACTGGAAATCTGAGTTCAAAATATCATACTTACTGTTATTATATGAAAATATGTGATTTACATCAGTAGGTATAAGTCTTGTAGGTATAAAACAAGTACAACGCTTACTATGCGCTTAAAACGCTAAAAATACGATTTAAGGGCGTTTTCGGGTTTTCACAGTAAATCTGAGATTTTTATATTTCCAGAAGTCTTATAATAATTTATTCATCATACAAAATCAGTAGAAAAAGGTTTCGGGTCAAAAGGATGTGTAAAACTCATTTTATGGCGAAAACGGTCAAAACCGACATAAACCGAAATGGCTAGGTGATCTAGGATCCGTTCAGCCAAAAATTACTTAAAAATCATCAAAATTCCCAGAATATTATATATAATCAGTTGGTAAAAAGTTTTGTACCAAAACGTGGCCAAAAACGGGTTCTACGCAAAAAGGACCGTTTATGTAAATTTATAACATAGTTTACGCTAATGGCCATAACTCACAATCTGGACCACCAACTGATCCGAAACTTTCGGTGCAAGTTTATATAATAAAAATAAAGATTTCCATCCTTTCACTTTTCCAAAAATCCCGTTTTAAATCAAAAAGGGCAAAATAGTCAACTTTATGCATAAACCGGAAACAAGCATTCGAATAGGCTAAACATAGACTCAATCAAGGAAAATTCCAGAAAGTTTAACTAAAATAAAAATAGTCAAAAATGCTATCCAATACAGATCTTGTACATGCATGTATGAATCCGAATCGATAGTCTACGAAATAATCGTTTTACAAGACTTTCGGTTCCGATTCGTGGCTATACTATAGAGTGTCGAGTTGATGATGATTAAAACACATTTATATATATGTTACAAGTTATTTTCAATGATCAATCAGGTTGCATGTCATCTATATCATTAATCATGTCATTTTTCGCAAAAATCACTTCTGTTGACTTTTTAAAATTTGGTTTGACTCGACATTAAGCATGCATGTAGTGGGAATCAGTTAGTACCCTTTAGAGGGTTTGTTTCCCACATAAATACCAATCTATAACAAGTTTCAATTCGAGAAATTTCTGAAAGAAATTCGTTTAATCAGAAAGTCAAAGGTTATGAACACCCAGTTTGACTTTTACTAATTAACACAACATGAATGGATTAAATAACGAATTGAAGGCTTACAATAGTCCTATAGATGTTATATGATCACTAGGAGTCGGCCTTGATCTTCAGAAATGCTCCAGAAAAGCTTTGAGAGCTCTTGCAAGTCTTGGTGTTCTTGGTTACTAGTGTAAATGATCAAGAATGAGCCAAATTCGGATTTAAAGCTGAATATTTGAGGTTTACTGTTGATGTATGCTTGCATGTAATGTTATTGGTGCAAGAGGAGGCAAGTCCAGCTGTTAGCAACTCAAAATCGGACTCAAATATGACCCAAACACGATTTCTGTCGCTGGGCAACCCACGCGGCCCGCTTGGGCAATCCCAGGCGGGTCGCCTGGCCTCTGGTTCAGCCAAACAACTTTCGTGTATTGACAGAATTGGTCCCTGAGCTTGAACGTGATGTTTCGGCTACTTTTCTCGACCCGTAAACCCCCAATCTTGGTTTTTATGAACCTTAGGACTTTTACCAACATGGTAATGCCCTCGGATAATTTTGCGCTCAACCGAAAAGTCCTGAATTCGACGTTGACGCTTCTAGTCCCTTAAGTACGGTTTTGGCCATAACTTTCTCATACGTTGACGAAACTTCATGAAATTTTTACCACATATTCTAGTGAGTATATTTTAGCTATACAAAGCTTCGGGTCTGCCCAAAAGTTCACTCAGAGGTATAAATTAAACATGTTGACACTTTTGGCCCCTATAGTTTACAATACTTCACTTTCGTGCAATTTCCGCGTCGTATGATCCATGAACCATCCGTTAAAGGTTATAAACATTATGTAGGGTTATCATAGAGTCTATTTATCCATTGTTGACACTTTGGACCCTTACGTTCCATAGTTTTCACTGTTTGTCACTTTTAGTCCCTCTAAAGTATGTTTTCACATAACGGAACCTTATGACACGTGTCAAGACATTATTGGACGAAATTTTTCGAGGTGTTACATCCTCACCCCCTTAAAAGAAATCTCGACCCCGAGATTTATTCAAACAAATGGGGATATTTTTCTTTCATCGTGGATTCCACTTCCCACGTGTATTCGGGTCCTCTACGGGCATCCCACTTGACCTTAACAATAGGCACGTGCTTCCTTCGAAGCTTCTTTACCTGTCGATCCTCAATCGACAAAGGTTTTTCCACAAATTTTAGACTTTCGTCTATGTGTATATCTGTATGCGGTATAACCAGTGAATCGTCAGCGAAACACTTCTTCAAATTACAGATATGGAACACATTATGAATGGCACTAAGCTCTTCAGGCAAGTTTAACTTGTAAGCGACTGCCCCGACACGTTCGATTATCTCGAAAGGTCCTATATATCTCGGGCTTAGCTTGCCTTTCTTTCCAAATCGCATTACACCTTTCCAAGGTGATACCTTAAGCAACACTTTTTCACCTACATCAAAGTGAAAATCTTTGCGCTTAGGATCCGCATAACTTTTCTGCCTATCCCTGGCAGCTTTCAAACGATCACGGATCTGAACGATCTTGTCTGTCGTCTCAAAGACGATGTCTGGTCCAGACAACTGGACATCTCCAACTTCTGCCCAACAAATGGGCGATCTACACTTCCTACCGTATAGGGCCTCAAAAGGCGCAGCCTTTATGCTGGAATGGTAGCTATTGTTGTAGGAGAATTCAATCAGTGGTAGGTGCTTATCCCAACTACCACCTAAGTCGATCGCACATGCACGAAGCATGTCTTCCAGGGTTTGAATAGTACGCTCACTCTGACCATCGGTCTGAGGATGGTAAGCCGTACTAAAATTCAAACGAGTGCCCAACGACTGTTGGAAACTCTTCCAAAAATGCGACGTATATCTAGTATCTCTATCCGAGATAATAGATATAGGTATACCATGTAGCGCTACTATCTTATCGACGTATAATTGTGCTAACATATCTGAGCTATACGTCTCTTTGATGGGTAGAAAATGAGCTGACTTCGTCAGTCTGTCAACTATAACCCATATGGTATCATTTCCCTTTTTCGTCTTTGGCAACTTGGTGATGAAATCCATTGTCACCATTTCCCATTTCCATTTGGGAATTTCAGGTTGTTGAAGCAAACCTGACGGCTTCTGATGCTCAGCCTTGACTTGCGCACAAGTCAAACACTTGGCCACATACTCGGCCACGGACTTTTTCAAACCAATCCACCAGTAGTTTGACTTCAAATCCTGGTACATCTTATCTGCCCCAGGATGAACTGAGTATTTAGAGCTGTGGGCTTCCTGGAGGATAACATTCCGAAGTCCTCCATATACTGGAACCCATATTCGTCCGTTTAGGCGTAACATTCCATCTTTGTCGTGGGACAATTGCTCCTCAGTTACTCCCAACTTTTCTGCAGGATAGTTAGCTTCCAGCACAGCTTCCTTCTGCGCAGCTAACACCCTTTCATCCAAATTATTTCTTATTTCAATGCGCTTGGCATTGATTCTGATCGGTTTAACCCTTTCTTTTCTACTTAAGGCGTCGGCAACCACATTTGCCTTGCCTGGATGGTATCGTATCTCGCAGTCATAATCATTCAAGGTTTCCATCCATCGCCTTTGACGCATGTTCAATTCCTTCTGATTGAACAAGTGCTGAAGACTCTTGTGATCTGAATAAATGATACACTTGGTTCCATACAAGTAATGTCTCCATAGCTTCAGAGCAAATACAACTGCACCCAATTCCAAATCATGGGTGGTGTAGTTCTTCTCATGCACCTTGAGTTGTCGTGAAGCGTAGGCAATGACTTTGCCTTTCTGCATGAGTACACAGCCCATGCCAGTATGTGATGCGTCACAGTACACCACAAATTCCTCTATTCCATCGGGCAATGTCAATACTGGTGCATTGCTTAACTTCTTCTTCAAGATATCAAAGGATTCCTGCTGCTTAGGGCCCCAATCAAACTTAATCTTCTTACGAGTCAACGAAGTTAGGGGCGCAGCAATTCTTGAAAAGTTCTCGATAAATCGCCTATAGTATCCTGCCAATCCGAGGAAACTGCGAATCTCAGTAGGCGTCTTCGGCTCCTGCCAATTCATGACTGCTTCGACTTTAGCGGGATCTACTTGAATACCACGCTCGCTTACAACATGTCCAAGGAACTGGACTTCACGAAGCCAAAATTCACACTTCGAGAATTTGGCATAGAGCTTCTCTTGATTCAGAAGTTTGAGAATACAACGAAGGTGTTTCTCATGATCAGCTTGGCTCTTCGAGTAGATAAGAATGTCATCAATAAAGACGATAACGAACTTATCTAAGTAGGGTTTGCAGACGCGGTTCATGAGGTCCATGAACGCGGCTGGTGCGTTTGTGAGCCCAAACGGCATCACGAGGAACTCGTAATGTCCATAACGAGTCCTAAACGCGGTCTTGTGTACGTCTTCCTCCTTGACCTTCAACTGATGATAACCTGACCTCAGGTCAATCTTGGAGAAATAACTTGCTCCTTGCAACTGATCGAACAGATCGTCGATCCTGGGTAACGGATACCGGTTCTTGATAGTGACCTTGTTAAGCTCACGATAATCGATGCACAGACGCATCGATCCGTCCTTCTTCTTAACGAACAAGATTGGCGCTCCCCAAGGAGATGAGCTAGGTCTGATAAAACCCTTAGCTAATAGATCATCCAACTGCGTCCTCAACTCCTTCATCTCCGTTGGTGCCAATCTGTATGGTGCTCTTGCTACAGGCGCAGTGCCTGGAATGATATCTATCCGAAACTCTACTTGCCTATCCGGTGGCAAACCGGGTAGTTCTTCAGGAAACACTTCAGGATATTCTGAGATAACAGGGATATCCTCAATCTTCGGCTTTGGCTCATCTATGGTAACTTGTGCCATATAAATGACACAACCCTTCTGCATGCATCTGGATGCCTTGAGCATGGACACTTGCTTGGGCAATCCATGTTGGGTATCTCCTTGAATAGTAAGTGACTCACCGGACGGAGTCTTAACTATTACTTGCTTTCTGTTGCACAGAATCTGGGCTTGGTTACTCGACAACCAATCCATGCCTATTACTATGTCGAATCCAGCTAACTTAAAGGGAAGCAAGGATAACGGGAAGGAATGATTCCTAATGGATATAACACATCCATCTAGAACAGTCGAGGCGGTTTCTAAGGTTCCATCGGCTAATTCCACCTCATATTTCACACTTAAGGATTTAACAGGAAGGTTCAACAGTTTACAAAACTTATTATCTACAAACGACTTATCAGCCCCCGAATCAAACAAAACTCTAGCAAAAATATCGTTTACAAGAAACGTACCGGTAATGACGTTATCATCAAGGACTGCTTCCTTTGCGTCCATTTTGAAGACTCTCGCGTTAGTCTTCTTCCCTTCCTCGGCCTTCTTCGCAAACTTTGGACAGTTGGGCCGAATGTGACCTTTTTCGTTGCAACCAAAACACGTTGCATCCTTCATCTTCTTGCAATCCACAGCCTTATGATCTGTGGACTTGCAGATTCCACATCGCTTCTCCGAAGACTGGGATTTTGTTTCAAACCGACACCTCCCAAAGTGGTGTCTCCTACAAAACTTGCATCTGGGTTTCTCACCCGACTGATGATCATTCTTCCTAGACCCCGACCCTTTCCTGTGGTCGTTGTTCCCTCTATGTCGCTTTTCGGATCTTCGTGAGGTGTCCTCCTCACGTTTTCGTTTGTTCTCCTCAGAGCTCTTCATGGCTCTCAATCTAACCGCATCCTGAGTGAGGGAGAGGGATAGATCTGCTACAGACCTAAATGTAGTGGGTCTTGATGCTTTGACGCTGGCTTTAATCTCCGGTGCCAGACCCCCAATGAATCGAGCAATCCTACGTGGCTCCGGGGTCACCAAGTAAGGCACTAAACGAGACAGCGTGTTGAACGTAGTCAGATACGTTTGACAGTCGAGGTTCTTCATGACTAAGGATACAAAATCCGATTCAATTCGCTCGACCTCGTGCTGCGGACAGAAGTTCTCTTTAATCAGGGCCACAAACTGTTCCCATGACAAGCCGTACAGTGTGGCCTTACCGGCAGCTTGTAGGAGTGACCTCCACCATGCTAACGCATCTCCTTTGAATGACTGGGACACGTACTTAACGACGTCCCTATCAGCACACCCGCTGATATCAACTACAGTGTCCATCTCGTCGATCCACGTCATACAATCGACGGCTCCTTTTTCCCCAGTGAAATCTCTGGGCTTGCAAGATACAAAGTATTTGTACGTACAGGACCTGTTGTACGTGTCACGCTTCAGCTCAATCTCCTGCTTCGGGACGCTGCTGTGGTTGGAGGAATGATTATCATCCTCAACCTTCTTTGGCTCACTCTTTTTAGACGGCGGCTTACTATGAGCCCCAGAATGAGTCTTAGCCTTGACATGCGTCACTGAGCGGGTTCTACTCTGAGCACCACTAGATTCTCTGAACTGCCTATCCATAGCCTTGGCGACAGCATTATCAATCAGTGCTTGCAATTCTGCACCGGTAACGTGAATCTTTGCATTATCTGAGCGTTCCCCAGAATGACTGTTGGTTTCTTCCGATTTGGCCATCGTAGCGTTAAGCTACAATAAAGGACAAGGTCTTATTTAGAACCTAACAGTATTATCGTCCTAGACGATTTATTAACCATGGTATCAAAAACCTTAGCAGTTAATTTAATAAATTTCATTCAGGCTCTGATTAGCAATCAAGGAATGAAAATATATATATTGGCACCATAGGCCTAGTCACAAGGACAATCACTAAATTATAAATTTAGATTTTTATAGGACTATAAATTGTATAATTAAACAAATAATCCTTTACTAGACAGAGAGTCATAAACCACAACTGTCCTTATATAACATAGTTATAACCCGTAGGTATCAAGCCATTAATAGACTTGTGTACAGATATAATCTGTAGATAATTCTTTACTAGGCAGGGAGTCATAGACCACAACTGCCACTTTATGACCTAGTCATAACCCGTAGGTATCAAGCCATTAATAGACTTGTGTACAGATATAATCTGTAGATATTTCTTTTCTTGGCAGGGAGTTATAAACCACAACTGCCACTATATGACATAGTCATAACCCGTAGGTATCAAGTCATTAATAGACTTGTATACAGATAAAATCTGTAGATAATTTATTAAAAAGGGTGGCTTGTGTGATTTTACAGATCACGCTTGGCCAGGAATGTTAACATGTTCTCAGATGTTAACAGGGAGTTGAATCCTTTCAACCAGGTTTTACCATCAGGGCCAGGCCTGTCAATAAGGCATTCAAGCTAGGTTATACCTTACTAAGATTCTTATAAAATGGCAAATCAAATAAAAATTGATATTTTCCATTATTTTAATATTACTCATGCATATAAATAAAATGATAAATTCAAATTAACCATTTAAATTTTCCAATAAAATACCAGTACATAATTGCCCTAAACGGGACTTTGAAACAACATAACTAGCATGAATGACATGCCCGCGCAGGGGCTAAACAAGTATAACAATAACAAAAATAAAATTAAAACAAACCCACGCAGGGGCTAACAGGATAACATACCCACACAGGGGTAGAGAAAGATAGATATACCCACGCAGGGGTAGAGTACTGGAATAAATGTCCACGCAGGGACATGAGTACATGAAATAATAATCGAAGGATTCAACGATCCTTCTTGCTCTTACCCTTGAGCAAATCGAATACCTTCTTAAACATACCACTGGTGCGTCGGCGATCCTCTCGCATGTTGTGCTGAAACTCGCGTCGCATGCTATCAATCCCCTGCAGGATCTCCTGAACCTGCGGCGGCGACATCATAGGCGCCGGTGGTGGTGGCTGGTAGTGCTGCGGCTGCGGCGGCTGGTAAGACTGCGGCTGTGGTGGCTGCTGGTAACCCGGAGGGTAACCAAAAGTAGATGGGCCGGCAGCCCAAGGGTCTCCAAGTGGACCACTATGTGGGAGCGAGCTGTAGTTCACAGCTTGCCAATAAGGGTCTCCCGTGTAATCATAACCCTGAGGGAATACCTGCTCGAACGGATTGAACTGAGCGGCACTAGCATAAGCCGGAATCGGCTCTCCAAAATTCTGCGGCGGCAGAGGCGGGATCGGAACAGAAGTAACCTCCGATACGGGATGCTGAGACTCCCCTGTCTCAGACTCCCCGGGTAGGGACGTGTAGCGGCTGCTACTAACACGTGGAGGGGTGCCTATGCGAATCCCTCCGCGCGTCGACATGCGCGCATTCCTCCTCGGCCTCTGAGGCGGAGGAGGTAAGACTGGTGGCGGCGGTGGTGACGGAGTGATCACGTCACGCCACAGGGCCTCAGATAGGTCCTGCGGTAGAGGCGGCTGCTGCTGGAGCTGCTGCGGGTGGTGCTGTGAGTGCACCGGCGATCCATGGAGCGATTGAAGCATCGGGGTACCATGGAGTGATTGAAGCATAGGAGAGTTGTGGCTAGGGGTGAAGTACCAATCATGCTGCTTGAACCTCTCCTGGAAGCTGTCCACACCATTAAATGGTGATCCTGTGTATGGCGACCCATCCGATATCTCAATCGGGTGGTTTGGTGTACCTGATGGTGGGAGCGAAGGGTCCGTCTCCTCGTCTACGTCCATCTCGTGACCACCAGAAAAGTGGTCCTCCTGTCCAAGTGGGTTATGGCCCACTGGCTCTTCCACATAAGCATTAGGGTTATACAAACCCTGGTAGACGGGCGCTGGGTGCTGGTGTGGTGACTGGTGCAACGGTATGTATGATCCAAGCGAATCATGGGGCCCGTTCTCCGAATGGGGCCCAAACGAGTGGGGTAATGACGGAGAAGTGCTCGCGGAAACCGAATGCCTAGCAGGCTCGGCAATAGACCTCCAAAGGTCGTTGGCGGCTGTGTGGTGTGTAGCAGATGGGGCCCGCCTATGCGAGGGACCAGCCTCATGATCGTGCGATGTAGGAAATCCTCCACGACCTCTCATCCTTGGCGGCATCCTGATCCTGTCAAAAGTCAAACAAGTTGCGCAACAAAATATATAAGACAATGCATTAATAAATAAAAATAAATGACACGAAATGTTGAACATTTCCTAAGTTCCTTGTCTAGACTCGAAAATCGAGGAATGTGCAATTGTGTAACTGAGATTAAACACATTAGGATAGTGTTTAATTCACTCAGCGTTGGCTCTGATACCAACCTGTCACACCCCCAATTTCCACGTGTCACCGGTGGGCCCGGTGTGGGGTACAGTGACGTAGTTGGCATCGTCATAGACAATCAACACAATATAGTAATGCACAGCGGAAGCAGAATAGAAACATTTCAACTTTTAAATAAAGTGTAATAATAAATATCACAGTAGTTGAAATGGATCCACAGGCGGATCAAATAAAAATAGAAATAAATAGTTCAACAGATAAATGTCGTCCGAGTTTGCGAGACTATTGTGGACGCTCTCTAGGAAACAGCCAGCCTATTTCCGTATAGTACCTGCACTTAATCTTTTGGGAAAAATACGTCAGTTTACACTGGTAAATACAAATCGACCGACTCATTTTGAAAATGATTTAAAATTTATTTAAATGCACAAGGCATAAATATTTTTATTAACTTGGGATAATCATTTAATATGAACTTGTGAACGAATTACATGCACTTATATCTCTGGTGGCCCGGGATCTACTGTCCGGGCTAGAGATTTAATTGACACACCACATCAAAGAGTTATACACGACGGGTGTACGCCTACACCCCGTGCTCTGGTCGTGGCCATCTCGTAAGATAATGCCAAGGATATCCGGGACATGGTCAACAACCCCCCAAAGCCTTTAAGTAAGACAAAACTGTTTAAACGAAATCACACAAGCTATTCAAGACTGAACACCCGTAGGGAGCAGGACTTGTGCGCCCGATCAAGCGGTATTTTAAATACCGTACCCCAAGCCCGTATAGGGAAAATAAGTCAAAATGTATTTACCTGAGCAAGTATAAGTCACAAACGATAAGTGGTGGTAGCTTTTACCGGGCTTCCTAATCTGGAACAAAGGTTTATAATTAACCTATTAGATTCCTAACGGCCTTTTATTTAAGCTTAAGCTTTGACCGGTTAGTTTTAGGAGTGATACGGTTTACGCACGATTAAGCGAAAGACCGGATAGAATGTGATTTAGACCCGACAAGTTTGAATACTTGTATAATACGGGTATACTAAATACATTCTGGATTTTGAAGCAAAAACGATATCGTTTGACCTGTTTCGGTCAATTTACGCAAACTAGTTACGTAAACCGTACCGAACGCGAAAAGGGCGATACGGGTAGCCAAAAGATTCAAATGCAAGTTCCCTGAATTAATATGCTTAGAATATGATATTATATCAGTAAGTTATGTTCTATATTGCCCGGGATAATTTTAAACTCAATTTATGCCTTAGAAGGGCATTTTGGTCATTTAAAAGATAATAAAAGGATAAAATTAGAAATCTGAGTTTCGGGTCTGGTTCATACAGTAAATATGCTTAATATAACATATTATATCAGTAGGGTATGACCCATATGTCAAATATATCATTTAAAACCAAACTATGCACTGTAGGGGTAATTTAGTAATTTCACAAGGGCTAAAAATGCCAAAACTGGAAATCTGAGTTCAAAATATCATACTTACTGTTATTATATGAAAATATGTGATTTACATCAGTAGGTATAAGTCTTGTAGGTATAAAACAAGTACAACGCTTACTATGCGCTTAAAACGCTAAAAATACGATTTAAGGGCGTTTTCGGGTTTTCACAGTAAATCTGAGATTTTTATATTTCCAGAAGTCTTATAATAATTTATTCATCATACAAAATCAGTAGAAAAAGGTTTCGGGTCAAAAGGATGTGTAAAACTCATTTTATGGCGAAAACGGTCAAAACCGACATAAACCGAAATGGCTAGGTGATCTAGGATCCGTTCAGCCAAAAATTACTTAAAAATCATCAAAATTCCCAGAATATTATATATAATCAGTTGGTAAAAAGTTTTGTACCAAAACGTGGCCAAAAACGGGTTCTACGCAAAAAGGACCGTTTATGTAAATTTATAACATAGTTTACGCTAATGGCCATAACTCACAATCTGGACCACCAACTGATCCGAAACTTTCGGTGCAAGTTTATATAATAAAAATAAAGATTTCCATCCTTTCACTTTTCCAAAAATCCCGTTTTAAATCAAAAAGGGCAAAATAGTCAACTTTATGCATAAACCGGAAACAAGCATTCGAATAGGCTAAACATAGACTCAATCAAGGAAAATTCCAGAAAGTTTAACTAAAATAAAAATAGTCAAAAATGCTATCCAATACAGATCTTGTACATGCATGTATGAATCCGAATCGATAGTCTACGAAATAATCGTTTTACAAGACTTTCGGTTCCGATTCGTGGCTATACTATAGAGTGTCGAGTTGATGATGATTAAAACACATTTATATATATGTTACAAGTTATTTTCAATGATCAATCAGGTTGCATGTCATCTATATCATTAATCATGTCATTTTTCGCAAAAATCACTTCTGTTGACTTTTTAAAATTTGGTTTGACTCGACATTAAGCATGCATGTAGTGGGAATCAGTTAGTACCCTTTAGAGGGTTTGTTTCCCACATAAATACCAATCTATAACAAGTTTCAATTCGAGAAATTTCTGAAAGAAATTCGTTTAATCAGAAAGTCAAAGGTTATGAACACCCAGTTTGACTTTTACTAATTAACACAACATGAATGGATTAAATAACGAATTGAAGGCTTACAATAGTCCTATAGATGTTATATGATCACTAGGAGTCGGCCTTGATCTTCAGAAATGCTCCAGAAAAGCTTTGAGAGCTCTTGCAAGTCTTGGTGTTCTTGGTTACTAGTGTAAATGATCAAGAATGAGCCAAATTCGGATTTAAAGCTGAATATTTGAGGTTTACTGTTGATGTATGCTTGCATGTAATGTTATTGGTGCAAGAGGAGGCAAGTCCAGCTGTTAGCAACTCAAAATCGGACTCAAATATGACCCAAACACGATTTCTGTCGCTGGGCAACCCACGCGGCCCGCTTGGGCAATCCCAGGCGGGTCGCCTGGCCTCTGGTTCAGCCAAACAACTTTCGTGTATTGACAGAATTGGTCCCTGAGCTTGAACGTGATGTTTCGGCTACTTTTCTCGACCCGTAAACCCCCAATCTTGGTTTTTATGAACCTTAGGACTTTTACCAACATGGTAATGCCCTCGGATAATTTTGCGCTCAACCGAAAAGTCCTGAATTCGACGTTGACGCTTCTAGTCCCTTAAGTACGGTTTTGGCCATAACTTTCTCATACGTTGACGAAACTTCATGAAATTTTTACCACATATTCTAGTGAGTATATTTTAGCTATACAAAGCTTCGGGTCTGCCCAAAAGTTCACTCAGAGGTATAAATTAAACATGTTGACACTTTTGGCCCCTATAGTTTACAATACTTCACTTTCGTGCAATTTCCGCGTCGTATGATCCATGAACCATCCGTTAAAGGTTATAAACATTATGTAGGGTTATCATAGAGTCTATTTATCCATTGTTGACACTTTGGACCCTTACGTTCCATAGTTTTCACTGTTTGTCACTTTTAGTCCCTCTAAAGTATGTTTTCACATAACGGAACCTTATGACACGTGTCAAGACATTATTGGACGAAATTTTTCGAGGTGTTACAAGTGTGCCCATAAGTATCCGGGGAGTGGGTACCCCTTAACGACCGTTTGCTATGTTGCCTTCGTTAGATACCCTAGGGAGAGTGCCCATATGTATCCGAGGAGTGTGCCTCTAACAACCATAGCCATACCCAGATAATTAGTTCACGCCCGTCCTTACGGCCCGGTGTGAGGTTTCCCACCTAATAGCGCTATCAACTAATCACCCCCATTGCCCTCCAGGCAATAACCAAAACCGATTAAGTTATTTACCCATTGTTTCCCTTCCAAATGTTTACCAGTTGTCCCAAACCACCGGGACGCATGCTTGAGAAAAGTGCAGTGAACTCACCTTTGGTTTGCTCGGTTAGACTAAATGCTTGTTTAACAGATGATTAAACACGTCCTAAAAAGGTTACCGATAACAGTCAGTTCTACTTGCATTTAACCCACCACTTTCACATACAAATAGTTCACACATCTATCGATCACGTACAACATATTTACTTTACATATAACACACACATGTAATTGATATCATGGTAATCAATCCGTTCACATTAAGTCATCGAGTAATCATGTATCACGTAGTGGTTCGATTTTGCAATACCTAACCCACCTTATAGGTTACATGTTCAATGCTTATCAAATGAGTATGTAACAACACATCCGACCCAAGTTAATTACGTAAATTTATATACATACATCTCGGCCCCACAGTTGTATATAATCCGACCCAATGAGTGTGATTATGCAACCCTAAACTACTAACTCATCTTTATTATCAATACCAAATTTATCAAGTTTCCGATTTAACATTAGCATGTAATCGAGACATTTACAATACACATATTCGTAACCATTATCGGCTATTACCATAAACTCAGCCCATGTGACCCTCATTAAATGCCCTCAATTTAATAACAAATACAATGTATTACATATCGATATAATAGTAGGCTGACATTAAAGCAAATTTCAAATGAGATGCCATTCTTTTAACACATGCAGCCGCCCCCCCCCCCCCATTGGACCTTTGTTTGGTCCAATAGATAATCAACAATTCACCAAAGTCACATGCTCTTTGCTTGTTTCTTGAAAGTTTGCACACAATGGCCGATGATTCACATGTATGTCAGCATGGTTGATAAGTCAACATAATTTTCATAACAAGAATTCAATACTTAGCCGCCACTACTTAATTGGGTATTTATTTGGTGATCACATGACCGGCCATATACTTCATCCTTATTGGACCAAACAACTACTTTTAACACAACCATACAATCTTTATATATTACAGTGTAAACACAACCTTGATCAATTAAGAATTAACATTACGTAGTAACAAACTGAGAGCAATAGCACTAACCGGAGATTCTAACGAACAGACAAACGATTCGAAAGGGGGGAAAGTCTCCTGCTACCGAACGTATGAGAGAGGTAGGGTGTAGGGTTGCTTCTACTGCCGTGCGTAACCATAGAATAGGTAGGTTGTTATGTTTTTAAACTGATTGCATTAGATTTAGATTACAATACTTATGGAGTGTTGGGCTTGGATTACAATACTTATGAAGAGTTGGGCCGGGTAACTAATTAATAAGGGAATTGGGTCGATTAATTAATAACAAGGATGCTGGGCTTATTACTCGAACTTAAACAGACGATACAAGAGTTGGGCCAGTTTAACAGTCTATCATGCTTAGCGGACTTCAGCCTGTCAGCTTGTCGGGCCTCATGATGGGCTTAACTATTTGTAGTGAGGACCGGCCCAATGGTGATATAGCCCACTAATACATTTGAACATAATATGGCGTGTTTACATTAATTAACTAGTCGTAGCGAAAATGAAGGAGGAATAACGAGGGATCAAAGTTAACGAGACTAACCTTAAAAGTTCGGGTTGTCACATCATCCCCAACTTAAAAGAAATTTCGTCCCGAAATTTAGCAAACAGTCACTGAAGAAGCTAGTTTTGTTAAACGTTTTCGCGGGGTGTCACATCATCCCCTACTTGAAAGAATTTTCGTCCCGAAAATTGATCTAAAACAATGGCTTGAAGTGAGTTCCGACGAACTCGATCTATAGATACTTTACAACGCCTGGGGGCTAATCTTGTGATCGGTGGAAATCATGGTATGGTTGTTAGCGTTTTGGTTATATCAATTGCCAATCAAGAAACAGGAAATTAATGAGGTTCGTACAAGGAATCGAGCGAAACAGGGGTCCATTAAACATCCGAAGGATTTGGCCAACAAATTTGTTGTCTAGAAGTAATTTCCAGTAGTGGTGCATGGCGGCATGGCACAACAGGGAGGTTCGTCACATTGCGGTCGCGCGAGTGTATAATTTGTCCAAAACAGAGTTTGGTGGGTAAAGGTTAGTGTTGCAAAACGACATACGCGTGTAACTGTGACTGCTTCACTTCTAGCGGCGATGACAAGTGAAAGTGATAAGGTTCGTCTACAGGGATGCGTGGGTATAGTTCTCCTAATCCCGTGTTCGTTCGGAAGTTCCATTCTAGCGATGCCTTCACATGATTAGCTCTATTGAAACAAGGGCGCACTGAAAACCCTTGTGATCGGTCTTATTACTCAGGGATTCACAGCTCCCCGCTATGCCAAGGAGGTTGAAGTTGCGAAACCCTCGAAAATCCTACGACGAAGCTGTGATAGTATTTAGCAAACCTAAGGGATTTCTGTTTATTATACCAAGCATACGATCTTAACATCCAGTATCAAAACAACTATCTTATAATTCCTCATGGCTGTGGGTGGTTTCAAAGCACATATACAACAAAATCATGCAAGGGTTATCGGAACATGATATGCATATAAAGCAAGATCAAGAAATCAGATTATTAACCACGACAACTAACCCTATTCAATCAATGCACAAGGATTCACATATTATCACACGATTAATCAATCATATATGAAAATCACACCTTCAATATCACATATGAACAATACCATACAACGATGAATATTGCAGGCAAAAATCAAGAATTTCTAACCAAAACCAGTCACACAATAACATTTAATAATTACTGAGTTCTATGCCCTAAAACATCATGGTTCTCATTCATCAAGCGACATATTCACATGATAACAGAACACAAATCTCGCATACACCATGTATACACAATTAAATATACATATCATGCGTCAATCCATAATAGTTAACTATGATGGATCACTAACCCGACAAACGACACACGGCGACCCGTTAACACGCAAGAAAGGGTTGCGACTAGGCTGGCTTTTCTTGATGTTGTCGTCGACCTCAGGGGGGGGGGGGGTTTCGAGAGAGGTGAGGCTACCGTCCAAGATTGAGAAAGATAGGGTTTGTTTTGGTAAATTAGGGATTATTAAATATCAATACATAACTAGTATACGTATACAAAAAGGTTTAATGTTGGGCCAAGCTAATGAAAGGGTGATGGGTGGGCCGAAGGGTAATGGATAGCATGCATAAATAACCTGGGCTGGATCATTAATGTGTGGTGGCCCCAAATATACTAACATGTAATGTTTAACAAAAGTTACGTATAACAAAGGTTCATACTTAATAAGGTTAACACACGTTTAGGTTTAAGTTCAAACTAATCTGAAATTGCATAAGGTCAAGCTGAAATTCCGCCTGATGGTGTGGAAGTAAACCAACTCACTCTTCAGGAGGCAAGTCAGAAAATTCATGGATAAGTGGAAGACACTCGATCTTCCTTTCTTAAAGCGGCAAATCGGTGACAAGAGTTAGTATGGCAGGGTAGCCCTTCCGTAAACACTTCCGGGCTTTCATGACTGTGACAATGCCAACAACGGCACCACTACGATGATCTTAAACTGATAAGGATTCCCCACTGGGGAGAGGGAACGCACGATTTTCTTTTTGCAGGGGATTTCTGCTTGATACATAGATAACCAAGTCCATGTCAACGTCCACGTCAAAACTTACAAGAGTATTGGGAAGTAGGTCAATGTCGAACACTTGACCCACGAGATCAAGTTTACAACCAAAAAGAACATGTGAAGCTTCTATCGATTTACTATCAGTTAATTCTACTGCATGCTTATTTACGAGAAAGGTGGGAGTCAGTCCTAATTGACGACTGAACCCTAAGGCACATAACTCCAATCGAAACAAGAGTCAAATAAAACAGAAGCAGAAAAAGATCATTGAAATCTTAAGGGTCGAAATAAGAGAAGGGAACTATCTTAAGGGTCGAAATGAGGCAAAAGTCGAGTATCACATTGAAATCTACAAACTACCAAGTTTACACACAATAGGGCAGAACCCTTCCCACGCTCGTTAAGCCTCACTGGGACTTGCATGCACCTCGCGTTATTATTATGTGTGCACCCATAATAATAAGGCGATTTGCATGCTTATCTCAGTGCCTCTTAACTTGCGCTAAAAGGTTCCCCGCATTCAATTAGCAAGCGAATGGTTTTATAGGATCAAGAATCACAATAGTCCAAGGGTTGTGTCACACTAACAGTTCAAATGACAGGGGTTGGTAATATAAGGGCTCATGTTGTTGTGCCAAGTGTGCATTCACATGTAATGTTATACATAAGTGTACACTAGATATACTATGTAAGCGTAAATGAGAAACGAACCTTGCAGTCTGGAGCTGAGTGTCATGGTCGATGTCGGTACTGTTCGGTTATAGTCTGGTTTTATGAAAACGTTTTAAAACCAAGTTCACTATAACCAATGGCTCTGATACCAAACTGTCACACCCCCAAATTACCACATAGGGAGTGTCCCTGTTAGGCGTGTGACATACCAATAACGAGCCACCAATTACATTGAACCCATACAAGTTATAAATAAAATCCCATTATTAATAAAAACATCTTCAACAAGTTTAAACGAAAATCAATAAGTTCAGCGGAAGCAAATAGTAAACGAAGTTAAACTGTTTCAAAACCAAAGTATAGTATCAAGAAATTAGTCACATAAATCCTTCCTGTCGACCCATGACCACTCCAGCTACTCCAGACAGCAAGTTCCCCAAGTCCAAGATACCTAACGACCTGCGAGCATGCAACAAGTGTATCAGACAACGCTGGTGAGTTCAAGGTTTTGTTAACAAGTTATGTTACCATATGTATGTTAATGCGATTTAATGTTGCGTTACGATGTTGCTCATGTTAGATACCCCAGGGAGTGTGCCCATAAGTATCCGGGGAGTGGGTACCCCTTAACGACCGTTTGCTATGTTGCCTTCGTTAGATACCCTAGGGAGAGTGCCCATATGTATCCGAGGAGTGTGCCTCTAACAACCATAGCCATACCCAGATAATTAGTTCACGCCCGTCCTTACGGCCCGGTGTGAGGTTTCCCACCTAATAGCGCTATCAACTAATCACCCCCATTGCCCTCCAGGCAATAACCAAAACCGATTAAGTTATTTACCCATTGTTTCCCTTCCAAATGTTTACCAGTTGTCCCAAACCACCGGGACGCATGCTTGAGAAAAGTGCAGTGAACTCACCTTTGGTTTGCTCGGTTAGACTAAATGCTTGTTTAACAGATGATCAAACACGTCCTAAAAAGGTTACCGATAACAGTCAGTTCTACTTGCATTTAACCCACCACTTTCACATACAAATAGTTCACACATCTATCGATCACGTACAACATATTTACTTTACATATAACACACACATGTAATTGATATCATGGTAATCAATCCGTTCACATTAAGTCATCGAGTAATCATGTATCACGTAGTGGTTCGATTTTGCAATACCTAACCCACCTTATAGGTTACATGTTCAATGCTTATCAAATGAGTATGTAACAACACATCCGACCCAAGTTAATTACGTAAATTTATATACATACATCTCGGCCCCACAGTTGTATATAATCCGACCCAATGAGTGTGATTATGCAACCCTAAACTACTAACTCATCTTTATTATCAATACCAAATTTATCAAGTTTCCGATTTAACATTAGCATGTAATCGAGACATTTACAATACACATATTCGTAACCATTATCGGCTATTACCATAAACTCAGCCCATGTGACCCTCATTAAATGCCCTCAATTTAATAACAAATACAATGTATTACATATCGATATAATAGTAGGCTGACATTAAAGCAAATTTCAAATGAGATGCCATTCTTTTAACACATGCAGCCGCCCCCCCCCCCCCCCATTGGACCTTTGTTTGGTCCAATAGATAATCAACAATTCACCAAAGTCACATGCTCTTTGCTTGTTTCTTGAAAGTTTGCACACAATGGCCGATGATTCACATGTATGTCAGCATGGTTGATAAGTCAACATAATTTTCATAACAAGAATTCAATACTTAGCCGCCACTACTTAATTGGGTATTTATTTGGTGATCACATGACCGGCCATATACTTCATCCTTATTGGACCAAACAACTACTTTTAACACAACCATACAATCTTTATATATTACAGTGTAAACACAACCTTGATCAATTAAGAATTAACATTACGTAGTAACAAACTGAGAGCAATAGCACTAACCGGAGATTCTAACGAACAGACAAACGATTCGAAAGGGGGGAAAGTCTCCTGCTACCGAACGTATGAGAGAGGTAGGGTGTAGGGTTGCTTCTACTGCCGTGCGTAACCATAGAATAGGTAGGTTGTTATGTTTTTAAACTGATTGCATTAGATTTAGATTACAATACTTATGGAGTGTTGGGCTTGGATTACAATACTTATGAAGAGTTGGGCCGGGTAACTAATTAATAAGGGAATTGGGTC
The DNA here is from genome assembly GCF_002127325.2 of Helianthus annuus. Taxonomy (NCBI): domain Eukaryota; kingdom Viridiplantae; phylum Streptophyta; class Magnoliopsida; order Asterales; family Asteraceae; genus Helianthus; species Helianthus annuus. Next base: position 164,190,104 of record NC_035434.2, on the reverse strand, counting down.
GATTAATTAATAACAAGGATGCTGGGCTTATTACTCGAACTTAAACAGACGATACAAGAGTTGGGCCAGTTTAACAGTCTATCATGCTTAGCGGACTTCAGCCTGTCAGCTTGTCGGGCCTCATGATGGGCTTAACTATTTGTAGTGAGGACCGGCCCAATGGTGATATAGCCCACTAATACATTTGAACATAATATGGCGTGTTTACATTAATTAACTAGTCGTAGCGAAAATGAAGGAGGAATAACGAGGGATCAAAGTTAACGAGACTAACCTTAAAAGTTCGGGTTGTCACAATAAATATTGTTCAAATGCTTCTAGAGACTCGATCTGCAAGATCTACAGACAACTATGCTCTAGACGCTTATCCTAAGCTCGCCTTCCTAGCAGATAAGCATCCTAATTGCCTGTCACATACGTTAAAATAAAGTCAATACATAAAATGTAAAGGTGAGCATACAAGTTTGATAAAAGCATAATAGAGTTCGAAATAGTTTACGCATAACCAGCACGTACATACAGGGGAAAACGAAGCATGTTAATCATCGACATGGATCTATCGATACCAATGACTGCGGGTTGACTGCCCGAGGAAGTTCGCAATACATGATTACCACCGTAATCCATGCAAGTAATTGTCCTTAACAACCCCCGTGTGAACGGGTGCTGAGTCCAAACTATAGTACTATCATCGTTAAGGCAGGTAGACAGCATTCCACATGTAAACATAACAACAAGCATTCATTTAGTCACGTAATACATGCGGTAACGGTTAGCGTTTAAAGTAATTGAGTAGTGTGTTCGATGTGATTTCGTATAAGTAACGTATGTAACACCCAAAAGTGCTAAAAGCAAAAAGGGATCGAGTATACTCACAGTGATCAATGGATTGAAGGGAGCACTTGAGAGTAGGGTTAGCCTGAATAGTTCGACAGTATAACGATAAGCAACGCGTAATCGGAAAACAAGTGTTGGAGGGTCGGACAGCTGGTCGATCGGACAGTAGTCCGATCGGTCGGCTGACTGTTCGGTTTGTCTGTCCATTCGGATAGCTGTCCGGTCGGTCGGTGAGGCTGATTGGATGGCTGTTCGAGTGGATTGTTTCTTCCTTTAAGAAGGATGTGTTTGTGTATGTTAGTTTAACTTTCGAAGTTTTCGTTGTAGCATTTGGAAACATTGAAGTATCTTTACCTTTCAGGCCGATCGATCGAACGGGTATTCTGCTCAGCCGGCTGTCCGATCGGTTAGGTACCTCAGTCAACAAGTTCTCAGTAGGGTGTCACCTGATCGGATGGTTGTTCGATCGGATGGCACTCCAACGCTTTGAACATGTTTGAAAATCGGCTAAGTGTTGAAGCATGGTATCTCATGATCCGAAGAGTAACTTAAATCGGACGGCTTGACCGATCGAATCAGCAGTTCGTTCAATACCAGGCTTCATGGAATCCTTTTAAGTGTGAGGCCATGTGCTAGCCGTTCGGCTGGCCCGGTCGATCGGCTGACTGTTCGATCGGCTGGCTGTCCGTTCGGACAGTCAGTCCGATCGGTCAGCATCCTGACCTGATCAGCCTGTTCGTCTAACACTTGGCTGTTATGTTTGTTTGACGTTATATCGAGGTGTTTTGACAACAAGTTGAACCATAGAACCCTCGTTCTTACTGGTTTCTCCTGCTCGGACAGGAATCACCCAAATCCGGCCGGTGAACTGTTCGGAACAGAGTTTAACGTTCAACCCAAAGTCGGTGAACCTCGTGGATAGAATCCGGATCTTGAGTCATGCAACCACTGGAATGATTAGCAAATCGGCACAAGTTCTGTTTCTATTAGTTTCGAAGGCATTGAGTGTAAAAGAGTTGGAAGAAGGTTGGAAAACCATCTTTCAATCCTTTTCACCGTGCAGATGTTTAGATCTATGATATATCCTTGCTTGTTTATGTGGAAATCGGCTAGATCCAAGTGATTCTTGGTGGATTGAAGCCAAAACATGAAGTTCTTCAAGAACACCATGATGACATCATCCTAGAACACTTGAATCTTGATGATTTCACGGTTAGAAATCAAGATTCGAAAGATAGAAAGGTGTAGGAGTGTGCATAGATCAAGAAAGTACAAGATTTAGGACGAAAACTTACCGGAATCGAGAGAAATCGGAGAAAAAGGAGGGGAGCACGAGCTGGTCAGTCAGAGCTTTCCAAAAGTGGTAAAGATGACAATGACAGGGGTATTTATAGGCTTCCAAAAGGGGGAAGGGCTGGCCGATCGGCCAGGCATCCCGATCGGACAGCAGTCCGATCGGCTGGGCTGTTCGATCGGCTGAGAGCCTGATCGTTCAGCTGCCTGGTTCAAGTGTTCGGTGCGACGATTTTTGATATTTCGATTTTGATTGAGGACGATGCGTTTACGATAGAGTTTCCTATTCAAATTACTTTTAATCCCAACCACTATATCTAACATACAATCATCTATATCTCACGTTGTCTCTTCTCCACCAATTATCGTGATTCGATTTCGATTGAGTTCGATTGAGTTTTTGAGTTTCGATTCGGGTTTCGATTGATTCGATTGATCACCTCACATAACATAATGTAAACATGCACAAGTAACATAAGGCGCACACACACGTATAATAACAACCAAAGTTCACGTAATTCGAGTTTCGAGTTCGATGATAATTAGATTAATTCGATTACTGATTAATTGACTTTATCGCATTGTTACTTCCTATCATTCACAGTCGTAACGCGGTTCGTATCGATAAATAAACTTCGATTAATCGATTTTAGCATATACTCCACATAATACAACTAACGTAAAACACAAAATAGACTGACTATAGTCAAAGGAGTCAATCTTGACTTTGACTTTGACTTTGACATTCGGTAACATGGGGTGTTACATCCATCTTAAGTTCTTTTAACCAATTAAGAACTAGATCTTCTAGTTGAAATAGTTCATCGAGGAGCATTTCTCCTAGAATGTCTGGTTGGGCGCAGTCGAGGGAGAGATAAGGATTATTTTTACTTTCGCCCCTCTTAAGGCTACAGGAAAACAATGGGTCTATATAGTGGGGCTTATAATTTAGAAAATAGCAATCTAATTCTTTATGACGGCCACCACATATTTGACACCACGTACCATAAGAGTGCCGAAAGTAAAAAATATCATTATCACTCATGTTTGTGTCAGAAAATACCAACCGTCGGGATCTTACGGTTCTGTTTTCAGTAACTGAATCTTGGGCACGGGGGCGTGTTGAGTGGGCACGGCCCCGTGTTCAGCTTACTGTCTGACTTAAAACAGGATTGCCAGTTCCAATGATTTGGCACGGGGCGTGTTCAGCGGGCACGGCCCATGCTGAGTTCTGCAGAAGCTGAAAAATTAAGAAAAATCCTAAAAATATAAAATAAAATAAAAAAATGATTAGGCCGCTGATTCCTAACTTTCTTAAAATCCTTGTGTCCCCGGCAACGGCGCCAAAAACTTGATGCGTGTCAGTGTGTATATGTTTTAGGTGTATATTTTAAGCCCTTTTTAGCCAAGTTTTAAATTTATAAACACGATATTCACTAACACTAAACACACATATGGGCAAGTGCACCCATCGGTGACGTAGTATAGTGTTGGTAAGATACCGAGGTCGTCCAATGACACAAGAGCTTTTAGTACCGGTTTATCCTCAACGTCTAATCAAATCAAAATGTTAGAAAAAAGGTTTTTAAACTAGAAAAATAAAACTAACTAAAATGCTGAAAATTTAAATAAAAATAAAAACAGATAGATAAGATGAATCACTTGGATCCGACTCGTGTGTAGTGTAACCTTTGATTATTTTCTCACTTTTGCACTTGTTTAAGAGATTATCTTAGTTATTGTAGTAGGTCCCTCTTTTGAAGGTGACGTTACCCTCAACCCAGTAGTTTGAGTCAGCAAGGATACAATCCTAAAGGGTGAGATTATTGAAAGATAATTAATTAAGTTATTAATGCATAATGTGGTAGGCCCCTCTTTTGAAGGCGACGTTACCCTCGGCTAAGTAGTCTGAGTCAGCAGGGATACAGTCCTAAGTAGTCGGGTTGAAGTTTTAATAGTAGTTTAACTTATGAGGGGATCAAAGAGTTTGGACCCCCACCATCCAATACCGGTGGGTATTGAAGGAGGTCCTACTAAATTTGACCCAGGTCCTTTGCAGGATATATACACTGAACAATGGCAAGACTCTTACCAAACCGTTCACTTAACCCCCGACCAGGTAGCCAACATACCTCCATATAGACTGTGGAGATATGCATGGTGAAAATCTTTTATTTTATATAGACAGTAAAATAATGCCAAGACACCACGGACAAACGATAAGGAAGAATCACCTTCAACATAAGAAACTAGTAATTAAAGTCATTAATACAAAACCAATTAAAAAATGCAAAAGATTAAAAATAAAAAGTATTACACAAACCACTTGTCTTCACCAAGTGATGTAAGAGACTTAGGCAAACATGGCCTTTGATTGTCAAGAACTCTTACGATCAATCTTGGATCCAGACACGACTCACACACTCTATGATGGACAATGGATGATGGTGTTGTGATGGTGGTGGGTGAAGTGTGAGAGAGGTGGTGTGCCAAGGGATGAGTTGCAAGAGCTCCAAGCACTCCTATTTATAGGCTGAACAGAAGCTCGGGCACGGCCCCGTGTCCACTGGGCACGGCCCCGTGTCCACTTGGCACGGCCCCGTGTCCACTTGGCACGGCCCCGTGTCCATCCTCCTCTCTTTCCTCATTAATTGCAGTTTCTCTGCATTAGTTAACCACGCCCCCGTGTCCGCTGAGCACGACCCCGCGTGCAGAAGCATATCTGTACTATCAAGATTTTCCTGGATTCCGCAAATCTTATAGTTGACCACGGCCCTGTGTCCGCTGATCACGGCCCCGTGGTTGGCGATGGAAGCTTCTATAACTTTGTCTTTTCTGCTGACACTTGGGCACGCCCCCGTGTTCACTGAGCACGGGGCGTGTTCAGTCTTCTGTCTTCTTGTTTTGCTTGGGAAGATGCTGTCGGGAGACGGGGCATGCCACTTTTGTTCCTTTTCTTGTATTTGTGTCACGGCCCCCGACCCGGTTTGACCCGTTTCAGGAGCCGCGGGACAGGAATCCCGTGGTATTTAATTTAAGCGACAGCGGAAGTCTTTTTAAAACAGGATCTTTTAATAATTTAAACTGCCCGTTCCATAATTTAGGGATAAATTCCCGGAATTTACAATAATGTGATTTCTCATGGAAGTCTTTATTTTCAAAACATGTTCATTTATTTATTTACATTGAGCCACTTTTCTAAGCTGGGAGTGCTCCACGGCACTTTTCTTTACTCATACCATATCACCCGAAACATGTTTGAAAAATGTTTTGTCAGCGGGGAAATACTGAGTGAATCATTCAGTTTACTGAAAACGACACATTTGTTATAATCTACAGTATTAAGGGGAATTACAATGTTTCTGATATCAAACCAACTACCCACAGTATTTGTCAGTCGACCATCCATTGGCTAGCCCATTTGTCCAATGGTGTCTGTGACTGTGGTCAGATCACCCCTTGGCCACCCGTTTGTCCAAGTGTGACGGGAAATAAGTAATGTATACAAAACCCCACATACCGGCTGTAATTTGGTGATTACATAGACTTAATCCCTGTAATTATAACATTAAAAATAGTTTTGGAGTTTTGTAAAACAGTTGACTCACAAACTGTGAGAAAAGAGTTTATAAAAGAGGAATGACTCACATTGCAAATTTATGAGCAGAGTATAAGCTTTACTGATTAGCCTGCTAACCTAATTTAAATAACAATGCACACACAAACGGGATTAGTAACTAATTCAGCAGTTACGTCAATTCACGAGATTAAACCCTCACAACTATTATCAAGTGCGATACTTAATAATTCAATGGATTCACAACGAATGACAGAGCATAGTCCGAATTCGAACAGCACTCAAATATTCAAGTCGAAATCACAATGAATAACAAAGTACAAGCTCAATTTGAGCAGCACTCGGACAATCGTTGGATAGTTATAATCGATCGGACGTTGAATCGTAATAGCGATCGAGTTATTACCCTGATTGCGGCCGCACCTCGTGATCGTGTGCGTTTATTGTGATATAACAGTGATATCTCGACGTACAAAGAAGCTATTTACGTCGTTCTAAGTCCCCTGTTCAAGTCCCAAGGTCGGCTATTTATAGCCAAAATTTGGCCTTGCTTACGGACCGTAAGCCTGATCCCTTACGGTCCGTAAGGGATACCTATAGGTCCTAGACTTGCCATGCACGGGAGTAGCTTGCATGAATCAATGGAATTGGCCAATCAGCTTTAAGCAACGTATTATTTAGATAATTATCAACTAGGGTTTACCCCCCTTGAGTTTTAGGGGCCCTGATCCTGATTCTGATTGTTCTGAAAATTTTAGGGCTAGTGCAGAATTACTTGGGTGTCTCAATTAGGGTTTCCTTATTGACTAATTATTGTCCTAACTATTGATTTTAGTGGCAGTTGTTACATCCTCCCCACCTTAAGAAAAATCTCGTCCTCGAGATTTACTGAAATAGATGAGGGTACTTTCGCTTCATTTCTGATTCCAGTTCCCAAGTGTATTCTGGTCCTCTCCTGGATTCCCATTTGACTTTTACTAGCACTAGTCGTTTGTGTTTGAGAAACTTAATCTTCTGATCTTCTATTTGTAAAGGTTTCTCTACGAACTTCAGCTTTTCATTTACCTCTATATCTTGAAGAGGTACTACCAGGGATTCGTCTGATAAACATTTCTTGAGATTGGATACGTGAAACACATCATGTACTCCTGCTAAATCTTCTGGTAGTTGTAAACGATAAGCTACTGGTCCTATTCGTTGGATCACTGGGAATGGTCCAACATATCTGGGACTCAGTTTTCCTTTCTTACCGAATCGTACTACTCCTTTCCAAGGAGAAACTTTTAATAGTACTTTGTCTCCGACTTGGAATTCTAACGGCTTGCGGCGATTGTCCGCATAGCTCTTCTGACGATCTCTAGCAGTCTTCAGTCTTTCCTTGATTTGCGATATCTTGTCAGTAGTTTCTTGCACAATCTCTGGACCCGATAACTGACTTTCTCCTATCTCTGCCCAACATACGGGAGTTCTGCACTTGCGTCCATACAGTGCTTCGAATGGAGCAGCTTCGATGCTCGAATGATAACTATTGTTATAGGAGAATTCAATTAATGGTAAATGGCTATCCCAATTAGCACCAAAGTCAATTACACATGCTCGGAGCATGTCTTCCAGGGTTTGTATCGTCCTTTCACTTTGTCCGTCCGTTTGAGGATGATATGCGGTACTTAAATTAGGTCGAGTTCCCATTGCTTCTTGGAAACTTGTCCAGAAACGGGAAGTAAAACGACTATCTCTATCCGATACAATGGAGAGTGGGACTCCATGTAAGGATACTACTTCATCTACATACAACTTGGCTAACCTTTCCATGCTAAAGGTTTCCTTCATTGGTAGAAAATGAGCTGATTTGGTCAATCGATCCACAATTACCCAAATAGCATCATTACCTTTTCTGGTTTTGGGTAACTTAGTAACAAAATCCATTGTTATGAGTTCCCATTTCCATACAGGCATTTCTAACTGTTGTGGTAGTCCTGAAGGTTTCTGATGTTCGGCTTTAACTTGTGAACAGGTTAGACACTTAGATACGTATTCGGCTATATCCTTTTTCATTCCTATCCACCAAAAATTATTTCTTAAATCCTGGTACATCTTATTATTTCCTGGATGTACAGTATACCTAGATTTATGTGCTTCTTCTAAAATTTTATTTCTTAATTCTCCTTGCTTAGGTACCCAAATTCGTTTCTTGTGGAATCTCCAAATTCCATCTTTTCCTTGTTCTAATTCCTTTAGGTAACCTTTCATTCCTTCGGCATCGTCCTTGATTGCCGTTCCCTGAACTTCCTTTATTTGTTCCATTAAATCTAGTTGTAGATTTAACCTAAGAGCACGGACTCGCTTTTGCTTTTCATGATATTTAGGACTTAAGGCGTCTTCGACTACGTTTGCCTTTCCTTCGTGATACTGAATATCACAGTCGTAATCACTTAAGATTTCCATCCACCTTCTTTGCCTCATATTTAACTCTTTTTGCCCAAATATATACCTTAAACTTTTATGGTCCGTATAGATAGTAAATTTACTTCCATACAGATAATGTCTCCAAATCTTAAGAGCGAAAATTATGGCTCCTAACTCTAGATCATGAGTTGTATAATTTTCTTCGTGCTTTTTCAATTGCCTAGAGGCATACGCAATTACCTTTTTGCGTTGCATCAACACACATCCATATCCTAATTTTGAAGCATCACAGTATATTTCAAAATCCTCGGTTCCTTCGGGTAAAGCTAAAATTGGAGCATTTGTCAATTTGTGCTTTAGAATCCTAAAAGCTTCCTCTTGTCTAGATCCCCATTCAAACTTAACGGCTTTACAGGTTAGCTTAGTTAAAGGTACAGCTATCCTAGAGAAATCTTTAATAAATCGTCTATAATATCCAGCTAATCCTAGAAAACTTCTAACTTCCATAGCCGTTCGTGGAGCTTTCCAATTCGTGATTGCTTCTATTTTAGCAGGATCTACGTGAATTCCTTCATGATTCACCATATGACCTAAAAATTGCACTTCTTGTAGCCAGAATTCACACTTCGAGAATTTGGCATAAAGCTTTTCCTTTCTTAACAAAGTTAAGAGTGCATGCAAGTGCTCACAATGTTCCTCCTGACTTTTGGAATAAATGAGTATATCGTCAATGAACACGATTACAAATTTATCCAAGTATGGTTTACAGATTCTATTCATCATGTCCATAAATGCAGCTGGAGCATTTGTTAATCCAAAGGGCATGACTGTAAACTCATAATGACCATACCTAGTTCTGAAAGCAGTTTTAGGTATGTCCTCCTCTTGCACTTTCAACTGGTGATATCCTGCTCTTCAATCTATCTTAGAGAAATACATAGCTCCTTGCAATTGATCAAAAAGATCATCAATCCTAGGTAATGGGTATCGGTTCTTAATTGTAACCTTATTTAATTCCCTATAATCGATACACATTCTTATCGATCCATCTTTCTTTTTCACAAACAACACTGGTGCACCCCAAGGGGATGAACTTGGTTGTATAAATCCTTTGCTTACTAATTCATCTAATTGCTTTTTCAATTCTAGCATTTCAGTAGGTGCTAATCGATAAGGTGTCTTAGCTATTGGTGCAGTACCTGGAATTAAATGAATTCTAAACTCTACTTCCCTATCAGGTGGTAACCCAGGTAATTCTTCTGGAAAAACATCTGGGTATTCTGAAACTATAGGGATGTCCTGGAGTTCCTTACTTTTAGTGTTAATGATTACAGAAATCATATACACCATTTCTTGTTTCCTTGAATAACTAGCCAATTTCATTACTGAAATGAATTTCAGTGGCTTTTGAGGTCTATCTCCTATAATTAGAATTACTTCTCCTGTGGGAGTACGGATTTCTACGGAATTCTTTTCACACAGGATTCGAGCATGGTTGGCTATTAACCAATCCATTCCTAATACCACATCGAATCCGGCTAAATTCATAGGTAACAGGTTTGCAGAAAACTTATGACCTAACAATTCTATCTTTACTTCTTGCAAAACCTTGTCTATGTTAACAGAATTCCCTTCTGCTGTTTCGACTGTATAAATCTGCCTAAGGGTAGTTAGAGGTAAGTTAAGAGCTTGACGGAATGCAGTATTAATGAAACTTTGGTTTGCACCAGAATCAAATAATACTTTTGCATAGACGTTATGTACTAAGAACGTACCCGCTATCGCGTCTGGAATGAGTTCGGCTTCTTGAGTGGTCAGCTGGAATGCGCGAGCATTTTTCTTAGTAGTTCCTTCAGTCGTTTTAGCTCTACTGTCTGCTGGTTTAGCTAACTTAGGACATTCAGACTGGAAATGTCCTGTTTCTCTGCAGTTATAACAAACTCTTGTTTTCCTTCTGCAGTCTTCTTCCCGATGTCCTTTCGCCTTGCAGAAGTTGCAAAATATATTGCATCGTCCATAGTGTTTCTTTTTGCAATTTCTGCAGAAAGGAGGTGATGAGGATTGCCCTGTTCCCCTCCTTTTGAACTTATTGTTACTATTACCCACGTGAAATCCTTGGGTAATCTTCTGATCCAATTCCTTCTTGCGATCTTCTTCTCTGGTGCGGACTAGTTCATCGGTTAAGGTATTAGCTAATTCCACAGCATCGTCAATCGTGCGTGGTCTCGCAGCTTTAACGATGTTACGGATTTCTCCAATTAATCCCCAAATATAACGGGAAATGAGTACCGGTTCTGGCGAAGCAAGGGAAGGTACCACTCTCGCATATTCGAAGAATGTCGAAGTATACCCTCGACAGTCTACACCTAACATACGATGACTCAGGAACTTGTTTGCCATTTGTTCCTTCTCGTATTCGGGACAGAATTTTCTTTCGACAAGACTCTTAAATTCTTCCCAATTCATCGTATAGGCCACCCTTCTTCCTTTTGCTTGTAGCACCGTGTTCCACCATTCTAGCGCCCCTTCTTTGAACAAGTTTGATGCATACATCACTTGATCTTCTTCAGCACATTTACTTATTGCAATTACTGCCTCGGTTTTCTCTAACCAACGCAATGTTGCAGTTGCCCCTTTATTACCTGCAAATTCTGTGGGTTTACAGGCAAGAAATTCTTTGTAAGTGCAACCAGGCATTGCAGCTTTCATTCTCTTAGGGAGTGGGGCCTGTTGCGGATCATGGTCGTCATGATTGCCGCCTCCATTTATGTTGTTACTGCCGTTATCTTCCGGAATACGTTTACTAGGAATTAATTGTGGTTCGACAGGTTTCTGAACAGCAGCCACGATTTCTGGAATAGCATTGGCTATCCCTTGAGCAATAAAGTGTTCAATATCTTGTCTAGTTATATATTGATCTTCCTGATTTTGCTCAGACTGATTTACTTCATTAACTGGTTCACTATTAGCGCTTTCCATCTGCTAATTAGTATTAATAGGAATTATTAGTGTCTAATTATTAATACCAAAATCACAGATAAACACATAGATCAGTATAACATGCAAGCATAGTCAAAATTGTCGATGCCTCGACTTCTGTTTTGTTTTATATATTATACCTGCTTCAATACACACTTTTTATTTTACATTGTTTTATTGCCCATTTTACAAAGTCAGTTTTACTATTTTAGTTATAATACAAACAACTTCTCCAAACCCCTCCTATCTTTTGGTTCACTGGCAGTTTCAGTAACGACGCTCCCTCTCGTCGTACTTCCAAGAAATCTGCTCCCCCATTTCCCGGATCCTATTCCCGGTGCCTATCAGTTCTTCACCAAACTGACGCAGTTCAGCTAAATTTTCATAGCTCATTGGCGGATTAGGGATAGGTTCTGGATCAAACTGTGGGAGAAAACTATAGGGACTATTAACTATATTTTGGAATTGCCAGTCATTGGTCCACCATTCCTCCATTTGGCCTAATGGTCGGGTGTGAACTAGTGGGTCTGGAATAGCTGGTCCTAGGTTTATTGGGAATTGGGCTGTAGCAGGATAAGAGAAGAGATTATCGTTGATAGGCTCTAGAATATCACAATTATCCAGTAGGCGGTCTATTTCGTCCTGGAATGTGATTTCCTCAGACTGTTTAGAGCTTTCTCCGATCTCTATTCCTTTTTGTTTTAGGTCTATCCCTATTTCTGCTGGCTTGGAATTTTCTCCGGTTTCTATTTCTTTTCCCTTGCTCACACTCACAGGGTTTTCTATTTTAGGGATTCTCCTAGGTTTCCTTCGGCGCACCTTTCGCCACCCTACATATCTTCTCTTCTTTTTAGGTTTTGCTTTTTCCAGCGGTGGAGCTTGGAATTCTAACGGTTCCTCTATGTCAGCAATGTAACCAGTGAAGTTGTGGGAGACTTCAATTGGCACAGGATAGAGGTTGAGGTTCTGAAATGCTTCCGACATCTCATTCATGTTGTACGGCATATATGCAAAATACACAAAATGTTAAGTTAAAACTTTGGAACAAAGCTTAACAAATAAACATTTTTATTGCACACCAGTTTGTACAACATAACAGCAACAGAACACACTCAGATTTATTTATTTATTTACTAGGAAGTAAATATTTCTAGATTTAAAGCTTAGAGATTTGCATTTTCTGCTACAGTAGCGAGCAGATACAGATTTGTCCATTTTTCATCTAGGTTATTTTCCCTTGGTGGATTATTGCTAATTTCCTGAATTTCTGGGTTAAACCTCACTCTCTTGGTTCGGGGTTTCTTTTTCTCTTGACCTTTTCTAAGGATTGAATTCCTTTTCTCCGGTGTAAGTGGGTTTTCATAATTTTCCTTACGAACAAAGATTCCCTCTTCTAAATTGGTGGGAGATTTGGAGGAAGAGGTTCCCTGTTCTTTAGGTGTACTATCTAATTTGCGGTAGATAGTAGAAATCTTTTGTTTACCATTACTGTAATTTTAACAATTAATCAGTTAATAAGCATATATTCACAGAATGACAAATAAAATTTTCCTAATTAAAATAGTGAGCTTAATCAGTAAGCTTAAAACAGTGGCTCTGATACCACCTTTTCCTGTCACGACCCCCGACCCGGTTTGACCCGTTTCAGGAGCCGCGGGACAGGAATCCCGTGGTATTTAATTTAAGCGACAGCGGAAGTCTTTTTAAAACAGGATCTTTTAATAATTTAAACTGCCCGTTCCATAATTTAGGGATAAATTCCCGGAATTTACAATAATGTGATTTCTCATGGAAATCTTTATTTTCAAAACATGTTCATTTATTTATTTACATTGAGCCACTTTTCTAAGCTGGGAGTGCTCCACGGCACTTTTCTTTGCTCATACCATATCACCTGAAACATGTTTGAAAAAGGTTTTGTCAGCGGGGAAATACTGAGTGAATCATTCAGTTTACTGAAAACGACACATTTGTTATAATCTACAGTATTAAGGGGAATTACAATGTTTCTGATATCAAACCAACTACCCACAGTATTTGTCACTCGACCATCCATTGGCTAGCCCATTTGTCCAATAGTGTCTGTGACTGTGGTCAGATCACCCCTTGGCCACCCGTTTGTCCAAGTGTGACGGGAAATAAGTAATGTATACAAAACCCCACATACCGGCTGTAATTTGGTGATTACATAGACTTAATCCCTGTAAATTATAACTTTAAAAATAGTTTTGGAGTTTTGTAAAACAGTTGACTCACAAACTGTGAGAAAAGAGTTTATAAAAGAGGAATGACTCACATTGCAAATTTATGAGCAGAGTATAAGCTTTACTGATTAGCCTGCTAACCTAATTTAAATAACAATGCACACACAAACGGGATTAGTAACTAATTCAGCAGTTACGTCAATTCACGAGATTAAACCCTCACAACTATTATCAAGTGCGATACTTAATAATTCAATGGATTCACAACGAATGACAGAGCATAGTCCGAATTCGAACAACACTCAAATATTCAAGTCGAAATCACAATGAATAACAAAGTACAAGCTCAATTTGAGCAGCACTCGGACAATCGTTGGATAGTTATAATCGATCGGACATTGAATCGTAATAGCGATCGAGTTATTACCCTGATTGCGGCAGCACCTCGTGATCGTGTGTGTTTATTGTGACATAACAGTGATATCTCGACGTACACAGAAGCTATTTACGTCGTTCTAAGTCCCCTGTTCAAGTCCCAAGGTCGGCTATTTATAGCCAAAATTTGGCCTTGCTTACGGACCGTAAGCCTGATCCCTTACGGTCCGTAAGGGATACCTATAGGTCCTAGACTTGCCATGCACGGGAGTAGCTTGCATGAATCAATGGAATTGGCCAATCAGCTTTAAGCAACGTATTATTTAGATAATTATCAACTAGGCTTTACCCCCCTTGAGTTTTAGGGGCCCTGATCCTGATTCTGATTGTTCTGAAAATTTTAGGGCTAGTGCAGAATTACTTGGGTGTCTCAATTAGGGTTTCCTTATTGACTAATTATTGTCCTAACTATTGATTTTAGTGGCAGTTGTTACAATTTGTGTTAGATTTAGCTGCCTTTTTGCTTCTTTTGTTAATTTGAGCTCATTTAATCCTGAAAATACAAAAAGAAGACAAAAGCACACTTTTTCCAACATTAGTACTAAAAAAATGTTAGTTTTATGCCACAATTGATGTAATTTATATGTTGCATTTTGTGCATATCAAATTCATAGCACATTCCACGTATCACATCTCCGGAAATGCCTAGCCGACGAAACCGCTTATATCCCCTATGACGACATTGAGGTGGAAAATAGTCTTAACTACGTAGTAAAGCCGATTGTGATTTTAGATCGTAAGGTAAAGAGTTTGAGGAACAAAGAAATTGACCAAGTGAAGGTCAAATGGGAGCACAGAAAAGGTTCGGATATTGCATGGGAGTCCGAAGAAGAGATGAGGCGTCTCTACCCTACACTATTCGGTACGTACTCTGGTTTCGGGGACGAAACCCTTTTTAAGGTGGGTGGACTTGTAATACCCCGAAAATATTAAACTTTATATTAGAATTATAAAGTATAAAATAAACAAGAATAAACTAATTAGAGATAGAAATAACCTAGTTAGTTAACTATCTTGTAATAACATGGAGTTTGAATAAAAACATCTAAATTAGAGAAGCACAAATAGTTAAGGGGCCAAAGTTGCTAAAAATCAAACTAGATTTGATAAAAACAAAAAAATTAAAATCCAAACACACAATTGTGTGTCTGGATCGATCTAGAACACATGAGGGCGACCAACTCACCTTCCAAACCCTAGTTTCACAAAATTACTCAAATTGAGGGCTCTAGTCTGTTCCAAATCGATTTCTAAGCGCAAATTAGTGATCACCTCGTTGAAGGGATCATAAGGTATGCTTAATTTCATCATTTAACTTCATCTCAGATTCTTGGTAAATTGTGAAATCGAAAATGGAACTTGATTTTGTGAAGAATAGATGGAACTTGTAATAGAAACAAGTCTAGGAGTGAATTTTAGATGATAATTTGCTGAAATTAGATACAAAATTATGAAACTCATGATAACCCATTCATAGGTTAAGTGGGTTTTGCAAAATAGGATGAACACAAGAATTATAACTATCACAAGTAGTATTACTTGATGTCTATTTCTTACTTACCATACTCTCGGATCTCATAGAAGACCGCCAATGATAGCCCGTTGATTATATGATGATTTTGATGATAGTATGCATGCTTGACATGATGGAATCGAAATGTGTGATTAGAATCGGCGAAAATAACAAGTTATGAACTTGATTCTAGTTATATAAAAATTAAACCCGTTAGGTATTCAACAAAATGCCTAAGTGAAGAATTAAGTGTTAAAAATCGAATAAAAACGCATGTTTGACTGTTATGACAAATTATGCGTTAAAGTGCATAAAAAGAGTTCTAAAAACATTGTGAATTGAACTCTTTTAGGCAAGGAGTCCGGATCGTCAAATGGACAAGCAGGAGGGGATACGCGCTTGCAAGGGGTGCTCTAAAGGTATGTGGCTTTAGTCCCGTTACATTTTGCATAAACGTTTGGATATAATTTGTTAATGGTGTCATAGTGTAGTATATGCGTTTGGTGTGTCATTGGAGTGACGAAGCTCAGCCGACAATCAAACGGGTCAAAATGATGGTTAGAAATAGTTAGGTTTGTCATTAAAGTGATGGTTTTCACTTGAGAAACCAAACGGGTCAAATCTATGTCTCTAAGACATTAACTATTGAAGTGACTTAGACGTCACAAAATGAGTTGGTGTTATGAGTGCGTAAGCCAAGAAATGGATACGCTAAATTGGTTTAACGAACCCATGATATTGGGTCAAATGTTAAAGATTATAATCTTGTAGACATTGCATAAATTAGTAAGCTTGAAAACATAAGGTAACAAGCATGACACTAAGGCGTGCGCATATCGTATGATGGAAGTGAAACATTAATGTTAGATAAGCCCGGGATTGGGTCAAAATGTTGGTAATTGTTAGTGTTAACAAATATGTAAAGTGATGTAAAAACCAAACGGGTCGAAAAATTATAAAAAGGATTTGTAAGCCATTAGCTTATAAATCGGATTTTATGTAAACTAAGATGGTAAACGGATCCGTATTTAAATTACGGACGCGTGGGAAAAAGAATCGCGCAAATCGGGTTTGTAAATCCAAAGTTATGACATTTTGAAGTTTGAAATTGAAAATAACATTGCTGGGAAAATATGCAGCTCCAAACAACAAACTTACTGTCGAAATGAGGTGCTCGCGACGCGTGACGCCAAGCCATGATCACCGTCGCGTCACGCGACGTCCGTTGTGGGCCGCGAAAGATGAGGCGTGATCTATCGCGGGGCGCGACAGACCCTAATTGCTGCATTTTTGTTTTGTTTTCGTTGTTTGGCAATAGAACTTATATATACGTGATATTATGTTGTCAAAACTAACAATTGATGTGGTTTTGACCTTAGGTAATGCTCGTTTTATTTCGGATGTCAATCAAGCAAGGAATCAAGAACCGAACACAAGTTTTGAAGCTTCCGCACTAATCTAATCATGTTTAGACAATGTTGTTTTGTAAACACTACTAAATGTTGGATGTTTTAAGTTAGCTAGTTGATTATGTTAAAACACTATAATGATGTATATTTTAGTTTATTAACTAAGTTTTTGTTAATTATGCATTTTGTTTTTTTTTTTTTGAAAAGTGTGTATTTTATGATAAAATAATAAATAAATTAGACGGGTGTTACATTGCAGTATTATATATAATGTTGTAGTGTTATACAGAGTTATAAAAGGGTTATATAATGTTATATACTATTCGTAGTTTTTTATAGAGATTCGTAGTGTTATATACTTATTTACAGTGTTGAATGGTGGTTGCAGTGTTATATATAATGTTGTAGTGCTATACTCTTTAAAAAAAGAAACAAATTCGTATTCCTATAAATAAGGGTGACGTTAATGGAAAGTTATCAAATTAATTAAATCAATGATAAAATCACTTCTTTACCCTTTTGAATTACTTTAGATTGATGACACATGTCATCTCTACAATATTTCTCACACTTCTCACACTTTTAACTTTTTTTACAGAATCATCTACACACACACACACACATATATATATATATATATATATATATATAAATGATATTATGTCATGTATAAATGTGGAAAAAATAATTATTATAACTAATATAAAGTAATATATAAATAATAAACAAGCCACGCACGAACATTAGAAACAAAGGGATGAGAAATTATGTACCGGATATAGATATCGGTATCGATCAAACATATGCAATTCGACGTTCAGCTTTGAATTTAGCTCACTTTTAGTATCAGCACCAAGTAGGTTGGTACCGTACCATGATTGTACCGACCGAACATATAAATTATGGTAGTAGTTCGGTATGATACCAGAGTCGATTTCTTCCCTATTATTTACTAACCAGTAAAATTCAATTAGACCATATGTACAAGTGATTAAGTGGTTAACTCTATACTATTCTTTTTATTTCTATAACTAATAAATATAGATTACATGATGGCATTCTAGGTATTTTCAAACTGTATTTTCCCGCACTTCTCTTTTTTTTTTTTTTTTTCTTTTTTTACTTAAAAGGTTCTATTTAAATCTTCAAATATTATCAAGTTCAAGATTATGTTTTTTAATGACACGTTAGAATATTTAAAAAGAAAATATTGATATTTTTGCGGTGACTTATATAACTTTTAAAATATTTTAATATGGTTGAATGATTTGAACGATAAAAATACAATATATCAAATAATAAAATAAGATAGATGATATAAAAAATCCAATTTTAAGTTCTTAATTGTTTATAAAGTTAATTACATAGTTAGTCCCTATGGTTTGCACAAAGTAACATACTTAGGTACTAAGGGTTTAAAATCACATTCTAGAGTATTAACTTTTCATTTTGTAACGTTTGAAGGTATTAACGTTATTTGTAGGTTTAAAATCACATTCTATTAGTACCTAAGGCTAGTGGGTATGGTGATGGTCCACCCTTGGAGGATGATCCGCCACGTAGGTGACACGTCATAGTCCTCCTAAGGATGGATCATCCTCCAAAACTAGAGAGCATGGGAGGATGGTCCTAGTCATAGTCCTCCACCACTTTTATGTTTTTTTAATCTTTAACTTTTTTTTAACATTTAACAAATAAAGTAACAAAATATTTTCATTAATATTAAAAAACATTACATAAACTTAAAAAAAAATTAAACTTAAAAAAAATAAATTTAAAAAAAACATAAACTTAAAAAAATAAAGTTAAAAAAAAGAAACTTAAAAATATTCTAATATATTAAAATAAGCTACTAGTCTTCGTCTTCCATGTCGTGGCCGGGTTCGTTTTGAGCGTTATTCCAAATGTACTCCACCAAGTCCGCTTGTAGGTTATGATGTGTGTACTCGTTACGTAGAGCGAACATGTTCAAATCTTGTTGTTCCCCACTAACTGGAACAGAATTTCCAGTAGACGCGTTTTCGTCGTACTCGCATATCGCTCTACCTTCGTCTTCAATGATCATGTTATGAAGGATGATACAAGTGTACATAATGTGTCGTAACCTCTTTGGTGTTTGCGAACGTGCTGGATGTTCAATGATGTGCCATTTTTTTGTAGAACACCAAAAGCCCGTTCAATATCTTTTCTCGCACCCACTTGAAACTTCGCAAACTTTTTTCTTTTGTCGTCTGTCGGGTGCGGAATAGTTTTAACGATTGTCGAGTACGTTGGGTATATCCCATCGGCTAGGTAGTAACCTCGCCTGTATTCCACCCCCGAAACCGTAAAGCTTGTGTCTGGACCTGTACCCGCCACTACATCCTCAAATATCTGTGACTGGTATATGATGTTAAGGTCATTGAGCGAACCAGGTAGACCAAAAAAAGCATGCCATATCTAGAGATCCAGTGACGCAACAGCCTCTAGAATAATAGTCGGATGTCCATGATCTCCCCTAGTATACTGACCTTGCCAGGCAACTGGGCAGTTCTGCCACGGCCAGTGCATGCAATCAATGCTCCCGAGCATTCCTGGGAAACCATGTCTCTGTTCGTGTGCTTGATATAATTTTTGAACGTCGTTTGCGTTCGGTTTCCGCAAGTATCACTTGCTATACAATTTGACAACCCATTCGCAAAACTTGTGCAAACATCGACGTGCGGTTCTTTCAGACATCCTAATATACTCGTCTAATGCATCGGGTGCGTAACCGTACGCAAGTTGGCGAATGGCCGACGTACATTTTTGTAAATTACTGAAACCCCTTTGCCCCCTAGCGTCGTTTCGCAATGTAAAAAACGAATCAGACTGGGCCATGTCGCCTGCAATACGTAAAAACAATGGACGACTCATGCGGAACCGACGTCGAAAAATCTCGGCTGGGTACATGGGTTCGTCGGCAAAATAATCGGCTACTAGTTTATCGTGGCTGGCTATAAATTTAAAACGAAACATAAATGAAATTAATTATAAAATACATTTTCAAATCTATATAAAACATAAGGGAAAAAAAGTAAAATACCTTCTTGGTCTCGGTTATATTTTGCTCGTCTAGTTAGCCGTTGGGACGACCCTTCATCAGCCGCCATGTGTTGATGCATGGAATGTCTGTTGACTTCGTCTGCATTACGTCTTAGGTCAAGATAGGTCAACATAGGTTATTAAAAGTCAAATTTAGGATATTATGTAATAGTTTCGCTTTTGTGAACATGTGTTGAAGTAGTTCCGCTTTTGTGTCAATATAGTTTCGCTCATGTGGTTTAAGTGATAGTTTCGCTTATACGGCATGTCGTATAAGCGAAAGCATGAGGACTATATATAGCATAGATGAGCGAAACCATATCATTCATTCGTGTACGTTGGAGCGGAACTTGTGCAGTGCTTTTGTAACGAAACTCTGTCAAATCAGTATCAGAAAGCAATAAAAGGAAAGGAATTGAATAGGAAAAGCTGTGTAACTTCATTTACGTTGATTCCGCCTTCGTATGTGAAGATGAACATTCTCAACTGACTGTTTAGGGTCGGAACACAGTCCAACAAGTGGTATCAGAGCTCAGGACGAGGAGTTCATACTACTACAGCTTGATTCTACAGAATTCTCTCATTTCTACTCACTTTCTCTAATACTTTTTCGATTTGAACTGGTTCCTACGGTTAAAATGTCCTAAAAATCGAGTATAACGTGCGAAACATACAATTAACAAACCCTAGAAAGTTTCAGGTTAAAACACGGCTTAAAAATGGTTAAAATTAGTTAAAAACTAGGTTCCGCTTATTCGGACATCGAAGGTTTCGCTCGTAATGCATAGCTTTCGCTTGAAAACAATCTGTTGTTTCGCTTATTCGAACATAAAGGTTTCGCTTTTACGGTACTTCCGCTCGTAATATCTTGATAGTTTCGCTTATTCGAACAAGTGAGTTCCGCTCATACGGACTTGAGGGTTTCGCTTGAACGGACATTTGACTTTCGCTCATAAGGACAACTTATAGTTTCGCTTTTACTGACTAGCATAGTCTCGCTCATACGGTCAATTTGTTACTTTCGCTTATACAGACAATTATAGTTTTGCTTATCTGTCATTGTCTGGTTTCGCTTATTTGACACTTTCGCTTATCAGTCACAATAGCTGATAGTTTCACTCTTTTGTCACTATTGTTCAAAATCTCGAAAATTTTTCTAAGTGTTGGCTGATTTTGCAGGTACACTCAAGATGGATGATATATTCTTGAATCCGTTTAGTGACATGTACGCGTTCACGGGAAATTCCGGAAACGATGATACTTCATCAAGCAAAGAAAATGAGAATCCGCCGAAAGAAAAGAAAAAGGAAGCTTGGGAACCTGAAAGTGCTTTTGGAACCTTCAATAAACCTCCAAAGCTAATGGCTATCGAGGAATACAGTCGGTGGTCAAGAAAGTTTGAAGATTGGTTAATGGCATTCGCATTTCCCAGCTGGAAAAGTTTGAAAAACGGTTATGAAAATGGAAACAAAAATGGTGAAACGTTAAGATCTGCTGAAGAGATTGATGCATTTGTAGCTGAACAAAAATGTGTGGCATTGTTATTTCAATCCGTTCGGGAAGACGTAATCTCATTGATCAATTATTCAAATGCAAAAGATCTCTGGAATAAGCTAGAAAAGAAATGTCTAGGAAGTGCTGAAATTGTCAAAAGTAAAAATAAACTTCTTAAGAAAGAGTTTGATATGTTTGGTTGTCTAAAGAATGAGTCAGTCTGTAAAATGATAGAAAGGTTTGGTCATCTGAAGCTGGAATTAGCAAGACATGATATCAGATTTTCTGATGAAGATCTTGTCGACAAACTGTTCGATTCATTACCAGACGAGATGGATTGGAGATATTATGCGCTTATGCTGAAAAACACTATCGAGCCTGCAAAGTTGACTGTGGATTTGGTGATTGAGAGACTTGAAAGTCACGAGCTAGAACTGAAAAAGACGTACAAAGTCAATCACTCATCCTATCAACAGAATTTGGATTTGTATTATCCGAAAAGCATGATGCCAAAAGCAACTTCTCCCAAAACTGCTTTTTCTGCTGAGAATGTGTCCACTTCAAGCAAAGATAGTCAAAGTGGTCAAAGCAGTGGAAATCACAGTGGTTATCAAAGTGGATCTTCATCATCTGCAAGTCATTCTGATGCAAAGAATCGTTTTCAATGCAACATTGCAATAGACTTGAAGAATGCTCAGAATTTTGATGAGGAGTCGGCTAAACAACAGATGATCTTCCTAGCATCGGTGTTGGAATCGTATGAAGGGTTAGTAGCTGGGAAGATAGGCAATACCAACCTAACGAAAGAGGACTATGATCAAATAGATCCTGAAGAAATGGAGTTAATCGATATTCGTTGGGCTATGGCAAGTGCTGTTCGTCGAGCACAGCGTTTTATGGAAATTACCGGCAGGAAGACAATTGGTGGTCCATCTACCAAGCTGGGGTTCGATAAATCCAAAGTGACGTGCTTCAAGTGTAAGCAGAAAGGTCACTTCAAGCGAGAATGCAGAAACGCATATGCTGATGAATCCGAGAACCCTTTCAGAGATGATTACTACAAGAAGGCGATTTATCACCAGAATAAATCCGAGCCGCCTAGATTGAAGCAGGTTGAAGACAACAAAGAGAAATCTAGAGCTCTTGCGGTGATTTATGATCATGAGGAGTATGATTGGAGTCAAGAGGTTCTACCAGAAGAAGATGCGATTGGTTACGCATTCATGGCGAAAAACGACGAACCTATTCCTTGGAAAGATAACCGAACTGAAGAGCAGAAGTATAGATACCGAAAAAATGATTGCTGAGAATAGAATTATTAGAAATTCTGGTATCTATCTGGAAGCGAGAAAAGCGAGAAGATGGGATCCGGACAGGGAGTGTTATCTTGACCCATATGGAAACATTGCGATCGATGACAAAACACTTCATATCGAAGCCATAATCAAGGAGTTAAAAGAAGAAGATGAGTATTGGCAGAATAAATGGTGGGGAACTGGAGATGAGAAAGAGAAAGAAGATAAAGAGAAAAAGGAGAAAGAAGAGAAAGAGAGAAAGAAGAGAAAGAGAAATCAAAGAAGATTGATACTGGGGTTATTGATACAACGCAGGAGTTGACTGCTGAGAACTTGGGAAAAATGGCTGACAAAGTGCTGGCTGCTAAGGCACTTGAGGTAGACTCTAACTCCGTGTCTGAGTCAAAAAGCCAGGTCAGTTCAAACGTGTCAACAAATGCGTCAGGTAAGAAAACTGATGGAAATGTTGACTGCAAAAATTGCAACAAAAAGTGCAAATTTTGTAATACAGTCACGTATCTCAACGGAAAGAAAGTTGATGATCTGACAGCAAAGGTCAGAAGCGTTGAGAATCAAATCCTCAATCGTGACAAAACAGTTAAAGCTTCAACTGAACGGATAAGAGAATTAACTAGCCAAATTGAAAATGATAAAACTGATCATGAAAAAGTTAAAAAAGAAAATGAAAAGTTAATTCTTGAAAACCGTCAAATTTCTGAAAAGTTTGAAAAACTCAAAAGCACAGTGAAAGATAGTGATGATCGAAATGGTAAAACTTTTAAAGAAAACGAGCATTTAAAAGCAGTGCTGAGAGTAAAAGAAGAATCAATCAACAAACAACTGGATGAAATCGCTAAATTGAAACTTAAATTTCAAGAGGCTGAAATTGAAAATGAGCGAATCCAGTTGAAGCTTAATAGTTACAGCTCTGCAAGCTTTGTTTTGCAACATATTGTTCCCAAACCCATCGGGAAAAACAAAGCTGGCGAAGATGTTTATTCTGATGGAACCGGGGTGGGTTTTCATAGAGTTCCACCACCTGTTCTTGATAACTACACGAAAAAACAATCTGGGTTGGTTGAAATTGAGGAAGAAAGTGAAGTTAAACTTACGGAGAACATTGATGTCACGTTCACGTCTTCCAATGACGATAGTGTTCAAAATGATATTGTAAAAGGTGTTGTTGAAAATATGCTAAAAACGGATAGGGACACTACTGAGGAAGATGGGTGTTTCTTGGACAAATACATTCCGAAACAAAAGTCCAAGAACAACTTAAATGAAGAATCAAATCTTGTCATGTACAAGATGTTGGGTTCAGATAAGTTGTTTTCGGATTCAGAGTTTCCGATAGAGAATGTTAACATGAACAAATTGACAAATGTTTTCAAGTTGGTCGAAGTCGAGTTGTCAGAAGTGAACAATCTGAGTCAGACAAATAGAAAAATGAGGTTTGAGAAAGAAAAAGTTTACAACAAGAAATCTGTTAATCCACCACGTGTTTATAATAACAACCGAAACAACTGGTCGGGTGGTTATCAGGGGGGTAAATCGTATCAGAAAAGAAATGTTCCAAACAAGAGGTTTGTTGAGAATAAAAAGTTTGTCGAAAGTTCGAGTTCACTTGCTGATGAAGAGAAAGAAATTTTTACAAAATCAAACAAAGAGTTCTTTGAGAAAAGAGCTTCCCAGTCTCAGTCTGAAGGCACAAGTCGAGTTGTTGATACTCGAACATGCTTCAGATGTAATCAAGTTGGTCACATTGCACGAAAGTGTACCAACGTGAAGCCTAAGACTGAAACTGTGAAGACTCAACAGAAGAAAGTTGAGGTGAAGGGTAAAGCACCAATCATTGTTGAGAAGAAGAGTGTGAAAAATGATAACATCAAAGTGAAAAATGAACCCGTAAAGAAGTCGGTAACTAAAAATGACAAATTTTACAAACGGGTTGCGTTATCTCAACAAATTTGGAAACCGAAAACTGAGAAAAAGGTTTCACCCTCTGAGGAATCAATTCAAGTTGATTATGATGCGAATTTTCCACCTCTGAAGGCTGAAAACTTTAAAATTCAAGTTGCGAGAGTTAAAACAGTCAAGGCTACACCTAAGGCTGATGAGGCCTGGGTGGACACCATGTTTGACTAAGCAGTTTGAATTGCCGGAGCTTCCTTGATCGCGAAGCATGAATAGGCATCTTTATTGAAGTTGTTTAAATCATGATTGTTATGTGCAGGATCTTCCAAAACTTGTATCCAGATGGATCATGGATAGTGGAGCTTCAAGACATATGACAGGGAAGACCGCATTGATGTATGATGTCAGAAACATAAATGGAGCATACGTAGGTTTGCGGGTAATCAAGGAGGAAGGATTATTGGTGAAGGAACATTATCTAATGGAATTGTGATGTTTGAGAGAGTTAACTACATCGCTGAGCTGGAGAATCTACTGAGTATCTCGCAGATCTGTAACAGGATGTATACCACTCACTTCACTGATAAAAAATGTTTGATCTTGAAACCAGGATTTGTTATC
Organism: Helianthus annuus; assembly: GCF_002127325.2. Classification (NCBI taxonomy): domain Eukaryota; kingdom Viridiplantae; phylum Streptophyta; class Magnoliopsida; order Asterales; family Asteraceae; genus Helianthus; species Helianthus annuus. The sequence goes on along the minus strand of NC_035434.2, from coordinate 164,165,064 downwards.
CCTGAGGAATGGATTATCATGAGGGCACCAAGAGTTAATGATCTGTACGTGTTGGATATGAGCGTAGACAACCACGGGTCAGGCTCATTGTTTCGTGTCCAGAGCAACTGAAAAAGAATCGATATTGGGGCACCGGAAGATGGGGCATATACATCTTAGAAAAATGAATCATTTGGTGCATAATGATTTGGTTACAGGAGTTCATGTCAAAGGTTTTCATCTGGAAGGGGAGTGTATTAGTTGCGTAAAAGGCAAGCAGAAGAAAAAGTCACACCCTACAAAGCAAGTTAATTCAGTCTCAAGACCCCTGGAGAGACTTCACATGGATTTGTTTGGTCCGGTGAATGTCAAGAGCATTACGGGAGATAAATATTGTCTTGTGGTTACTGATGATTATTCCAGATTTTCGTGGGTTTCTTTCTTGAAGACGAAAGACGAAACGTTTGACAGTTTAATGGCGTTGCTCAAGAAGATTGAGAATCTGTACCAGAGGCATATCAAAAGAATTCGAAGTGATAATGGTACTGAATTCAAGAACAGCAGAATGGAAGAATTTTGTGATGAAAGAGGTATATTGCATGAGTTTAGTGCTCCGTACACTCCGCAACAAAATGGAGTCGCAGAACGTAAAAACCGGACGCTAATCGAGACGGCTAGAACGATGCTCGCAGATTCAAAGCTACCAATTAATTTTTGGGCTGAAGCTGTTTCTGCCGCATGCTATACGCTCAACAGGGTTCTCACTGTCAAAAAGTTCAACAAAACATGCTTTGAGATGATCAATAATCGCAAACCGAATTTGAAGTATCTAGAACCGTTCGGGTCACCCTGTACAGTTATAGAGCCTTATGGAAAGTTTGGTCCGAAGTGCATTGAGGGTATATTTGTTGGATATTCAAATCCTACACGACGTGTCTTCGTTCCAAGTGAGAAGCGGATTATTGAAGCTGCAAATGTTGAATGTCAAGGTTATACTATGTTGCCACAAAGTCCAGGAGATTCATGGCGATATCATTACGACAAGTTGTGGGAATCGTTTGACATGATGGAAGAAGAAGAAGAGGAAGAAGATTTCTTTGATGAATTGGATATTTTGCGTGAGTACGAGTCACAACAAAGGTTTCCAGCTGAGTATTCAAGACGACCATGGGAAACTTCAAATGATGATGAAGCAGGTCCGAGTAATGCTGGTGAACACGATGATGTCCAACAGAATGAAGTTGCTCTAGATAATCAGTCAAATCAGAATGATAATCAAGAATCAAAGAACTTGCCGATCTTTGATCATGGAGATTCAGATTCTGAGGGGGGCAGATTCAGGATTCAAATCAAATAAACCAAGTTGGTGAACAAAGTGCAAATCAAAATGTTACTAATCTGGAAGGTGATGTGGATGTTCCAAGCGAAGTGATGCCGCGAACTCTTTCTTATCATCCAGAGGAGTTGATCATAGGAGAATTGCATTCAGGCGTTCGCACAAGACGTCAAATAGACCAGGGCTTAACATGTTTTTATTCTACAGTAGCACCTTTACAAACTGAATTTTCATTAAGTTGTTTTATCTCGCATATCGAACTGAGAACGTATAAAGAGGCGCTTACTGAAGACTCTTGGGTCATTGCAATGCAATGCAAGAAGAGTTGAGTCAGTTTGAAAAGTTGGGAGTGTGGAAGTTAGTAGATTTACCGGATGGTCAAAGGAAAATCAATACAAAATGGGTATTCAAGTGTAAGAGAGACGACAGAGGAGTGGTTGTAAGGAACAAAGCTCGACTCGTTGTTCAGGGCTTTAGTCAACAGGAAGGGATTGATTTTACAGAAGTCTATGCTCCTGTGGCACGACTAGAGGCAATCAGAATTTTCCTAGCATTTGCGTCTTGGAAGAATTTCAAAGTATATCAGTTGGATGTAAAATCGGCTTTTCTTTATGGGGAGGTCAAAAAGGAGGTTTATGTCGGTCAGCCACCGGGCTTTACTGACCCAATCCACAAGAACAAGGTCTACCTATTGGACAAAGCGTTGTATGGTTTACACCAGGCCCCGAGAGCTTGGTACAAGACTTTGTCTCAACACCTACTAGCCAACAGTTTCATACGTGGAAAAGTGGATGTCACTCTCTTCACTAAAGAGGTCGACGGACATCTTCTGATAGTTCAGATTTATGTAGACGATATAATTTTTGGGTCAACGAATGAGGCCGCAATAAATATAACAAAGAATCCAGTACATCACGCTAAAACTAAACACATAGAGATTCGTCATCACTTTATTCGCGATTGCTTCGAGAAAAAGTTGATACGAATTGAGAAAATCCACACTGATGAACAGAAAGGTGATTTACATACCAAAGCTTTTGATAAAAATCGGTTTAAATATTTGTTAAAACTGAATAGTATGAAGCTTCTTTCGGTGTCGGATGGCATAATAGGCGTTGATGAGAGTATTGTTGCGGATGAAGACAAGAAACAATCTGCAATGGTTTGTCGATTTTTTACTTGTTTTGGTATTTAGGGGGAGTAGATAGTAGATAGATGTAAATAGTTATATTTTCAGAAAATACAAAAACAGTAAAAAAATGCAAAAATACAAAAACATGATAAAATTGAAAAAGAGCTTGTGTATATAGGGAAAATGATAGTACATCGGCTAGACAATTACAGTATGCTAAAGATTTGTAAAGTCTAAATGAGTTAAACAGTCTCACTAATGATGAGTCGATAGGTTTCCGCACATTTAGTAGATTTATTCAGGATATAAACCTAAAATTTCAAACTTGTGAAATTCGTGGGGAACACTACTTGGATATATAGGTAACCCCTGAAATCTCGTTTGATAGGTCCCATATTCTAAGATACTAGGTCTTTATACTCAGTGATATCTGGGGTATTATTCCGGGACTTCTGCTGTATGGAAGTACTGACCTAGTCCCCGAATAATACTTTCTGCAAATGCTTGAAACATAGCATCGCCCTCAGCAAGCTGATGAAACAATAAAATTGATAGTCGCTGCTGTTGTAACTAAAAGATCCTCTAAAGGGGACACACCAGAAAGTCGAAGCCGTCATCTCTCTGCGTATGCGGAAGTATCGACCTGAGCTCTCACGGCCCTCGCATTTAACCCCTTACAGATATCATTTGTGGTATACTCACCTGTAAGACTGAATATCTGGGATTCTGGATACGGGAGTATATTCAAGAGATGGGACACATGAATTGAGCTAAGTTCATAAGTCATCTAATTCGTATCCTGAATAGATTGAAATCTATGTGAGATTTTAAGATGGATCAGTATATCGACAATCGAGGTGAATTGTTTAAGTCTGAGTATGATATATAGCTTAACGGTACTAGTAATTTGTCTGAAAAGCTGATATGATTCCCTGACACGCTCGCCAAAAATAAGTTTGTATATAGTTTACTTTGTTTACCTTCTGCAATTTAAGTTTTCTGCATTTCATTTCTTAGTCTAGAACACTTATTAAAATCCAAAAAGATTTTATTTCTGCTTTATTTTTGACAAACCAAAGTGGAGAGTTGATCGTTGGATTCTCGAAGATCGAAGCAGATGCAGGAAAGTTCTAAGCTGAAGAATGAGGAGAGCTTACTTTATCAGAGATTGAGATGTTTTCAAAGTTAAAACAAGTTCATTAAGTTGATGCTTGTTACATTGTTTTTAGAAAATGTGAAAATGTTTTTACAAAATCAGTTTGATTCGTCAAATAATCAACCAAGGTCATTGAGTTGAACTTGGTAGATTAATTGAGTAATCAGGGTCATTAACTTGGACCTGAGTACTTGAGTGGATTTCTAAAGCTGATTGAGTTTGTGATTTATTGTTAAAGATATAGTTTGTAATGTTATTGGTTGAGTAACAGGTTTGGACTTCATTATTCCCAACGGAAGCTAACTGTCAAAGCTTGAACCAGATTTCTCAGATTCTAGCATATCGAGAGGGGGAGTCTGTGAAAGGGGGAGTCTGGATCAACAGTCAAAGGGGAGTTTGAAGTTAGAGTTAGGTTGTGATCCTAAACATGTGAAGATAGAGTGCTTATGATGAGAAGACAGAGAGTTGGAGAAAAGACCAAGACTGAAGACTCGGAGCTGAAAACTTCGTCAACATCCAAGGGGGAGTCTGTTGATGCATGGAATGTCTGTTGACTTCGTCTGCATTACGTCTTAGGTCAAGATAGGTCAACATAGGTTATTAAAAGTCAAATTTAGGATATTATGTAATAGTTTCGCTTTTGTGAACATGTGTTGAAGTAGTTCCGCTTTTGTGTCAATATAGTTTCACTCGTGTGGTTTAAGTGATAGTTTCGCTTATACGGCATTTCGTATAAGCGAAAGCATGAGGACTATATATAGCATAGATGAGCGAAACCATATCATTCATTCGTGTACATTGGAGCGGAACTTGTGCAGTGCTTTTGTAACGAAACTCTGTCAAATCAGTATCAGAAAGCAATAAAAAGAAAGGAATTGAATAGGAAAAGCTGTGTAACTTCATTTACGTTGATCCCCCTTCGTATGTGAAGATGAACGTTCTCAACTGACTGTTTAGGGTCGGAACACGGTCCAACACCATGAAGACCTGAGCCGCGTTCATAATCATGTTGTGCATTGTAACGCCCTGCTTTTTCATACTTTCCATAATTAGAAAGCTCGCCTTGTAATGCTATTTTTGGAAATCTTGTATTATTGTAGTCGTCTTTTCGTTGTAAAATCCGAGACTTGGATCATAAATAAAATTCGTATTTCTTTAAATTCACCATCTACATATTCATACATGTTCATACGTTCGAATTCATTGTACATCGAATCCTTATTTGTAATTCATACTTATACTTATTCACGATGCATGTCCATGCTTGTCCTTATATTGATGATACCTAAAAACCCCTAATAATATGCTTATTTATACAACGGTTAATCATCTAATATGTGACATATACTTGTCACTTACAAACATTGTTGCATATTATTACACAACTTAATTAACAAAATTACTCATTATAATGTTTTAAAAAATAAAAAAAAAATAAAGAAATATGGCAGCCCCAATTCAGCAAAATTCAGCCCCATATAGTTGGGTTTTGTGGGCTAGTTTCAAGGTGTAACCCCTTCTAAACACTTCCAAAGCCCAACCCATGGAAACCCTAATCCTTCCCCCTATAAATACCACTTATAACCAGCCTCCCTACCACTTTTGCAACACTAAAAACTCTCAAAACATCCTCCAAACCGTAGCTGAAAGCAAAGGTTCGAGCAGATTGACACCCCTTCACGAAAATGAGCATAACTCACTCAATTCTTATCCGATTCACTTGATTCTTTTTCCTACTTGCTTGGATAATCATGGGGTTCGATTCCTAGACTTCTCCTTGGAGAAATCAGACCTGGAAATGCCCCGAAATAGTCCGTAAACTTTCTGTTTGATTTTTATGTTCTTCAAAACTTGTTTAAACCTATGCAACTTGTGTCTAACACATCTCATGCCTATGTCCTAATGCTTACAACTTATCCCATGGTTGGTTAAGCTTAAAAACAAGGTTGAGACATTTGAAATCAGAGGATTAAACCTCATAAACTTGGTGTTTTGTCTAGGGTTTCAACCCACAAATCATGTCAAACATAGTCTTTGATACATGAGTGATTATGGAACAACTTGGGTTGTCCAAACATACAATCCTCACATGATTTAATGATTTCTATTAGTTAGTTTACTTTACATACATGTAAAGACCTTAGTTCATGACCCTCCTTGGTTGTTTTTACATCAAGTGTAGTGGTGAACATCAAAGGGGTACCTAAATGGAAGCCTTGTCTTCCTACCCCATCCATGACACCCATGACTCAACTTGAGGTACCTAAATGAAGATGTAATCTTCTACCTCTTACTTGAATACTTGAACATTTGGACTTAATAATATGTGTATATTATACAACCTAAATACTATCTATGTACACTCGAATCATTGATGTTGAAATCATATTCATTTGTCAGAGTAGTAGGTTATCATCTAAGGACCTAAACCTTGTTATGATTCTTATGGGTGTTCAACTCATGAAATCATTATAACCCTTGTGGTTACCAAGTGTCATACAAGTGTTATGTGTGAAGATGAATATTTTGATATAATATTTTCATGTCACTTTCATTCCGAATCTCGACTCTAAACATGCTTGAACTTAAACCTTTACGCATTCAACCTTCCAACCTCGTCAACTTTGTCACATTGGATAGTCGGAAAACATATGCAAAATTTGTGAGTATACTCGTATTCCCCTTTTTACTTTTACCACTTTGGGGGTGTAACATGTTTATCTATCAACAAACTCACACATGAACATTTTGCTTAAACACATGAACATTCCTATAACATGCTTGTATACGTGATGGCTTGATGCTTTAAACTTGGATTAATCTTATGTGTCAAATTTATCATTAACTTCGTACGAGCCAAACCGTGACATATGTAGCGCTATAGGATTAACGACCCGCCCCTTTATCTCGGTTATGTCATGAGCATATTGCGTTTCCTTGGTTTGATATGTTAGACACATACCATATTTAAAGGCTTATCTTGAATCACATGCTTGCTATGAGGAATTGTTCAAAACTTATCTTTTGCTATGTACGTATCAAACTTGTATACTCGTCTTTGCTTTTGCATTGAACTTTATTTTAACATGTTACAGGTGGATGTTGACGATGCATGGAATCTAGTAGGATGCTTAGATACACACTTAGAAAGAATTGTATTTGTATTGTATCATTTTATTATTCATGTTGTTGTACTTTGTTTCAAAACCTTGTACTTGATTCTTTAGAAATGAAATGAAATGATTATTTAAATACTTGTCACAATTATTAGCGTTATGATGTCTCGAGCAATCTTCACACTTCGTCTCATCGCGATGTTTCCGCCATTGGTTGGGGTGTGACAGATTGGTATCAGAGCCATAACTATAGGGAATTAGGAAAAGTAAGAATGCTTTAACCTAGTCTATAGTTCTAGAGCCTTATTCGTACGTTTTACTAAAAACTACTTGCATGCTATCTTATTTGCTTTTATTTATTCTCTTGATCTTGTAAGCATATGTGTCACTTATGCGTTAACACTTAACATGATATACTTATTTTTATTATGTGTTAATACCTGTTTCATCGTCTTATCCTTTATGTGTGTTCTTGACATACTTTTTATGCATTAATATTCGTTTCATCATTTCACTTTTATTGTGATATTCTTGACATGTTATACTTGTTTGTTTAATCTTTAATATACACTTTTCCTCACGCGTTTTACTCGACTATTCTAAATCCGACAACACACATATTGCACAAACGAGACGAGTCCACCAAAATAGGCGTGAAACCCACAATTTGGTGAATGACTCTCAATCCTTCTACCTTTCTTTTTACACGGAATTCACCACCAAGTTAGGAGTGAAATCCTCACCTTGATGGAGAAATTCGAATTTCAAATTCTAGTGGACCCTCGTCATAGTGTTGAAATTAAATTTTGACCCGACGAGTACCAACCACACTTAGGATACGAAATCGTCAAGATAGGGGTGAAACCCGCACCTTGCCGACTAGTTCCACTCCTTGATTTTTTTTCATAAATCCCGCCAAGTCTTGAAATTTCGATTGATTTGGGACATGTAGTAACCGGAAGGGTAAATACCGTTAACCGACTTGTCGGCGAGAGTATTTTACCTATTAGGCCAAAGCATGCTCCTCAAATTCAAAAGACTTTTCGACCACTTTGGTTAGTCAAAGTTCCGTTTGGAACACTCCAAACTTTGGTCAAACATGTGTTTCTATTATTTATTTATACGATGCAATCTTTCAAACTCGAGTTTACTTTCGATTTCTCTTTTCACACACACAACATATTGAACCTTTTCCATACATTTATACGTATGCATGATTTCATATAATTTAAATTCGTTTTCCTTGTAACGACAAGTGGAGAAATATCATCGAGATGGGAGTGACTTCCTTACCTTGACGATTAGCTCCACTCCCTTTTCCTTAAAACGACCTCACCAACGAGTTAGGGGTGATTCCCTTACTTAGGTGACCGTTACCAAAACTTCTTTTTCGAAATATCTTATTATGCAAACTCGATCATACTTTATACCCAAATTGTTTAATGTTATTTAAAAATACCCACTCATACAGATTTTGAAATACATTGTCTTATCAAACGTACTTTTTATTCTACAATCTATTTTCACTCAACTCATATACGCGAAATTCATAATCATGTCTTAAAACGTTTTATTGCTCGAACTTCAAAACCTTACGAAATGCTACCTATCAATTTAATCGGTTCAATGAAACTCTTGCCCATGAACTTCATATTCGACTTAATCACTAAAACACGCCCACCTTCTACTTTTAATCAAAATCCAACCAACCTTTCCCGAATACTTATAAGATCTTATAGAAGTTATATGATTGTTTTACCAAATACCCTTTCCAACACCAACAAATCAATTGTTATTTTATTTTTATTTCTAAGTCCTTTTGCTAAATTTCCCTTCTAAAGATCCTAGTTTTTACAAGGACCTCCTAAATTCATAATTTCTTATTTGATGAAACGAACTTACTTTTTAACGAAAACCTTTTTCCTACACCAATTTACAAAACACGCGGGCAAGAAGTCTTCATGGGAACCGACAATCTTTGACTTACATGAAATTTTTTTTTTAACAAAAGTAGCATTTCAATCATTACAAAAATACATTATGCTTAACCAATTAGTACTTTATATCCTCTTACATACACAACTATATTCTACCCTTTCAACCAAGGTCAACCTAATTTTGATTCGATAAACTCAATGTTTCATTTAAACAACTATACATGCATATCATCGTACACATTTTGGTCGATACCTCGCGATAACATCATTGATATCATTCGTATTTACATACTCGACCTTTTGAATGTTTTATACACTTAGATCCATGGTGTCCCAACAAACACTATTTACGCAATATTTATTTTTCATACCTACACCTATGTTCATACGTCTTATGCTTGTACTTATACGCATACTACTTATACGTTTTACGCTTCTACTTGTACACATACTACTTACACGTTTTATGTTTATGCTCATACATACATGGGTATTCATACTTAAACTTATGCTCATACTTTCATCCTTACTCATGATTCATACATTCGTACCTATACGCGAGCGCAACCCGAGGGATTCGCTTGCGTGGGTCCCACACATACTTAAACATGGACTTGCTTATATACTACAATCTTGTATGTACACATTCAAAAAAAATTTTATGTATACCCCGATTCATACACAACTAGTACAAGCTATGCGGATCATGCGACGATCAAAATAATCACGGGTGCACACGGGATTATAGTGATAGGCGTATGAGAATCATAGAGTGTGCTACTGCGTATGGTAATACACGGAACGTAACATGACACCGAAGACGAAACGGACGTAACATGGTCAAAACATGGTGGATACGCCGCTGGTACTTCCTATATATAAGGGTTTTCACCATGTTACCAAACTTTCGTAAAACGTGCCATGATGTAAGGTCTAAAACTTTAAAAGACACTAACGGGTTTCATGTGACAAAAGCCAAACGGGTCGAATAGTTCATAACTAAAATTCTGCATTTACTTCAACATGACTAACGAAATAGTTACAAAAGAGTTTACAACCCATACGATTTTAACTACAAGTTCAAGATCTAAGAACTACCGGATTAAGTTACTTACATAAGACCCGTTTTAAACAAAAGAAACATTTAACAAAAGTTTAGACCACAACTAGCAACTTCGCGGAAGCGTGCATCACAAGTGTGTTCGAATCCAAATACGCCATCCATCAAGTAGCTTTACCTACATACAACCAACCAATTAGACATTGTAATTAGTTAATTCATAAGACCTCGAGTTATTAGTCGAACTACAACATACCCCTTTTAAAACCATCATTCTAACGTAAACTCCTCAACTTAGCACATTATCCTTTCTAGCTCATTCGACCCATATCACTTCATGCATTTGACTTACACTAAGCTCTTTACAATTATACGAATTCGACCAAAACAATATTGTCGCATCGCATTGTTACATACTAATAATAATTTGTAAGCAAAGAACTTACCTTTGTCGTTGTTCGTTTGCGATCCGGAGCGACTTGAACTTTCTTCTTTGATCCCTACAATTCAAGAGTCGCACACTTTAGGCTTATGTCATTCTTTTCATTCCGTTATCAACTTATTTACATTTAAGCACCAAAATTCTAAACTTTAACCATTTAACTTGTAGAATCATTGGTTTACCTTACTCAAGCATTTTAACAAACACTTGGTGTGCGTACTTCTAGTTAAGCATAATGTACTAGTATTATATGCAATACATAGCTAGTTCATACCAATAACATCAAGAACATCAATTCTAATCAAAATCTCCTACAACCTTCATTCTAATTTGATTTCAATAGTGACATTTTATCAAGATTATCATCATGTAACATCTTTCATGCTAATCCACATCACAACTTCATGTTACAATTCACCACCATCAAATTCTAAGTGGGTTTTTACTTTTAACTATCAATTAGGTCGAATTCAAACATAAATCAAGCTCTATATGAATTCTCTAACTCATGTTCCTACTAATCTCAAATGAATTTCGAGTTTTACTAGAAACCCATTACATACATGATCATTAAATCATAAAATTCAACATACCTTATGTAGGAAATTCTTAGATGGTTATGAATCTCATCACATGCACAAGATTTAAACTCTTATTCACCTTCAATTTGGCTGAATTTCTAGTTGATAGTGAAGAGGTGGGTATTGTTCTTCCTGCCCTTGATCTCGACACACACATACACCCCCCACTATCTGACTAAATTTGTTATAACATTCTAATTCACTAACTTTCACATTTGCCCCCCTTAAGTTTGGCTACTTATCAACAATTACCCATCCTTTATCTAGATTTCTTTCTTTCTTTCTTTCCTCATAGTAAACTTTGTTTTATTTTACTTAGTTAGTTTTACTAATCATGGTAATAACATACTAATATTAAAAGTCTATGGTTACCATTTGACCTTAAGACTTCCTACATAAATTTTTATATCAAAACATATAATAACAAAAATTTTCGGGGCGTTACAAGTCTATCCCCCTTAAGAAAGGTTTCGTCCTCGAAACCTGATTACATACCGAATAAGAACGGGTAGAACCTTCTCATTTCATCCTCTGATTCCCAAGTGAGATCTGACCCCTTTCTGTGTTGCCATTGAACCAATACTTGCTTAATTTCTTTGTTGCGAAGAGTCTTTACCTTGGAATCCCTTATAGCTACCGGTCTTTCTATGTAATTCATCTTTTCGTCTATTTCAATATCTTCAAGGGGTACGTGAGCCATTTCATCCGCTAAGCATTTTCGTAATTGTGACACGTGAAAGGTATTATGAATCCCTTCCAAGGAACTAGGTAGATTTAACCGGTAGGCCACCTTTCCAACTCGAGCTAGAATCTCGAACGGTCCGATATATCGTGGACCCAACTTTCCTCGCTTACGAAATCGAATTATACCTTTCCACGGAGACACCTTCAAGAATACTTGGTCCCCCACTTGGAATTCGATAGGGCGACTTCTTCTATCCGCATAGGACTTTTGTCGGTCTTGCGCCGCTTTTAACCGAGCCCGTACGACGTCGATCTTTTCATTGGTTATCGCCACCACATCATTCGGTGCAAGTTCCCTTTGCCCTACTTCTCCCCAACAAACCGGGGTTCTACACCTTCTTCCATACAGCATTTCATACGGCGCCATTTGTATGCTACTTTGGTAGCTATTATTATATGAAAATTCTACTAGCGGCAAATGTTCATCCCAATTTCCCCCGAAATCCATCACGCATGCTCTCAACATGTCCATGAGAGTTTGAATTGTTCGTTCGGATTGGCCATCCGTTTGCGGGTGGTATGCGGTACTTAGATGCAATTGAGTACCCATTCCTTCATGAAATTTCCGCCAATAGCGGGAGGTGAATCGCGTATCCCGATCCGAGACGATAGACACCGGCACACCATGGCGGGAAACGATCTCATTCACATAAACTTCCGCTAACCTCTCCGAGGAATAGGTCTCTCGAATGGGTAGAAAATGGGCGCTTTTGGTAAGGCGGTCAACGACGACCCATATTGCATCATGCCCTTTCTTGGTTCTTGGAAGTTTGGTCACAAGATCCATTGTCACATTCTCCCATTTCCACACCGGAATTTCTAAGGGTTGTAATTTCCCGTAAGGTTTTTGATGTTCCGCCTTAACTTGAGAACATGTCAAGCATTTAGATACATACTTGACAATGTCGCGTTTCATTCCCGGCCACCAAAAATTTTCTTTCAAATCTCGGTACATTTTAGTGGCTCCCGGATGAACTGAGTAACGGGACTTGTGTGCTTCTTCCAATAATAAGGTCTTTGCTTCACAGTATCGCGGTATCCAAACTCGCCCAAACCTTGTTCTTAATCCGCTCGTGTTTGCTTCAAGTTCACTTTCAAACCCTTTCGTTCTTTCACCTTTCGGATCGCCTTTATTCAAGGATTCGTCTTGCTCCTTTCGTATCGTTTCAAGAAGGGTTGGTGTAACTATCATTCTCATCGATTTCACTCGAATGGGTGGTGGGTACTCCTTTCGGCTTAACGCATCCGCCACAACATTAGCTTTTCCCGGATGGTAAAGAATGTCGCAGTCGTAATCCTTGATCAACTCTAGCCACCTTCGTTGCCTCATATTGAGATCTTTCTGCTCGAAAAAGTATTTAAGGCTTTTGTGGTCCGAATAAATGGTGCATTTCGTTCCATACAAATAATGCCTCCAGATTTTTAAGGCAAACACCACCGCCGCCAGTTCGAGATCGTGGGTTGGATAGTTGATTTCATGTTGCTTTAGTTGTCTTGAAGCATAGGCAATAACTTTGCCCCGTTGCATCAAGACACAACCCAACCCTTGATGAGATGCGTCTGCATAAACCACTAAGTCTTCCGTTCCTTCTGGCAGCGTTAAAATAGGAGAACTTGACAATTTCTCCTTTAACATTCGAAAAGCTTTCTGCTGATCATCATTCCATTCGAACCTTTCTTCTTTCTTTGTTAGTTTAGTTAAAGGGAGGGCTATTTTGGAGAAGTCTTGAATAAATCTCCGATAATAGCCGGCTAGACCTAGGAAACTTCTTACCTCACTAACATTTTTCGGGGGTACCCATTTCATCACGGCTTCCACCTTAGAGGGATCCACTAAAATTCCCTTTTCGTTGATTACGTGTCCTAGAAACTGTACTTCTCTAAGCCAAAACGCACACTTAGAAAACTTAGCATATAATCTTTCCTTTCGAAGCGTTTCGAGTACCTGACGTAAATGACTTGCATGTTCAGACTCGCTACGAGAGTATACTAAAATGTCATCAATAAATACTATGACAAACCGGTCTAACATATTTCGGCATACCCTATTCATTAGATCCATAAAAGCGGCCGGAGCGTTAGTTAACCCGAATGACATTACCAAGAATTCGTAATGTCCGTAGCGAGTTCTGAACGCAGTCTTAGGTACATCCTCTTCCCTTACTCGTACTTGATGGTAGCCCGATCGCAAGTCGATTTTTGAGAACCAACTTGCCCCTTGTAGTTGATCAAAGAGATCATCTATTCTCGGAAGTGGGTATCGGTTCTTTACCGTGAGTTTGTTGAGTTCACGGTAGTCGATGCACATTCTCATCGACCCATCTTTCTTTTTAACAAACAAAACAGGCGCTCCCCACGGGGATACGCTAGGGCGTATGAAACCCTTGTCAAGAAGTTCTTGTAGTTGGACCATTAATTCCCGTACTTCCGCGGGTGCCAACCGGTAAGGGGCTTTGGCTACTGGTTTGGCATTTGGTTCTAATTCGATACGAAACTCGACTTCCCGCTCGGGTGGGAGTCCCGGCAATTCGTCCGGAAATACATCCGGGTATTCATTCACTATCTTAGTATCTTCAATTTTCAAAGCTCCTAATTTGGTATCGACTACGTAAGCTAAAAATGCTTTACTTCCATTCCTCACATACTTAATTGCTTCTAGGATAGTGCAAAATTTTGCCCCTACTTCCCTTTCCCCATGAATGGTTACCCGTTTCCCTTTAGGGGATGTCACATGAATAATTTTGTTTTCGCATAAAATTTCCGCGTGATAACGGGATAACCAATCCATACCTACCACTACTTTAAATTCTCCCAAAACCATGGGAATCAAATCAATATCAAAATCTTCATCCTCTAAAGTGATAACACAACCCCTACATATTTCATGCAGTAGATAACTCTTACAATCGGCAATTTCTACCTCGAGTGGTGTACACATTCTTTCTATCGTGAATAAAGGGGAACGTACAAGCTCACTAGAAATGAATGACCTACTAGCTCCGGTATCAAATAATATATAAGTGGGTATAGAGTTTATCATATAGATACCTGAGACCACATTCGGGTGAGCTCTTGCTTCTTCCGTGGAGATTTGGAACATTCTTCCTTTCGCTTTCGCGGTTTCTTCTTTCTTTCCTTCTTTCTTCGGCCCTTGTTTGAGCTTTGGGCAATCAGCTTTCACATGGCCCGATTCATTACAATTGTAGCACACCCTCTTGGGATTCGGACAGTTATAGTACGGATGCCCTTCTTGCCCGCAATTGTAACACCCCTTCCTTCCCAATAAGCATTCACCGGAATGGGGTTTTCCACATGTTTTGCATCGTGGGAACCCGCCTTTGGAAGCTTCCTTCTTTCCTTGATCTTGCGTTTTGGGTTTCTTGGATGAGCCTTGAGTTGACCCCTTCTCGACTTGCCTTTTCTCCCCACGTTCATCTTGCCTCTTTATCTCTATTTCTCTATCCCTTGCTAAATCAATGATCTCGTCCAAAGTTTCACATTTTGAAGGAGTTATGAACTCCCGAATTTCAGCTTTGAGCATGCCATGATAACGAATAATCTTCTTCCTTTCTGTCCCAACTATTTCTTCACAAAACTTCAGCTGATCGAGGAAAGTGTTCGTGATTTCATTAACTGATTCATCCCTTTGTCGTAGTCGGAGAAAATCTTCTTGAATCCGATCCACAGCTGATTGTGGACAATGGTACTTGATAAAAGGCTGTTTGAATTCTTGCCAAGTCAAGGTTTGAACTCGATTTTCTCCAATCTCCTTACTATACGAGTCCCACCAATCTTTAGCCCTTCGCATGAGTTGCCCCGTGGCAAACATGACTTGGTCTTCCTTGTCACAATGACTCCGAATGAATACCCCTTCCATGTTAGCTATCCATCTTTGGCATTCTATGGGGTCGATTTCCCCGTCAAAGGTCGTAGGCTTACATGCCATAAAATCCTTGTAGGTGCACCGTCTTGCCTCTTTCTTGCCTTGAATTCCAGCTATCATTTCCTTCAATTCATCCACCTTGCCCGTGATCATGTTTTCTACCGTACTAAGTACTTGGCCCTCTACCTCTTGTGCTAGCCTTGAAACATTTGCATCAATCGCCTTCGTTACTTCATCGGAAATCATCTTGTTTAACTCATCTCGAGTTATACGTTCGGTAGTATGCGTATTTCCTCCACTTGCCATCTACAAATAAACATTCGTGTCAAGTATTATCACATTCGTTCTCCTCATCGTTCTATATACTATTCATTCTTAATAACTCATTCTCATAAGTCATAAACTTCTTAAATCCTTCCTTACAACATTCTAAGACATTAGTTACTTCATTCTTTTATATACATGACTTCCGTTCTTTTACACATTCGTCATCAAAACATGTTAATTATCTTAAATTCTTAGCTTCATAAACAATTTGAGGTGTTCTTTAGGTTAAACGAAGACTTAAAACTGAATTAAAGGTCCTTTCATAACAAACAAACAATTCAGGAAAATCAGACAAGGAGGGGCCGTCGCCGACGGCACCTGTGCCCGTCGCCGACGGTACTTGGAATGTTGCGTCGCTGCCAATTGTCCGTAGGCAGGAAGTTAGGCCGTCGGGTGAAGGGGTACCGTCGCCGACGGTATAGGAGCCCGTCGCCGACGGCCTTCCTGTTGTGCAAACGCTGTTTTGCTAAAATCTTTCATTTTCAGCCCCTTTTTCAACCCGAAACGGTCCTGGGCAGTCCCGAAACCTTTCATAGTGCACCTTAACATCCCCAACCATGTTATACTAGTAACTAAACCATAACCCATTCCCATTTCTATCTACAAACATAAAATCCTTAAATTACTTACTTGCGTGGCGCTTAGGAACGAACACACTTTCACAAGAGCTTTCGGTTTGAGTTCGAGCACCATCACCTACTCGAATCCCTCAAACCTTGGCTCTGATACCAACTTGTAAGGTCTAAAACTTTAAAAGACACTAACGGGTTTCATGTGACAAAAGCCAAACGGGTCGAATAGTTCATAACTAAAATTCTGCATTTACTTCAACATGACTAACGAAATAGTTACAAAAGAGTTTACAACCCATACGATTTTAACTACAAGTTCAAGATCTAAGAACTACCGGATTAAGTTACTTACATAAGACCCGTTTTAAACAAAAGAAACATTTAACAAAAGTTTAGACCACAACTAGCAACTTCGCGGAAGCGTGCATCACAAGTGTGTTCGAATCCAAATACGCCATCCATCAAGTAGCTTTACCTACATACAACCAACCAATTAGACATTGTAATTAGTTAATTCATAAGACCTCGAGTTATTAGTCGAACTACAACATACCCCTTTTAAAACCATCATTCTAACGTAAACTCCTCAACTTAGCACATTATCCTTTCTAGCTCATTCGACCCATATCACTTCATGCATTTGACTTACACTAAGCTCTTTACAATTATACGAATTCGACCAAAACAATATTGTCGCATCGCATTGTTACATACTAATAATAATTTGTAAGCAAAGAACTTACCTTTGTCGTTGTTCGTTTGCGATCCGGAGCGACTTGAACTTTCTTCTTTGATCCCTACAATTCAAGAGTCGCACACTTTAGGCTTATGTCATTCTTTTCATTCCGTTATCAACTTATTTACATTTAAGCACCAAAATTCTAAACTTTAACCATTTAACTTGTAGAATCATTGGTTTACCTTACTCAAGCATTTTAACAAACACTTGGTGTGCGTACTTCTAGTTAAGCATAATGTACTAGTATTATATGCAATACATAGCTAGTTCATACCAATAACATCAAGAACATCAATTCTAATCAAAATCTCCTACAACCTTCATTCTAATTTGATTTCAATAGTGACATTTTATCAAGATTATCATCATGTAACATCTTTCATGCTAATCCACATCACAACTTCATGTTACAATTCACCACCATCAAATTCTAAGTGGGTTTTTACTTTTAACTATCAATTAGGTCGAATTCAAACATAAATCAAGCTCTATATGAATTCTCTAACTCATGTTCCTACTAATCTCAAATGAATTTCGAGTTTTACTAGAAACCCATTACATACATGATCATTAAATCATAAAATTCAACATACCTTATGTAGGAAATTCTTAGATGGTTATGAATCTCATCACATGCACAAGATTTAAACTCTTATTCACCTTCAATTTGGCTGAATTTCTAGTTGATAGTGAAGAGGTGGGTATTGTTCTTCCTGCCCTTGATCTCGACACACACATACACCCCCCACTATCTGACTAAATTTGTTATAACATTCTAATTCACTAACTTTCACATTTGCCCCCTTAAGTTTGGCTACTTATCAACAATTACCCATCCTTTATCTAGATTTCTTTCTTTCTTTCTTTCCTCATAGTAAACTTTGTTTTATTTTACTTAGTTAGTTTTACTAATCATGGTAATAACATACTAATATTAAAAGTCTATGGTTACCATTTGACCTTAAGACTTCCTACATAAATTTTTATATCAAAACATATAATAACAAAAATTTTCGGGGCGTTACACATGAGAAATTCAGTGTTTTACAGACCTTTTGGACCTAATACAAGCTTTAAACAACTCACAAACGCATCATATCCGATTATCCATGCCGAGACTTCATCTTTGACACGCTACTTTCGTCTATCTAATACTTATATCATTCATATACTTGCATTCATTTAGTGTCAATTGTTTACCCCATACTCCTATTATTCTCCATTATCCTTTCTTTCATATGAACCCCGTTCACATTCAAACTTATTTAAACTCCTTTGCCTATGCGCACGCATACCCGTTTTACCTATGCTTAAACGCCTCAACCCATTTTAGTCAAACAAATTCCTATCCTATCGTTCTTCAAAATTTCGTACTTTTCTAAACGTTTCAAAACTCCCAAGTCTCGATTCTTTTAGCCAAAATGCTTTTTCTCCAAGGTCTTCCTCTTGAATAAATTTCGGGACGAAATTTCCTAAAGGAGGGGAGACTGTAACGCCCTGCTTTTTCATACTTTCCATAATTAGAAAGCTCGCCTTGTAATGTTATTTTTGGAAATCTTGTATTATTGTAGTCGTCTTTTCGTTGTAAAATCCGAGACTTGGATCATAAATAAAATTCGTATTTCTTTAAATTCACCATCTACATATTCATACATGTTCATACGTTCGAATTCATTGTACATCGAATCCTTATTTGTAATTCATACTTATACTTATTCACGATGCATGTCCATGCTTGTCCTTATATTGTTGATACCTAAAAACCCCTAATAATATGCTTATTTATACAACGGTTAATCATCTAATATGTGACATATACTTGTCACTTACAAACATTGTTGCATATTATTACACAACTTAATTAACAAAATTACTCATTATAATGTTTTAAAAAATAAAAAAAATAAAGAAATATGGCAGCCCCAATTCAGCAAAATTCAGCCCCATATAGTTGGGTTTTGTGGGCTAGTTTCAAGGTGTAACCCCTTCTAAACACTTCCAAAGTCCAACCCATTGAAACCCTAATCCTTCCCCCTATAAATACCACTTATAACCAGCCTCCCTACCACTTTTGCAACACTAAAAACTCTCAAAACATCCTCCAAACCGTAGCTGAAAGCAAAGGTTCGAGCAGATTGACACCCCTTCACGAAAATGAGCATAACTCACTCAATTCTTATCCGATTCACTTGATTCTTATTCCTACTTGCTTGGATAATCATGGGGTTCGATTCCTAGACTTCTCCTTGGAGAAATCAGACCTGGAAATGCCCCGAAATAGTCCGTAAACTTTCTGTTTGATTTTTATATTCTTCAAAACTTGTTTAAACCTATGCAACTTGTGTCTAACACATCTCATGCCTATGTCCTAATGCTTACAACTTATCCCATGGTTGGTTAAGCTTAAAAACAAGGTTGAGACATTTGAAATCAGAGGATTAAACCTCATAAACTTGGTGTTTTGTCTAGGGTTTCAACCCACAAATCATGTCAAACATAGTCTTTGATACATGAGTGATTATGGAACAACTTGGGTTGTCCAAACATACAATCCTCACATGATTTGATGATTTCTATTAGTTAGTTTACTTTACATACAGGTAAAGACCTTAGTTCATGACCCTCCTTGGTTGTTTTTACATCAAGTGTAGTGGTGAACATCAAAGGGGTACCTAAATGGAAGCCTTGTCTTCCTACCCCATCCATGACACCCATGACTCAACTTGAGGTACCTAAATGAAGATGTAATCTTCTACCTCTTACTTGAATACTTGAATACAGCCGTTGAGGATGGGACATGGGGGGGGGGGGGAGGCACGGTGTTCCCTCCGTCGCCGGACCAGGACGGTATGGGGACGACCCCCATACCGAGTAGCCTAAGTATGTTATTTTGTGCAAACCACAGGGACTAACTATGTTAATACCCTAGAAGTTAATACCTCCAAACGTTACAAAATGAAAAGTTAATACCCTACAAGGTGATTTTAAACTATTAGTACCTAAGTATGTTATTTTGTTCAAACCATAAGAACTAACTATGTAGTTAACTCTTGTTTATATATATTTATATATTTCTAATTGCAATTTATGTTAACTTATATGTCCTCATAGGATATTAACATTTATCAATAAGATAAAATAAAATAATACCCGGTTGAAAAAAATATGTTTTAAAAATTTCCATAACATAATTTATAACAGTCATATCAAAGTTCATTGTTTAAGACATACCTTAACAACTGTATGTTTTTACAGATTTTTTTATTTAAACCGTGTAATATACGAGTTTATTCAATCCGTGTAATTATAGTTTTTAGAGATATTTTTTTATTAATAAGCATATATAACTTTACATATACTCAACCCGTGTTTTTTTTAACGGCAAACTACTTTATAGCTAGCTATATATAAAGAGCCAGCAAGCCGCTGGAAAACATACAAGGAAAAAACAAAACAGACAAGAATTACAAAAGACTCAAAATATCAAAATTAAGCCAACATGTAACATCCGGGAAACTGGAGCGATGCTTAATCCACAAAAATGAGTCTTCTTTTATCTTCTCCACGAGATCTAAAACCCGAAAGGATATTCCCTCGAACACTTTTTACCTAGTAATATGGTTCAATAAAAAAAAGGATATTCCCTCAAACACTCGACCCGTGTTATTATATTACCTAGTAAAACTATATACGCACAGGTACATGTAATATGGTTCAATAAAAAAAGTCAAATTTAAATAAATAACCAAAACACAATCATTCAATCATGAATATGGTACATGCATGAATATGGATAACCTTTTTTTTAAGGTGTAGAGTAGGTGGAATATCATTTCAAAACATATATAGCACGAAAAAAGAGCAATGCGATACGTTTCCATTACCCATAATACCATTTAATAATGATGTAAAGTACAACTTCAATATTTTTGTCACATTACGTCTTATGTCGATTATTACGTACCAAATAATTATCGTTGAATTACCCGAAAATCAACGCGTTCACACGAAACTATCTCAGGCTTAAAAACTATGGTGGTTGAGACCATGACCAAATAGCCACCACATTTGTTAGCCTACAATGTTTATAGGGCTTGTTACTTGTACTATTAGCAAGGTTATGTTTTCAATCATTTATGATTTATTTATATAACAAGTATTCGTATCTTAAGTCATTTTTTTACTTTAAAGACGAAAGTACGAAACAAGTAATTAAATTGAATTTAGCGTAGATCAGATAGAATATGTGTGACGAGTTACTAAAATTTACAAGCTCTATACGACTATTAGTGATCCAACGTCAGTCAAACTCCAATACTCATTTTTTTTTTGAACGGTAAGATTCTATAATTAATAGAAGAGGGCCAGCATATGTTGTAAAAAACCCAAAGTATAAAACAGAAAAAACAAGCAAACAAAACGTACAACGCCCACCGCTATTACACTATCTCACTATATCTCGAAATGAAAGTTGTATATGTTACATTCGTGTTGTATAAAGGAAATGAAAGTTGTATATGTTACATTCGTGTTGTATACTTTTCTAGGACTATACTTTTTCATGAAATTCTCATGCTTATTCAAGCTTTTATATATGTTTATTTTGAGTCTCATTTAAAAGTAATTTGGAATTTTCTTAAATTCTCAATTTGTTTGATTAATATTTTAGACAAAATGGAATGAAATAAGTAATTAAGACTTTACAATAAACGTGAAAAATATTGTAATGATTATTATTTAATTAATTGCATGCATTATCAAGATAATGAACCTCGAGAACAACTAACACTAAAGTTTAATAAATCATATAATTAAGTTTGACTGGTTTGTTATCGTTCAACGACCAAAAATTGTGTGTGGGCCGATTCACACTTCATCGGTGGAATGAATTGACCATAAGGTTAGTTATGGTTAATTTAGTCATGACTGATTGGACATGTGTATTGATAAATGGTACGTAGTCTTTTATCTAACTATATGTTAAAACTTAAAAATGTAACATGTTTTCGTATATATAAGTCGCAATTTCTATAAGTATTTTGAACAAGTATTGAATAACACATTATAAAATTTGATAATACTATAATAGGAAACGGTTTCTTAATTAACCATTTAACACTATTATCCAAAAGTTGATAATTCTACAATAGAAAATGGTTTCTTAATTAACCATTTAACACTATTATTATCATTTTGTTAAGAGGACTAGTGGCTTAATGGGTTACCGCTCACGCTCTGCGGCAGGTTCGAAACATGGATAAAAATAAGCAAATCGCGAACGTAACGATAAAAAACCACATCACGGTATATCTGAAAGTCACGAAAAGTTACGTCGTTGTATAAACATTCAAGTTATTCTTAAGACCCAAATTATTTGAACAAAGTTTACACCATAACATGTATAAAGATAAATACGGCGGCCACTCATTAGAGCGGATTGCGGCCATTCATTACAACAGATTGGTTTATACGTAGATAAAAAACGCCGTAATAATGTATTTAGAGATGAGCGCCAGATGGTTTAAAAACCAAACAGTTAAAAAAAGTTTACAACAACTAGTCGGTTTAAAAACAATATTAAGAA
Organism: Helianthus annuus; assembly: GCF_002127325.2. Taxonomy (NCBI): domain Eukaryota; kingdom Viridiplantae; phylum Streptophyta; class Magnoliopsida; order Asterales; family Asteraceae; genus Helianthus; species Helianthus annuus. The sequence continues at coordinate 164,142,476 of NC_035434.2, read as the reverse complement.
AATTCACATCTACACGTAGATAAAATAACTTGCATGAAACAATTAATTAATATGTTTAATATCTATTATTATTATTAATATCTATTAATATTAATATTAATATTAATATTAATATTAATATTAATTAATTAATAATTAATTAATAATTAATTAATAATTAATATTAATATTATTAATTAATATTAATTAATTATTAATTATTAATTAATTAATATTAATATTAATATTAATATTAATATTAATATTATATTAATTAATTATTAATTAATAATTAATATTGATATACTATATTAATTGATAACATAACTGAGGAATAGTGTATTCACGGTAACGGTAACGGCGACCCATTACAGTGCATTGATCAATATTACAAAAGTACCATCGTTGAAAATTACAATATGCCCTTCTATGTTGCTTTTTGGGGGTTGACATTGTTCTCCGTCACAGGTCACACACACTAAGCAACAGCCACCGGTAATCACCAAGCACCACCATTGCCGCTTGCCTGCACAAGAAAACAGAAACACTCCATGGCTGGTTGTCGCCAACGCCAACAACAATGAAATACACCGGAAAAAGACAACAATGGTACCCATGAAATTTCACTTCTGTCTTAAGGACATGCAAGGCCGATTTCTCAGATCTGCTTGAAACCTGCGTCATCGCTAAATGCTAATTCCTTCGGCCCCCTTACCGGATTTCACGGTCGATGTCACAAATGACCACCACCGCCACGCCTGTGTTCGTGTCTGTGTCACTGCCGGAATCAATCAGGAACTAACATTTAAACCATATATTTGGATGACAATCGTGAGGTGGCCGGATACTCACCGGCAGGGCCATCCGTCTGTCAATTATCTTTCTTTAGAGGATGTGATGATTTTAGTAAAAAAAACACCTACTTGGATGAGAAAATCAAATTATCTGGAAATGTAAAATAAATGGTGAAAGATATTGTGAGATCCTGAAAGGTGTAGAAGGCATAATTACAGATGTCTTTATTATCAGGATGACTCACCATCATATTAAATTATTTAAACTATATATGTTGAAATTTTAAATACCATCAAAGTTATAAATTAAAAAAAAAGAAAAGCAAATAAATAATTTTGAGTGAAGTATGTACACAATACACGTCAAAACTATAATATTATGGATATATTATTTGGTTTGGTTTGATTTGATACAGAAAAACTATAATCAAAACTCATTACTAAATATGAAATAAAGTTTGAACTCATACTTTGAAAATCATTTATTTTAATTAAATAAATATTTACTTTTATAAACTCTTAGATGGGTGCATATAAATAAAGCACGATTAACACATAATTATTTTTAGATATAGAGTTGTAACAAATCTAAAAAAACTCCTAATATTATTTATTATTTATTTTAATAAGCATTTATCTTTCAATATAAAATAAATACCGAGTATTTAAAAATGTAGGATTCAAGGGCGCTTTTGTTTTATTTCATTTCCCTCAAATTTCTAAGTTATCCCTTTTGACTCATGCTTCCTAGAAACTTTATAAAGTATCAGTTTGACATTTGTCGACTTTGAGTCACTTGATGCTATAACTTTTGACCTCACGTTCCTCGCAACGCGGGGATTCACCTCTAGTTAATATTATTAATTAATATTAATATTAATTAATTAATTATTAATATTAATATTAATATTAATATTAATATTTATTAATTATTAATATTAATATTAATATTAATATTAATATTTATTAATTATTAATATTAATTTATTTATTTATTTATTTAATATTTAATATTTAATATTTAATATTTAATATTTATTTAATTATTTTTATTTTAATTTTTATTAATAACCAAACACAAATGAATAGTGATACCTAGTGGTGTCACTATTTCATTGGACCAAAATTGAAAAGCGATGTGTATGGCTTCTGTTAACCCTGGGCTTGCCACCAGGCAGCCAAAAAAAACACAAAAACCCACCGCCCCTTGAGTTTTTTCCTAAAAGGGTGTTGTGGAAAAACTTAATTGCCAAAATAGGTACTTTGAAAAATATTTACCAAAATAGGTGTTTTTAAATAGTTACATTTTCTCTCTCCTAATTTTATTGGATAAAAGTAATTTCCTTTTAAAATATGTTATATAAGAAGAACTAATTAAAAGTTTCTAATATAATTAAAAAAATTGCTTGTTTCATGAAATTTTATAAACGGATTATTTTTTAATTCTTATATAAACGTTTTCTTTAAAAAAAATATAATGTTTAACTAAATGAAACTTTTATATTCTTTCACATATACTCTCTTAAGAGTTAACACTCGTTCTTTATAACAATTTTTGTTTTTCATTTTCTTTATTCTTTAATATTAAAGTACGTTTTTGGATAATTTAAATTTAAAATATATAATAAGAAAACCAATCTACTTTTTGAAACCTTTTTGTTGCATATTAAATCCCTAATTTTTAAAATATAAATTTATAAAAAATTACATTTTAGTTATAAAATTCTACATCGTCTGTATATATTTGCAAATGAATAGTGATACCTAGTGGTGTCACTATTTCATTGGACCAAAATTGAAAAGCCATGTGTATGGCTTCTGTTAACCCCGGGCTTGCCACCAGGCAGCCAAAAAAACACAAAAACCCACCGCCCCTCGAGTTTTTTCCTAAAAGGGTGTTGTGGAAAAACTTAATTACCAAAATAGGTACTTTGAAAAATATTTACCAAAATAGGTGTTTTTAAATAGTTACATTTTCTCTCTCCTAATTTTATTGGATAAAAGTAATTTCCTTTTAAAATATGTTATATAAGAAGAACTAATTAAAAGTTTCTAATATAATTAAAAAAATTGCTTGTTTCATGAAATTTTATAAACGGATTATTTTTTAATTCTTATATAAACGTTTTCTTTAAAAAAATATAATGTTTAACTAAATGAAACTTTTATATTCTTTCACATATACTCTCTTAAGAGTTAACACTCGTTCTTTATAACAATTTTTGTTTTTCATTTTCTTTATTCTTTAATATTAAAGTACGTTTTTGGATAATTTAAATTTAAAATATATAATAAGAAAACCAATCTACTTTTTGAAACCTTTTTTTTGCATATTAAATCCCTAATTTTTAAAATATAAATCTATAAAAAATTACATTTTAGTTATAAAATTCTACATCGTCTATATATATTTGCATGGTAAATTATTTCAAAGTTAGCTATGCGAAAGAATAAATATCTTTAAATTATTTTAAAGCTAGCTACATATATCAATATAAATTGTTTTTATTATTTTTTAAATTTAAGCACTTTATTAAAAAAAGTTAAAAGATAATATTCAAAAAATTATTAAAAAATAAAGAAATAAATATAAGAAAACTGTATATAACAATTAAAAGTCCCGTTTGTAACATTTCATGAAACATGCAAAATGTTTTTTTTTAATTATATTAGAAACTTTTAATTAATTCTTTTTATATAACATATTTTAAAAGGAAATTATTTTTATCCAATAAAATTATAAGAGAGAAAAAATAACTATTTAAAAAACACCTATTTTGGTAAATATTTCTCAAAGTACCCATTTTGGTAATTAAGTTTTTCCACAACACCCTTTTGAGAAAAAACTCCCGCCCCTCCACCCATCTCACATGAAAACTGAGACAGAGAGTGCACGCATGAAGAAACATCGCCAACCCCTATGTCATCCATTATACTCCAGCGACGATTGTATCTAGGGTTTTGAGACAGCGGCGACTTTCATGGTCGGCTGCTGATGACGACGATGATGGTGGATTCGAGGTAACAGTGAGGCTTTACAACTGATTCGAGGTAATTTGATTTATCTGGTGTATTTTGATTTACAATCGACGATTGCGGAGCAGTTGATATTCGGAGCGATTGAGGAGGAATGTTGCTGGGAGGTCTCCTGAAATGACTCCAACTGGGTTTGAATACTAAGGATGAATGGCATAGTAGGTGAGTTAACTAATCTTCTGTTGTATGTTGAGTTTGTTTGATTGTTTGAGATTGGAGAATTGATTATTTTAATTATATGAGAAGTTGTGTTAATTGTGATTGTGATTTTGCTGATGTTTGATTGAATTTAGGCTGAAATTTGGTATCTTCCTCAACATTCATCACTATCTTTGCAGGTAATCACATTGTTTCTTTGTTATTTAGTTGCTTTTTCTCGATCAACTATAAGTAGCTAAACTTCAAAAAAAATTGTGTTATTGTCTTAACTTGTGTTAGTTTTTTGGTTCTTTGATATGAAAGTAACCTTGGGTGTTGTGATGTGGAATCCAGAATATAGATAAGCTAGGGAAGTGTGACACCTCGAAAATTCCTGTCCTTTAAAATAAAGACACGTGTCATGAGAGACAGACGTGTCAGGAAAAACCGGGTCAAATAAAAAGATGTATGGTAGGATTTTTAATAAAAAGGGCGTCATGTTATTAAAATACCTCTGAACGACCCAAAGGGCGACATGTTATTAAAACACCTCTGAGCGACCCGAATTCATAAATCCCAAGACCCTTAAATTGTTTGATAAACATCTTATATGCCAACCGGTTGTTCCAAATAAATAAAATTCCATCTTTATTATGGACTTCGGATTAGTAGGTTTGTTACTACTGAAAAATGCTAAATAAAGTCCTTGTAAATAGGGACTCAAGAATAGTTATGTAGCTTATTAAACTATTATGAGAATCCAAGACATGTTCTTGGTATTTCCGTCATCTTGCAAGTCCCTTAAGAAGTCAAATAAAGGAGGGGACATGTAAGAACCATCCAAGCATGCAATGGCTGAGCAGATGGCCCCACAACTGAAAAAGATGGACTGAATTCGGAATTTTTTTGGTTGCATGGTCATGACTTAAAAGTTTTAAAAGTTTTGTCCTCTGATCACCGGTTACGGACCGCAAGGCCCCAGTCTTACGGTCCGTAAGGAGGGTACCCGGGCGATTTCAGCAAGGGTCGGTTACGGACCGTAACTGTTTCAGCATACGGTCCGCAAGAGGAGCTTACGGACCGCAAGGCCTTAAGCTTACGGTCCGTAAGGCAGTCGTTGGCAGCAGAAAAATGGACAGCTGCCTGTTCAGCCTGTTACACCGACTTAAATGAATGGTTTTCGAAACCAGGGACTTGCTAGACAGTATATAGCATCATAGAGACACCTGGGATGATCTTGTAACCACTCTAGACTATCTTGGCATCATCTTGGACCTCAAGGTTCACTATATAAGAGCTTGAAGTTGTGAACACTTTACATGCTCACTTGCAACTTTGGTTCAAGACTTCTCTGGAATTTCTTTGGACAACAACAAGTTCTCATTAAATCCCTAATCCTTCTTAGGACTCTTGTAAGTGTCCTTAACCTCTTTTAAGTTGTTTTAGCTTAGTTAATTAGTTAAAGGTCAAACTGTCGTAATTAAGGTTTGACTTCGTGATTAATTAAAATATGCTCTGTCAAATCACGAATTTAAGATACCTTTAAGTAGGTAATTATGTGGGTAACAAACCCTTAAAAGGGTATTTTCAGATTCCCACTCTAGGCATGTCAATTGTCGAGTCAAAGCTAACTTTAAAAAGTCAACAGAATGCTTAAATCCGAATTAACTTATAATTAGCAATGTAGGATGCATGCAACCTGTTTAACATTTAAATAACTTGGTAATTAATGTAAGAACATGTTCCAACATGTTCAACTCGACAATTTTCAGTTTAGGCTCGGTTTGGAACCGAAAGTCGCAAAGTTTGACTTCTGCTTTGACTTTCAGTTCTGACCCGTTTAAGCCAAGATTAGGATTGCCTTAGAGCTTCTTTTGAACCTAATTATATGTTAGTATAACTCTCTGAGATTATACAACTTGGTTCATTAGAAATCCTATTCACATGCATGTTTCCGTTAATCGCTTATATGTTGACCATTATGCCCATTTGACCTTAAAACGTGATTTTTGAAAATGTAAAAGGGTAGGCACCTTAGCTACTGATTTATAAACTTGCATCCAAAATTTGAAGTCAGTTTGAGGTCTAGATTAAGAGTTATGCTCAATAGCGTAACTAAGAGCTTCTTTGATAATTAAATAGCGTAAATTATGTATAGCCTATCAAAACCCAAATTTTTATACCAAACTTTTTACCCACTGTTATAAAATAGTATTTTGGGATTTTTGGTGATTTTTATTTATTTTTAGGCTGAGCATAACTTAGTGTTCTAAGATTTATTCGGTTTATGCCGGTTTTGCCCTTTTTAGCCATAAAATGAGTTTTACAAATCCTTTTGACCTCAAACCAATTTCTACTGATTTGTTATGATAAATAAATTATTTTGAGCCTTCTGGAATATTAAAAATATCAGCTTTTTACAGAAAACCCGGAAATGGCTCCAAATCGCCTTTTAGGCATTTTTAACGCATAAGTGTGCACTAGAGCCTTATTAAGCTTAAGGGTTTGAACCTACTGATGTAATTAGTAAATTTTTATATTCTAAACAGTAGGCAAATGTTTTGAACTCAGAATTCCAGAATCGACCTTTTAGGCACATGTGAAATTACCAAAATGCCCCTACGGTGCATAGTAAGGTTAAAGATAATAAATTTCACATAAATTTGATACCCTACTGTTATAACTTAGTAAATCAAGTATATTTACTAATTGAATCAGACCTGTAACTCAGGTTATCATTTTAACCCTTTTTCAACCTTATAAAATGACCAAAACGCCCTTATGAGGCATAGTTTTGGTTTAAAATCATTTGGGGCATAATGGAAGGTATCATTCTGATATCACAACATATTTTGAGCATATTGACTTCAGAAACTTGCATTTGACTCTTATGGTTACTCGTTACGCATCATACGCGTTCGGATCGGCTTATGTGACTAGTTTGGCCATATTAGCCGAAACAGGTCAAACCATATCTTTTTGGTCTCAAAATCCAGAATGTGATTATGTTACCCATATAAAACAAGTGTGCAAGCTTGTTGGGTCAAAACCACATTCTAAAACGGTCTTCGCCTTATTGTGCGTTTAAAACCGTAGTCTTTATATAAAACTAGCCGGTCTAAGCTTAAGACCCGTTAGGATTCTAATAGGTTATTGAAACCTTAATTTCCAGATCTAGGAGCCCAGTAAAAGCTACGTGCACTCGTTATATTTGGTTTATACTTTGCTCAGATAAATACGTTTAACTTATTTTCCCTATACGGGCTTGGGGTACGGTATATAAAATACCGCTTGGTCGGGGAATTGACCTTAACCGGTCTTGGTTATGTGCAGTCAAATTAACCCGTTTGAAAATGCTGTTTTGTTTGTTTAACGCCTTTGGGGGCTTAATGACCATGTCCTGGATATCCTTGGCATCATTCAAAGAATGGCCACGACCTTAGCACTCGGGTGTAGGCGTACACCCGTAGTGTTGTACAACATGTATAATCGTCGGTACGAGAGAAGTCTCACGGCGGAATTATATTAAGTGGTGTGTCTATTAATCTTTAACCCGACATGACCCGGGCTACCGAACGCAGAACGAACATGTAATTCTTTTACAAGATTATTAAGCAAATAATTATCCCAAGTTATAAAAAGTTTTATGCCACGAGCATTTAAATCAATTTTAAACATTTTCAAAATGAGTCAGTTAAATTGTATTTACCAGTGTAAACTGACGTATTTTCCAAAAAGACTAAGTGCAGGTACTACGCGTAATAGGCTGGTCACTCCTTAAGCATCCATAGAAGTCTCGCAAGCTTAGGATGCATGAAGTCTGTTGAAATGAAGTTTCCTGTTTATTTGATTCTGCCTGTGGATTCTATTTCGACATTTTGTGATACTCGAATATTACAATAATTTAAGTTGAAATGAATCTATCTTTGCTTCCGCTGTGCATTATAATTTGTGTTGTTTGACTATGATGATATCAACTACGTCACGTTAATCCCCCACCGGGCCCACCGGTGACACGTGGAAATTAGGGGTGTGACAGGAAGGCAACTACGTGACATGGATGGGAACTCCTGGCCACACCCTTTCTCATTGCATATAGGTCAAAAGAGCAACTAGACTCTATGCCGCAAGCATCATCACTATCGTCATCACAGACCTTTCACCGCCGGTAAGCTTCTGCAATCGATTAAACAAACCCAGATTGGTAATCCCTTTGTATATCGGTTGATAAATGTTCATTTAATTATTCTTATCTTCGATTATTTGCGGTTTCTAGGGTTTCGGAAGGGACCCTTGACGAAAATACGGTGTTTATGTGATGTTGATTTTTTGGGGTTTTGGGCTGTCACTGAAGGTCATGGCTTCTCCCTAGCTGCTCATGTTATTCATTTTTTCGCTTGATTAGGATGTTATATCTACAAGGTTTTGATTGCATCCTTTTGGCTATTGACTTGGCAATTGATATTAAGTTTTATGAAATTATTCGGAAATAAGGTGTTAATTTGATGTTGATTTTTTAATTATGCAGTTCTTCGGCTTTGCATTTTGGTACTGGTGATGATAACTTTTGCCTCCAGAAGAAAATGGTATGATTTCTTGCTTTACCTTAGCTCCTATTATGAGTTTGGTTTTCACTTTTTTTAAATCCGTTTGCATATATCATACAAGTAGTTTAACCTATTGATTGCTTCTTTTTGCTTGCTTATTTGTTAATGGCAGGTTACTTTTTTTATTAGTATTAATAGCATTTTAACATTCTTTGATGTTTGTTATACAATTATGCAGTTATAAAGAGTCTTAAAACCGATTTGAACGATGAATGAATCAGCTTTCGGTTGTGTTATAAAAAAGAGGTAGAACGAGTTTGTTGCCCAAGTGAGATTAGTGCTCAAACACTACCCAACTCTTCAATTATCTCAATCAAGAAAGGTTACATTTGTCTTTTTCACATAGTTATGCAAATCATATATTTGTTTTTTTAGGCTACTTAAAGAAAATCTTGAACAACTTCTGTTATTGGCAGAGTGCAAGCACAAAAGTCGGGTATAGAGAAGTCTAATGAGACGGGTATACGGGTCACATATCAAATGATGAAAATTGGTCGCGTGTCTGTTTAGGGTGAAGAGAACCACCTGATATGCAGCCCCATACCTTGAATGTAGGTAAAAACGTCCCTGCAACTAGGAAAATGATTGAAAACCTTCAAATCTTGAGGCTGTGATGGTGACAGTGATCAGTCATATCTTGACTGACCTTGATGAATACTTGTTCCATGACCTTGGCAGCAGCGGCGATTACGGTTTAGGGAAGCTGGATTGTTCAGATGATTGGTGGGAAAAGAAAATAAAGGTAATATTGTTTTAATCAGTTTTTTAGTTTGAATTGTGACAGATTCGATATGCAGGAAGGAAAACCAACCGTCGAGGAGTTCTAGGAAGCTTGGGATAAGTTATTCGAGAATGTGGTTGCCAATGGAGCAGATTATGTAGACCGAAATAAGTCTAATCAAGTACAACACGTGAATTTTGAGGATGAGGATGATTAGTGTACTATGCAATGCTGTTGTTGGGTTATACACTGTGCAACACATGTTTTCTAAGCATTTTGTCATTGTACTTTCGTTTTTTTTTTAATTTGGAAGTGAAATTGAACAAAGGAAGTTCAGGGGCTATTTGTATTTTACTGAATTTGGAGCTTTGAAACTGGAAAGTGAAAAAAGTAACTGAAAGTTGTGTTAATTGACATGTTTAATTTGGTTGGTTTATTGTACTCAGAGTTACTGTAACATATATGGAGGTTCAAGTGCTGGGGTAGCTGGTGCCTGGTATGATTACTGCTGCAGCTGTAGCCGTCGCTTTCTACCTGTAGATGAACACGGAAGCTACGCCATTGGTTAGAGCTGCTATGGTGTATACCCACACCATCTCTACCAGTATTCTGCAGTAAGTGCATGTCATATCATCCTATTGGGTTAGAGTTGTTTGAAAGATTAAGCTTGGAAGTGCTTGAGATGGTGCTAAACTAAATTGTTAATAGCAATCCATGAACTGCTAGAATTAATTTAAGTTGTGGGTTTATAAGAATTCTTGCTTGAATAATTTATCGAACACGTGTTGCTATAGTTTTTTTCTTTAACTTCAGTTTGCATTTTTTATTGGTTTTTAGTAAATTCTGTAATGCTATGTTGATATAACATACATAGGTCACTTTAAGAGATTGTTCTAAAATGATCTACTTTTTCCTTTCCGTGGTGTACTTACAATAATATGGTAACCCAATACAAGCAGTGATTTTTTTACTTTTCATTACGATTATCAAGTTTATTATCTTTTCTTACAACTCAACTAACCTTTTTGATGGATGGAAGTGGGTACATAACCATATATGAGCATCAGCAAGCTAGAATGGATTTTGGTTTGAAAGATGCTCAACTTGGATGTTCAAGATAATATTATTTTCCAATTCTTCATTTGGTGTTAATTGTATTGTGTAAGGGCGTTTTCTTTTTGTAGTGAAAGGTGGAAGCAGAACAAAAGAAACAGATCAATGGTCGAATGAAAATGGGTTCATTGGGTTCGAATCGAGAGTAAAAGGAATACTCGAAGGGGTTTTTTGATTAGCGGGTTTGCCTTAACCTGTTGTAGCCGTGTCTATTTTGTTGACACATTGCTGAGTGGTTTTATTTAATTATTTTTAGTTATCATCATATAATAAAACAAATCGCATTTGAATTACCTAAATTTTTCGCCCCCGCAATGCGGGGCGGGTAAAAAAATCTAGTTATTATATAAAAAATGAAGCCCATAAAAAACCACGTAACAAAAAAATTCAATAAAACTCAAAATGATAATTTTATTAATGTCAAAAGGACAAATCTAAACTTTTTATTAAAGTCAACGGGACAAATCTAAACTAATTAACCATCAGGAAATGTATATGTCAAACACTAAAATACATTTTTTTACTGTAGCTAACACCGTTTGGGTTCGCGTCCAGCGTTAAATCAGCACCAGGGCCGGCCCATGGGCCAGTGAACTCAAGCTAGGGCTTTAGGCCACCAATTTTATAGGGCCTCGAGCAAAAAAAAGATTACATAGGCTGTATATGATTTTAGGCTTAAAACGATGTGTGAGCTTAAATTATTAGCTTAGGCAGTTGGGCCGCAAGGTAGAAATGGAATATGGAAACAGCGCGCATGAAATCTTGAATGATGGATCGCAGATGGAATGGAAAAATGATCACCGAATCTAATCAATTAGGGTAATTAAATAATTGGGAACGGACAGAAGTCATGCCGCAAGCCACTGCCAATCAGCTATCACCATGGGAAACGAAGCGAGGATGGAAATCTTGAATGATGGATTGCAGATGGAATGGAAAAATGCGAAATTGCAGCACCGATTTTAGGTATTAAACTTCTTGACGTTTTTTTGTTAACTTATTTTCTTGAATCTTGAGTTAACTCTCATATATTCACACTAATCTATGATTTGTTCTTCTATGTGATAGCGAATTTTTCCAATTTGTTCCTGATTTTGAGTTCTGACAATGAAATTCAAAATTACAATCGGTTGTGGGGATTGTTGTTGATTGTTGTTCGGTTGTTCCTGAGTCTGATGATTCCAAAGCAGAAAAGCTTGATTCCAAAGCAGCACAGGTTGATTCAAAATTACTAGCCCTAATTTGACTCCTGTTGATTTTGATCAGTGTGTACACTTTTTCAATCTGTGAGTTTTGATTGTTGTTCTTTCTTAGGTGCTTGAATTTTTTATAGTTGTTATTCTTCGATTAGATTTTTTTTGTGAATTTATTTGAAACTAATGAATCTATAATGTTTAATAGATATAACTAGTGGATGAACTTAGGAGTGGTGAACCTTCAAATGTAGATGAGTTTAGTAGTGATGTACTGTTAAAAGTGGATAAACTTAGTAGCGATGAACCTTTAAAAAATAATTTTTTAACTCCATCAACTCTAAACTTTTTTAGTTTATTTTGCCGGTCCCAAACCCAGATAAAGGAGGAGGGTTTTTATCAAGTAGTCTTTTATCAATTTCTAATTTACATAACTACATTTGGATATGATTCTGAACTCTAAAATGATTTGTTAATGGGTTCCAAACACCTTATGGTGTGGTGGTTAGAGTTGTGTTTTACAATAGGTGCATTTTTTTCATTCTAAATTGCTAAACTAAAAACTGGAAATTTTGACCCAGTTTTTATTTTTCTTTTTTTTTTTTTGTTTTTGAAGGCCTCAAATATGTACTTCGCTTAGGGCCATCATATCGCTTGAGTCGACCCTGATCAGCACGATAGAACCCCTAACACCGTTGAAAGAGCATCATGATGGGGTAGTATGGTCAAGTTTGTGAAGGGGAAGGTGAGCACTAAAGGTGTGGGAAATAGAAATATGCTTTTTTGACCATTAAAAAATGGTAACAAAATTATAAAAAAAAATAAAAATCCTTATATATAAATTTATATCTTTGACACAAATTACATGCAAACCAATCACACCCTCACAAATCATTCCAAACACTCAAATTCTCTCAACTTTTATAAAGAGTTAATTAGTTTTTCCGTCCTTGTGGTGAGCTGAAAATAACTATTACGGTCCATTAATTTAAAAATTGTCAAAACAATATCATTTGTTTCTTTTTCGTTTCAGTTAGACCCACATACGATACTCCATCCATTTATTTTTGTTAACTTTTTAGGAAATGACTAAAATACCCTTATATTAAAAAATGGTTATCTTGGGCCCACCTAAACAACCCCTCTTCTTCAAACCACCCTCGCCTGCCAAAGACCACCACCGGCAACACCCAACTTCGTCGTCTTCTTCATCTCCATCACCATACATTGACATCACTCACCCATCGCCGCTTTTCAACCCCACGAATGTTCCACTAAGTGGCGGTCACTGTTATAAATACAAAACAGTATCTACAAACAGTGACAAATACAGGAACTTCTTTTAGTGGGTTTGTTTTGATAGATTCTTACTATTTTTTCCAAATCCTACAAAGTGCTCACTATTTTTTTCCAAACCGAGTGGGTTCATGTGAACCCGCAAAACAGGGCTGGATCCGCCACTGTCTACAGACGTCATCTGTATATGGTGATGATGAAACTTATGTTTTTATTATTAGTAGCACTGAAATTCCTCAGTTTGATGTTGAGAACTGAGAACTCAAGTTCTTGATACAAAGCACGTGTTAATATGCGTGATTTGTTACTATAGTATGACTTTCGAATTCAATTCTTAAACTTAAAACCTCAACGGGTTTGATTTTTTTATGCAATAATTCAATTTTTGAGCTTAACCCCAAAATCGGTTTGATTTACTTATGAAAGAATTGCAACAGAACACACAAATCTATATCTAACGTATAAAAATAATAAATAATGGAAGCCATAAACTTTATCTCTACGTCAATGGACAATAATGATTCTGCAATTTGATTAGTTCTTGGCATGGGAACTCCCCTTTCTTTGTACGCTAAATACCTTTTTATAGTAATATCACAAAGTTTGATTCTGATGATAAGTTGGGATCAACATCATCTGATGCAGATGTTGAACTAAGCTCTAGTAGATGCTCTGTCAACAACATTTTTGATCTATAACCCTTGATCAACGTCTCCCAATTGTTTACATGTGAAGGTTTGGGAGAATACGAGTGTAGCATAGATTGTATTTAACTCAATTGTGGTGTGTTAGGTCTGTAGAGAGAGGAAGGGGTGGTTAAAGGTGGGTATTAGTGATGGTTGTTGATGGTGGTGGTGGGTGGTGGCATGTACAGCAGAGAAGAGTTAGAGGGAGAAATGGATTAGACATAGGGGTATTTTAGTCATTTCACCAAAAACTAAATCGTGAATTGGATAGGGGTAAATGGAGGTTGGTCTAATTGAAACAAAATGAAAGGAGTTATATTGTTTTGGCAGTTTTAAAACTAGTTGTTGTCGTTGTCGTTTACATTGTTATTGTTGTTGGTGTTGTCCCACTTTTATACGAAGTCCATCAACGAATACACGGGTTCCCAGGGATGACTGTATGCATTGGCCATGGCCGGGCAGCTTATCCAACTGGTTGGAAAGGCCAACACGATCAAGGTAACCATTATGGCCCAACCCTAATACTACAAGTAGTCGTGTCTCAAGATCTCTGGATTTGGCATGCGTTCTTTGGTATGGTCGGTGCAACAATGATATCGCTGTTTTACAATTATCGAATTTGTTCGATGATGTCATAGACGGGGTTGCGCCAAATTCATCATTTTATACAAATGATGTGGACTATAAGTATGGGTATTGACTTGTTGACGATATTTTTCCGAGTGGGCTACATCAGTGAAAACTCTTTCGTGCCCGGATGACATCAAACGTGTGTATTACAAGAAAAGGCATGAGTCGGCAAGAAAAGGTGTCAGACATGCATTTGGAGTGTGAAAGAAACGATGGACTATCATTTCCTTATCCTCACACACACACACATATATATATATATATGTGTGTGTGTGTGTGTGAGGATAAGGATGTAGGAGGAAACAAATGAGTTATATGAAAATCATTTGAATGAGAAACATAATGTATGCATGTATTATCATGTATAACATGATGTTGGAGGAAACAAGTGAGTTATATGAAAATCATTTGAATCTCATGGAATATTTAAGACTTACTTCGGTGGTAAAACACGAAACGATATATAATAATCACATGGACTATAATAAAATAATAAAACTTATGATAAAATAATATTTCATCATAAAATATTGAAAACCATAGGTTTGGCACATCATAGAGTTTAGTATGATTTTCGTGCGTCACTTTCGTAATTATGTGTGCACCTGCAATTACTAAGCTTTCGCATGGTCCGTATATGTTACCCATTGACGTACAACTTAACCCAAAAGAAATCGTGAATTAATAAATGACTCGAGTCGGGGTGATGTAAAATGATGTGTCTAGATAGCATCCAAGAATTGATATGGACACGTTTGATGTATCAAAGTGTTGTTAGTTCACGCGACGTTTGGTGTGACATTGTAACCTCCACCATAAACAGATTCTAGAACCCGACCTGTTGTATCCCGAACTAGAATCGTAATAAATGAGAATGAGTTTCTTTACTTTTTATTGTGATTTTTAATGATGGCAAAATTAAAAGTCATTTACAACCTAATAACTTGTCATTTTAAAGACAAAAATTGGGGATCATTTCTTTTCTACAACTCTAGCCATCACCTATATTTTCTAAGCAAATGTAAGTATTTCTCCACTAAAAATTCTGCTCAAGCTCTCTCAAAATCATCAAGTGGAAGCAAGGAATTATCATCAATGTAACACCCCAAAAATATCAGATTATATAATTATATGTATATGTACGTTTACATATATACACACACACACACACAGAGCCGTTCCTATGTTTTAGGAGACCCTAAGCGAACTACAAAGTGGAGGCCCTTGAGACCGACAATTTTTTTTAACGGCCAAAAAACGTATATTTAGTTAAATCAACAGACTAACAGTGTGTTAGCCCTCGTCACAATTACAAGAAGTTTGTCCAAAAGGAACCACATTAACTACATTTACTCGAAACATTAAATTTACACCATTCATCCCATGTGATTTCCTTTAGCACCGAATGACTTTTAATCCATAAATACGCTAGATGCTTTATTTCTTCGATCATCGGAGCGAAGCATGCTTGTTTAGTGTTAAAGACGAGTTCATTCCTGCTCCTCCACACCACCCATATGGCCACTTGCATCACTGTCTACACTAATTTTCTACGCTTTGTGATACCTTGAATTAGCTGGTGCCATCCCAAAATATCCTTGACAAAGAATGCAAATATACTAGATATGATTCTACACAATTTTGAAATATAATCCCACACCAAGTGGACCACTTGACAGTTGACAAACAAGTAGTCCACATTCTTATCCTTTTGGCTCTCAAATTTTGCACCTAATTGAACCCGTTTGGACATTTCTGCGGGCTAAAGCAATAACCGTCGACATTCTTCCCAAGGAAATTCTCTAAGATAGAAAATTCACTTTGGCCTGGTCCCAGTTTTTCCACACAAAATCATTCCCCAAATCTGGAAATTTAGCACTTTGTAATCTGTTTTTAAAAGTTTTAACAGTAAACGTACCCGAGTCGTTTAAATCCCACACCCATCAGTCCACTCCCGTACCACTGCAGCAGTGAGTAGAGCCTCGGTGAGATCTTGCAGTTCTGCGATTTCGTTTAGTGACGAGAGGAACGACAATTATAAACTAAAAAGTTATCCTTTTCGATATATTTAGAAGTTCTCGCTTTTGTGATTCGATTAAAGCACTTTGTTTACATTGTTTTTTTTTTTTTTTGCCTTTTTGAATAACCAGATTCAATCAAAAGTATGGATTCGATTTGACATTGCTGAAATATAAATCTATTTAAGAGATTAACAATGAGTCCTAAAGAACAAATTACAATAAGCAAACAAGCCCTAAAGGCCTAAACAACAAACTGAAATCAACAAATGGGCCCTAATTCCCTAAACAACAACTTGAAATCACCAAATAATGAAATAAGCATAAGCTCTAAACCACAAATTCAAATATGCAAATACATCCTAAACAGCAAATGTGAATAATCGGATATTTAACCTGAGTGCCACTGTCTTCCAAGTTCAAAGCCAACCACAAGGCGAAATCGCAAAACTAAGTGAAAGAAGTGTCTGTCTTCCAAGTTCCAAATAATCAAATCGACAAATCACAAACTTATTTTAGTTTCTGTTTGAGGGTTTGAGCAATATGTATATTGATTTCGCCCATATAGCCGTTGATACAATGTTACCTCTGTTATTCAATTGATATTGCCATGCGATGATTAGCCCCAAATCTGAAAGCCCTAAAGTCGCCCACCGCCCTAATTGTGATGATTACACGTCGGTTTACTCAATCGATGCCCTGATTTCACGTTTCTTTATTGCCTCGATTCATTCGCAAGTCTGATTCTTCGAAGAACGTTGCCGCGCTTTGAGTTTCTTTATGGATTGGGTTTAACGGATTGCAATATATGGACACTTGGGCCTAAGTTCTTGAGTGTAATAGAGTTAAGATGGGCCTAGTATAAAAAACCTTATAGAAATTTGGTGGCCCTTTAAACATGGTGGCCCTAGGCTTTTGCCTAGAGTCATAAGCCCATTGGGCCGGCCCTGCACACACACACATATATATATATATATATACATATAGGGTGGGAGTTGGCTACAAAGTCCATTTTTCCTAGAAGGTGTAAAAAGTCATAAAACACCATAATGTCAACCATAAAACACACTCAAAACCCACAAATAACATAGTGGAGATTACTAAAACGCCATATTTGTGGGTCTTGTGTTGTGTTTTTGATGATAAGGCTTTAATTATCATGTTGTGTTTTATATTCAAAGTTGTGCGTTGGTGTGTTTGAAAGTGTGTTTTATTTTAATTATCATGTTGTATTTTATATTCAAAGTTGTGCGATAGTGTGTTTGAAGTTTTTAAGGACTGTTAGGGTTCAGATATTGCGTTTTAGTGATCTTCACTATGTTATTTGTGGGTTTTGAGTGTGTTTTATGGCTGAAATTGTGGTTTTTTTATGACTTTGTACACTTTGTAGGAAAAATGGACTTTGTAGCTGAACCTCACCATATATATATACATATAGAAGAAGGATCTGTTAAGAATCACCGTTTATTGCGAGAACCAATGTGAACACAACAAAAAATAACTAAAAATAGCTAAAAAAACAAACATTTTTTTTTAACATTTTTTACTTAAAATTCGCTGTATTTCGTTAGTAAAAAAAATTGGCTACTAAAAGTAGCAACTTTTAAGTAAAAATTATTAAAAAAAAATTATGTGTTTTTTAGATTTTTTTTTTTAGGATTTTTTGGGGGTTTAGTTATAGCATTTAGCTTGGTGGGGGTGGGGAGTTAGGTTTTTTTTTTAGGTTTTTGGGGGGGTTTAGTTTTTAGCATTTAGCTTGGGGGATTAGGTTTTTAGGGTGGGGGGTTTAGGTTTTTTTAGGTTATTTTGTTGTGTTCACATTGGTTCTCGCGATTCTCACAATAGTAATATGTTATTGGTTAATAAAACAATGAATGGTGGGCTTTATAACAATACTAAAGATGAGGGACTAAAATGGTCAACATGAGATCTAGAGTTTTTAAAATAGAAAATTTAAAATCAAGCACGCACAAGTGTGTGTCCTTGGAACGACCAGAGAAGCGAAAGAGAAAGAAGGTGAAATCCTTCTCTAACCTAAAATCTTCAAATTGAAGGCGGATTTGGGTCTAAATTCGTGCATGAATCAATATTAGTGATAACCTAGTCTAAGGGATCATAAGGTATGTTAAATTTTCTGTTTTGGTGAAATATGAATGATAAAGAAAAACCATGAATCTCAATTCTTGAATGGAATATAGATTATATGGTAGAATTCATGACAAGTATGTGTTTAAAGTCACCATGTTTCCTAAACTTGGGAAAACTTTAGCACAATTGAAGTGTTAGGGTTTATGTGTTTGAACCAGTAAGTGGGTTTTTCATTTTTAACATGAAAGAAGCCAAATTGTTATGTGTACTACCTTGATATGATGCTCTTGATAGACATGGTCGCATAAGAGATTTAATTTTAATGATAGTAGGTTCATAATGATATAAAACTATGGGATAATCCGCGCTTCGCAGCGGGCTAGTGGGAATTCGATTGGTATTTTTCTGGCTTGTTACAATATCGATACTTGCCATAGCAACCGAAAAAGAAACCCAAAAAATAAAGTAGTAATATGTCCAAAAGAATATCGATAAATGTTATACATCGATCGCAAAAACGATAAAAATGAATGCCGGTTTTGATAACATCAATACGAACCTTAATGTTGTTCAGTCAGAATTGATACGGTTTATCAGGGTATGGACACGACATCAACACTCAGAAAAAGTACTCATTTTTTGTAACACCTCGTAAATTTCGTGTCGAGTTATATAATGACACATGTGTCACATTCCGATTCCTGGTGGGCCCAGATGGGTATAGTCGTGACGGTTGGATAACAGTTGTCACAATATAATAATATGCAGCGGAAGTATTGGAGTAAAATTATTAAATTCAATAAAGCTTGAGTATATAAAAGTATTACAAGCGTTTCAGTATAAGCCCACAGACGGGATCTAATAAACAGAGCTTTAGACATCATAGGCCTTAAGCTTCAGGAGTTGCAAATTCCTTAGCCTTCATTCTGGCCAACCCAGATTCCCAGCCTATAATAAGGTTCGGTACCTGCGATTTAATCTTTTGAAAATACGTCAACTTTCGCTTGTAAATACAATTAACTGACTCGTTTTGAAAATAGTTTTTTTTTCAAAAAGAGTTTTGTATATTGAGAAAACCCGTAGGTAATCTTTTAATATTTCTTGGGATTTATTCTTGTTACCAGATTTACATACTTGTCATAAAATCGGGAACCAGAGATCAGAGCCGGTCATTTTCAGTGCTATAATGATTATGGTACTAAACAAAGTTGAATAAAACGTGTCTTACAGTCGGTATGCCTATCCCTGCACGCTATTCCGTATGGCCATAACAGTAGTATATGAGTTGGGACGTCCGGACACGGTACCCATAACCCCCAATCGTTTCAGTTATCAAGTAAAACGGAATAAACCGGATTCTTACATTTATGCGCAACATACCCATTTATGTAATACCCGCTCCAAGTGACGTATTCACCATTATATCAGTGGCTTATTTCAACTCTTTCCACGTGTTTATATATGCTTTGTAGATGTTGCAACTTCAACCCATTTTATTGTGAACGGGTCGATTCCTGTTATATTTTATCTCTAGCTGGTCAAACAGATAAAAATTAAATAAAAGTAGTCTAAAATGAGAAGATATATTGATTGAAAGTCGCCCAAAGTTTAAATTTAATGCAAAATAAATATATTTAGATTGTTATATTATAATAATAACAATATAAATTTTATTTATATTTGACACTTAGCTATACCTAATAAATAAATTGTGTTACGTGTCATAATTATGTCTGCTCAAGATTCTTGTAACCATTTGAAAATTTTTCTGTGAGCCCAAGTTATACTTAATAAATAAGTAACTAAATGAAATTCTTTTCGCTTATTATTTATGAATTTTCATTAATTTAATACTTCTTTTCTTAGTTTTTTTCGTTTATTTTTTCTGCTATATGGTTTTGATGTGGAATCGTGGTTTGTAAATTACTCTTTATGATTTTAATGTGCAATCATGTTATCCTTTCTAATAGGTAATTTTTGGGGCACATAAAAGAACCATCTAAAACGAGTTATTAGGGTAGAGAAAGGAGACACATGATAGATGATATCACATTCGTAGTAGCTTTTGATTGCAGATAGAATGTCGTGATAAGAATATAAGACTGTGGGGTATGGGGGTTTGGGTTTGGGGCATTGATCGACAAGTGGCAGCTATGGGATCCATAAGGTGTGGTGTGATGTGGCGGGGCTGCGGCTGCGGCTGGCTATGGATTTGCGTGGTTTCGGATGGCGTGACCAGCCATGTGTAATTTGTTAGTTTTTTTAACTATTTAAAATTTCATTTAACTAAAATATAAGATTACATATAATTTTAAAAAAAAAACTACAAATAAAATTAAGAAAAAACTACATAAAATAAAAAATTGGATGCATTGTAGAAGATTAAGTGGGTTAAATTTATAAAAAAAAAATATAGAGATATAAGAAGTAGGGATGTAGAGAAGTGGTAAAAAATTGTAAAAAATGGGTGAGTATTTATAAGGTATAAAAAAGAAATAATTTTTCTTAAATAAACTAAATGTTGGCTAACGGTTGCCCCAAATGGTCCAATTTCACCACCCAATCCTAGCCAGCTAGCTCAGACCCCTCTCCCCCCACCCAACGCCGGGCTTCAAAGCCACGCTAGCGGGGCAATGCCGTGGCCAACGCTGGCATGGTGTGGGTTAGCCAGCGTTGTCTGGCATCCTCCGCCCCAATCAACGGCCCACACCCGCTAGTCTAAGAGCAGGTTTAAAGCGTGAGCCAAAAGGATATCATGTTTGAGGCGTCTAGATGCTTGGAACAATCATTGTCATGTCTGAACACAGAAAACCACAAAACATAGGATCTGAATGACAACTTCAACCTCATAGTACCAAATAAAACAACCAGCATAGGCTGTTGCCACACAAGGGTCTTAAACTTTTTAGTTCTATGACTATATGCCAAGGAGAATTTTTTATAGTGAACAATTTTTTTAACGGTCAACGAATCCTTCAAATGGGCTACTGGGGAAATTCAACACATCGGGATACACTCGCCTTCCGAACCGGGGAAAATCCTCACCTAAGACCGAAGCCCGTGAACACTCGCCCGAAGGCACGACAGTGTGGTGAGGTAAAACCCGCTCAGTTCAAATATCGAACTAGCGATCGCCGCCTACTCGCCTAGTCTCCCATCATCACCAGGTGCCGCAGAAACTAAATGCTGAGGGCAGGAATTGAACCTGGATCACTTGAAACACCAGGTTTCTCCCTTTTCACTCCACCACTAGCTCATTAGTGAACAAATTAGTTACAATTTTATGCATTTAACCTAATATCTTATTCTAAGCCAAACATTTTGTAAGACTTGCCTTATACTTACAACTACTTTTCCCACTATTCACATGACAAACTCTACAATCTTTGTAGACAGAAACACAAGGAAGAATTATACTTGTTTGTCTATTTCTTTAGCAGCCCTTCAAAATCCAAAATCAAGTTTTATACACTTCATGAATTAAGACTCAAAACTCAATATCTAAAAAAGATTGAATAAAAAAGCATACAGAAAGCAGAGGGATGGAGATGTGAAGGATGAATCGGTTAATACTTTCACTCACAAGTACAAATAATGTTTGAAGGTGCGGTGAAATCAATTTGAAGGTGTTGTATCTCCACCGCCGTGAACCATCATCCCTAATCAACGCTATCAACCCTCTCGCATCTCTCTCTTTTTTACACGCTTGTGTGTGGTGATTTAGGGTTAAGAAAGAACAAATGGATTATTTGGTGCCAATCTATCATTTAATGGTACCATTTTGAAAATACTCATGTAATGGTGCGGTGGAGGTTGGAACCGCACCTTGCAATCCTCCCCCATAGCACCAACAAATAACTTTTGTACTAGTTACCGATCGCAAAATCGTTTTCAAATCGAAACCCTAATTTCCAATAGAAGTTGTATCATCACAAATGTTTACGAATCGGAACCGTCAACGTTTACAAATCGGAAATGAAGAGCTACAATAGCTTTTTATGTATAAAAAGTTATTGTAGCTTATTTTTAATATTTAAGATTAGGGTAGAGATATAGTGGACGTGTTGGAGTGGGTTTTTAGAAGTTTGTTTTATATTTTATAGATATGGGCTACTTTGATGGAGTGGATGAGAATGCTCTTAGTAAGGGCTGACACTTATGTTACGGGTCAAAATAAGTAAGGGGGCTAGATGTAATTGTTCCATAGTTAGGGGGTCAGGTGTTTGTGGGTTAGCTTCATATAGGAGTTAGTTGTAATCAATTGGGTATCGAATGAATTGAGTTTTCCTATTCTCTTGTGTTCTTCTTCTCTATCTTTCGATCATCTACTGTTATTACGAAACTGTTCGTAACAATGGTATCAGAGTTTTCAATCCTTCCGACTGTGGGTTAGGAGCTTATCACCCATCTCGCGATTTTGGGGTAAAAATTTAGGCAGCATACGACGGTTCTTCTTCAGAAGAATTAGGGCAACAACCTCAAGATTAATCTCTGGGTGAATCTTGGTTACTTCATCGACAACTGAAGGCAATAGCAACAACAATCGATTCATCTTTGCAAAATTAGGGCAACAAGCTGGTGTTTGGGTTCGATTTCAAAGTCGGGATTTACAGCAACAAGATTTTAAGTGTGGAATTGAGTTGGAATTCTTTGTGAGCAAAAGTACGACAGTTGGTTAGATTTTGAAATCCAACAGCAGCAATCGAGCGGTGAATTCAACATAGAAATCATAATGGAGCAGATGATGTTATTTGAACAAAAAGGTACTGTCAGAGATTACTGCGATTCATTCCTCTTATTGTTCGATCAGGTTAGAAATTCTGAAGAAATGACTGATTTCTATGGTATCTACCTGTTCATATGTGGCTTAGAACCAAGAATTAGGAACATCTTTGTCACATGGCATCAATATAGCTATCTTAAGGTGGAAGACGTAGTTTCTTTGGCCTTGAAAATAGATACCAACAATCTGCATGATTCTTTTTCCCCATTCGATTCCAAGTCTTCTTTTTACATTGAAGGATTGGAGTTTGATATTAAAATTACTCTTGGTGAGTTGATGAAGGATAATGAGTTTTTTAGGAATGGAAAGATTCAAGAAACGATTGTAGATGAAGTAATTGATGATATTCAAGAACATATTGGTACATACAACAATGGGAATGATATTAAAGAACTCAGCAATCAAGAATACGAATTTGAAAATGAAGAAGGTTGTGAAATGGTTGAAAATTTTGGAAATAAAATGAGTTCAAATGTATGTTATAATATTGCTACTAGTCCAGTGGAAGATTCAATTGTTTGGTCAGAGAACAAAAATGAGGAGATTTTGGGGTTGGAAACAATCACACACAAGGAAAATGATGTGAATGTGGAAGATATTATTGATGACTCTAAGCAAAATGAAAGGGTTGGAAGCAGATATGTGAGTATTTTTTCTATTTTTTCTGACAATAATCTGAGTATCAAGTTAATCGAGTGTCATCAGGAGATGATACAAAGAGAACCAGTTCTTGTTCCTTAGTTTCTTCAAGAGACAAAATACATAAATCTATTGAATATGAAGGCAAGAATGCACATGGGGCATAAATGGAAAATCAAATTTTGGTGGGCTAAAATTAGTTTGAAAAGGCTCTCACGAAGCCTTACATGCTATTACCACCATGGCTATTGTCTAAATAGTTTTTGTGTGCATATTATGAAAACCTTTGATTTTTGGTATATTGGTGTTCATGGGCATGCAAATGTCCAGTGCTGTCCAGGCAGTCATGGGTTGAAAAATATTCAAGCCTACTGCTCTAATTCAGTTTGGGGGCATATTCATGGTCTTATCTTAATTCATCAAGGACAACTTATCCACTTTGGTAAATCTAGTTTTATCACTCAATGGCCTACTTTGATGATGGACTGTTATAAGGGGTTTCATGTGCAAATGCAAATTTGGGAAGTTGGAGTTCGTTCATATGGTATGGGACTTCTTGCTTATTCAGAACCACAATCAAGAAAGAAGGAGTTCTCTATAGACGATTATTTGGTTATGGCAACCGATGTAGAAGTAAATATGTTACGAACAGTTTCGTAATAACAGTAGATGATCGAAAGATAGAGAAGAAGAAGAACACAAGAGAAGAGGAAAACTTAATTCATTCGATACCCAATTGATTACAACTAACTCCTATATGAAGCTAACCAACAAACACCTGACCCCCTAACTATGGAACAATTACATCTAGCCCCCTTACTTATTTTGACCCGTAACAATACTCCCCCCTTAGAAGACTTTTGACCTCAAAAGTCAAAACAATAATAAGAGACCCACTAATCACAAGT
Organism: Helianthus annuus; assembly: GCF_002127325.2. Classification (NCBI taxonomy): domain Eukaryota; kingdom Viridiplantae; phylum Streptophyta; class Magnoliopsida; order Asterales; family Asteraceae; genus Helianthus; species Helianthus annuus. Next base: position 164,117,847 of record NC_035434.2, on the reverse strand, counting down.
ATCAAAAACAAATGCCTGTGCTTTATTCCAACAGTGAAGAGCAATGATCCCGAACAATTTGTAATTCTGGTTGCTACCCCGCTGCAGTGCTGTCCGAAAAAACATTCGAAGAAAAGATCGAGCAGCTGCTTCCTGGTCCACTGTACTGTACCAACTATTCAATAATTCTCTGATGACCAAAAGAGAATCCAAAGAACAATAACCAATAACCCTCTGAGGATATATCGACCAAACTTCACCACCACCTCCTCTACTTAGCCTTTCCCCTTCAAAGACTTTTGTCCTCAAAAGCCCACATATGAAAGAAATTCCCAGAATTTGGATTATGGAACCCGGATCCTGAACCCACACAATCACATCTCTGTTTGGAACTGACCCTTTAATCAACTCTACTAGATTTATTAGGCTTATTCTACGTTCTTCTTTAGTTAACACTGACAATATAGCCTTTTCGAAACAGTCCATTACACTCCTATGAATCTTTTGAGCATCTTTAATTTCCTTGATAAAATGCAAATACTCCACAACACCAAGGGTATTAAAGGTATTTTGTTACGAACAGTTTCGTAATAACAGTAGATGATCGAAAGATAGAGAAGAAGAACACAAGAGAAGAGGAAAACTCAATTCATTCGATACCCAATTGATTACAACTAACTCCTATATGAAGCTAACCAACAAACACCTGCCCCCCTAACTATGGAACAATTACATCTAGCCCCCTTACTTATTTTGACCCGTAACAACTTAGGTGTATGTAAGGAGATATAACAAGAGAGATAAAGGTTACACAATATCATTAACTTCATAACCTCTAATTTTCATCCCTTATTTCTCTCTCTCCAAAACCGTGTTCACTAAAAACACATAATCACCAACAGAACTGTACACTCTAAGCGAAAACTCGATCAAGCTAACGAGATATCATCTACTTCCTTTTCTATCGCTATTACTTGACTCTCTGGTGTAACAGGGTATTAAATCTTTTATCATGTTTTCTATACAATTATTGTCAACAAGTTGTAACACGAAAAATCGTACTATATATTGGTGTTTTGGCTGGGAAACTATATGTCTATATAAGCATCTAACATCTAATGTCGTCACTTTATTATAGTGTGACCACTCTCAATTATCATCGGTTGTGTAGATTTCTATTGCTGAAAAAGTTCTTATTATGGCTTCTACGTGAAAACAATATTTTGATAATAATAAAACCTCGAATAAAATATATAAGAATAAATCATAAACACATTTTATGGCAAATATAACTAAAACCCTCTTTAGTTGAAAATTAAATTTTTGAATTTACCAAAAGTTAGAAATTAAATTTCTTAATTTTATTCGATACCGAATCGGTATCGAATTTACCGAACCGGGTACACTTTCGGTATCAATTCAGTACCAACTTTTGAGAATTTCGGTACCGATTCGGTACTGGTATTTACCGGTTTTTCCCCTCACAATACCGGTACCGTACTTGTACCGAACCGGTACCCACTTTTGGGGATTTTCGGTACCGGTACCGGTTGGTACCGAGCTCATCCCTAGAGTAAGAGACACATGATAGATGATATCGCATTCGTAGTAGCTTTTGATTGCAGATAGAATGTCGTGATAAGACTATGGGGGTGGGGATTTGGGTTGGGGGTATTGATTGACAAGTGGCAGCTCTGGGATCCACAAGGTGTGGTGTGGTGTGGCGTGGCGGGGCTGGGGCTGGGTTGGCGTGGCTTCGGATGGCGTGACCAGCCATGCGTAATTTGTTAGTTTTTTTAACTATTTAAAATTTCATTTAATTAAAATAGAAGATTACATATAATTTTTTAAAAACTACAAATAAAATTATGAAAAAAAAACTATATAAAATAAAAAATGCTACATAAAATAAATCATTTAACTAAATAGAAGATTACATATAATTTTTTAAAAACTACAAATAAAATTAAGAAAAAAACTACATAAAATAAAAAAAAAGCTACATAAAATAAAAAATTGGATGCATTGTAGAGGATTAAATGGGTTAAATTTATAAAAGAAAATATAGAGATAGAAGAAGTAGTGATGTATAGGAGTGGTAAAAAAATTGTAAAAAATGGGTGAATATTAATAAGGTATAAAAAAGAAATATTTTTTTAAATAAACTAGCCGTTGACTAACGACTGTTCAATTTCACCACCCAATCCTAACCAACCAGCTCGGACACCCCACCCCCCGCCGCCCAACGATGGGCTTTAAAGCCACGTTAACGGGGAAACACCGTGGCCAACACTGACACGGTGTGAATTAGCCAGCATTACCTGGCATCCTCCGACCAACGCCCCACACCCGCTAGTCTAAAAGCAGGTTTAAAGCGTGAGCCAAAAGGATATCATGTTTGTGACGTCTGGGTACTTGGAACAATCATGACAGTCTGAACACAGAAAACCACAAAACATAGGATCTGAATGACAACTTCAACCTCATAGTACCAAATAAAACAACCAGCAGCATAGGTTGTTGCCACACAAGGGTCTGACACTTTTTAGTTCTAAATGACTATATGCCAAGGTGAATTTTTTGTAGTGAACAAATATTTTTTTACGGTCAACAAATCCTTTAAAGGGGCTATAACTGGGGAAAACCTTCACCTAAGACCGAAACCCGTGAACACTCGTCCCAAGGCACGACAGTGCGATGAGGTAAAACCCGTTCAGTTGAAGGATCGAACTAGCGATCACCGCCTACTTGCCTAGTCTCCCATCATCGCCAGGTGCCGCAGAAACTAAATGATGGGGCAGGAATTGAACCTGGGTCACTTGAAACACCAGGTTTCTCACTGACCACTCCACCACTAGCTCATTGACTTATAATGAACAAATTAGATACAATTTTATGCATTTAGCCTAATATGTTATTCTAAGCTTTATAGACATTTTGTAAGACTTGCCTTATAGTTACAGCAACTTTCCCACTATTCACATGACAAACTCTACAATCTTTGTAGACAGAAACACAAGGAAGAATTATACATGTTTGTCTAGTTCTTTAGCAGCCCTTCAAAATCCAAAACCTGAGTTTTATACTAATGTAATGGTGTGGTGGAGGTTTGAACCGCACCTTGCAATCCTCCCCTATAGCACCAACAAATAACTTCTGTACTAGTGACTGATTGCAAAAACATTTTCAAATCGAAACCCTAATTTCCAATAGAAGTTGTATCATCGCCTATGTTTACAAATTGGAACCGTCAACGTTTACAAATCGGAAATGAAGAGCTACATGTATAAAAAGTTATTGTAGCTTATTTTTAATATTTAAGATTAGGGTAATAAAGATATAGTGGACGAGTTGGAGTGGGTTATTAGAAGTTTGTTTTATATTTTATAGATAGGGGCTTCTTTGATGCAGGGGATGAGAATGCTCTTAGTAAGGGCTGGCACTTAGGTGTATGTAAGGAGATATGACAAGAGAGATAAAGGTTACACAATATCATTAACTTCATAACTCTAATTTCCGTCCCCTATCTCTCTCTCCAAAACCGTGTTCATCAAGAACACATAATCACCAACAGAACTGTACGCTCTAAGCGAAAACTCGATCAAGCTAACGAGATATCGTCTACTTCCTTCTCTGTCGCTATTACTTGACTCTCTGGTGTAACAGGGTATTAAATCTTTTTATCATGTTTTCCATACAATTATTACAGAACTGATCAACAAGTTGTAACACGAAAAATCATACTATATATATTGGTATTTTGGCTGAGAAACTATATGTCTATATAAGCATCTAACATCTAATGTCGTCACTTTATTATAGTGTGACCACTCTCAATTATTTCGGGTGTGTAGATTGATCTATTGCTGAAAAAGTTCTTATTATGGCTTCTACGTGAAAACAATATTTTGATAATAATAAAACCTCGAATAAAATATATAAGAACAAATCATAAACACAATTTATCGCAAATATAACTAAAACCCTCTTTAGTTGAAAATTAAAATTTTGAAATTACCAAAAGTTAGAAATTAAAAAATGCATCAAACATAATCAACACCATGAAGATCGGTGCATGAAAGCTCCTTTTAAAGTCAACAAGTTTTATCAGATCTGATATCACACAATCATCAAAAAACAATGGTGAAAAACTGAAAATACAAGCAAAAATCATTAAAAAAAACAATCATAGCATAAAACCAGTAGTTATACGTGCATTACTAGTTATAACAAAACAGTTAATTGATGCATGCAGTTGGTTTAATCATCATCATCTTGGAACAAGTTGGCTCAATGATTCAATGTTGTTGTTCAGTTCTTCGAGTTTCTTCATCCTCACCCTCTCACTTTCAGTCACCAACTGCACAATCAATCAAATAATCAATGAAATATCATCTTCATCATCATCTATCAATCATGAATCATCAACACGCTTTCCTAAGAAAAAAATGCGTTGGAAATTCCTACGCATGTCCAACCAAATACCAAGATCGCTGAAAACCCTAATTTACGTTAGCACGCCGATTAAATACTAACATTGCTGAAAACCCTAAGTTTTTGTCGTGTTGAAAAAGTTTTTGTCATAAATGTGTAGAAAATTTTTGTCGAAAAAAGTTTCCCACGAAGGAATATCTGACGATATTTTTCTTGTTGGAAAATGTAGCTAATGGTAGTTTCCTATGCATTTCCGATGAATATTGTTGTCGAAAACGACCCAATTTCTAGTAGTGACATAATGGTATTGTAAAAAATTCATGGAGATTTATACACTATCTAGAAAATATGTAATTTTAATGGATTACCTCCATTAATCTTGCTACCAGTTGAGCTTTCTCCTTGTTTTTTTCATTGAAAGCTTCCAAAGCTTCTCTGTACTCTCTCTCCTGGTGATTACACATATTATTTATTTAAAGATATAGATTTAAACAGAAATAAAAGAATTAAATGATGCAACAATAATGATTAAAGGTGATTTATTTAGCAAAGAAAAGCGTAATAATTAATAATAGTAATAATAATTAATAAAGATGATGATGCATGTTTCACCTTCTTATGGCAGCTATGTCCCAATGGCTTTAGCTCTTTGTTGACCAAATCAATTTTCTTCCTAACGGCTGTCACCTCCTTCCTCCTTGGATCTTCGAGGGCTTCAAGCTCCTATTCAATCTCACATTTTTTCAACTTAGTAACTTCAAATTTTTTTTTGTTCTACAATTTTTTTTCATTCCAATCACTAGGGCAAATTACATAAGGATTGCAGGTAGACGAGCAACAAATTTCAAATATAAACAAAAAAAAAACACAACCATATATGCACATATACAAAAGCGCGTTAAGTAAATAACCAGTTTTACGTAAAGAACTACAATACACATAACATATATATATATGTATATATACACACACTTAATTTTGCATGGTGCTAAGGAGATGTGGCTAGAGAGAGAAACCGTTATGAGGTTACATAATTGTATTATGTATCATATTTAAAGCAGTACGAAGTGAATCATAATTGTAATACATGTGAATATGTATGGAAATGAAATTGTTAATTGTTAACAATCTAATAAAAGGGTTATTTGGAAGAGTAGATGCAAAGTCGAATGTAAGTTGATGTACATACTTCGCGAATTTCAGCCAACTTCTTGGTTTCTTCTTCAACCCGACCTAGATGAGCATGAACTTTCTCCCTCACCTCCATCTTCTTCTTCTTGATCTCTTCTTCCTTAACCCTAAAAGCCAACAAGGCCGATTTCGACAATTCATCTTCATCATCGTCGAGCATTGGACTTCCATGATAACTAATTAACCCGGTGTTATTCATTCGCATCATCATTTGGGCTTGTTGTTGTTGCCTATCAGATGCCATAGTGCCAAAAGAACAAAACTCTTTGTGTTTATGTTTAGTAGATGTTGGCTTATATGCTTTGTGTTGTAAGTGTGGTCATCTTTTGCTTCTGTTCAAGATTCTTTATCTAGGTAGTTGGCTATGAAATTGGTATTAAATCTACTAGCTTTATTGTCAACAAATCTTGACTTGAAGGAAAAGTCTAAAATGCCCTTGCCATTGTTGTCGATGATAAAAAAATAGTGAACATGCACCCACTTCATAAAACTCCTTGCCAACTTCCTCCCAGTGGAACAGGACAGGAATCTTCAACTTTTGAGTGAAAGAGTTGGTAAGGTGGAAAATGCCATACCATGAGTATATTTTATGTAAGACTTCATCAAGAAACTTGTTTAGGCTTTTCTGTGTCATAATAAAAAGAAAAGCCTAATTGGTCCTCCTATTTGCCTCAATACTAATTAATATACTATATTGGACCTTAAATCCCATATACACATATATATCTTTTCAGAGGCATCTCTGAGAATTCACGGACCCTGATCAAGCTTGAAAAATATGTCCTTCCGTAATGTTTATTATTTTTTTTTTTTAAATCAAATTAGTTTTGTGCTCAATAAACCTAATGCCAAGTGGGCTAAATTCTAAATCATAAAAAAATGATTTGTAAATGGGCCTATATTGGAATTGGGATGAGTTTACTATTTAAAAAATAACATATATATATATATATATCGGATTTTTTTAAAATCGTGTGACTCTCGAAATCATGGGCTTTGTGCGGAGGTCCTCCCTGCACACCATCAAAGCCGCCGTTGTATCTTTGGTTAACTAGTTGATGCTGTTTTATGTCACAATACTCATTTTTTAGAATCATCCGATATATTTTTTTTAACATGTAACTTAAGAACTTTTAGATTAATTTGCCAAAACTCATAGCCAGCAAACATTTTGATATAGATGAAATAAATTAATCCAACTTTCTTATTGATTACAATAATCTCAAATTCTTAAGCATCATATATTTTCTTCAACAAAATGAGTATGGTGTTTTCTTTAGAGTTTTTGATTTATTGAACATGTATTACTGAGTAAGATATGGGGAAAAGAATGGTTGAAATGTCACAAGACAAAAGAGTATGGATGAAACTTGATTTTACTTGAAGTTTGGTTGAAGAGTGTAGAAGAAGGGCTCACCTACATAAATTAAATTGATTAAACAAATGCAATGAGAGCCTTAGGGGCAAAGACAGAGTAGGAGAGAAATTACTTTGTTAAACATGTAAATACTATTTTACCCTTCCAACCTCTCATGCATATAAATACTATACGCATGGTATATATTGCAGGATAATTTTAAATGTTCTGGCTTTATATAAATTATTTGTAGGGTATAGTACATGTTTATTTTTTCCTTCTAAAAGTGATCATGTTATTGCATAACTAATCATTTTTTAAGGCAAATAACTTTATACTTTGTTATTTTTAACAAAATACTACGTATTATACAATAAAATCGAGAATTTGTATTCTCTTTAATTTGAAAATTTTGTTGTATCGCTATATATTTGATAAACAATTGATAACAAAAATATTGTGATATAAAAATCATTGATGTACCGTGTGTATAATCATGCGAAATCATACACCGTATATGTTGTGTCATTATAAACACTAATATACAAGCTACGTATGCTTTACATGTTAAAAAAGAACTTTTACATTAATCAGCTTATGTGCAGAGACGGACCACTCTTTGGTCAAGGTGGACGGCCGCACCCCTTGAAAATATGGTCCACCACTGCTTATGTGTGTGTATGTGTGTGCAAGCACGTTCCCAAAAATCCTCAAAAATTCAAGGGCCCAAGACGAGTAGAAAAAATGGGCTCTAACGTGCTTAATTTAATTAAAAAAAGAAATAAGTCTAGGCTAACCGATAGACTATAGGGTGTGGAGGGGTTTGGGTTGGGAACATTGCTCGACACTTGGTGAGGGTGGAATCCACAAGCTACTAATACTCAAAAACTAGGGGTGCGGTGGGGCGTCGCTTAGCTGGGCGTGGCCAGCCATGTGGAGCACGTCACCTAGCCCCAACCCCCCCCCCCCACCCGCGCCAGGCAGAATATCCACGCCAAACGGGCAACACCAAGCCCAACACCACAACCCACACCCACCAGTGTCTTAGCGTGCTGAATTCCATAAATCTTAGTGTGCTGAATTCCATAAGATTATTAGCTTGCTTGGGCCTTATTTGTATCTCTTGTTGGGCTAATTCCATAAGATTTATTAGCTTTCTTGGGCCTTATTTGTATCTCTTGTTGGGCTAACAGTTGGATTCATAACAGCTCCTTAGTGAGATTGGAACCGGTTCATGTGTAACAATCATTACAAGCCCAAATTATCAGGCCCATTAAGTGCAACATCAAAGCCCAGCCCAGCCCAATTCCATTTTGGGAATTTCCAACTCTTATTCATTTGAACTTCATTTCATCATAATCATCGTTCTTGGATCGTCATCTCTGCCGTGTTGTTTCGTTCTTCAATCATACGCAAAGATCTTGTTATTTCCAGCAGTAACGTAAGTTAAATCTGTTTAATTTTGTAACCCCAACTCAGTTTTATCTTCTTTCGCTGATCTAATTGTTAGGGTTCAATGTTAGAATATGTTAGCTCTGATGCTGTTTTCAAACTGAATCTTGATTTGTTGTTATTCTTGTTTTGGAATTGTGTTGTGTTGGATTTGCGTTAGGCTTTTCTCTTTAATTCATAATTTAATTGATAGTTTTGGAATTGTGTTGTGTTAACAAATCTAAAAGGTTTCATCGGGTCTAAGTTAGGGACTAAATGCGCTAAAAAGCTATGTAGTTATTTAGTTAATATCGGTGATATATCGGTTATTGGTCCCATGGTGAGATATCGGTACAAAATATCTGTGATATTTGTACTGATAATATCGGCGATATTGACCAATATATCACCGATTTTTATGATATCAGTACCTTTCTTCTTAGTTAAAGCATTCGTCTTTCTTCTTATTGTTGCTATTAGTTTTTTAAGCCTTAATTGTTAATTATTAGTGTTAAATGTATATATAAATTCTGCATCATATTAAAATTACTGATATCCGACTATGATTACCAATATCTCATAATATCGGTCCTTGACCGATATCCGGTTTTTTACCGCATTAACTGCTCAGCTACAAAGTGCAAACCATATGGACCATCCATATACTTTTGGCAAAAGCTGGGAACTAATTGCGTTACTAAGTGCAAACCACAGGGACCATCTGTGTACTTTTGGAAAGCTAGGGATCAAATCCAAAATTTTGGTCAACCACAGGGACCATCCGTGTACTTTACTCAACTGAAAGTTACAAATAAAACCCCAATCCGATTAATCGTTAGTGGGTACCCCCACTGACTAACTAGCGCCTAGCGATTCTTACAACCATGATGGTTCGTTATTGAATATTGCAGGATGGTGGACGAGGCACCGTTTAGGGCAAGAGAGAAGCTTATTGAGAAGCAAAGATTGTTTCAAAGCATCCACAAACACACTCATCTCAAGGGTCCGGTGGACAAGATTACTTCCGTTGCCATCCCTCTTGCATTGGCTGGTTCTTCGCTGTTTCTCATCGTGAGTCTACCTATTCACTTTTACGAATTTAATCTTGGATTGAGGTGGCAAAGATCGGCGGGTTGGGTAATGGGTTAAAAGGGGTCTAGGTTGAACATGTAAATATTATTGCGGATTGAAAATCTTAGCTTTTGGAGGCTGCGCAACTAGTAGGGCTGCAAACGAACCGAGTGTTCGTTTGTTAAGAAAATATATGTGTTCGTGAACTGTTCATGAATACTTACCGAACGAGATTTTATGTTTGTGTTCGTTCGTTAAGGAAATGAACGTGTTTGTGCTCGTTTGTTAATTTTAGGTACCGAATGCAAACGAACACTCATGAACACAAACGAACATTCATGAGCACAAACTACATGAACACAAATGAGCTCAAACAAGCGTTTATGAACATCACTGATACTTATTAAATATTTGATTTGTCGGAATTGTGAAGTATGTAAATAAAATAATAAAAAATAAAAAACACTAATGAACTATCGAACACAAACGAACACGTTACTGAACATAAATGAACGAACGTGGTCTCTGTTCATGTTCGTTTATTTAACTAAACGAACAGAGCCGTCCCCGAGAATTCTTAAAAAAAAGTTAATCCCCGGGCGACAAAAAGAATTGGGCCCAAAATTGTGGTTAAGGGGAAATGAATTAAAAAAAAAAATAAAAGTAATTTCACTCATTATTTTTGTCTTATTGTTCTTTTTAACCAAAAACAATCAACGTTTCTCTGCAAAATGAGAAGTTTGTAACTTTATTTCACGATAAAACAGACTAAATTTCTTGTTCGTGTTCGTTCATTTGTTAAATGAACGAACACAAACAAACTTCCCGACGAACTGTTCGCTGAAAGTTCAGTTCATTTGCAGCCTTACGCCCAAGTATGCCCAAGTATTCAATTATTTTCATCAAGATCCCGACCCATAAGTGTTGGATTCAAACCAAACACATGTTCTATTCGTCTGTCCAGACCCTTGCTCTTTTCAGCCTTCCATGAAACCAGACCACAGGTCATCGTTGTTGAGTTATTACGGCCGGTGAGGCAGTGACGTTGGTTCGCAGTGCTATCCGTTTTCTGCCCTTTGGTTAAATGTTTAAGTTTGACCCGTTTGACATAAATATGACCCGTTCGTACCTTAATGTTGGGATTTTTAATTAATAATTTGTTTATTTTTACAGGGACGAGGAATCTATAACATGTCGCATGGGATCGGAAAGAAAGAATGAGCATGTGAATGTTTAAGGTTTTACATGGTTATAAGTTTGAATAATCACTTAATAATGGTTTAATGATTTTATTTTATAAATTATTATCTGTTTGGTGCTTCTGGTAAAACCATGGCATGTTGAGAAATATCTGGAAATAAATGGTTATTGTTTTGGAATTATATTTTTGTAGAAATTGTTTATAATGATTTATGGTTTGTTGGGAACTTGGTTTTATAATGCGCGCATCACGGTGGTGTGATTGGATTGCTCAATGTGACTCCATGATGTGCGCATCACGTGATGTTGTCTGAACAAATCTGACTAGAGATGACGAGACTATTTTATATTTTATTGTGTAGAAGTTAACAAGTTAAAATATTATCTAAACAAATAATTTTTAGTATTTTTAATAACAAATGCCTCAACACGCATTGGCTTTTGGGATCAAATTGTATCGGATTGTCGCGAGCTTTTCAAAACTAAAGTTTGGAAATGTATATCCAGCAATAGTTTTCATATGTCTTGTTTGATGGTAAAAAGGATGTTACTGTCTTATTTTTGAGTTATTTGCATGACCTAATAAATTAGGTTATTTCATCTTGTGTAGTATCGTAAACGATCGTGCATAGCTAAACGTCGATAATTCATGTTTCTCGTGTTAAGACGGTTTAGGCGTAGGAGTATGATGAGTAAACGTCTTAATAACGTTAGTTATAGTCATCATTAAATTTGTACATTATTTCATCATATGACAATATATTTTTGTATTCACATAACTATCTAGGAACAATGTCACACCTTTAGTCACTTCTAACTTCCAATGATCGATGAAAAAGAAGTTGCGAGCTTCAAGTAATCGCTTGTTATGTTCAAGTTGGCGTACTCTTATCGTGAACTCTTTTAGGAACTGTTATAACTTAACTCTGTAAACCTACAAGAAGTGACCCACCATGATTTTTAGAGAAGAAAAATACCAAAAAAAAATACAGGTTTATTCGAGAGATGATGATGATGAAAAAGATACTAAAAAATAGAGCATTACAAAAGGGCTTGCAGCCTCGTGGTATCAATAAGCGTAGTAAGGGTGTTGGATGCACCTTCAGATACCGCTTTGCGGTTTCTCGGGTACCCACGACAACATTGGCGCTGCCCCCTACCCACATCATTTCGGCTTCAATCCACGAATACTAAAACCCGAAACGGCAAGTGAAAGAAGTTGGTTGTGTTTTTGACTTTTCCCTCGGGTTCATCGTCTTCCACCCTGAGTTGAAGACATGTGTTTCGGGTATTTCGAAAAGTGCAGATGTGGCATGTGGCATATGTTTTTGCTCGGGTTATCGGCATCCACCCCCCTCCCCCCTCTAAGATGTCCCTTCTAGATGGTTTTAGTCTCATGGTGGTATGGTATTGGTCTAAATATTGGGAGTAAGATAAATAAATATATATATCTATACATAAAGTATTCTTTTTTTTTTTTTTGAACGGCAAATTTTCTTTTATTTCTATCGTCTGTGGGACTTGAATTTAAAACCTTTTTCTCCCAAGGTATTTAAAGATTTTGTCTTTCACGATCACCGCCTCTTTGTCCAATTGCCAAGAATACTTTTATATTAAGATTATTATATTATAGGTTTGATATAAATGCTATTATTACTCTTTTTTTAGAAAAAGACAAAAGGGGTATCTGAAAAATGATGAAAAATATTTAATGCAAAAACTGAAAAGGGACAAAAGGGAACAGATGGAAATGCATGGTTTGATCTCCACTTGGGTGAAAGAAAGAAAGAAATAAATGAAGATTGAAGGGGTAAGTGATGGGTCCTCCATCATCATGCATAAAAATAAGGTACAAGTACCTTCTGCCCCACATATATCATATTTGTGTTTTCTAATCATAACATCATGCTTGATTGCGATATTATATATATGTCATGATTGATTGGTGTATGAATCATCTTTCATTTTAATTAAATAACTTTTATATTAAAAAAAAAAATACATGGCCCTTAAACCAAATTAGTGAAACAAAATGAAATGAATCCAAAGATATGTAAGATGAAATCAAATCTTGGTTATAACTTGTTTATCTATATGATTTATTTATTTATTATTATTTTTTTTATGCTAAGAGACCTTCTAAGACAGGTAACACAAAAAAAGAAATGTATGTTTTGTGATGGGTAAAGACAGGATGGCTTTCTAAATCGTTTTGAGCACGCTTTTAGATTGAAATATTACAATAGAACTTCAAAAGTTTAGTTGGAAAGTTGAAAGTGAAACATAACAACGAATGTGGATACTTTGTTGTGAGAACATGTGTATGAGAATCAGATCAACGATTTATGTGGTGAACTATCACGACATTTAAGTTGACGTTTGAACGATTGGCATTTAAAACACTCAACAGTTAAATAAATGGAAAATCCATCAACTGGAAACGTTTTGGTAGCAACTCAACTAATATTGATATCTAGTAATTGACAATCGTTCAGCAACAACTTAGCTAATACTGATCGGTAGTAACTTACGATTAACTATTTGGCACTGATGTACTAAATGCCACTAATCAATGCTAACTTACTAGTGATTAATATTATTACCATTAATAATTCGAAACAACTTCCATTATCATTTTACCAAGGGGTGTGTTCTTGAACCCCGCTTGAGGCGTTCTCTTCGAACCCTTATTTTCAAATAAATTTCACACGAAATGGGGATTAAACCTGAGGAATAGTTTATTCATATGTGTCATACTCTAGTATGTGCTTTTATTTTACATGTTAGACCATTGGGTATGGAGAGGATAGTCTCCAAAGGGACTACCCGCCATGTATGCGTCACGTAAGCACGGGAGGAGGAGCATCCTCTTGGAGACTATCCAATGGTGTGGGGGGACTACCCACTTTAATAAAAAAATCAATATATATATATATATAAAGGAGAGAGAGAGAGGAGCCACCAATGAAGAAGCAGCCAATCAACAGCCCCGTCTCCTCTGTCACATTTCTGCTGGAAGTGCCGCGACGCCCCTAAGGGGGCCGGTGTGCGACGAACCAAAAAGGGGGGACGGCCCGGTGCCGAACCCCATACCCATTGGTCTTAGGTATTTCTCACTTATATTATAGAGTTATGCAATAAAGCATAATCTTATAAAAATGTTATACATCGTAAATATGTAATAAAGATTATTAAATATGTATCATAAAAAAAATATACCAACATAAACACGTACTCCACGTTTGATCCATACCCACTTTCGTCTCTGACACCTTTGCTTTTAATGCAGCCCTACAATAAGGGGTGTTTGGCCTGGATCATGCTAATCATACACAGCCAAAATAATTTTCACATCCCTAAGGCTCCGCTTTGGCCATAGCGCAGCGCTTAGGGCGACAAAAGGTGATACGAGGTTTCGAATGACTGACTGAGTGACAGACTGACAGACATAAAGGTTACTAGGTTTCAGTCGCCCCGTGAACCCTAAGCGCCGCGCTTTGGCCATAGCGCGGCGCTTCGATCCCAAATTCTGGCTTTAAATCACTGGCCAGACAACAGATTCATCACTCGAATTGTTTTCTGTCGATCTTCTTTGCTCTATTAGTTAAATTTTTTGAAAAAACGATGTCGTGGTTCAGTAACTATCTTTTCGGTGATTATTCTGACGAGTCGGTTGTTCCTGATTCTTACGAGGGGACCGCTATTTCTGACTCGTTTGAGAAACCGGTGTCGTCCAACTTGAGGGAGACAGAGGTTGTATCTGGCATTCGTTATCGTGATAACACGGTGCAGCTGGATTTGAATACCCCTGTGGAGGACCCTTACGCACAACAAGGTTATTCGAATTTCGGTTACGATGGCGAGTATAGCTTTGTACAGCAGGAGTGTTATCCAAACGACAGTTACGGTTGTCAACAAGGTTATTCGAATTTCGGTTACGGTGGCGAGCAAAGCTTTGTACAGCAGGAGTGTTATCCAAACCAGAGTTACGGTTGTGAACAGAGCTTTGAACATCAAGTCTATTCGAATCTCGGTGACGATGGTGAGCCGGAGGATGTGTCTGTTGACGAGGAAGGTTGTTACCCGGTTACATTTTCGTTTGATACAACGCAGACCTTTTCGTCACGTAAAGAGTTGGTGCGTTGGGTACAAGACACGGCAAAAGACAATGGTTACCTCATTGTGACAAAGAGGTCGAATAAAAGATGAGAGAATTACAAGATTTGGTTTCAATGTACTTTTGGTGGGGAGCATAAGAGTGTAGCTACACAGAGGAAAACGGGTAGCAAGAAAATAGGCTGCCCGTTCGAGATGATCGGGTTTTCGGAATCATCCGGAAGTGTTTGGAGGATCGAGGTGACGAAGGCGAAGCATAACCACACTCCTATTGAAAACTTCGAGGGTCACGCGTATGCGAGAAGGCTTTCTTCGGAGGACAAAAAACTGGTTAAGGAGTTGGCAGAGCAAGATATTCGCAACCAAAGTATTTGGCGAACGCTGACAAAAAACAATCCGGCTAGAAAGCTTATTCCGAAAGATATACACAACGCTGTTCAGAAGATCAACGCCGAAAAAAATGTCGGTAAGTCTCCGATGCAAAAACTTGAAAACATTCTTATCGAAAAAAATTACACTTATTACATGCGCATGAATGAGATATCGAACGAAGTTGAAGACGTCTTCTTTGTTCACGAAAAATCATTCACTATGTGGTGTGCCTTCCCGCATGTGCTAATGATTGACGCCACATACAAAACGAACATGTACAACCTGCCATTTGTTCAGGTCGTAGGCATGACGTCGACAAACAAATCGTTTACGGCTGCTTGTGCTGTAATTTCCGCCGAGAAGTCAGAGAACTACCTATGGGTGTTGCAGAGGATCAAGTCTATGCTGGCAGGATGTATGGAACCGCGCGTGATTTTAACAGACAGGGATTTTGCGCTAATGAACGCGTGTGAACAAGTTTTTCCAAAAGCGCATAAGTATCTTTGTCGGTTCCATATTCAACAAAATATTAATAAGAACAACAAGAAGAAATTCTCTGACAAGGAGTGGAAAGAATTCGTACGTACATTTTGGACATTGTGCGAGTCTACGACCGAGGAAATATACATGTATAACTTGGAAAACTTTGAAGCACAGCTGAAAGAAGCTGACCGTGAACGTGAGTATTTCTTACATAATTATGTTCAAATTTTATATAATAACAAAAACTGACAATTTACGTTTTTTAATTTTAGAGGTTTATGATTATATGAAGAAATCCTGGTTGGATCCGTACCATGAAAAGTTTGTATCTTGCTGGATTAACCAAACTATCAACTTTCACCAGACTACGACCAACAGGGTTGAGAGCATGCATGCAACATTAAAAAGTCACTTTCCAAGTCATCGCAACACACTGGATAAACTTGTACTGTATGTTGATCATGTTGTTGCTAAACAATACGCCGAGATTAGAAGTACCTTTGAAACAAGCCTCCGAAAAGTGATGACGCACCACAAGAAGCAGCCCATGCTTGCATATATTCTCAGAAAGGTTTCAATATATGCGATTGAGCTTTTGAGTATGGAACTAAAGCGTAAGGAAGACGGGTTGAGAGCCTACGGTGCAAGCTGTGGTTGCCAACTTTTTACCAGCTGTGGTTTGCCATGTGCCTGTCGTTTGGAAAAGTTGGAAAATAAAGGTAATTATTATTTTTGAACTTTCTCGTTATGATTTTGCCACCTAATTTGTTTTCATCCACAGGTCAGCAAATCCGGATCACACACATAGACGTGTTTTGGAAGAAGCTTGACTTCAAGCCTGCAAGGAATAAAATAGAGGATATTGATGTAGACGCGGAATTTGAAAAATTGAAAAAACAGATCGATCCAACACCCCCTCAAGTGAAAAGGAGCTTCTTTGAAAAGTTTCAGCAAATCCTCAATCCAGGGAACAGTAACAAAAAACCTCCTGCTGTTCTGAAGAAAACTCGTGGTCGACCAACATTGAAAACGCAGGAAGAAAGAAAGGTTGAAGCTGCTAGACAAAGCTCTTACATTCCGTCAGAAGAAACTTGGGTCGATGCCTCAGACGATCTTCCCCGTCACAGCTCGTACATATCAGCCGAAGATTCTTGCAGAGGAAAGAATACTAAACCGCTCAACCTACACCCTGATTTCCCGAATATCAAGCTCGGTCCTAAGACGGATATAGCGATCCGCAACTACGCATCTCAGATTCCCAAAGTGATCCATCCATACATCGTTAAAATAAAGGACGTGAAACCAGATGGTCATTGTGGATTTAGATCGGTGGCTGTTGGGTTAGGAGTGAAACAAAATTCATATTTGAAGATCCGGGAACAGCTTCTAAAGGAGTTACGTATGAACGAATCGCTTTGGAGGCAGGTTTTTGATCCGGAAAATGTAGGACATTATGATGCGCTGGTTAAACGGATCGATTTCAAGGGGGTGGGACGAGCAGGTATCGAAAATTACATGTCGATGCCTGAGACGGGGTTTCTTATTGCCCAACGATACGGTGTGATTGTTCACACCTTCGACATTCGTGGGAGCGATACAATTTTCCCTATGCTGGGCGGCCCAAACGAAGCTGAGGAACCTCACCTGGTAGTTGCAGTTGTGTTCGTCGACAAGGGGCATTTCATACATGTAGAGCTTGGAGGTTGTTATCCAATGCCTCCCCCAAACCTACTCTGGACAGCGAACAGAACAGAGCGCGCAGCAGCCTGGCATACATTATACATGGATCAGATCAACACGTACGAAATGCTTACGTATCGTGCCCCTGACCTTAATGCAACCCCATATGTTCACGATGTATCTTAAATGTGTTTAATAATAATCACGTTTGTGTTTGTGTATCTTAAATGTGTTTAATAATAACCACGTTTGTGTTTGTTCAATATACGCGTTACATCACGTTAAAAACCGAATGTCACCGACACGACCCAATCGGATTCAATACGCACTTGTACGACCCGAAATGACAATATACATCATAATACTGCAATTAATGAAAAAATACGTCATGTTCATGTACGGTAGGCGGCTGATACACATAACACTTCTCACAGGAGTACTTGTGATTTCAAACCTAAATGATACGAGATAACGGAATAAGACATCACACGTAACCGATTTGATCCGGAACTTGCCGTATAGTCCATATATATTAAAAAATGATGTATAAAGGAAAAAACGGCAAATTTAGACTATTTATTGACCCGTTTGTTAATTAAATACAATTTTAAAAAATTTAAAAAAACCCCAAAACGCCCCGCTATGCTCATAACGCGGCGTTTTGGTCCCAAAGCGCCGCGCTATGGCCATAGCGGGGCGCTTTGGACCCTCGTTATACACTGAAGCGGGGCATCTTCCCCCCCCCACTTCACCCAAACAACCAAACACACACACTAGGTGCGATTCACACACACTCGAGCGATTTTCGACGATTTTTTGAGCTTTCCACCGCATAAAGGTTAGATCTAAACCCCTTAATCTTTCCTGTATCTTTTCATTCAAAATTATTGGTTGATTGTTGTTGATTTGAGCTTGATCCGCTGTCTCTTTGGGTTCTGTTCTTCAGAATGAAGAACCAAAGCGCCGCGCCGAGGCCATAGCGGGGCGCTTTGGTTCATGTTGATTTTTTTTTTAATTTGTTTATTTATTATTAGTTTATTAATATTTGTTTAATTATTATTATTTGTTTAATAATTATTTGTTTAATTATTATTATTTGTTTATTTATTATTAGTTTATTAATATTTGTTTAATTATTATTATTTGTTTAATTATTATTAGTTAATTATTATTTGTTTAATAATTATTTGTTTAATTATTATTATTTGTTTAATTATTATTATTTGTTTAATTATTATTATTTGTTTAATTATTATTATTTGTTTAATTATTATTGTTTGTTTAATTATTATTATTTGTTTAATTATTATTAGTTAATTATTATTTGTTTAATAATTATTTGTTTAATTATTATTATTTGTTTAATTATGATTATTTGTTTAATTATTATTATTTGTTTAATTATTATTATTTGTTTAATTATTATTATTTTATTATTATTTGTTTAATTATTATTATTTGTTTAATTATTATTATTTGTTTAATTATTATTATTTTGTTAATATTTGTTTAATTATTATTATTTGTTTAATTATTATTAGTTAATTATTATTTGTTTAATAATTATTTGTTTAATTATTATTATTTGTTTAATTATTATTATTTGTTTAATTATTATTATTTGTTTAATTATTATTATTTTATTATTATTTGTTTAATTATTATTATTTGTTTAATTATTATTAGTTAATTATTATTTGTTTAAAAATTATTTGTTTAATTATTATTATTTGTTTAATTATTATTAGTTAATTATTATTTGTTTAATTATTATTATTTGTTTATTTATTATTATTTGTTTAATTATTATTTATTTAATTATTATTTGTTTAATTATTAATATTTGTTTAATTGATCAACGTGCAGGGATGGATTTATCCGATGAGGAGATTGAGCATATGGATGAGGGATTGGTGGGGGACGAGGAGGAGCCGGCATGTCCGTATCTTCAGTTTCCGGTGGGGTCACGGACGAGGGGGAGATGCGCTAGGTTGCGCACCATACCGATTGGGGAGCACGTAGGCATAGACTGGGATCTGCTAGCTACCGTGGGGGAGATCGAGCGGGCGCGTGAGATAGTTGGGCTAGATACTCCTTGGTCACGCCTATTTGAGTTAGCGATGGAGGACTCGTACCCGGAGCTTACGGTCGAGTTTTGCTCTACGTTTACATACGCGCCGCATCCGGCGGATTACGTGGAGGACCCTTTATTTCCTGTTCACGAGGTTACATTCCGTCTGGCCGGTCAGCAGTTTGAGATGAGTGTGCGGGAGTTTGCTGTCCACACAGGTTTGTACACTGAGCCTGAGCTTGATACTGATTTATATACGCAGGCTGTTACGATGTTGGACAGGCAGACGCTTATTAGTTTCTGGAGGGCCATTTCCAGGGTTCCCTTTGGGAAATCCTGGCAAAAGGCCACCACCATTAGAGATCCCTTGTTCTGATACCTGCACCAGGTGATTGCGTCTACTATCGTGCCGCGGGGTTCCAGCAAGGAGAAGGTCAACCTTAGTGACCTTTTCTTTTTTTTACTGCCTACTACGCGGCCAGCCCTGCGATCTAGCAGCCAGCCTGGCAGATTACTTTGCTACTGCATACCACCGGCAGCTCCGCGGGTTTCTTCACACTGGCTCGTTTATCACCGCCATTGCACGATCGCTAGGGATCGTGCCCGAGCTTGATCCGCTGCTGTCCGATCCGGTCCCGTCATCCAGGTTGGGCCGCGCGTCAGTATCCGCTATGCAGATCACCCGTACCTTTGATGTCGGTCTCCGGTTCAAGGGTGCTGACGGGCTGATTTGGCAGCCAGAGGTGTTGCCGGAGGTCATCCCGGTTGTTATCGAGGTGAAGCCTGGGGTGTTAGCCCCTCCTGAGGTTCAGCGGGACGCTCGGCGGGCTCAGCGACAGGCTCTGGGCATCGATGAGCCTGAGGATCAGCCTGAGGGTCAGCCTCAGGCTCAGGCTCAGGCTCAGGCTCAGGATGATCCGGCGCAGGAGGACCGGGTCGAGGAGGTCCACGTACCACCAGTTCAGCCAGCTCCTAAGCCGCCACAGTACCCGCAGCACGTTTACGCTGACCTACCTCCGGTAGCGCGTGAGGTGGCTCGGGACTTCGACCGGCGCCTCAGACGTCAGGGCGCACTCATTGACTGGATGGTCAAGACGCTCGTTGAGCTACGAGAGCTCGCTGCGTTGCCTCCACGTCCCCTCCCACCGTCCCCACCGCACGAGGATTAGTACATTAGTTTGTTTGTTTAGTGTTTTGTTATGTATTATGTACTCAGTTGTACCTTTTTGTTGTGTATTGTATGTACAAACTGATATATATATATATATATATATATATATATATATATATATATATATATATATATTGCAGTTAATCTTCTATTTACATCACGTTGGTTCTGGATTGTTTACGTTTAATTCTTATGGCTTTCTGTATATTTTATTTAACGTGTTCGTTTTATTTAACGCTCGTGGAACTTATGTTATACACCTTCTATAAAAATAATGACGTAACGACGTAATTATAAAACAACGTTAATTTAATAAAATAACAACGTTTTAATTCAAAAAAGGCAACATTCAATCATTCAAAAACAAATTCCCATTCACAACGGCAAATCTCACATAAAAATTTTTTACTCTAAAAATCTCTACCATACTAATTCAACCAAAAATCCCTACCAAACTAACCCACATCAACCCAAATAATCCCCAACCAAGGCTGTTGTCTTTTTTGCACATCCAAAGCGCCTCGCTATGGCCAAAGCGGGGCGCTTTGGCTTTGGTCAACAGACAAGGACTGACTTCTGTAAAAATAACAACGGGCGCTTTGGCTTTGGTCAACAGACAAGGCTTTTGACTTCTGTCGGTCCTTGTCTGTTGACCAAGCCAAAGCGCCCCGCTTTGGCCATAGCGAGGCGCTTTGGATGTGCAAAAAGACAACCAGCGTGTGCGAATAGACCCAGCCGTTTGGCCTAACTTTTTAACAAAGCTTATAGCTTTTTTAGCTTTTTTTACAAAATAAGCTTCATTTGGTGTTTGTTTTAGCTTTTTAAACTTATGCTTATTAGCTTATATAAGCTAACTAGGTTATAACCCGGAAACTTTCCGGGTAGGAAAATTTAATTTACAATAAATAAAAGTATATAAATAACATTTTTAACCTCTAAAATATTCTCTTTCCCTTATCTCCACCACAAATTTTTAATTCGGTTTCTTAAAGTATTCTAGTAAGGAGCCATATAAAAATACAAAAGCAAGATGAGCATATGTAATGGTTTTTTTTTTTTTTTTGGTATATATAAAGGATAGGTTATTATAACCCGGGGTACCCACGGGTTGTTTTATTTTATTAGTTATTAATCATGTATATTTTTTTAAATATAACCGCTTATTTTTTTAAAATTTGTGAGAACATTCACTGATAATCCTAAATAAATTAGGACACGTGATTATTGATTTACTGTTTGAGGATATAATCTTTGATTTTAAAATAAATAACATGTGGCTAATGAAACAGCTGGTATAATTACTTAGCATACCAACTTCAACATAATAAAGTAGTCAATATAAGACACAATAATGTAGTCAATACAATTTACAAAAATTTATTTCAAATCAAAAAAAACTTAAAGGAAAACTTCAAATACATCAAACTAAAAGTGAAAATTACATCATAAGTTACCAAATATCTCCTCTAAAACTATTGCCACCACTATCAAAAGAAAAATTTGTTTGTTCCAAAAAAAAAAAACGTAAACGAAAAGTTGACAGAATGAAATTTGATATGCCTATACTGGACATTATTCAAGAATTGTTGGAAGTCCTTTTCATTCTCAGTATTCACCATCTTCTACTATATCCAACAGATATACAATAAAGACCAACTTGAGTGCATTCCATATTTCCATCAAAGAGGTGGAAATTTCGACCCGTTTACTTAACAATTAATTAGTTTTATTTGTTTTTTATCATCAAAACAAATTGTAATCACAAAACATGAAAAGAAATGTTTGAAGAGAGGTGATTACCAAATGAGAGGAAGAAGCGTAACGCAAAATCTTAATGGAGGAAGTTATTTTGTGATTACAATTTGTTTTGATGATAAAAAACAAATAAAACTAATTAATTGTTAAGTAAACGGGTCAATATTTCCACCTCTTTGATGGTACATGAAAAGAAATGAAATTGTTTGAAGAGAGATGATTACCAAATGAGAGGAAGAAGCGTAACGCAAAATCTTAATAGAGGAAGTCATTTTTAAAAATCATGAACAACTTCCACTATGATAAGCATACATAATAATGAAATATAAAAGATAAATATGGGTTGTTGTTGTTTATATGTGGTTCGGATTGTTTATATAAGTTATAAGTAAGATGTGCTACAAATGTAATGTAACAAAATAAGCTGAAGTAAAAAGTAAGGATGAATATCGGAAAAAAAAAGCAAGGAATAAAAATACAGTTGGAAAGTAATATTAAAGTAGTAAAGAAGCTATACCACTTGAAGCAACATTTAAAACAATTTCAGACTTACTCCGAATTGCTACCGACAATGTCTTCCAAAGGAAGGTCTTACCGGTGCCACCATATCCGTAAAGAAAAAACACACCGCCTTTGTTCGTTCTAACAGATTCCATAATCTGATCAACAACATGACGTTGCTCATCTGTTAAAAGTACTAACATACTATTCAACTCATCTTCGATAGTATTTTGGTCATAAGATAACTCCTCGTTGATCAATCGATTGTTAGAGGAAGAAATAGAGTCATCATCAGGGTAAGGCATAGTTGAATAGTTCCTCAGCAATGAGTTATTACGAAGTAAGAATTTCTCAATCTCTAACAATGCCAAATTCTTTATTTCTTCGTCAGAGTACTGTAAATCTGCATAAAAAATACATAGAAGATGTATATAATAATACCATAAGTCGTACATTTGAGTGTATTAAAATATACTTTAGTAAATCTGATATAAATGAATTTGCAAGGTAAATAATCTATTTAAGGAATAAAGAGTAGAAATAATTACAAATAAATTATAATCAAATTAATGAGCTTAATTATAGAAAGGATGTTTAATTTAGAAATAATAAGAAATTTTATAAATGAGTCAATACTACAATCTAATGTCTATAATCATGATGTTTTATAACCGAAATTTAAAATTGTAACTTATTTGTTTAGAAAGAATTTAAAATAAATGATCAGTCTTACTTTCATGCAAAATAAACTATGGATTATGTGTTTGATGTTTAGTATTACTTATTTGTATTTTCGTTGCTTTTAATCATATGATTAGATTATTAAATAAATAATGTAATCTAATACAATAAGAAACATAAGTAAACATCATTTCAAACCAAACGACACAACAAATAAATAAAAATGTCATATTAAATAGGGAAACCATATAAATGTTTTAAAGCACCACAAAAAAAATCCAATCAAACACTCCAACATCAAACCAAAATTTTCTTATCGTAACAATCACTTCTCTCGTTTATTAATTCTTCACAACGTCTTCATCAAAACAAATGCTATCACCGCTTATGCGAGGTTTACAATCTGATATCCCAGTTCCTCTTCAACCGCATACATATCACCAAGGTTACGCTTCAAATCGGCTGATGATTGCTTCAAGATGTACATAAAATAATTAAATTGAAGTTTTATTTTATTTCATTCAGATAATAAATTTATAAACATAAAATAATTAAATTGATAAGTATATTAATTGAATACATAGATAATATGCGATCATTAAAAAAAGATATACCATCAACATGTAAATGTTTTTTCTTGTCTATATAAAATGTCATCCTATAAATACGTCCATGTCTTCTCCCATACAAAATCTGGTCTAGACAAACTACCAGACATCAGCATTGTTCCAAATAACGTCCGTAAATAAGAAGTGCTTCCATACACATTCGCTTCTTTAAAGGAAATTCGATGTTTAAACATTTAATACTGGAAATAAAAAAATATATGTTGGTTGTAATATGAAAAACATTAAAAGTCACACTTACCTGCATAACCCAACTTTCATCAACACAAAACCTCATTTTCATATAGAAAATTGTGAAAATAAAAAAAAAAAAGAAAACATGTTATTATTATTCAACAAATGATCTTTAAATCGTTTATTAAAATTCTATTACCATAAAACACACAAATCTATATATGAATTGTCATTCTATTGTAGTTATATTTTAGTTAAATATGATTGTCAAATAATTAAGAAACAAATTTATCTATAATAACTTTTCTATGCTATTGCATTATTACCGGAAATAATACTTTACAAAACTATTAAATTACCAATAGACATATTCGACCAAATAATTTAACATAAATCAATTATCATTGTTTTCTTAATTGTTATACATATGTATAAATTTGATAAAATCAATAATAAGTTAATAAAAATAAAAATATAAGATATACATCTATAAATAAGTGAACATAAAAATTGAAACATCAACTTATTTTGTAATTTCACTATTAGGTTTTCACATCTATATCATATTCAGTGGTTGTATTTTAACTCACAATATAAACAAAACTAATAATTATACACTAACTATCTATCAAGCTAACATTCGTATTGAAAACCATAATATTTTGGATTAAAATAATATATTTAGAGGTTTGGATGTTTGCGTTGGAGGCATCGATATGAAAACCGTAATATATTGGTTGTGCAAAGATAATAAAACAAATTGGCAAAGGGAGTAATACCAAAATTATGTTCTAAATTAAAACAAAAGCCAACTTGTAAACTTTCTGACAAAATATCATTGTTTAACTACTAATTGTCCAAACAAAACATAACTGACCATCCACCTTGGACAATAAGAAAATCAAGTAGAAACTATGCAAACGACTGTCAACCCACTATTAACTAATAACCACCAAGGGTCAAAAAAACAAAACGAACCACAAGATCACCAAAATGTATACAAAACCAACTAACAACCACAACTGCCAACAGTCACGCACGGCCTCTTTTCTTCGTCGTCTTGTGTACAACTTTGGTCAACATCAAAAGCTGCGTAGAATTGACATACTTAAAGAAAAGAGTTGCGCCGAACTGGATGTGATTTGATTTCAAGAAAGCCGACCACTTTGAAAAAACCATACCTGTAACCATCTCCATTCTTTTCTGCTATCATCTTCATATTTGTTAGCTCACATCTAAAGTTTTGAATCGAAACATCACGGAGGCTGTCAACGTAAAGAGCCAACTCATTAGAAACAGCAGACGGTAAACGCTGAAAGTAACAAAAAAAAAAGTTAATTATCAAACTCATGTATAACATATGCTTATTACTTGAATAAAATATATGAAATACAATAATATGAAAACACATACCATTCTGTTTTCAGCAACTTTGGTGAACTCGATGAATGAAACTGTTTTGGACCTTTTCAATGTAGAACATTTACGGCTAACAGATATGGTTTCAGCAGCGGTCATGCTATCAACTACCACGAATTCATTTTTCTTTGTAAACTTTGAACATGTACGATGAGCGATCTGAGACTCGTCGGACACCAACATAACAACTTTAGATTTCCGAATGGCCTAATAAGTCCAAAGAAATAATAATAAGTTTTTTGTATAACAAATAAAAAAAACTAAAAAAGTTTTATATGATACAATACCTTCTTCTTTTTCGGTAAGACAGACTGACCAACATCAACTTTATATTTCGGCATGGCCTAAACAGGTAAATGAATACATAAGTAACTATCATTATTGGAAAACATATTCAATCAGAAATACTAACATCATAAACAACTATGGAGGACAGACTCGGTTCAGAACAAAAAACATTTGTTTTTCCTCTAGGATAAACCTAAAGAAATAAAACATTAAACATATTAACAAAGAATGAATTAATGCAATTGCATTATATGATACTTAAGTAAAAAGGTATACATGGGACTTATTCTTCGGTATCAAAAATTTGTCCAGATCCATCTCAAACTTGCTTTTGACCTGAAAAAAGGTAAATGAATAAATAAAAAAATGTAAAGTAATCAACTTAAGTTCATAAAACTATAATTAACTAATTGAACAAAAACCTTTAAAGTTTGATTTTCATCAACAACAACTTTTGTTTTCCCCTTCGGATCAACCGAAGAAACATAAAACATTAACCTTTGAAAATGAAAAAAGTGGTAAAGTAATTCAGTTAATTACAAATGCCTATAATTTAGTAAATGAACACAAACCTTTGAACTTTGATTTTCATCACAAAGAACACTTGCTTTCCTTTTCGGTTCAGTTTTCTTATCCCAATCATCTTTGAACTACATATAAGGGGAAAAAATATTTAAGTAATACGAATAATAATTAAATTTAATAAAATAAGAAAAAAAACAATAACAAAAATTTACCTTCTTCTTAAGGTCTTCCATTTCAAGCAGAGATAAGAAAAGCTTATCAAACTTGGAGTCATCAATATCCTACAAAATTAACGTAGACAAATAAAATGTATAAATAAACAAAAAATATATTTATGATAACTTTTGTTAAAGTAGATTAAAATATAAGAATTTACATTGAAGACAGACTCAAAAGTTGCAAGCTGAAATTTGTCGTCTTCACATTCCACAACAACACCTTCCTCGACATCAGTTCCGACAGTACTGCACTTCTCCTTATGTTCCGACTACAAAAATAATCACAAATACCAACGTGTTAAATTTAAGATCTACTTGTAAG
Organism: Helianthus annuus; assembly: GCF_002127325.2. Classification (NCBI taxonomy): domain Eukaryota; kingdom Viridiplantae; phylum Streptophyta; class Magnoliopsida; order Asterales; family Asteraceae; genus Helianthus; species Helianthus annuus. The sequence goes on along the minus strand of NC_035434.2, from coordinate 164,090,782 downwards.
CTCACGTTAATAAGTAAATAATAGTGTAAGATAGTCATTTTTTGTTATACGACTGTCCCAAACAACTTTGGTGAAGCCATCACCAAGTATAGGGCCCAAATCAGATTTTTTTCAGTCTTACAAACCATAACTTGTTGCCATCAACAATCTTAACAGATTCTTTGTAAGGTGGTTGCTATCCCCACATCATTGAAGCAAAGTCATTAGGTATTTCCTATGAGTTTAGAACAAAATAAAAAAAAAGATAAACATCATTTTAATTAAAATATGATTAGTAATTACAAAACCAATAAACATACCAAAAATAATGAGTCATCTTCCTCAATCAGCTTTAAAAATGAAGGACTGTTGTTACTCTGATCCATATCTACAAATTAAATATGAACGCCTTTAAAAAAATAAAACGGTAAAGTATTTATAGAAACAAATTAAAAATAACGGGAGAAACTTATAAAACAAAAAAAAGGAACGGTTTCAAAAAAGTTTAAAAACTACTTATTTTTAGAAACACAATCAATATTCTGGAAAAACATATCAAACACTAAAAATTTACATAATCTTTACAAAATTATAGACATTACCATAAACAACTGTTCCTACCATTATACCAGCTCAAAAAACACCAAAACAACAATAATTTTAACCTCAACTATTGCTATTAGAGAAAGATTCAAACTCGTGCAGATGAATAAAATTTAGGGTTTTCTATTAAAAAAATAAGTAACAACAAAACGTTTGAAGACACCAACGAATAGATCCATTCATAAAGATTACAATCGTACAATTTAAACAATCACCAACAAAACAAAAAATACTCATAAATGATAAAAAAAAAGCGCGATTAAAGATTTAACTACCTGCAGAGTAAGTGGAACAATCCAATCTGGTTTAAGTACCTGCAGAATAAGTGGAACGATCTACAAAAAACAAAAAAAAAACAAAAATTATGAAAATCATCTGAATGCTTTTTGAACAAAATGACGCTCCTAAACAATCTAACGACATAAATAAAGAGTATCGGTATAAACATATCACACACTAAAAATTTACATAATCTTTAATCGATTCAAAATTAATACAATAGAAAATTTATTACTAACAAAAAAAGACTGTAAAAAAAACCGAGAATAAACAATGAAACCTAACATTATAAGGGATGATTATAAACGATGAAACAAAATATTTTACCGGATCAAAAAATAGCAAAACAACAATAAAATTAAACTTACCTATATCATCATCAACACACACAAAAAAAAATCATCAAAAATTGACATTAAACATTTACAATACATAACAATCTAATATACTTTACATACCTGCAAAATATGTGGAATGATCTACAAACTATTTATAAAACAAAAAATATAAAACGGTAAACTATTTATAGAAACACACTCATATTAAGGGGAGAAACTTATTCCATAATCAATATTTTAAAAAATATTTATTTTTATAAACACAATCAATATTCCATAAAAACATATCAGCCACTAAAAATATACAAAATCTTTAATGGATTGATAATTAATAAAATACAAAATTTATTACTAACAAAAAAGATTGTAAAAAAAACCGAGCATAAACGATGAAACCTAACATTATAAGTGATCAAAAATTAGAAAAAAAAACAATTAAAAGAAAATTACCTGTTACATGTTCGACGAAGATTGATAGTCCGGTAGTGGCATAACATTCAGGGTTATTCATGAAAAAGTTAAAACCAAAACAAAAGAATCAGTAAGAACATCACTAAATAAAGATATAAACAAAAAATAATCCACTCATAACATTCAAATTGGATAATGTAAATCATAAACAACAACACAAAAAAACAGGAATTTTTTTATAAAATTGAAATAAAATACTTAAAACACCTAACAATCTAATATTGTTTACATACATTCTCTATATGTCTAATGATCTAAAAAAACAATAGATCCATTCATAAGATTAGATTCAGAGATTTTAAATCATCACCAGCAACACAAAAAATACAGAAAAATGATTAAAAAATAAGTGCGATTAAGCATTTAAAATACATAACAATCTAATCTAGTTTACATACCTGCAAAATAAGTGAAATGATCTACAAAAAAAAGAAGAACAAAAATCATTAGCATTTGCGGAAAGGGTTTTGAACAAAAAATAAGTTCCTACAGGATCGAAGAACATAAATAAAGAGTATTTCACTTGGATCATGTAGTTTACCTTTGATTTGTGACGGATTTCTTGATTTAAGATTATAATCGGAGAAGGTAGGTAGAAGAGAGAGAACAGAGAGAAAGAAGGTGTCGATTGAAGGATGATTATGCACAATAATTGAGTCAAAGGAATTTAAAGGATCCGTATTCAAATTGGGTTATTTGGAAAACCCGAAAACCGACCCTAACTTTCTCGGATCCCGCGTGGTTGTATGGTTTTGGTTTATGTTTTGTGAAATTTTGTTTGTTTATAAAGAATTAGATGATTTCCCTCCTAAAATCATCCTCTACTCAACCAATGGATGCCACATCATCAAAATGGCTCCACCATTTAAGAACACATAGCCCAAATCATCTCATTTATTAATATATATATTTGAATAAGCTTATTTGAGGATGGTTTTTAAGCTTATTTGAAGAATGATAGAAATAAGCTATAAGCTAATCCAAACACTTAAAAAGAGCTTATCAAATGATAGAAAATAAGCTATAAGCTACTTTAAAATATAAGCATAAGCCAAAAAATAAAAGCTAAGCCAAACACCCCCTAACTTATGCAAAATATGGGTAAAGGTTTATGTTGAAAGAACATTTTTTATAGTTTTTTTTATTTTTTATTTAATTCTATTAGAATATCCGATCATTACAAGATTTCAATTCTCATTACACTCCTTTTAACATAATATCTCACAATGCTCACATGTTGACTGGATTTTCACATGACGCAAAATGCTCAAATGTCTTTCCCCTCCCACTATACATGGTTTAAGTGTAAAAGGTCTATATTAGTATTTTGTTTTAATATAGAAAAATATTTAATAATTTAAAACACAATCTATTCTATACATGAAATCTAAAACATCATGTTCGAAGAAAGTTAATTAGTAAGTTTAAAATTTAATGTCTACATATGATTGTGTTTTAAATTGTTACGTTTTATTAGGGCTGCAAACGAACACAAATAAGACCATCTTTGGATTTCTAATAGATTGAGATTTTGTAATATCGAGTGGGATAGATGGTGCGATTTAAATGTCCGTGATGTAATCCTGTAACTGTCAGGTTTCAGTTTCTTGCTGGTCCATTTCTATATTTTATATAGAATTTTTGCCGTTCAAAAAAAAATAAGACCTTGTTTGTGTTCGTTTGTTAAGAAATATACGTGTTCACGGACAGTTCATGAACACTCACCGAACAAGATTTTATGTTTGTTTTCGTTTGTCAAGTAAATGAATGTGTTCGTTTGTTAATTTTAGACGACTAACGAAAACGAACGATGATGAACACAAATGAACACAAACTAATGTTCATGAACACAAACCAACACAAACAAGCATTCGTGAACAGAACATGTAATACACTAATACTTATCAAATAGTTTATTTGTCATAATTTTGAAGTATTTAAATAAACGAGTGAATTACAAGTTTTGTTCTTTATCTTTATACTCAATTTCAGACGGTGTTCTTTGTCTTTAAAAGTGACGAGTTTTGTACCTAATGTTTCAAAATCCTACACGTTATGTCCTTTAAGCTTAACTCAGTTAATTTTTTTTGGTTAAGTCAGATCATGTGCCTTGCACATGAGGACATTTTTGTCAATTCACATCTACAGGGACTTATTGTGTAATAACTTAAATACCCATCATTTTTAAAAAATTAAATACTTTAAAAAAAGTTTTAGAAAATAAAAAGTTATATAAAAAAATCTGATTCTCTCTTCTCACATATCTCTCTCTCTACATCTCTCCACCTCCTCTACCACCAACAACCGCCACCATTCACCATCACCACCGCCTCTGCCCCATCTGCCACCACTGCCCCACTAGCCAACCACCGTTGTTCACCATCTCCATCACCCTCCAACAACACCGTTAGAAGAAACCTGACCCTAACCCACAATTGCTGATGCCGACACTTCAAATTCAATCATCCTCTCAATCTCCACAACAAACACCACCACCCCAAAACACCCCCGTCGAAACCCATCACAAGCCAAAGAGATCCACAAAATCATCAAACCCTTATCTTACTCCTGCGAGATCCAGTTTGTTCGGTGTTCTTCGCAGATCCGGGTTCAAAGTTTCATATCTCCGAGGCTCGATACCTTGCACCTCTCACCTTATCGTCACCCACCCATTTCTGATTTGTTCGGTGTTCTCCACCGAGCCAGAATGTGAGCGCTCTAAAAAGATTAAATCATAGAAAGAAAATGTCGCAACCCCTGACCCTACCCCGGGAACGGGTGTCGCGAGATCAGATGGGTGGTATCGGTGTTTATTAATTTGGCAGCGGAATACATCAGGACCGTAGTTAGGAAATATTTTTATCAGAGTAAAACACCAAACTTTCATAATAATAAATCTTTGGGATAAAAACCCAAGTTCATTTGACAGTACATTTGTAGGGATAAACCCAAATTATTGAAAACAAAAACTCCTTTTTATTTAGGTAACTTTTATGGCCACGTTTCCAAGCCTTCAGTGCTCTCCAGCTGGCTTCTATTTGGCTTTCACATTGTGTTACCTTAAACGCGTTTTAAAAACATTTTATCAGCAAGAAATATTGGCAAGTACATTCCATTTTGGTAAAGCATCAGTTGTTTACACATTACAGTATTAAGGGCGATTACAATGTTTATATCTACACAATTACTTGGTCAGTACGTGTCACTCGACGGATCTGTAACTATGGTTATATCAGACATTGGATACCTGTGCCCAATTGTGAAGGTTATCAAGTACTGTATATAAACCCCATAATACTTGCATCAATTGTAGAATTACAAAGACTTAATCACTGTAATTGTATTTGAAAAACATTTGAGGTTTTTGGTAAAACATTTGGACTCACAAAATGTACTCTCAAATAATGAGAAAATGTGAATGTACTTACATTGTTGACTTAGATGATACTACTATGGCTTCCTGGTGATTCTCCTGGTTCCTATCTATTAAAATTGAACAATGCACACGTGTTAGTAAAATAACCCAAATCACATTAACCGTACAACTCGAGACAGAATTCCAATGGCTGAGTCAGGCAGAGCCTTGACATGCATTACAGAATCCTAGATCAATCAGGTGTACACACGAGACAGAATTCCAACGACTGAGTCGGGCAGAGCCGACATGCGTTACGGAATCCTAAATCGATCGTGTAGGGTAATAGAAGGGTTATAGTACTTACAACGAGGCAGAGCTTCGTTTTATAGTGGGTATTATGCCTGAGTATAGTAATTACTATTCAGAAGTTGAGAGAGAATTTTGATTTTGAACGAATTCAAATGAAGCTCGTCGATCCAATTTATAGGGCTGATCTAGGGCGGTTCGCGCCCCGCGTAACCCTAAGCTTAGGTCTTCGCGGCCCGCGAGGACTCTAGGCTAGGCCCTAGCTTAGTCGAGTCAGCGAATCTAGCTTCGTCACTTGTCGACACGTGTCGGCATTTTGTGCCCGGCAAGTCTAGGCCGTCGCGCCCCGCGAGCGATACCCAAAATTTGTTTTTCTTGATTTTTATAAGTACAAGAGTATTTCGGGCTCGTTTCTCGCGTACGGGATATATTTAGGAACGTTTAGGGTCACGTTAAGGATTCTAGGACGGTTGTTATAAAAAATGTGAAGCATCATCTACGAACATCATTTTGTTTATATTAATGTTCAACGTCAAAATGAGTATTCATTTGCTTTTCTTGGTGCATTATGTTTTTCAGGCAATGGTACCCAACACTATTATGTTATGGATAACAAATTAAAATTCTTATATCCTTCTTACAATTAGGTTTTGTGGCAGGGGCCTAACATATATTTGTGTTGTTGGGTCTGATAGTGGTGATGAAGTGAAGTAGTGGTGGTGGTGATGGTTGAAAATGGTGGTGTTCTCTGTTTGATGTGAGGAAAATCAAGGGGGAGAGAATAGAGGTTTATTATATTTGTATATCTATATGTATATTTTTTATTTTTGTACACAATACTCCCTTGATATAAGATGTTTACACAATAGTCCATAATAGTCCCTGAAAAGGTGAAATGATGAAAATGACCTCATGTGCAAGGCACATGATCACACTTAACCAAAAAAATTAACTGGGTTAGGCCTAAAGGACAAAACGTGCAGGACTTTGAAACATTAGGTACAAACTCGTCAATTTTAAAGACAAATGATACCATCTGAAATTGAGTATAAAGATAAAGGACAAAACTTGCAATTCACTCTAAATAAAAATACAAAAACTAAAAACATTAATAAACTATCAAATATAAACGAACACGTTACCTAACGTTCACGCATATAAATGAACGAACGCGGCATTTGTTCATGTTCATTCATTTAACTAAACGAACGGAATTTCTTGTTCGTGTTCATTTGTTTAATTAACGAACGAACACAAACAAACTTCCGTCGAACGGTTTACGAATTGTTCGCTGAACGTTTGCTTCGTTTGTAACTCTGCATTTTGTGTTTTTCTATATTATACAAACCTAAAAAAATTTAAAATATCATGCCTAAAATTTAAAACATATTATTTATATAAACTTTTCACATTTTATAGAAAAAATATGGTTAACTAACTGTACCCTATATATATTGAAAATTTTCTTTTTAAGTTATATTTTTATTCTATAAAGGTGTCACCTATCATTGTAAATGCTACCCAACGTTATTTTACCAACACTTTATTCGAATTAACTATTTAGTCGCTACAATAATGAAGTGACATTCTTATTTTTTGTTTTTGTTTCATTGAGTTTTCTTTATTTTATTAAAAGATACATGTTGTAATTTCCCAATACATTTTTGACAATTGTAATTTCACATAATTATTACCCATGAAATTAGGAATATATAAATTAAGAATTCGTAAATTGGTATATCTATTATATGTAAAGACAACAAAAATAAGAATAAAAAAAATGTTGACAACAAAAATAAGAATAAAAAAAGTGTTTAGAAGTGTAATTCGAGTAATCCAATGTGTATGTATCACACAATCAAGTCACGGATCACATAATAGTATTTTAATCTTGTATCAATGAAAAAATTTAAAAACTAATCTCGTATTAGTTTCATTACCCTCCACTCAAATGTTGGGATGACAATGGGACGAGTTTAGGACGGGTTTGGTTAATCATAACACCATACCTAACTATATATAAAAGTTTGTCCCAAAGTCGGTCCAAAAGTCGTCGGTTATTTATCAGCTAATTACCCGTCGGATATTAGGGTATACAGACCCAAAAACCGTTGGATATATATCGGATAACTATTAATGAATGACATTTCGCAATTCGCATGTTGTCAATTAGAAAAAAAATCATTCAAATACCTTTAATTCAATCAAAATTTAACCAAAACAGGTCATACATATTCGTTTCTTCGAGGATACTAACTCGAATGCAAAAGGTTTACATTAGTCATACATCTTTGAAGTATCAGTATACAAATTTTTTGGTTGCTACCCTCGCCAGCTAGGACGCTATAGCCCCCCGGGGCGCTATCCCACCACACTGCCGGCGCCATAGAGGGGCGCCATAGAAGCAGCACCAAGATGATAACGAGCAAAAATTGTGTTGACCGAGGAAGCATTTAACTTTTTGACCGTTTGAAATGGTCAGATTTAAAAAAATTTCCTTTTTTTTATAAATTAACATTATAAATACCCACAATTCTTTCACTTTTTCATCTCATTTCTCTCACTTTCTCATCACTTTTTATACCATTCCTTTCATTTTTTTTTTAAATTTCAACAATGTTTCCCAACAACCCATGGGACCCGAACCATCCATTTTGGCAAAATATGCAAAACAACGAGCAAGAGTACCGCTATCGCCGAGACCCGCGTACGGGTGAGGTTGGATATTATCCAATGCCACCAATCACCCATACCTCTCCTCATCCCACCACTCAACCGATGCCCCCATTTTTCGGGTATTATTCTCAACCCCCATTTTTCCCTCAAACATGCCCCAAAACATACCCGAAACCCAAGACACAACCGAAACCGAAACCGTTCCCGAAACACAAGTCGAATCCTCTTCTAAAAAAAAGAAGTCATAAAAAGAAGGATGAGGCCGAAAAACGTAGCCCTAAGAAGGTAGAATTTTGATCGCCTAAGGAAGAGTTCGAGTTGGCAATAGTATGGCTCGACATATTGGAGGACGAGATTGTTCGTAAATTTTACAGACTTTTATAAATGTATAGTTTTGTAAATTTAATTTGTAATTCAAACTTATGCTTTTGTAAATAAATTTCTTTATAGGAAACGACCATGACATAAAGGTATTTTGGGGTCGTATACGTGAAAAGTTTTTCGCTGCAATGGGTCGTGGCGAATATCGAACCGCCGACTCTTTTTCGTGAAAATGGGGTGCTATGAGGACGAAGGTTAGCAACTTCAACAACATATACAATAATTTCGTCAATAGTAGTCGAAGGAAAAGTGGTGCGAGCAACGTCGATGTCATGACACAAGCCCACAACGACTATAGAATGAACCATGGGTATATGTTTACGTTGGTAACCACATGGGAGCGTCTTCGCAAATCTCCAAAGTGGCATCTTGTACCACCGTTCGACCCAACCCGCCCTAGATCTAAACAGTCCAAATCGACATCCACCACCGAACCATCTGGGTCCGATGCTCGTACAGTAATAAGTCTAAACGACGATGCTGACGAATTTGAAGAACCAGAAGAGCTGCCTCGTCCAACTGGTAGGGATAAAAGTAAGGCCAAGGCACGTGGAAAGTCTAATACATCAGATGGCCCGTCAAAGATGAGCGAGTTCGAGGCAAGTCTCAACAAAATAATCTCCATTGGGGAAAAAGGCAAGTCACATCTACCAGAGGAGGACCGGGTCATTTTGGAGGCTCGTAAGGCACAAATTCGGGCAAAATATATGTAGTTTTTTTTCGAGTATGTTGTGTTTTTTTTAGTATGTTGTCTTTTTTTCTAGTATCTTATGTTTTTTTAATGAAATTATGTTTTTTTAGTTTTCTATTTATTAATATTGCCATTTAATTTAAAAAATAAATATTTAAATAAATAAATAATTAGGAAATCATGACGGGGGCTCCATCCACACCCTTCAAATTAAAGGGGACATGATAAAGCCCCCAGGCTAACATGGCGTTGACGTGGAGCCTACGTGGCCTGATAAAGCCCCAAGGGGGCTCTAACCACACCCTCTAGCCTAATATAATACATAAAGAAAAATATCTAGCATGAATTGTAGGGTTAAAGGCTTTCTTTGATTAACAAATGTCAAGGAAATACATAATAAAATTTTAGTAAGCTAGTGTGAATAATATACAAAGATACCACAAAAATAAAATTCATATATACATCTTTAAAAAGATAAAAGATATTATTTCGAGTTTATAATCGGGTAAACGGGTATACGAATTTGATAATCAGATCGGATAAACGGGTATATCACTAAACCCCATACTCATTCCAAACCCATGAAAAAATAGAAAATTATCTCGTATCTGGTCTTATGCCTGTCTAAAATGTGACAGGTTTCAAGCCTACTTATCAGATGTAGGTTTGATTTTCATCCTTACTCAAATGTTTTGGATTTGTCATTGTGGGACTAACCCTAATGTTATAGATGTAAATAACTTAACTTAAGTAAAAAGTCCTTGGCTCAATCTGAAGACCAAAAAGTATAAAATAATTTAGTCTAATTTAAAAGTGAGTAACGTTTCTCGTCCTCATAATAAAAGCATTGTATTATTGGCACACCTTGGGAGATTAAATCGATACCCTCAATACGCATCGTATAGGCATATACGATGCGTATTGAGGTTGGTTCAAACTTCCAAGTCAGTCAAAGGCTGACAATGTCCCCCTATCAAAAAGCAAAACGCATCGTATAGGCCTATACGATGCGTATTGGAGGTGTCGATTTAATTTTTTAATTTTGCAAGGTAGCTTTTCGTCACGCGGTAGCTTTCCGTCACGCGAATGAAGAAGCAGCACTTTAGACATTTGTTGGTCTTCAAACATCTAGGAAACACTATTTGAAAATACCCCTAAATTTATCAAAGTTGTAGAATAAGATCCTCCACTGTTGGGTTATCATCTTTCAACCTCATTTTTCCTAAATTTATCGACTCTGTTTTTCAACGGGGATGTAATGCAATGATTCCTCTCAATTGAATAGACAGACACTTGCTTCATAAGACTCACTTGAATCGTCTCGGATGTAATAACAGTACGTTTAGCATTCGTGCCTGCTTGAATTGCAGAAAGCAAAGGATAACGAAGATGAACATTGTATTTATCACGAAAGTACTGAACAACCGAGATAACAGCTCCGGTTTCATCAGCTGCATTTGGAACAAGAAGTCCAACAATTTGTTCATTATCTGTTGTTGTCTCAACAATATGAATGCATGCAACGAATATCTACAATCCAATCAACGCACATTATGTGTTTCAAATCAAGGGTCCCATCATTACAACCACTTGTTTGAAATGCCAAGAGAGTTGAAAAAATTGCAATTGGAAATGATCTTGGAACAACATACTCTTGTTACCATATGACACATGTAACACCCCGTGTTACCGAAAGTCAAAGTCAAAGTCAAGATTGACTTCTTTGACTGTAGTTAGTCTATTTTATGTTTACGTTAGTTGTATTATGTGGAGTAATAAATTGCAATCGAATTAATCGAAGTTTATTTATCGATGCGAACCGCTTTACGACTGTGAATGATAGGAAATAACAATGCGATAAAGTCAATTAATCAGTAATCAAACTAATCTAATCATCATCGAACTCGAGACTCGAATTACGCGAACTTTGGTGTTAATATACGTGTGTGTGCCTTATGTATTACTTGTGCGTGTCTACTTTCTGTTATGTGTGGTAATCAATCGAAACTCGACTTGAAATCGAAACTCAATCGAACTCAATCGAACTCAATCGAAATTGAATCATGATAATTGGTGGAGAAGAGATAGCACAAGGTATATATGATTGTATGTTAGATATAGTGGTTGGGATTAAAAGTAATTTGAATAGGGAACTCTATCGTACTCGCATCGTCCTCAATCGAAATCGAAATATCAAAAATCGTCGCACCGAACACTCGAATCGTGCAGCTGAACGATCAGGCTACCAGCCGATCGAACAACCAGCCGATCGGACTGCTGTCCGATCAGACAGGCTGTCCGATCGAGCTGCCTGGCCGATCAGCCAACACTTTTCTCTTATGGCATCCTATAAATACCCATTGTCACTTTCAAACTTTCTACTTTTGGAAACCTCTGACCGACCAGCTCGTGCTCCCCTTCTTTTCTCAGATTTCTCTCGATTCCGGTAAGATTTCATCCTAAATCTTGTACTTTCTTGATCTACACGCACTCCTACACCTTTCTATCTTTCAAATCTTGGTTTCTAACCGTGAAATCATCAAGATTCAAGTGTTCTAGGATGATGTCATCATGGTGTTCTTGAAGAACTTCATGTTTGGCTTCAATCCACCAAGAATCACTTGGATCTAGCCGATTTCCACATAAACAAACAAGGATCTTTCATAGATCTAAATATTTACACGGTGAAAAGGATTGAAAGATGGTTTTCCAACTTTCTTTCAACTCTTTTACACTCAATGCCTTCAAAACCGATAGAAACGGAGTTTGTGCCGACTTGCAAATCATTCCGGTGGTTGCATGACTCAAGATCCGGATTCTATCCACGAGGTTCACCGTTTTCGGGTTAAACGTTAAACTCCGTTCCGAACAGTTCACCGGCCGGATTTGGGTGATTCCTGTCCGAGCAGGAGAAACAAGTAAGAACGAGGGTTCTACGGTTCGACTCGTTGTCAAAATACCTCGATATAACGACAAACAATCAGAACAGCCAAGTGTTAGATGAACAGGCGGATCAGGTCAGGATGCTGACCGATCGGACTGCTGTCCGAACGGACAGCCAGCCAATCGAACAGTCAGCCGATCAACCAGGCCAGCCGATCGGCTAGCACATGGTCCCACACTTGAACAATTCATGGAAGTCTAGTATTGAACGAACTGCTGTTCGATCGGACTACCGTCCGATTGAATTACTCTTCGGATCATGAGATACTATGCTTCAACACTTAGTCGATTTTTTCAACATGTTCAATGCACTATGAGTGCCACCCGATCGAACAGCCGTCCGATCAAGTGACACCCTGCTGAGAACTTGTCATGCTAGAAGTACCTAACCGATCGGGCTACCGGCCGATCGAACAACCGTCCTATCGACCGACCTGAAAGGTAAAGATACTTCAATGTCTTCAAATGCTACAACGAAAACTTCAAAAGTCAAACCATCATACACAAACACATCCTTCTCAAAGGAAGAAACAATCCACTCGAACAGCCATCCGATCGGCCTACCAACCGACCGGACAGCTGTCCGAACGGACTGTCAGCCGAACCGCCAGCCGTCCGATCGGACAACCGTCCGATCGACCAGCTGTCCGACCCTCCAACACCTGTTTTCCATTTTACGCATTGCTTATCGTTATGCTATCGAACTATTCAGGCTAACTCTACTCTCACGTGCTCCCTTCAATCCATCAATCACTGTGAGTATACTCGAACCCTTTTTTGCTTTAGCACTTTTGGGTGTTACATACGTTACTTATTCTAAATCACAATCGAACACACTACTCAATTACTTTAAATGCTAACCGTTACCGCATGTATTACGTGACTAAATGAATGCTTGTTGTTATGTTTACACGTGGAATGCTGTCTACCTGCCTTAACGACGATAGTACTATAGTTTGGACTTAGCACCCGTTCACATGGGGGTTGTTAAGGACAATTACTTGCATGGATTACGGTGGTAATCATGTATTGCGAACTGCCTCGGGCAGTCAACCCGCAGTCATTGGTATCGATAGATCCATGTCGATAATTAACATGCTTCGTTTTCCTCTGTGTACGTGCTGGTTATGCGTAAACTATTTCGAACTCTATTATGCTATTATCAAACTTGTATGCTCACCTTTACATTTTATGTATTGACTTTATTTTAACGTATGTGATAGGTGTTTAAGATGCTTATCTGCTAGGAAAGCGAGGCTATAATAAAGCTCTAGAGCCCAACAAATAGTTGTCTGTAGTGGTCAAATTATGGGTCTCTAGAAGCAGATAAACAATTGCTGTATTTACATTTAAATCTGAGTTGTCGGAACAGAATATTTGACTAGATTTTATCTGTAATAATTTGTTTGTTATTTGAGGTACGGTATGGGACGTATTACATAAATTGAATAGTAATGATAGTTGTTATGGAAACTTCTGGGCAATCTGTTTCGCTCAGTGCCATCATCGGTGCCATGCCCCGATGATTCCGCCATCGGTTGGGGTGTGACAACACATGATAAAAGCGCTTCTCTAAACAATCTGGGATTATGTTCCACAAATTGGGAACCACATGTTTGCTTCAAGATTTACGTCTTATGTCCAAGTTTGACAACATTTGACTTCATCTGCGGCAGTCCAATGACTTTCTTCCCACGTGTCTGCACCGTGATCTTCATATTCGTAGTTCAATACCAACTCATCTTTAGTAGTGTTTGTTTGAGAACCTTATTCAGATTTAAACAATGCACGCCTCATTTCATCTTTTTTTACTCTTTTCTTCGATTTCAACAAATCTTTTCAATAATTAGTAAGCGAATACACAACGGTTCTTCATTTCCAGATCAGTAATGTAAGGAGAATCGTTGAGATAACGGACATCCATCAAGCTCAAACTTGTGTTTCCCATAGTCACAAACGATTGCAGCTTGTATTTCCCATAGCCACCGTTCCCGTAAACGAATCCAATATGTCTTGATATAGAGTGTTACTGAGCATGTCCTTTTTGCTTCGTCCACTAGAACTATTTGTGTATGCATTCTTTTGATAGTTAAAGCGCTAATGAGGCGTCATTAGAAGAAGTACCCAAACATTCTCTCTATCTCTCTTTCCTTGGTCTCGGGTGGGCATAAGATCCGTGAGCCCTATTGTCGGATCTGTGACTCCATGGAAGATGTGATTAAGGTAAGCGTCTCATAAAGTTGCGTCTTTTAAGAAGTCCAACAATTCGTTCATTATCTGTTGTTGTCTCAACAATATGAATGCAAGAAACGAATTTGACAACTGTGACAGCTTATTAAAAGTTCCTCAAGCTCACGACAACCGCACTGGTTTTTCAATCAATTCAACTATGTTGGTTCGGTGTAGTTTTTTTCTGACTATTTCAGTTATGTTTCAATAAATAATATCTGATTTAGAAGCACTAAAATAACAATGGTTCTCCAATTCCAGATCAGTAATGTAAGGAGAAGCGTTGAGATAACGGACATCCATCAAGCTCAAAAAGAAAACTTGTGTTTCCCATAGTCACAAACAATTGTGGTTTCTATTTCCCATAGCCACCGTTTTCGTAGTAAAAAACAGTTGTGATTTGCACATTCAATCTTCGTTGTTTCATTAAAATTAACAAGGCGGTCTCGGTTGCATATTTTAGAGAGACATTTAAGTACGGATCTTACAGCTGCATTTGGAACAAGAAGTCCAAGAATTCATTCATTATCTGTTGTTGTCTCAACAATATGAATGCACGCAACGAATTTGACAACTGTAACAGCTCATTAAAAGTAGAAATCACCTCCAATCCTTTCCTGGTCAAATCACACAATATAAAGTTTAAACTTATCGTGTGTTGTAGTTTGGAAAGATAACCGGATAGAGATCTGAATAACAAACTCTCGAGAACTTGTTTGCGTTATTCTTCAACATACGCTAAAATACGAAAAAAAAACTCTAAAGTACTATAAAATAGGCAAAAATACGCTAAAATACCCTAAAATACGCAAAAATACACTAAAATACCCTAAAATACGCAAAAAATATGCTAAAATACGCTGCAATATGTTAATATACGTAATATTATGTCACACCCCGATTTCCACGTGTCACCGGTGGGCCCGGTGTGGGGTACAGTGACGTAGTTGGCATCGTCATAGACAAACAACACAATATAATAATGCACAGCGGAAGCAGAATAGATACATTTCAACTTTAATTAAAATGACATAATAAACATCATAAGTAGTTGAAACGGATCCACAGGCGGATCAAATAAAAATAAGATAAAATTGTTCAACAGTTATTTGTCGTCCGAGCTTGCGAGACTATAGTGGACGCTCTTAGGAAACAGCCAGCCTATTTCGTATAGTACCTGCACTTAACCTTTTGGGAAAAATACGTCAGTTTACACTGGTAAATACAAATCGACTGACTCATTTTGAAAATGATTGAAAATTGATTTAAATGCACAAGGCATAAATATTTTTATTAACTTGGGATATTTATGCAATATAAACTTGTGAACGATTTACATGTACCCGTACTTATGGTGGCCCGGGATCTGCTGTCCGGGCTAAAGGTTAAATGACACACCACATTAAAGAGTTATACACGCCGGGTGTACGCCTACACCCCGTGCTCTGGTCGTGGCCATCTCGTAAGATAATGCCAAGGATATCCGGGACACGGTCAATAACCCCCCAAAGCCTAAAGTAAGACAAGACTGTTTAAACGAGTCGCACAAGCTATTCAAGACTGTACACCCATAAGGTGCAGGACTTGTGCGCCCGATCAAGTGGTATTTTAAATACCGTACCCCAAGCCCGTATAGGGAAAATAAGTCAAAATGTATTTACCTGAGCAAGTATGAATCACAAACAGTAAGTGTCGGTAGCTTTTACTGGGCCTCCTAATCTGGAACAAAGGTTTATAATTAACCTATTAGATTCCTAACGGGTCTTTTATTTAAGCCTAAGCTTTGACCGGTTAGTTTTAAGGATGATACGGTACAAGCGCACGATTAAGCGAAAGACCGGATAGAATGTGATTTAGACCCGAAAAGTTTGAATACTTGTATAATATGGGTATACTAAATACATTCTGGATTTTGAGACAAAAATGATAACGTTTGACCCGTTTCGGTCAATTTACGCAAACTAGTTACGTAAACCGAACCGAACGCGAAAAGGGCGTTACGGGTAGCCAAAAGAGTCAAATGCAAGTTCCCTGTAATAATATGCTTTAAATATGATATAACATCAGTAAGTTATGTTCTATATTGCCCGGAATAATTTTAAACTCAATTTATGCCTTAGAAGGGCATTTTGGTCACTTAAAAGATTATAAAAGAGTCAAATTAGAAATCTGAGTTTCGGGTCTGGTTTATACAGTAAATATACTTCATTTAACATATTATAACAGTAGGGTATGACCCATATACCAAACTTAACATTTAAAATCAAACTATGCACCGTAGGGGTATTTTACTAATTTCACAAGGGCTAAAAATGCCAAAACTGGAAATCTGGGTTCATATACTTATACTTACTGTTATTATATGAAATTATACTAAATACATCAGTAGGTATGAGTCTTATGTGTTTAAAATGAGTATAACGCTTACTATGCGTTAAAAACGCTTAAAATACGATTTAGAGGCGTTTCCGGGTTCTCAAAAGAAAACTGAGATTTTTATATTTCCAGAATACTTAAAATAATTTATTTAACATATAAAATCAGTAGAAAAAGGTTTCGGGTCAAAAGAATGTATAAAACTCATTTTATGGCTTAAACGGTCAAAACCGGCATCAACCGAATCGACTTAGCGATCTATGATCCGATCAGCCAAAAATTAAATAAAAATCATCAAAATTCCCAAAATAATATATAACATCAGCGGGTAAAAAGTTTTGTATCAAAACGTGGCCTGAAATGGGTTATATGCGAAATACGCCGTTTGTTAAACATAAAACTTTATTTTTACGCTATTGGCCATAAGTCAAAATCTGGACCACCAACTGATCCGAAATTTTCGGTGCAAGTTCATATATTAGAAATAAAGATTTCTACTCTTTCACTTTTCCAAAAATCACGTTTTATATCAAAAA
Organism: Helianthus annuus; assembly: GCF_002127325.2. Classification (NCBI taxonomy): domain Eukaryota; kingdom Viridiplantae; phylum Streptophyta; class Magnoliopsida; order Asterales; family Asteraceae; genus Helianthus; species Helianthus annuus. Next base: position 164,073,616 of record NC_035434.2, on the reverse strand, counting down.
GGACAAAATAGTCAACTTTTAAGCATAATCGGAAACATGCGAATGAATCGGCTAAACATAGACTCAAGCAATAAAAATTCCAGAGAGTTTTACCAAAATAAAAATAGTTAAAAATACTCTCCAATACAGATCTCAAACATGCATGTACGGATCCGAATCGATAGTCTACGAAAAAGTCGTTTTACAAGACTTTCGGTTCCGATTCGTATTTATGCTATAGATTGTCGAGTTGATTATGATAAAACACATTCTTACATATATTATAAGTTATTTATGATGATCAAACAGATTGCATGTCCTCTACATTACCATTTAAGCTATTTTTCACAAAAACAACTTCTGTTGACTTTTTAGAAACAAGTTTGACTCGACAATTAGCATGCATAAAGTGGGAATCAGTGAATACCCTTTTGAGGGTTTGTTTCCCACATAAATACCAACATATATGTGGTTTCAATTTGAGAAATGACTGAGTAAAACTCGTTTAATCAGAAAGTCAAAGTATAAGAACAACAGTTTGACTTTTAACAATTAACCTATGCTAGAACGAATTAAGGACTGAATTAGAAGCTTACAAAGGTCCTATTGATGCTTAGTTAACACTAGGATGCTGCCTTGTCGTTCAGATTTGCTCCCGAAGTGCCTTGAGAGTTCTTGAGAGTTGAGAGCTCTTTGTTCACAAATGCAAATGCCAAGAAAGTGAAGAATGATCTGATTTAAAGATGAAATCAGAGGTTTGAGAGAGGTTACTGTTACCATAGGCATGCATGAGGTTTTATTGGAGCAAAGGGAGGTGAAAACAGCTGGAATGCACACAAATTCGGACCCAAATCGCTGCTGTTCGCGAAAACCGGAGCTGGGCGCTGGGTCGCGGCCCGCGTAAGGCCTCAGGCGGGCGCCTGGGGTCTGCAGTTCCAAACTTCGCCCATTTGTTGCAGTTTTGGTCCCTGTACTTCGGTTACGACGATTTGGTTATTTATCTTGACCCGTAAACCCTCGAATCTGGTTTTTAAGAACCTTGGGACATTTACCAACATGGTAATGTCCTCGGATAACTTTGCGCTCAACCGAAAAGCCATGAAATTCGACGTTGATGCTTTTAGTCCTTCAAGTACGGTTTTGGCCATAACTTTCTCATACGTTATCGAAACTTCACGAAATTTTTACCACATATTCTAGTGAGTATATTTTAGCATTATAAAGCTTTGGGTCTGCCAAAAGTTCACTCAGAGGTATAAATTCAACATGTTGACACTTTTGGCCCCTATAGTTTGTAATTCCTCACTTTTGGGCATTTTCCGCTTCGTATGATCCATGAACCATCCGTTTAAGGTTATAAACATTATGTGGGGTTATCATAGAGTCTATTTATCCATTGTTGACACTTTGGACCCTTACGTTCCATAGTTTTCACTGTTTGTCACTTTTAGTCCCTCTAAAGTATACTTTCACATACCGGAACCTTATGACACGTGTCAAGACATTATTGGACGAAATTTTTCGAGGTGTTACATCCTCACCCCCTTAAAAGAAATCTCGACCTCGAGATTTACTTAAACAAATGAGGATATTTCTCTTGCATCGTGGATTCCACTTCCCACGTGTATTCGGGACCTCTACGGGCATCCCATTTGACCTTTACAATAGGTATGTGCTTCCTTCGAAGCTTTTTCACCTGTCGATCCTCAATCGACAAAGGTTTTTCCACGAACTTCAAACTTTCGTCTAAGTGTATATCTGTATGCGATATAACCAGTGATTCGTCAGCGAAACACTTCTTCAAATTACAGATGTGGAACACATTATGAATAGCGCTAAGTTCTTCAGGCAAGTTTAACTTGTAAGCGACTGACCCGACACGTTCGACAATCTCGAAAGGTCCTATATATCTCGGGCTTAGCTTGCCTTTCTTTCCAAATCGCATCACACCCTTCCAGGGCGATACTTTAAGCAATACTTTATCACCTACATCGAAGTGAAAGTCTTTGCGCTTAGGATCCGCATAACTTTTCTGCCTATCCCTGGCAGCTTTCAAACGATCGCGAATCTGAACGATCTTGTCCGTCGTTTCAAAAACGATATCTGGTCCTGACAACTGGACATCTCCAACTTCTGTCCAACAAATGGGCGATCTACACTTTCTACCGTATAGGGCCTCAAAAGGCGCAGCTTTTATGCTGGAATGGTAGCTATTGTTGTAGGAGAATTCAATCAGTGGTAGGTTCTTATCCCAACTACCACCTAAGTCGATCGCACATGCACGAAGCATGTCTTCCAAAGTTTGAATAGTACGCTCACTCTGACCATCAGTCTGAGGATGATAAGCAGTACTAAAATTCAAACGAGTGCCCAACGATTGTTGGAAACTCTTCCAAAAATGCGATGTATATCTAGTATCTCTATCGGAGATAATAGATATAGGTATACCATGTAGCGCTACAATCTTATCACCGTATAATTGTGCTAACATATCGGAGCTATACGTCTCCTTGATGGGTAGAAAATGAGCTGACTTAGTCAGTCTATCTACTATGACCCATATGGTATCATTTCCCTTTTTCGTTTTCGACAACTTGGTGATAAAATCCATTGTCACCATTTCCCATTTCCACTTGGGAATTTCAGGTTGCTGAAGCAAACCTGACGGCTTCTGATGCTCAGCCTTGACTTGCGCACAAGTCAAGCATTTAGCTACATGCTCCGCTACTGACTTTTTCAACCCAATCCACCAGTAGTTTGCTTTCAAATCCTGGTACATCTTATCAGCTCCAGGATGAACGGAATATTTAGAGCTGTGGGCTTCCTGGAGGATAACATCCCGAAGTCCTCCATAAACCGGAACCCATATTCGTCCGTTTAGTCGTAGCATTCCATCTTTGTCGTAGGATAACTGCTCCTCAGTTACTCCTAACTTCTCTGCAGGATAGTTAGCTTCCAACACAACTTTCTTCTGTGCAGCTAACACCCTTTCATTCAGATTATTTCTTATTTCAATGCGCTTGGCATTGATTCTGATCGGTTTCACCCTTTCCTTTCTGCTTAAGGCGTCGGCAACTACATTTGCCTTGCCTGGATGGTATCTTATCTCGCAGTCATAATCATTTAAAGTTTCCATCCATCGCCTTTGACGCATGTTCAATTCTTTCTGATTGAACAGGTGTTGAAGACTCTTGTGATCCGAATAAATTATACACTTGGTTCCATACAAGTAATGTCTCCATAGCTTCAAAGCAAATACAACCGCACCCAATTCCAAATCGTGGGTGGTGTAGTTCTTTTCATGCACCTTGAGCTGGCGAGAAGCGTAGGCAATGACTTTGCCTCTCTGTATGAGCACACAGCCCATACCAGTGTGCGATGCATCGCAATATACTATGAAATCTTCTATGCCATCGGGTAGTGTCAACACTGGCGCGTTGCTCAGCTTCTTCTTCAGGATATCGAAGGATTCCTGCTGCTTAGGGCCCCAATCGAACTTAATCTTCTTACGAGTCAACGAAGTTAGGGGCGCAGCAATTCTTGAAAAGTTCTCGATAAATCGCCTATAATATCCTGCCAATCCGAGGAAACTGCGAATCTTGGTAGGAGTCTTCGGCTCCTGCCAGTTCATAACTGCTTCTACTTTAGCGGGATCTACTTGGATACCACGCTCGCTTACTACATGTCCAAGAAATTGGACTTCTCGAAGCCAAAATTCACACTTCGAAAATTTGGCATAAAGCTTCTCCTGATGCAGAAGTTTGAGAATACAACGAAGGTGTTTCTCATGGTCAGCTTGGCTCTTCGAGTAGATAAGGATGTCGTCAATAAAGACGATAACGAATTTATCTAAATAGGGTTTGCAGACACGATTCATGAGATCCATGAATGCGGCTGGTGCGTTGGTGAGCCCAAACGGCATCACTAGGAACTCGTAATGTCCATAACGAGTCCTAAACGCGGTCTTGTGCACATCTTCGTCCTTGACCTTTAGCTGATGATAACCTGACCTCAGATCAATCTTGGAGAAATAGCTTGCTCCTTGCAACTGATCGAACAGATCGTCGATCCTGGGTAACGGATACCTATTCTTGATAGTGACCTTGTTAAGCTCACGGTAATCGATGCACAGACGCATCGATCCATCCTTCTTTTTAACAAACAAGATTGGCGCTCCCCAAGGAGACGAGCTAGGTCTAATAAAACCTTTAGCTAATAGGTCATCCAACTGCGTCCTCAACTCCTTCATCTCCGTTGGTGCCAATCTATATGGTGCTCTTGCTACAGGCGCAGCGCCTGGAATGATGTCTATCCGAAACTCCACTTGCCTATCTGGTGGCAAACCGGGTAGTTCTTCAGGGAATACCTCAGGATATTCCAAGATAACAGGGATATCTTCAATCTTCGGTTTCGGCTCATCAATGGTAACTTGTGCCATATAAATGACACATCCTTTCTGCATGCACCTGGATGCCTTGAGCATGGACACTTGCTCAGGCAGTCCATGTTGGGTATCTCCTTGAATAGTAAGTGACTCACCAGACGGAGTCTTAACTATTACTTGCTTTCTATTGCACAGAATCTGGGCTTGGTTACTCGACAACCAATCCATGCCTATCACTATGTCGAATCCAGCTAGCTTAAAGGGAAGCAAGGATAACGGGAAAGAATGATTCCTAATGGATATAACACATCCATCTAGAACAGTCGAGGCGGTTTCTATGGTTCCATCGGCTAATTCCACCTCATATTTCACACTTAGGGTCCTAACAGGAAGGTTTAACAATTTACAAAACTTATCATCTACAAATGACTTATCAGCTCCTGAATCAAACAAGACTCTAGCAAAAACATCATTTACAAGAAACGTACCTGTAATGACGTTGTCATCAAGAACCGCTTCCTTGGCGTCCATTCTGAAGACTCTCGCATTAGTCTTCTTCCCGTCGTCAGCTTTCTTTGCATTCTTTGGGCAATTCGGCCGGATATGCCCTTTCTCGTTGCAACCAAAACAAGTTGCATCCTTCATCTTCTTGCAATCTAAGGCTTTATGATCTGTGGACTTGTAGATTCCACATCGCCTTTCTTGAGACTGGGATTTCGCTTCCAAACGACATTTCCCAAAATGGTGCCTCTTGCAGTTCTTGCATCTGGGTTTTTCACCTGACTGATCTCCTTTCTTGAACCCCGACCCTTTCTTATGGTCGTTGTTTCCTCTGTGTCGTTTCTCAGATCTTCGTGAGGTGTCATCCTCACGCTTTCTCTTGTTTTCCTCTGAGCTCTTCATAGCTCTCAATCTGACTACATCTTGAGTGAGGGAGAGGGATAGATCAGCTACGGATCTAAATGTCGTAGGCCTTGAAGCCTTGACGCTTGCCTTTATCTCCGGTGCCAGACCCCCAATAAATCGAGCAATCCTTCGCGGTTCCGGGGTCACCAGATAAGGCACTAACCGAGATAAAGTGTTGAACGTAGTAAGATACGCTTGACAATCGAGGTTCTTCATAACCAGAGATACGAAATCCGATTCAATTCTTTCGACCTCATGCTGCGGGCAGAAATTCTCCTTGATCAGGGCCACAAACTGTTCCCATGACAAACCGTACAGTGTGGCCTTACCGGCAGCTTGTAGGAGTGACTTCCACCATGCTAACGCATCTCCCTTGAACGACTGGGACACGTACTTCACGACGTCCCTATCAGCACACCCGCTGATATCAACCACAGTATCCATCTCATCCAGCCATGTCATGCAGTCAACTGCTCCTTTTTCCCCAGTAAAATCTCTGGGTTTGCAAGATACGAAATATTTGTACGTACAGGACTTGCTGTGCGTATCATGCTTCAGCTTGACTTCTTGCTTAGGAATACTGCTGTGGTTGGAGGAGTGATTATCCTCCTCATCCTTCTTCGGCTCACTCTTTTTAGAGGGTGGCTTACTATGAGCCTCAGAATGAGTCTTGGGCTTTACGTGCGATACTGTTCGGGTCCTACTCCGAGTACCGCTAGATTCTCTGAATTGCCTATCCATAGCTTTGGCAACAACGTTATCTATCAGTGCTTGCAATTCTTCACCAGTGACGTGAATCCTGGTATTATCTGGGTGTTCTCCAGAATGACTGTTGGTCTCCTCCGATTTGGCCATGTAGCTTTAAGGTACATAAAAGGACAAGGTCTATTTAGAAACCTAACAGTATTATCGTTCTAGACGATTTATTAACTATGGTATTAATAACCATAATAGTTAATTTAATTAATTTCATTCAAGGCTTTTATTAGCAACTATAATATGGAATGAAATATATATATTGGCACAATAGGCCTAGTCACTTCGGACAACTTACTAAATTATAAATTTGGAAAAAAATTTTTTATAGGACTAGCATTGTATAATTACACAAATAATCCTTTACTAGGCAAGGAGTCATAAACCACAACTGCCACTATATGACATAGTCATAACCCGTAGGTATCAAGTCATTACCAGACTTGTATACAGATATAATCTGTAGATAATTTATTAAAAAGGGTGGCTTGTGTGATTCTACAGATCACGTTTAGCCAGGAACGTTAACATGTTTACAGATGTTAACAGAGATTTGAATCCTTTCAACCAGGTTTTACCATATTGGCTAGGCCTGTAAATAAGGCATTCAAGCTAGGTTCTACCTTACTAAGATTCTTATTAAAATGGCAAGTCAAATAAAAATTGATATTTTCCATTTATTTTAATATTATTTTCATGCACATAAATAAAATGAGAAATTCAAATTAACCATTACAAATTTTAAATAAAGTAACTAGTACATCTTTGCCCTAAACGGGACTTTAATTCAAATAACATGAATAACATGCCCGCGCAGGGGCTAAACAAATAACAACAACAACAAATAAAATAAAACAAACCCACGCAGGGGTTAACAGAACAACATACCCACGCAGGGGTAGAATAAGAGAAATATACCCACACAGGGGTAGAATACAGGAATAAATGTCCACGCAGGGACATGAGTAAAAGAGCTAACAACAAAGGATTTAATAATCCTTCTTACTCTTACCCTTAATCAAGTCAACCATCTTCTTGAACATACCGCGGTTGTGTCGGCGATCATTTTGCAATTCCCGTCGCACGTCGTGTATCCCTTGCAGGATTTCTTGGACTTGCGGTGGCGACATCATCGGCGCCGGCGGCGGTGGCTGATACTGCTGTGGCTGTGGAGGCTGCGGCTGCTGGTATCCCTGTGGTGGGAATCCAAAAGCTGATTGTCCCGTAGCCCATGGACCTCCAAATGTACTCTCCTGATTGAGAGGGTTGTAGCCTGAAGCTAACCAGTAGGGATCTCCCGTATAATCATAACCGGGAGGAAAAGTCGGCTCGAAAGGGTTGAACTGTGCTGCGCTAGCATACGCAGGGATGGGCTCTCCAAAGTTCTGCGGCGGTAGTGGCGCAATAGTCGCAGAAGTAACCTCTGATACGGGATGCTGAGACTCTCTCATCTCTGACTCCTCGTGGAGCGACGAGTAGCAGCCGCTACCTGAATGTCGAGGGGTGGCAATGCGAATCCCTCCTCGCGTAGACATACGCGCGTTCCTCCTTGGCCTCTGAGGCGGAGGAGGCAAAACCGGTGGTGGTGGTGGCGACGGGGTGACCACGTCGCGCCAGAAGGCCTCTGATGGGTCCTGCTGCAAAGGCGGCTGCTGAAGCTGCTGCTGCTGAGAGTGGTGCTGCGAATGCACGGGAGAACCGTGATAAGACTGGTGCATGGGAGAGTTGTGCTGGCTGGGGGTGTAAAACCAATCATGTTATTTAAACCTCTCCTCGTAGCTGTCAACACCATTGAATGGTGATCCCCTGTATGGTGACCCATCCGATATCTCAATGGGATGGTTAGGCGTGCCGGACGGTGGTAGGGAAGGGTCAGTGTCCTCGTCAACCTCCATCTCGTTTCCACCAGAGAAGTGGTCTTCAGGTCCTAGTGGGTTATGACCCACTGGCTCCTCCAAGTAAGCATCAGGGTTGTATAGGCCCTGATAAGCTGGTGCTGGGTAGTGGTGAGGTGACTGGTGTAATGGAATGAAAGATCCATGGGAGTCGTGGGGCCCAAATGAGTGGGGTAGGGATGGTGAGGTGCTCAAGGATACCGAGTGCCTGGCTGGCTCGGCGAATGATCTCCAAAGATCATGGGCTGCAGTGTTGTGCGAAGCTGATGGGGCTCGCCTGTGTGAGGGTCCTGCCTCGTGGTCATGTGATGTGGCGAATCCTCCTCGTCCTCACATACGTGGCGGCATGATGAACCTGTCAAAAATTAAACAAGTTGCACAACAAAATATATCAGACAAAGCTAATAATAAAAATAAAGATAAAATAAACGAAATGTCGAACATTTCCTAAGTTCTTTGTCTAGACTCGAAAATCGAGGATTGTGCAATTGTGTAACTGAGATTAAACACAAAGGACTAGTGTTTAATTCACTCAGCGTTGGCTCTGATACCAACCTGTCACACCCCGATTTCCACGTGTCACCGGTGGGCCCGGTGTGGGGTACAGTGACGTAGTTGGCATCGTCATAGACAAACAACACAATATAATAATGCACAGCGGAAGCAGAATAGATACATTTCAACTTTAATTAAAATGACATACTAAACATCATAAGTAGTTAAAACGGATCCACAAGCTGATCAAATAAAAATAAGATAAAATTGTTCAACAGTTATTTGTCGTCCGAGCTTGCGAGACTATAGTGGACGCTCTTAGGAAACAGCCAGCCTATTTCGTATAGTACCTGCACTTAACCTTTTGGGAAAAATACGTCAGTTTACACTGGTAAATACAAATCGACTGACTCATTTTGAAAATGATTGAAAATTGATTTAAATGCACAAGGCATAAATATTTTTATTAACTTGGGATATTTATGCAATATAAACTTGTGAACGATTTACATGTACCCGTACTTATGGTGGCCCGGGATCTGCTGTCCGGGCTAAAGGTTAAATGACACACCACATTAAAGAGTTATACACGCCGGGTGTACGCCTACACCCCGTGCTCTGGTCGTGGCCATCTCGTAAGATAATGCCAAGGATATCCGGGACACGGTCAATAACCCCCCAAAGCCTAAAGTAAGACAAGACTGTTTAAACGAGTCGCACAAGCTATTCAAGACTGTACACCCATAAGGTGCAGGACTTGTGTGCCCGATCAAGCGGTATTTTAAATACCGTACCCCAAGCCCGTATAGGGAAAATAAGTCAAAATGTATTTACCTGAGCAAGTATGAATCACAAACAGTAAGTGTCGGTAGCTTTTACTGGGCCTCCTAATCTGGAACAAAGGTTTATAATTAACCTATTAGATTCCTAACGGGTCTTTTATTTAAGCCTAAGCTTTGACCGGTTAGTTTTAAGGATGATACGGTACAAGCGCACGATTAAGCGAAAGACCGGATAGAATGTGATTTAGACCCGAAAAGTTTGAATACTTGTATAATATGGGTATACTAAATACATTCTGGATTTTGAGACAAAAATGATAACGTTTGACCCGTTTCGGTCAATTTACGCAAACTAGTTACGTAAACCGAACCGAACGCGAAAAGGGCGTTACGGGTAGCCAAAAGAGTCAAATGCAAGTTCCCTGTAATAATATGCTTTAAATATGATATAACATCAGTAAGTTATGTTCTATATTGCCCGGAATAATTTTAAACTCAATTTATGCCTTAGAAGGGCATTTTGGTCACTTAAAAGATTATAAAAGAGTCAAATTAGAAATCTGAGTTTCGGGTCTGGTTTATACAGTAAATATACTTCATTTAACATATTATAACAGTAGGGTATGACCCATATACCAAACTTAACATTTAAAATCAAACTATGCACCGTAGGGGTATTTTACTAATTTCACAAGGGCTAAAAATGCCAAAACTGGAAATCTGGGTTCATATACTTATACTTACTGTTATTATATGAAATTATACTAAATACATCAGTAGGTATGAGTCTTATGTGTTTAAAATGAGTATAACGCTTACTATGCGTTAAAAACGCTTAAAATACGATTTAGAGGCGTTTCCGGGTTCTCAAAAGAAAACTGAGATTTTTATATTTCCAGAATACTTAAAATAATTTATTTAACATATAAAATCAGTAGAAAAAGGTTTCGGGTCAAAAGAATGTATAAAACTCATTTTATGGCTTAAACGGTCAAAACCGGCATCAACCGAATCGACTTAGCGATCTATGATCCGATCAGCCAAAAATTAAATAAAAATCATCAAAATTCCCAAAATAATATATAACATCAGCGGGTAAAAAGTTTTGTATCAAAACGTGGCCTGAAATGGGTTATATGCGAAATACGCCGTTTGTTAAACATAAAGCTTTATTTTTACGCTATTGGCCATAAGTCAAAATCTGGACCACCAACTGATCCGAAATTTTCGGTGCAAGTTCATATATTAGAAATAAAGATTTCTACTCTTTCACTTTTCCAAAAATCACGTTTTATATCAAAAAGGACAAAATAGTCAACTTTTAAGCATAATCGGAAACATGCGAATGAATCGGCTAAACATAGACTCAAGCAATAAAAATTCCAGAGAGTTTTACCAAAATAAAAATAGTTAAAAATACTCTCCAATACAGATCTCAAACATGCATGTACGGATCCGAATCGATAGTCTACGAAAAAGTCGTTTTACAAGACTTTCGGTTCCGATTCGTATTTATACTATAGATTGTCGAGTTGATTATGATAAAACACATTCTTACATATATTATAAGTTATTTATGATGATCAAACAGATTGCATGTCCTCTACATTACCATTTAAGCTATTTTTCACAAAAACAACTTCTGTTGACTTTTTAGAAACAAGTTTGACTCGACAATTAGCATGCATAAAGTGGGAATCAGTGAATACCCTTTTGAGGGTTTGTTTCCCACATAAATACCAACATATATGTGGTTTCAATTTGAGAAATGACTGAGTAAAACTCGTTTAATCAGAAAGTCAAAGTATAAGAACAACAGTTTGACTTTTAACAATTAACCTATGCTAGAACGAATTAAGGACTGAATTAGAAGCTTACAAAGGTCCTATTGATGCTTAGTTAACACTAGGATGCTGCCTTGTCGTTCAGATTTGCTCCCGAAGTGCCTTGAGAGTTCTTGAGAGTTGAGAGCTCTTTGTTCACAAATGCAAATGCCAAGAAAGTGAAGAATGATCTGATTTAAAGATGAAATCAGAGGTTTGAGAGAGGTTACTGTTACCATAGGCATGCATGAGGTTTTATTGGAGCAAAGGGAGGTGAAAACAGCTGGAATGCACACAAATTCGGACCCAAATCGCTGCTGTTCGCGAAAACCGGAGCTGGGCGCTGGGTCGCGGCCCGCGTAAGGCCTCAGGCGGGCGCCTGGGGTCTGCAGTTCCAAACTTCGCCCATTTGTTGCAGTTTTGGTCCCTGTACTTCGGTTACGACGATTTGGTTATTTATCTTGACCCGTAAACCCTCGAATCTGGTTTTTAAGAACCTTGGGACATTTACCAACATGGTAATGTCCTCGGATAACTTTGCGCTCAACCAAAAAGCCATGAAATTCGACGTTGATGCTTTTAGTCCTTCAAGTACGGTTTTGGCCATAACTTTCTCATACGTTATCGAAACTTCACGAAATTTTTACCACATATTCTAGTGAGTATATTTTAGCATTATAAAGCTTTGGGTCTGCCAAAAGTTCACTCAGAGGTATAAATTCAACATGTTGACACTTTTGGCCCCTATAGTTTGTAATTCCTCACTTTTGGGCATTTTCCGCTTCGTATGATCCATGAACCATCCGTTTAAGGTTATAAACATTATGTGGGGTTATCATAGAGTCTATTTATCCATTGTTGACACTTTGGACCCTTACGTTCCATAGTTTTCACTGTTTGTCACTTTTAGTCCCTCTAAAGTATACTTTCACATACCGGAACCTTATGACACGTGTCAAGACATTATTGGACGAAATTTTTCGAGGTGTTACATATTACGATAAAATACGCTAAAATACGTCGAAATGCGTTAAAATACGCCGAAATACGTAAAAATAACCTAAAATAAGTTAAAATAAGCTAAAATACGTTAGAATACGCTCAAATACGTCAAAAACACTACAAAATACGCAACAATATGTTAGAATACGTCAAAATAGTCAAAAATACGTCAAAATACGCGACTAATGATATTTCCACACTCGTATACATATAACACGGCACTATACAATACAAGTGGATTTCAAACAAAACTGTACATAATCATAGAATACGATAATCGCATGTAACCGAATGTCACCGAAACGACGTATGTTGAAGGTATACGTCATAAAATGACAAAATATGCGAAAGTTCGTCAAAAAATGACACGTATACGCGTCGAACCGAAGAAAACATGGTAAAACTAAATTCCAAATTATGCCATATACAATCGTATAGGCCTATGTTGTATCGTATATCGGCTTAATACGCATCATATAGGCCTATACGATGCGTATTAACTTTGAATTTTCTCAAAAATACCCCTGAATTTGTCAAAAAAACAGGGTTATTTCAGTAATTTCATCTATTAATACGCATCGTATAGGTCTATACGATGCGTATTAAACTATGAATTTCTCAATTGAAGGTGTCAATTTAATTTGTAAAGTACTTCGTGTGTTGCAGTTTGGAAGATGAACGAATAGAGATCTGAATAAGTTTCTGGAATTGGAGAACCGTTGTTACCAACAAATGTTTCCTAGATGTTTGAAGACCAATAAATGTCCAAAGTAATGCAATGATTCCTCTCACTTGAATCGTCTCGGAAGTACTGAACAACCGAGATAACAGCTCCGGTTTCATCACTTGAATCGTCTCGGAAGTACTGAACAACCGAGATAACAACTCTGGTTTCATAACTTGAATCGTCTCGGAAGTACTGAACAACCGAGATAACAGCTCCGGTTTCATCACTTGAATCGTCTCGGAAGTACTGAACAACTGAGATAACAGCTCTGGTTTCATCAGCTGCATCGTTTACCGTGGAATGCATCCTTATTTCTGTAAATCGCACAAACAAGCATGCCTTGAATGAGTCTAGAACACTCGTAATCCTTAACCAACTTTGAAACCAGACAGAATCTATGAAGAAACTGTTCGTTTGCAAATTCAATCTTTATTGCTTCATTAAAATTAACAAACGATTGCGTCTTTCAAACTCAACGGAGATAGCATCGTTTTCCTTCTCCGTCTTTCAAACTCAACGAAGATAGATACTTTGAAGAGACAATCTAGAGGGTCAAAACGCACAAAAGTGGCCCGTCGAGTGGGCATCAGGAAAGAAGCATATAAAGAACATTTAATAGTTAGAGAATATATAGACTTTAAAAGTTAAACATATTTTATTAGCTATTATACCTCGTTTAATAGCAAGATAAGAAGGATGAGATATCGGCAGTTAGCTAGAAGAAGTTTCTCTCGATCATTTAACACGTGTGATCCAGAGGTCGGTCTCGGGTGGGCATAAGATCCCTGGGCCCTATTGTCGGATCTGTGACTCCATGGAAAATGTGATTAAGGTAAGCGTGCCGTAAAGTTGCACCTGTTAACAATGTCTTGTTGATTAGTTTCACTCGATTATTCAACACGTGTGATCCAGAGGTCGGTCTCGGGTGGGCATAAGATCCGTGGGCCCTATCGTCGGATCTGTGACTCCATGGAAAATGTGATTAAGGTAAGCGTGCCATAAAGTTGCACCTGTTAACAATGTCCTGTTAATTGTTTCAGATGACATGCTAGGTATCAAAGATGAACACTTTCTTCTTTTGTTCTTCAATCTTTGTTAGTTGTTAATGTTTTTTTTTTCTACTTTTAGAAAGGTTTGATCACCTCACGACTGTAATAAAACGGAACATAATCCCAGATTGTCTAGAGAATCGCTTTTATCATGTGTCATATGTTGGACGAAATATATGGATGGATAGAAAAAGGAGAAAATACGGAACGACAAGGGTGCTGGTCTTTTCTCCCACTGTGCAAACTTGAAGAATCTCACCATAACACATTGTAGACTGGTGGGCTTGAAGATCCGTGGGCCCTATTGTCAGATCTGTGACTCCATGGAAGATGTGATTAAAAGCGCTTCTTTAGACAATTTGGGATTATGTTCCGTTTTAGGGTTTCTTCATCACCTATAACAATGTCGATAAACGTTGATTGGAACACGCCGCTTAAATCTCAGTTATGTATCATTGCATTATGACAATACTGACAGGGGTGCTGGTCTTTTCTCCCACTGTGCAAACTTGAAAAATCTCACCATAACACATTGTAGATTGTGTGCTTGAATGGTTTTAATATATTTTATCTTGGACTATCTAGTCTAATACTTGAAAATGGATATGATCGTATAAAGATCTTTATCTATCATGTCATCGACCAACTGCTCGAAATCCCTTTTGTTTCTCGGGTTCGCATTCGACACAACACACCAAAAAATAAACTTAAAAAATTCAGTGCCTTGATACGCATCGTATAAGCCTATACGATGCGTATCAAGCCCGCCGCCAGTCATAACCTGCACATGTCAGTCTCCAATGTCTTTTACTTTATTTCAATACGCATCGTATGGGCCTATACGATGCGTATTGAATTGGAAAATGTACGGATAGACAGAGGGGTGTGCCATTAGAAACCTCTAATAAAAATGTTTTAGATTTAAAATTTTTCCCCTTGATAAAATAACATGTCATTTCTATAAATTAATGCTCATTCCATCTCCTTCACTACATCCAACGTCCTCCACCATGGAACCACCATGGCTAGACGATCTCTCCGACGACCTTCAAAGCCTCAGCTTCAACTCCTCCTCCACCACCACCACAACCACCACCACCACCGACATCAACCGCAGCACCAGCTCCTCATCCGAAACCAACTGGACCACCACCACCACCACCAAACCCCAACTCTCCTTCTCCGACCTCCGTTTCCTCCACCGCCTTGGCTCCGGCGACATTGGCTCCGTCTACCTCGCCACACTCAAATCCTCCGCTGCCACTACCACCACCACCGCCGGTGCAGCCTTATTTGCCGCCAAAATTATGGATAAGAAAGAAATTGCTAGCCGGAACAAAGAAGGAAGAGCAAAGGCAGAAAAGAAGATTTTAGAAACATTGGATCATCCGTTTTTACCGACGCTTTATGCGTCGTTGGAGTCGACGAACTGGTCGTGTTTGTTGACGGAGTTTTGCCCCGGTGGGGATCTTCACATTCTCCGGCAACGTCAGCCGTGTAAACGCTTCACGGAATCTGCCGTAAGGTGCGCACGTTAGTACTTTTTTTTAATTATGTGCATGTGTTGTTCCTATATTGTTGTTGATTGGTACGGTAATGAATTGATCCTCATCATATCACATTGTGTGTTCATAGCATGTGCTTGGTGGGGCCCACATTCTTACTTTGACATGTATTTTTCCAAGTGATAGTTTAGTTTCTGATTAGTCGTTCATTAATCGCTACTCGCTAGTCTTAGGTTTACCAGGTAATTTTTATTTAATCTGTTAATTAATCAGTAGACGGTCAACAGTGGTCAAATCCAGTTTTAGTTGGCCAAAAATTAGTGGTAGTCTAGCGATTCCAGCCAAGTTTAGGCAAGATTTTTGACCGAAACCTGTAAATTCCGCCAATTATTCTTATCTACTTGAAAATATAGGTCGAATAAGGTGTTAACACATGTCTACTTAATAAAATACATAAAAAATGTGCATATATACATATAAAATTGAAAATTAATCTCAATACGATTAATCGCTAGTCAGTACCTCACCGGTTGACTAGCGCTAACGATTTTTATAACCTTGGTTTTTCATTAAACAGTCATTTCGGTTTTACGTCAATTGACCATTTGAGTTTGAGAGGTGGCGTAGCATTAGTAGGACCCTTTAAGTTTTGATCACCCTAATTATGAAAATTGAAATTTTATTGTACCCTCCTAGTCCAAAAGTTAAAAATGTAGGTCTTCTGGTAATAAACCGTTTGATTATTTTTTCATAAATGTAATAAACTGGGTGCGTTAATTGAAGATCAATAAATACTAGTTTTTTATATCGCGCGTTGCGACAAAACCGAGCAAATGATTATGTAAAACAAACCTGATTTGAAAATAAAGCATGTTGTTTAGAAAGTCAAACCATTAGAACGATTTAGTTTATCATCGTACCGATTTATGAAATCAAATAAATACTTTATTTTGAGTATAATCTCGTTTTAACAAAACTTTTAACGTAATGTCAAGGAAAGAAATCAAACACAACTACGTACTTAAGTGTTTAGAAAAAAGTTATAAACGTAACTTATTAAAGAAGTATCAAATTAATCGATAAATTAATATATGTTTAAAAAAAGGAAAATATGTTATTAAAAGTAAATATAATAGTAAACTATTATAATATGTTAAATAATAAAATAATAAAAACCTATATATTATTATAAAAATAAAGTTACTATTCATTATATCTCGAAATCAATATATATAATATAATAATATAATATATATAATAATAGCACTGAAAGAGAAAAATAAAGTGGTTAAGAAAATCTAATGTATCATATTAAAATAACTAAAAATATTTTGTTGTGGATTAGTTCAAAGTTATTATTTATTCTGTTTATGATAATTTGCATGATTTGCTTAAAACAGAAAACCAAATACTAAAATACATGTTATCACCGGCAATTACCCTTTTGTTTTTTTCCTTTTAACATTTACCGTTTGGTTTTGTCAGATGTAGATGTAGGTTGCAGACTGAAAAAAAAAGTACAAGTTTTTAATGCATTTGTACAGTAACCTAAAGTAAAATTTGAAATCTTCTAACAATTGTTTTTAAAAAATATTCTTAATATAAAAGAAACAATTTTTTTTAGTAAACTCCTACACCCATTAAATCTACTCTTTAAAATTTATTCGTTCTTGTTTTTCAATTTTAAACATACTAACCGCTACCTCGACCCCTCCTTGTGTCATCTCCGTCTCGTTAGGGTAAGACCGCCACGATTTGAGCCACGTAGCGATATTGCTATGGTCTGTTGCCCGCTGTTCGGGTTGTATAATTTTTTGGAAATTATAAAACCTTATGAAAAGTTTTATACTTGTTATTCATTAATATATATTTTAATTTTAATTTTTATATTGTTTTGGGCATAAGAATTATAGATCCTGGAAACTAATAATAGGGACTTAGTGGGCCTTCTAGGGCCCATGGGACATGATGCTATACGGTCGAGCCCATGTGAAATCCATCACAAGTCAAAGCAGCGTGAGCCTCAATTCATGCCACGTGTGTCATTGTTTGTGGATCATCCACAAGATCCGGAAGTCAGTCACCGGTGACAGCTAAGCTCTTTTTTTTAAGTGCTTGTAGACCAGGTGATTGGGTTTTCGCATCGACTTTAGTGGTATACGAGAGACCCGGGTACAAAACCAGCAGACCCTCTATTTTGGGCTTGGTGATGTACCAGGTACATCATGGCCCTCAATCCACGCATTGATAGAACATCACTAAAAATAGATATCATAGGCATTTAATTCTCACTGTGGCCCGTTTTAGGAGGAAACCACTAGAAGTATTAGTGTTAATATGTAACATGATACGAATCTAATATAAAATTTACTATGTGTAGATTTAACATATTATTTGTGGAAATTTACTACGTGTAGATTTAAGTATTTAACATGAAAATTTGTGAGTATGTGCTTAGCTTAAATGATTTCGGATTGAAGTTGTGAACATATTAGCTAAATAGGTCGGTTCGAGTTAATAGCTAGCATGTTCATGGGTTGTCGTTGTTTATTTATATAAGTTTATATAAAAAGTATGTTATGTCACACAGGGGAGGAGCTTAGAGGAGGCCGGACCGGGCCTCGGCCTGTGCGGTTTATTCGCCCAGTAGTGTTAAATTTCAGGTTTTCGGGAATTTTTTTAAATGTGTATTGGTTCGGCCCAGGCTGATTTTATCTCCAAAAAACATCGACCCATGCTGAGTTTTAGGTCAAGATCCACCACTGATGTCACACATTTAAAAGTTTAAATAAATATATGGTAGGTTTGTAGTTTAAAGACAACACTTTTACTGACATTGTTGTTTTAAGCTTCGACTTTATAATTATGCAACAATAATATTCAAAAGAAAAAATGTGTTAAACCAGTCGTTATCGTGTTAACTCGGGAATACATGAGGTCATGAGTGATGTACGTGTTTGTGTCTTAACAACATTCTTTGACTCGTAAAAATTTTTCTAAATCGACTTGGTAACCCTTAAACACTACCCTTTTAGCACCCATAGTTTGAATTCTTTCATGTTTGTAAAAATATATGTTATATATATTATAAGTTTATTAAGATAAGCTTTGTGATTTTCTCATTTCTAAAGTAGGATGATTCTTTATCACCTTTTACTAATTGAAATGATTTACATGTAATTACTTTTGAAACTTATTTAACTAAATTTTGTTGGTAGGAAGTAATGAGATGATATTAGGTAGGGCAAGTGGAGGAATAATTGTCAAAATTATGCATGCAATAATTAGTTATTTTAAGTAATGATGAAAAGAAAACCCCCAAAGAAGAAAACTTGTCCTTACAAAAGACAAAAACAGTCACTAAATTCTACTAACTACCATTACTTTGGTCCCCTACCAAAAGTACACATATTTCTTTAGCATTTGGTAACCAAACATTATCTTGTTTTTCTATTATTAGCAACACTTATCATATTTTCACATGTTTTCAGGTTCTATGCATCCGAGGTGGTTGTAGCTCTGGAGTATCTCCATATGTTGGGAATCGTGTACCGAGATCTCAAGCCCGAAAACGTTTTGGTCCGATCGGATGGTCACATTATGTTAACCGACTTCGATCTTTCGTTGAAATGCGACCTCTCTACGTGTACTCCGGCTCAAGTTTTCCCTAATCGCGACGACCAAAACCCGACACTATCAACCGATCATCGACCCGTTGACCCACCCAAATTCGCCTCGTCTTCATGCATTCTTCCCCATTGCATTGTCCCGTCTGTCTCGTGCTTCCACCTTAAGCGGAAGCGGAAGAAGAAGCCCGCGAACCATGGTGGGCCCGAGTTCGTGGCGGAGCCGGTGGACGTCCGATCAATGTCGTTTGTTGGGACCCACGAGTATTTAGCACCCGAAATTGTATCGGGTGAGGGACATGGTAGCGCGGTTGATTGGTGGACACTAGGAATATTTATGTTTGAACTATTTTATGGTGTGACACCTTTTAAGGGGATAGATAATGAGCTAACACTAGCTAATATTGTGGCTCGGGCTCTCGAGTTCCCTAAAGAGCCCGCGGTTCCAGTTGCGGCTCGAGACCTAATATCTCAATTGTTGGTTAAGGACCCGGATGGGCGAATGGGGTCTACAATGGGTGCATCGGCGATCAAGCACCACCTGTTTTTCCATGGGGTCAATTGGGCGCTCTTGAGATGTGAAAAGCCGCCGTTTGTACCGCCACCGTATCGCCACCGCGAAGTGGCGGAGGACGATGGTTGTCCCGGTACTCCGGTGGAATACTATTAGCATGGAATCAAGAATTATATAATTTGTGGATGTATTTTGATGTCACCAAATTGGCAAATTTTGATTTTAGGAACCATGGAATTGGATTAAACTTTGTACTTTGGGCCGGGTTGTATATCTCATATGTACGTAAGCAGTGGCGGATCTAGGATTCGCTCCAAGCGGTAACATTTTATAAATAAGCGGTAACAAAATCGAAAAAAACGTCAAATTTTTCCAAAATTTACACTAATTTTACACTACTGCCGGAGCACCAAGTGGTAGCGGCCGTTACTCTTATGTCTACATAGGTCCGCCCCTGTACATAAGTTCAAACTTAAAAATATATATATATGTATCAACTGGGTTCTATATTAAGGTGGGTTTTGTTGGTTAAAGTTATTTGCCTTTTTATTTCCAACTAGTATTTAGATCCGTTCGCGTTATGGTGCGTCTCCCAAAACTGTGAGACCTGACTCAAAAATAAGACATGTCGTTAAGAAACGTTACGCTCACACAAGTTAAAAAGTGAATAGACAAACATTAAGATTATTCAACCTCTTTGACCTAATATGAACATACATTATACTTGCAAAGAACTTATAAACACGCATACGAAAATGTAAGTCAATACGTAACTTTCAAAGCACATACCAAATTTCCAGCTAAATAATAGTGTATCTTAACATTCAATAAGACCTAACCTATACCATCTTTTTACTCTTACAAGTTACAATGCGTCCTCTTTTTTAACAAAATCTAAGAACCTCAACCGAGTTTTTGTGTACCATCACTATATCCCCGATGGGGTTTGTGTAAAACCAACAAAAGCTAGCTTCTGGTACACATGAATTCGGCTGGAGATCTTAAATTCCATGTTGTGTTGCACCTACCCAACCTATTGTTCCTGCTAAACGTGTTGCTCCTGCTATGCCTGCTCGCACTTTTCATCCTTTTGGTACATGCTTAGAATGTGGTGATCCAAACGATTTTCGAAATCAATGCCCTATGCCCGTTAATGCAAATCTAGCTCGTGGGTGTGCTTTTAATATCAATGCGATCGAAGCCCAAGCAAACATTAATGAAGAGAACGGACAGTAACTTCCAGCTTATTACAACTATGATTTATCTTTTCCTTGTAATCATACATTTATTTAATCAATAAAATGTTCGAGAATCTTCTTCATTACAGTTACATCTATTCATTTCATAGTGAAGAGTTCAAATAAGAAGAAACTTTTTTGTAAGAAAAAAAAATTCAACCAATAAGAATGTTTCATTTTATTTCATTTAATATAAGTATTTAATGTTACTATAAGGGTAATATGGTAAACCTACAAAGATAATTAATTAGTAGTATTCCTCTTTAATAGCTAACTATATTAAAATTTGTAACTTATCTTCAAAATATATATTTTTTCAAAAAAAAAAATAATAATTTAGAGTGTAGGATAAATTACAATGTGTATATGATAAATTATAGGTTGTGTAGGGTAATTTTCGAAAGGTGTAGGGTAACTTTTGATGTGTGTAGTCAAAAAACATTAGTGTGAAATATGATAGTTTTTATGACTAATTAATTAGTCAAAGATGATAATAAATAAGATAAGTGAAAAAGTATTTAATATTTTACAATTGTATTTTTTGTTCTTTTTCTTCTCAATTAAATTTTCTTCTCAAATTAACATTCCCTCATTTCATATACATACATAAATATATCTATTTATGAATTGTAAATAAAAGAATTAATTAAGTTTCCATGGCTTTAAAGAAAGAATTAATTAAGTTTCCATGGCTTCTATATATTTTGAGAACTACCTCTCTTGCTTTAGCGGTTCGAGAGTGATGTTATAAATAAGATATTTAGCAGGAACCCATTTACACCAATTCACAACATAGTTAATTTATCCCGTATTATGTATCTTATTTAAAACAATAGATACAAATATTTACACGAATCCATTGTTTAATTAATCCCCCTATGACAACAAAGAGTTATTATATACATAAACAAAAACAAATAGACATCATACAAGTCAAAAGTGACACTAAAACATCAACATTGCTCCCTTCACTTGTATCCATCTCCTTGGTTTTCCTTGTTTACATCAAGAGTAAATTACAAAACTCGTCCTTTATGTATGTCACTTATTACAAAGTGTGTCCTTTTTTTTTAAAAGTACAAAAAACGTACTCGATGTTTGCAGATCATTACATGTTACGTCCTTTAGCCCTAACACAGTTAGTTTTTATGGTTAAATATGACCAAATGAACCACACATGAGGGTGTTTTGGTCATTTTACCCTTTATCAATATTATATGTATACACATTTCTCTCTGTCTCTTTCTCTCTCTTACGAGTTCCCTATCGCCACACATCAACCACCACCGCCCTACCAACCACCACCACCACCTTTCTCACTTCTTTCTAAATCAGAAAGACCCATCACTCTGGTTTGCTCAATCCTGTTGAGCAATCGAGCTTTCCTGTTGCCCACATATTCCCCATTTAATCAACTTTTTAAACAGCTCATTGCTACAATTTTTGTCGCCATGGCCACTATCAAACCCATTATCATGTCTACCACAATTAAATATATCCCACTGTCAAAAATTTGGAATATTACCCTATTTAGTAAAGATGAATGATATGAAGAGTTTAAACTTTTAGCCACTGTATAAAATTGCCAATATGAATTTGTTATGGCCCAATTGATTTAATCATTTAATCCATCTGCAGACCCCAACCACCACTGCAACCATTGCAACCATCACCAGTCAACACCACATCCCAAATCTGAAAACCCCTCACGAGAACCCTAGATTTGGCCAACGTCTACCGCCGTATCTCCCCAACCAAAAAGATCTGAACTCACATTCTTCTCTGTTACAAGATCTGAACTAACCTCCATCCAAGATCTGAGCCAGATCTGGTTGTGATTTGGTCTAATGAACTTACCTTCTTCTCTGTTACATAAGCCTTTGCCACCTGATATGTCATAAAGATTGAATATTGCAGATGAAGTTGTGATTTGGTGTGAATATTGTTTTGGTGTTGGGAATGGAGATGGTGATTTGTGCAGGAGGTTGGTTTGTTGGGTGTGGCGATAGTGGAGACCTCATAAGAGAGAGACGAGAAAGAGAGGGAGGGAGGGATAGAGAGAGAGAGATTAGAGAGAAGTGTATTTTATTTATTGTTTTCTATGATTATTTATTTTAGTATTTTGGGTAAAATGACCAAAACATCCTCATGTGAGGTCCATTTGGTCATATTTAACCATAAAAACTAACTATGTTAGGGCTAAAGGACGTAACATGTAAGGATTTGCAAACATCGGGTACGTTTTTTGTACTTTTTGAAGATAAAGGACACACTTTGTAATAAGTGACATACATAAAGGACGAATTTTGTAATTTACTCTTACATCAATCGATCTTCAAAGATGAATAAATTTCCCACACAAACCATAAACAAGCATAAAACCCGATGGTACCCGTCAACACAAAGAAAGCGTACGAAGCAATTAACATGTACCCGAAATACAAAAGACACGAAACGAATTTTGTAATGTCCAACTTGATGAAAAAGTAGAAAACCGAGTATAAAAAGAGATATAAAGCCGATGAACCCGCTGTCAAATAAGCCCGCCACCACCAGTTATAATCCTCACCGCGCAAATGGAAGTAACACAAGATGATTGTTATTTCCATACATGTTATTATTAACATCACAAAAGCGATGAATAAATACCCGACTATGTAGTAGAATTGGTTGAGCCAAATGGACGTTAAAACGAAGAAAAACTCGATAAAAATTACCCAAAAAGGAAGAATCCCGCCAACGAGCATTAAGAAAATGGGCTTCAAGTACCAAGGTTGTTTAGGAACCTGTCTTGGGATTTTATTTGTTTTAACAGGATCTTCGATAACGGGCTTTTTGAACCCCAAGTAACTGCCAACAAAGACCAACGGTACAGAAATCCCGAGCCATAAGCAAACAAGAACAAACATGGTGCCGAAGGGTACGGCTCCAGAAGAACCTTGTCTCCACATTAAGGCATCGAGGACAAAGAAAATTGCAAATGATATACCAGGAAACATAAACGACGTTTTATATGTGTTTTCCTTCCACTCGGTACCCTTTAATGCTTTGTAAAGGCGGGCTGAGGAAAAGCCCGCGATTAAGCCCATGAAAAACCATGACAGGACCATGGCGGTCATAAGACCGCCACGGTTGGAGGGTGATAAGAAGCCCAATAAAGCAAATATGAGGGTGGTGAGTGTCATCCCAAAGATTTGGACACCCGCCCCGACATAAACACTAAGTAGCCTGGAATTAACGGGGGGCCGAAAAACGTCTCCATGGACGACTTTCCAGCCCGTTTCTTCTTCTGACTCATCTTGGGGGTCTAACTGGTTAAAGTTTGAGATGTCTTTGTGAAGTGTTCTCATTATGATCATGGCTAACATCCCGGAAAGAAAGAGGACAACAATTAAAGAGTTTTTGATGGAAAACCAGTGGAGTTGATCATCGTTCATAAGTAGGTAGGCGTCCCAACGCGAAGCCCATTCTATGTCGCTTTCCTGAAACATTAAATATATGAAACAAAGTTCTGTTGAAATGGGTCATTTCTTACTATGGGTCAAAACATGCTCATGGTAAACTGCTTATTAAGCCGCGCAAAACGGATGGCTCGGGTTGGGTTTGGTGATAGGTCAAAACGGGATCGTGTCTATTTGGCCAACCACCTCTAGGTGAGATTATTAAAATCCAATTTCTCTTTTAAAAAGTATCTGTTTGGTTTAATTTAAATGGGCCCGACCAAAATGGACTCTTCGCCTTGGGAAAAAAATATTAAAATAGGTTCACCCGCTAAGCTATATTGTTTATAACCACTAGGTGTTGTAGTCAAACAATGGTCAAGAATGACCCGTTGTGTAATTTGAGTTGATCCAAATGAACCCTTGTACAATTTGTTTTGCCCATTTGACCCGTTCAACCAATCCAAACCAATTTTTGTTAGCTATGCATTTCATTGGCCGATTGAGATAAAACCCAACCCGGATCGACCATTCATAATTCATAAATAAACAAGTTGAAATTGTCATATATATAAGGCTAGGATTCCTCAAGAATGTACCTTGAAAGTCACATCATATGTATATACAACATCCGTATGTGTATCAACTATTTGTGGTATAGTACTTCCTCGAATTATATTTTTTGTATCGTTGTTACATGTAGTTATTTGAGAGCCCCACTCTGTGAACTCATGCTTGATGCTGTTGGACATGTTAGCATTGAAGTTTAGACAAACCTTTTTTAAAAAACTTAAATTAAGCACCCCCGCGTTGCGGCGGGGGCCTAAAACTATACCAAATAACATCAATGTCACACCGCTGGTAGTGACCACCAACACTGAAGTTGTGACGTGTTAATGCGAAGAAATAAGACTGAAACATATAACATAAAAAAATAACTATGTCGATTTAGGACACACGCGTTCCGACGAACTTGTTAAATGGAAAAAATAGACGTAAAAACGTTGAACCACAAACGCACGTTGCGTCGTGTTAACTCGCAAAATAACGTAGAAAAGAATAACTAAGTCAATGTAGGATCCGCCCGTTGCGGCGAAGTTGCCAAAGGGGGAAAATAGACACGTTGCGACATACCTGTCAAATGTGAAAAAATAGACGAAAAACGTTGAACCACACACGCACGTTCCGACGTATTAACTCGCAAAATTTAGAATGAAATGTAAAACAAAAAACTTGTGAAAGATAAAAAGTATGGGGGGACCAAAGTTGTAAATAAAAAAGTTTTGGGTTAAATTATAAAAGATGAAAAGTTTTGGGTTAAAAGTAAACAAATTAAAAGTGTTGAAATATACAAGATGAAAACTTTTAGGTTAAAAGTGAAAAATCACAAATTTTTTTTGAAAAACCCCCCTATGCTTGGGTACAACAACACAATACAGCAATATGTTGCTAATTTATATTATGGAAATTAACTGCCATTTACGTCCTTGTAGTTTGTCCACTTATGCCATTTCAGGCCAAATTTCAAAATTGTACCATTTTCCTCCCTGACATTCTCGAAACGTGCCATTTCAGCTCAAAAAACTAACCCAGGTTAAAAAACTCAGTTAGCTCAGGGGTAAAATGGTCATTTTCCATAGATTTTTTTTCCTAAATTCTTTTTTATCAACAAGTACAAAAACCTAGGAGATTCTATGCATTACTAATACACTTTAGGCGACTTTCAACGCTTTTCTTGTTTAGGTATATTTTTGGATCTTACATATTTGACCCATTAGATAAAACATAACCCAAATCGACCCGGGTCACTATATCTTAGTTTTCCTCCATGAAAAGCAGGGATGAGAGAATAAACCTGTGTGGAGTAACTTCAAACCCAACAATTCGAGCAGAATTGTTGTCGGGATTCTTGTGATATATGACTCTGAAGCTCAGGTGATTATTGAGAAAGTAGAGTTCATCTTTGCTCTGAGGATATAAATAAACAAATAAATTTCTAGCAGTTTTGGATAAAACGAGTAAAGTTTTTTTTTTTTTTTTTTTTTTTTTTTTTGATATGGAACTCACCCCCGCATAGCGTCCTTTGAACCCAACACGAAAACCATGTTGATAAACGGTTGATTGACTACCATAAAGTCTTCGCCTAAGAACGGCAACTGGTAAGTTATCTAAAATCCTGCATCATGTTACAAAGATCCCAAAAAATAAATAATAAAAAAATAAAATAATGCTAGAGATTCAAGTATAAAATAAGTCATTTGTAAAAAGTAAAGATTAAACATTTATTAATAGTTAGCGAGTCGAATAGTATACAAACATTATTTCAATAAATATTTGTTTCCTTTGATAATACAATTTAGCAGGTTTTATGCATTGAAAAACACTTTGCGTAACATTCCAACCCGTTTGACCACTTTCCAGCCATGGAAACTTTTCGATTTACTCGCTTAACATGTTATAACCCGTTCACAACGGGGTTCGCATTAGACTACTATTTGGGTGACATTCTACCCGCCTGACCCATTCCCTTATATCAGTTTTTAATGTTAACCCACTTGACCCGTTATGGACTTGGATATAAAATACAACTTGGGTGGCATTCGACCCGTTTGAACTGTTCAACCCATTTGACATGTTTCCATCTTAACTTACCTTCTAATTTCCTCCATCTTAGAGATGTAACATAACCTAAATTGACATATTTATCGTAACTGACACATATATCGTAAACTAGTGACAAACCATACATATTAACCCGATACTCATCATCAATCATATCTTTGAAACTTTTTGGAGATTTAGCGTCAAGCACTATTCGACAAACAACTTGGCATGGTAGCTCCTCTTGCATGTGAAACTGAAATTACGATTAAGAACGTAATCATAACAATTAACATATAATAAGATGGCGCACAAAATATTACCAAACTTGATACTTTTTTGAATTTAGCAACCAACTTTATGACTAGGCACAAAATAGCAACCAACTCACATCAGCAATTTCCATGTTAGTATATATGTATATTCCATGACATCTGAATAATTACTTCTAAATATAACTTTCAACAAGAGATCAAATTTTTAAACTAGTTTTTTGAGTAAAATGCCATTTTCGTCCTTGAGGTTTGGTCAGTTTTGCAACTTTCATCCAAATGTTTGTTTTTTCGCGTTTGGATCCAAAAGGTTTGAAATCTTGTCATTTTCATCCAGCTCGTTAACTCCATCTATTTTTCTCCATTAAGTCAGGAGTATTTTCGTCTTTTTTTGTTAACTTAAAGGGCAATTCGGTCTTTTGAATACTTGTACATTATGCTAAATGCTTGTACATGAAGCGAAAAAGACCGAATTGCCCTTTAAGTTAACACAAAAGACGGAAATACCCTTGACTTAATAGAGAAAAAATAAAAAATGGATAGGGTTAATGAGCCGAATGAAAATGGCAAGATTTTAAACCTTTGGGATCCAGATGCTAAAAAACAAACCTTTGGACGAAAGCCGCAAAACTGGTCAAACCTCAGGGACCAAAATGACATTTTCATCCTTGAGGTTTGGTCAGCTTTGCAACTTTCGTCCAAATGTTTGTTTTTTCGCATTAGGATCCAAAAGGTTTGAAATCTTGCCATTTTCATCCAGCTCGTTAACTCCATCTATCTTTCTCCGTTAAGTCAGGGGTATTTTCGTCTTTTTATTAACTTAAAGGGCAATTCGGTCTTTTGAGTACTTGTACATTATGCTAAATGCTTGTACATAAAGCGAAAAAGACCGAATTGCCCTTTTAAGTTAACAAAAAAGACGGAAATACCCCTGACTTCAATGAGAAAATAAAAAATGGATGGAGTTAACGAGCCGGATGAAAATGGCAAGATTTCAAACCTTTTGGATCCATATGCTAAAAAACAAACCTTTGGACGAAAGTCGCAAAACTGGTCAAACCTCAGGGACCAAAACGGCATTTTGCTCAAGATTTTCTATAAACTTTCTTTAACATAAGCATGTTTTGTGGTGACTGGCATGGCATCAATCACAGCTACATCAGCAAATTAAAAGTAAAATTAGTTAAATTAAGGTTGGTTGCAGGAACTAGATGGAACCAAAAAAAATTAAAAGGTTCTCACCATGTACACTGAGTTCTCAATGCGATCGCCCCGTAGCAGCTCACCTATATTTTCTATGGTGTTTTGAATGTGTACCGGTCGACAGTATTGCTAGTAATAATAGTCATAAGGAAGTTGTGCCTTGGTAGATGACAACTTGTTGACTTTGACCTGAAGCGGATCACCCTGGCAAATGTAAAGGATGAAAATTATATAGAACAGTTAGTAGTGGCGGAACCAAAACTTTTTTCAATCGGGGGTTACCATAAGGCTCTCTTAATTAGTGGCTAGGCGGGCACAACTAGAAAAATCTCAGACTTAATATATATGAAACAATCAACAAATTCCAGTGGAGAGATTCATAAAAGCTAAGAATATATATAACATGTTAATTAAAATTTATAACAAATTCTGATTTTCAACAATTGGGACAAGCAAATGTGGGGTGTAAACGAGCCGAGCTGGCTCGTTTAACTTGCAAGAGCTCAGCTCGCTTATAGCTTTGTTTAAGCTCGAGCTCGGCTTGTGAGTAGCTCAACTTGTGAGTAGCCTTTTCTAGCTCGAGATCCGCTAATTTATTATTTATTAATAATTTATATATTTTAATATTATATATATATTTATATAATTAAAAGTTTTATATATAACACAATAAATATTAGATAAAATAAATTTAAATTATATAAATAATGGCTCGTTTATTAGACCATGTGTAGTGGGGCGTTTTTTTTAAAAAAATTTCAAAAATAACGCCCGAAAACGCCCACCCCTCCATTACATGGGGCGTTATAATAAAAAAAAATTTGAAAAAGGCACCCTTGGCGTGTTCATGAAAACGCCGGATGCTTAATGTTGGCAGGGAAATGGACCAATGGTGGCAGGGTGTTAGTTTGACTAGCCAATAGGATTAATGTTGCTTTTTCTTTTTTTTTTTTTTTTTTTTTTAATAATTAGAAGGGGCATTATTTGGGCATTATCCCCACTACACCTCTTTTTCTATAATGCCCCCTTGCTGACTAGGACGCCACATGGCGCAAAACGCCCCATGGTGGGGGCATTATAGTGTATCACCACTACACATGGTCTTAGGCCATCCGTAGTCATAAAGCCCCTTTGTGGGCGTTATGCGACACGTGTCGTGCCACGTCACACAGGGGCTTTATGGGGCGTTATATCACTAGAGCCCGTAGTCATAAAGCCCCTAGCTCATCATTACTCAATTAATTAATTTTCAAATTTTGAATTAATTTCTGACTTTTTTAAATTAAAATTAAATAAAAAAATTGCCAGCTTTTTAATGTTAAAAATAAAGAAAAACAAGTTTAAAACCAATTTTAAATATTTGAGAAAATGCAGGGACCAAATGTGTAAAACTTTAAAACTAAAATAGGCGCCTCCTTCTTCTCTGTCTTCTTCTCCGGCCGACTTTCCGGCTGAAATTCCGGCTTCTTCTCGGTCTTCTTCTCCGATTTGCAGGACCCGATTTGCAGGACCTATGCTGCTTCCTCTCCGATTTGCAGGGACCAAACATGTATAAACCAAAAACTTTAAACAATCAAACCGGTCTCGTACCAGTACCGTACCGAAATATTCGATACCGGTACCCAGTTTTGATAAATTTTGGTACAGGTATTTTCGATACCGGTACCGGTTTGGTACGATACCGGTACCATGCTCATCCCTATGTGGCACCAAGTTTCTCCTTCAAGATCAAGCCCTTCCATCTGTGTTTTCACAGTCATGCCAACACCAATTTTGATCGAATCACGCCCTGGGGCGGCGTACGAGGCATTATGGGGTGTGATCTTTGCCACTTTACGCCCAATCACATTACCACTACGGGTGGTCTAAACTGAGGCTGCTAAAAATGTTTATTGGTGTACGATGAGTGTTTTAAAAAGGGATAAGGGGTGATATGTGGAAGAAAAGCCGGCATGACCGCCTAAATCAGACAATTAGAAGAAACTACGACTTAAACCACCCAAATAAGGCCAATCAGAACTAACCATGACTTTAACCACCTAAATAGGGAAAATAAGAACAAACCACGACTTTAACCACCCAAATAGGGCAAATCAGGTCAAACCAATTGTTTTAACAGTGTTCATTCCGTTTTCCTATTAAGATACACACACTCAAGAAATCGAACAAAAACCCAATGTCGCATTTCATAAAAGCTCTTTAACATGGGCCAATAGGATATGATAAGGGATTAGGGCATTGAGGTGTACAAAACCCGGTTTAGACCCAAACCGATTTGGTTTATAAACCAGAACATGTTTTTTTCTTTGCGTAGGGCCCCAGCCAGTTTTAGGGTTGAAAACCCTAACCCAATCAAACTAATTTAGATTGTGTTGAAAACCAGTTTGGTTGGGTTCAAAAGTTGTTGGGCCCAAACCTTTTCGGGTTGAAACCGGTTCGAGGGATAAAAAAACACAACACATGTACCAAGTCGCTGGGTCATGACTGGGCTCAAACTGGTTTGGGCCAAACCAGGTTGTATGTGATAGTCAGGTCAGGAATTGGTTCTTTGATTTCAGGCCGGTATTTTTACACCTCTTATATGGCCTAGGGGTGCTAATCTCGGCCCTATAACAGAGGTGTAAAAAAACGGGTCTGTAATCGAAGAATCGGTTCCTGACACGACCGATATCATACACAACCTGGTTTGGCTCAAACTATTTTGAGCCCAACCTTGACCCAACGGTTTGACACCGGTTTGTGTTTTCTATGTATCGAACCGGTTTCGACCCGAAATAGTTTGGGCCCAAAATTAAAATATCCCTCAAATATGGGCCTTGGCCCATGTTTGCTCAAATAAACTTTCCCCAACAAGTTGAATCTCTTTTAAAGCTTTTGCAAACTCTCCCATACGCTAACAGTGCTGCAACAATGGCGGAAACTCAAAACCACAACAAAGAAGACAACGGAACAAACTCGTTACCAGACATTCCAGAAGAAGATGAGCCACTGGTCGGACCCGGACCCGCCCCGGCCCGCCGCCCCAAGCGTCCGCTCCAGTTCGAACAGGCCTATCTCGATTCACTTCCATCTGCTAACATGT
Source organism: Helianthus annuus (assembly GCF_002127325.2). Classification (NCBI taxonomy): domain Eukaryota; kingdom Viridiplantae; phylum Streptophyta; class Magnoliopsida; order Asterales; family Asteraceae; genus Helianthus; species Helianthus annuus. The sequence continues at coordinate 164,042,337 of NC_035434.2, read as the reverse complement.
ACGCTTAGGGTTACATAATTTTCAACACTTTTACATATAGTTATATATATGTTTCATACAAACACTTCAATTGAGCTTGTAGTTTGTTTGTTTGTTTGTTCTAGGGTTTAGGTTTTAGGTTCTCACAGCTGAATGAGTTTATTAGTTCAACTGAAATTAGGTTGTTATAGTTTGTTTGTTTGATTGATATCGTATGAATTGAGATAATTGATGCAGTGATTGGATATCAGTTTATTGCTTCTTGTATGTGATTGTAGTTTAAAGCTGGATCTACTGTAAATTTGTTGTAAATCAGCTGTTTTCTATCTAGTAGTTGTGTTTATGATAGTTAGCGAAGAAGGAAATATCGGCCGGGATGCTTGGGCACCGGTGTAAACTTCACCAAGATGTCTTTTGAGTTTCGATCAACTTCTAGCTTGAATTCTCTGATCACTGCCACCGAAATAATGCAAAACAGACACCGAGCTTGGTTTGAAAAAGCGCGCCTAGGTGCAACGAGGCTCAAGCCCCTGCGCTTTTGGTAGCATATGGCGCGTTTTTTTTTTCAAGAAGCCTACCTGAGGCGCAATTTCTTGGCAATGTTTTTTGCATGTTTTTGTGCAACAGGTTGTTGTACAACATGCTTTTCTGGTTGTAGATGTATGTAATTTCCGTATTAAAACATATATAAAGCTTACTTGTTTCTAAATATTTGGTAAATGAAGCTAGAAACCTATAGGAGATATATAAAAAAATATATAATTATTTGCGCCTCGCGTACAAAAAGCGGTGGCTTTTGTGCTAGGCACTTCGAGCCTAGGTTTTAGACCTTGTCGTTTTTGTGTGCTTCTCGGTTTTAAAAACCAAGGGCATGGAATAAGTATCGATTTTTTAAGAGAAAATAATATAAAGTATGAAGTATGAGTGAGAGTGCGGGAGAGTGAAGATAGTTTGTCTATTTAAACATTTAACCCCCTCTATCTTCAGTAGTTTACATTTGGTCCTTAAACTTTTTAATTTATGCATAAAAGTACAAAATTAACATTATAAAATACATATATTTAATATGGATAGCTATCTTTTATACATATATATAAAATTAACATTATATATAATTATATATAATATGGAGCGCTTCGTATACGTGAAGCTCTCGCTTCGCGCTTGAAGCTTTGCTTAAAGCTTTTGGAACCAAAACGCTTCGGAGCGCTTCGCGCTTTTTTAAACCAAGGTGGGCCCGGATCAACGCATAACCAATTTGATAGTGACATATTCCATTCCATTGGTGGAGGTGAATGTTTCTTTTGTCATGTTGTACCTTTATTGCCACGTAGGCGTAACGGAATGTTGGGTAGGTTGAACGCGGGTTTGCCGTGTTGGTTAGGGTTTAGCAGATATATGGATCGAGCCCGGGTTATACCTCTTCAATTAGCAACTTATGTATGTTCTTTGCAGGTACGAGAAAAGTTATATGCATCGAGATGTGGTGACTCATGTTGCGGTTTCGGCAGCTGATTTTTTCATTACAGGAAGTCAAGATGGTAATGCTACTACTTCTAAATGTGAATACTTTTATTAGTTTGATAGTGATAGTGATAACCTATCTATAGTTTTTTATATAGTGATTTGTTGACCCGCATTAGGACCGTTATATAAAGTAAATAAGCATACTAAATGATAATTCTGTTGTTACTGATCAAAATATATTCGAATGATTTTCTTGTAATCTTGTAGGACACTTGAAATTTTGGAAGAAAAAAGGTCTCGGCATCGAGTTTGCCAAGCATTTCCGATCCCACCTCGGGCCTATCGAAGGGCTAGCGGTGCGTTATGTTTAATTTCACTTTCGGTTTCATAATTAGTAACTTTTTTATATTATTATTTCCTGACGAACCGTTTGTACTGCAGGTTAGTGCAGACGGATTGCTTTGCTGTACAATTTCAAATGACTGTTCAGTCAAAATATACGACGTGCATAACTACGACATGATGGTGATGTTACGTCTTCCATACACACCCGGTGCTGTTCAATGGGTTTATAAACAAGGCGCGGTCAAAGCCAAAGTTGCTATTAGCGATAAAAATTCTCCATTCGTGCACATATACGATGCACGGGCCGGAACAAACGAGCCCATCATTTCTAAACAGGTACGTTAACTTTAACAGTTTAACCTCCCCTTATTAGTTTTAAGAACCCATGTGACAACTGACAACGCGGCATTAAAGTTGATTTTTTTTTGTTTGTTTTTTAGATACACATGAATCCTGTAAAAGAGATGAGGTACAACCCTGTTTTTGATACTGTCGTATCTGCGGATACGATGGGAATCATTGATTATTGGGATGCAACTACGCTTCAGTTTCCAGAAACCGGGTATGTTTTAAAAAATCTAGATGCTATGCAGTTAAATCGGTGATATATCACCGATATATCGGTTATCGGTTCCCATGTAAAATATCGGTACCGTTATATCTGACCGATATATCACCGATTTTCCCGATATCAGTACAATCCTTCTCAGTTGTACCATTCGTCTTTCTTCTTATTGCTGCTTTTAGTGTTTAAATTCTTAATTGTTAATTTTTAGTGTTTTAAGCCTTAATTGTTAATTGTTAGTGTTTTAAGTCTTAATGGGTTCCTACTTGCTACAATTGTTAGCGTTTTGCAAATTGCCAAAGGTTAATTTCTAATGGTAGTAGAGTATACTGAATTGTTAATCTTAAATCTATCTACTATAATAAAAGAAATCAACTTTTGTACACGTGTCATTCATTGAAGGCATCCTCAAATATATACTTATATTATATTAACTAAATAAATAAATAATAAATTAATATTAAATCTTATCATAATTTAATAAAATATTATCCTCAAATCTAAATTGTTAATTTAATATATTTTTAAAACAAATACCTCTCTCTCCTACTTATGTTATATTAAATATATAAATAATAAATTAATATTAAATGTTATCCTAATTTATTAAAAATATAACTTTTTTTATTATTTGGTATAAAAAATAGTATTTATTCAACTCGTGTAAAACGCGGGGTTTTTAAAAATTTAACTTTTATTATTTACTATACAAAGTTACATTTATATAACCCGTGTAATACATGAAGTTTTTAAAGATGTAACTTTTTTATCATATGCTATGTAAAATTAGATTTATTCAACACGTTTAATACACGGGGTTTTTAAGGATATATTTTTTATTATTATTTGGTAGATTTTTCAACCCGACTATACACGGGTTTTTAAAGATACGACGTTTTTTAGTATTTAATATACAAAATTACATTTGTTTAATCTGTGTAATACACATGGTTTTTAAAGATATAACTCTTAATATATTTTTAAAACAAATACCTCTCCTACTTATCTTATTTTAAATATATAAATAATAAATTAATATTAAATGTTATCCTAATTTATTAAAAATATAACTTTTTTTATTATTTGGTATAAAAAATTGTATTTATTCAACTCGTGTAAAACGCGGGGTTTTTAAAAAATTAACTTTTATTATCTACTATACAAAGTTACATTTATATAACCCGTGTAATACATGAAGTTTTTAAAGATGCAACTTTTTTTTATCATTTGCTATGTAAAATTAGATTTATTCAGCACGTGTAATACACGGGGTTTTTAAGGATATATATATATTTTTTTTATTATTTGGTAGATTTTTCAACCCGACTATACATGGGTTTTTTAAAGGTACGACGTTTTTAGTATTTAATATACAAAATTACATTTATTTAATCTGTGTAATACACATGGTTTTTAAAGATATAACTTTTTTATTATTTGATATATAAATCTACATTTATTTAACCCGTACAATGTGCGAATTTCATAAAGATATAACTTTTTACTATTTAATATATAAAATTACATTTATCCAACCCGTGTAATACACGGGGTTCTAACCTAGTTGCTATATATATAAATTTTGTATGGTATTAAAATTACCGGTATCCCACTGGTATAACCATATCCGATTTTTTTACCAAACTGCTTAGTCTAGATGTTTACGGTTTACCAATCATTATTTTATTTTGCATACTGATGTTTGTGCTTTATTGGATTCTACAGGGTTAATTTTAGATTGAAAAGTGATACCGATCTTTTTGCAATTGCCAAATGTAAAACTTCTGTATCTGCCATTGAGGTATGAACTGAAAAGTTTTATCAATCATTTATAATATTTTGTGACAATAAGAATACTTGGTTTTTCTCTATGGATCAACCACATGCTAGAAAACATTTATTATACGCACACATGTAGTAACATGATTTGACTTCCATCATAACTTTACTTGTTTATTTTTACTTGCCTTTAGGTAAGTGCAGATGGTAAACAATTTGCAATCACATCGCCTGATCGTAGAATACGTATATTTTGGTACAGAACAGGCAAGCTAAGACGTGTCTATGATGAATCACTAGAGGTAAATTTTTTCATGACGACAAAATATATTTTTACAATAATATCTATATGTAATAAACAAGATTTGAGGTTTATACTGGTTTGATTAGAATGCTCAAGATCTACAAAGAAGCGATGCTCCTTTGTACCGTTTGGAAGCTATCGACTTCGGTAGAAGAATGGCCGTCGAAAGAGAAATCGAAAAAACCGAAAACGTACCACAGCCAAACGCGGTATTTGACGAAAGCTCCAATTTCATTATTTATCCAACTCTCCTCGGGATAAAAGTAAGAAATTAGCCATCTTTCTCAATTCTCACTACAAATGTTCATAGTTTGTTTCTTAAGTTCGATAAATTTTATGATATTTTTTTCAATGGTAGATCATAAATCTGCACACGAATAAAGTTGCCAGAATTTTAGGCAAAGTGGAAAATAATGATCGGTTTTTAAGAATTGCCTTATACCAAGGTGATCAAAGCAGTAAAAAAGTGCGAAAAATCCCCGCTGCTGCTGCAAACGTCAATGAAAACAAAGAACCGTTAACGGATCCTACTCTCTTATGCTGTGCTTTCAAGAAACACCGAATTTATTTATTCAGGTATAACACCCAATAATTTCTTTTTTAAAATATTTTATTAGTGGGAGGTTCAATGGGGAACACTAAAAAAGTGGGGAACCGACTCAAACGAACTCCGATTTGACTCATTCTAGCGGCATTGGAACCGGCTGGTCGAACCCATAATATGTATACTTAGGGTTTGGCCTTTAGGGTTTTATATAAGGGTTTTGGATTTAGGGTTTAGCTTTAGGGTTTAGCCTTTAGGGTTTAGCTTTTAGGGTTTATAGTTTGTATTTTACGGTTTAGCTTTAGGGTTTAGACTTTCTTGTTAGAGTTCGACGAGCCGATTGCAATGCCGCTGGAATGAGTCTAATCGGAGTTAGTTTGAGTCGGTTTCCCTCGGCTCTCCACTTTTTTTGTGTTCCCCATTGAACCCAACCCTATATTAAAATCCAACATGTGTTTATATAGTCGAAGAGAACCAGAGGAACCTGAAGACGCCACCAAGGGTAGAGACGTCTTTAACGAAAAACCACCTGCCGATGAACTTATGGCTGCTTCAGAAATCGGAAAGTCCGTTACAACATCGCTTCCAGAGAACGTTGTAAGTAATCTATGTCTATCTTTTTTTTTTTAAAAACTTTGGTTATGTTTTAACTTTTAATATTTGTTTTAATGATGTTAAGGTTATGCATACAACACTTGGGGATATCCACATGAAACTGTACCCAGAAGAGTGTCCGAAAACCGTAGAGAATTTCACAACGCACTGTAAAAACGGTTATTATGATAACTTAATATTCCATCGGGTTATCAAAGGTTTTATGATACAAACCGGAGACCCTCTGGGAGACGGGACAGGCGGACAATCTATTTGGGGACGAGAATTCGAAGATGAATTTCACAAAAGGTATAGTTTGTATGATTAATTTGAAGATGAATTTCACAAAACATGACACGAATGTTACAATTTTTCTTGCTGTTTTGCAGTTTGAGACACGACAGGCCGTTTACATTGTCGATGGCAAACGCGGGCCCGAACACAAACGGGTCGCAGTTCTTTATTACCACGGTTGCTACACCGTGGCTGGATAATAAGCATACGGTTTTTGGTAGAGTTATAAAGGGCATGGATGTTGTTCAGGTATTGCTTGCGTGTCGAAAATTAATATTTAATTATTCGTGCAACTTTTAGTATGCGAGTTTCTGAAATGAAATATTGTTTTAGGCAATCGAGAAAGTGAAGACCGACAAGGGAGATAAACCGTACCAAGATGTTAAAATCTTGAACGTGACGGTTCCCAAATCGTGATTGATGATCTGCGTCATGTACGCTGGATTAAATCAAAGGTTCTGAATTAGGTACATATTTACCTAATTACCCTCTCGTTTTGTTGACCGAGTTTACAAAGTAACTAACAACTACCACACCGGACAGTTGTGACTGTTATAAAAGCCGATCTGTACGTCAAATGTTCTTTCCAGGTTTACTTTTTAAGGTCTGCCAAGAATTGAAGAACACCTTCATGTTATATTTGTACCTTGGATCCATAAATCCCTGTTGTGTTTTTATTTATCATCATCCAAAGGATCAATGTGGGTTCTTGATCTCAAATCTTGTATTTGACTGTAAAAATACATGGGTTGCACGATTAACTATCGGTTACAAGAATCTCTTTTCCAAACTTATTCGTCTACAACCAAGATTGGAGATCTCAACGTTGGTTGTGCGACTTCCTTCATCCATTGTGTCGCCTACATTGGGTTGGCCGTGGCAAACAGTCGAGAGATACAACGATTATGGCTGGCATAACAAGTTAAACACAACACAATAAGACACGATGACCTTGCATTAGCATATTGTAATTGTGAAGGGGGGTTAGTGTAATTAATACTTCTATAAATAAGGCATTAGTCATTATAGAAATGGTAGAAAAGATATTGGTATATTGATTAGGCTCATTGCATTAGCATGAGAAGGGCATAGCCCTGGACCACTTCGGTGGTTAGTTATTTTGTATCGTCTCCTTCAATCAATCAATACAGTTCAGATTTGCTTTTATCATCTCTAAAAATATTCAGTCTCTTATCATTGGTCCAACCTGCCTACTCTGCTCTCAATTCACGGTAATTCCTCAAATTCGCGTCTCCATTCAGCAGCACCTTCTTCCTATGTTTTAATTGCACCTTCGCCATTCTTCTTCTTCCTCCTGGTTCCTCTCGGATTTCACTGTTCTTCAATTGCCACTTCTGTTCTACCACTGCTCAGATCCAATTCGTTTGGTTTCAGATCCAATTTTCGGATCTGTGTCACCTTCGTTCTTTTCAATTCATTTCAGATATGCTCAATTCGTTTCAGATCTGCTCGACCTGCCTCACCTCTTCTCATCAATTTAACTATTCTGCTTCAATTTCAGTTTTCGATTTCAGATTCAACTTCTGAAATTATCGCTTCAATTTCAATTGCTCGATTCTAGTTTTTCATTCCAATTTGTTATTGCTCCTTATTTCTTTTTCACCTCTAAACACAAACATGCTTTCCCCTCTCTGCTCTCTCTCTCTCTCTAGGGCTAAACCCACCATCGCCTATTGCCACCAACACCACCACCTGTCGCCATCAACACCACTACCCACCCCTACACCAGCACCACCACCACACTACCCACCACCGCAACAACCAGAAATCTAAGGGGTTTATGCCACGCTTTTCGGCGCAAATGGTTTCCCCATAGTTTCCCATTGCATCGGCCTGAAAATCGATTTCAATAGCAGTTTGAAACCTAAACGATTTCCCACACGCTTTCCGTCGCAAATGGTACATCACAAGCTCTTCACCGGCCTGAAAATCGATTTCAGTAGCAGTTTGAAATCATCGATGTAGCAGCTTGAAACCTTCTCGTTAATAGAAAAAACGGATGAAGTTAACACAGTAGACTAAAATGGCAATGGTGAAACCTTTTTGGACACATAGTCAAAAAATGAAACCTTTAAACTAAAATAGCTGAATTGGCACCAATTTCATACCCGGAACTGGCACGGTTCTATACCTGAACCTGGGTATTAAAATACCTGATGTCGGGTATTAACCAATTATTAACGTTGCTGCATGTTTCAAACGACTATGGAACCGTTAGAACCTCAAATATGACCTTTTTTTTTTGCCTTTTGATGTATTTCTCCACCTCGAGACTTATTATAAATAGTTGGTTGATGTTAAGTTTATTAAGCATACTTGGAAAAGATCAACAACGCAAAAAGAAAACACTATAAAAAACACTCGAAAACAACAGCTGGACCTTTTTTTTTTCAGTACCAGAAAATAGGGTATTATAATACCCGGTTCATACCCAACCAGAACTGGGTACACATGGTATGGTTTTTTGGCTAAGAACTAAAACTATACCCAGTTATTGCAATAACCGATTTTTCACTACAATTCAATACCCAAAATACCCGATTTGTGCACTTCTATATCCACTCCACTCTCTGTCCAAGTTTATTTTGTTTTACAAAAATCTTTTATATGCAAATACATGAACATCAAAACAAAATGGGCCAGGTTCGAGTTGGGTATCAGTAATCTCAGTCTCATATTTGATTGTAAACATTTTAAAGGATATGTTTCGGGTATATGGCCGGTCAGGTAAACAACTATATAGTTTTGGGTAATCGGGCAGGGTATTACAAAATCCCATACCTGTCCCATATCCATGAATTTTTTTTTCCAATCCTATATCCAGTCCTGAACCCATCAGGTTTCGGGTATATACCAGGGCCACACGTTTCAAATTTCGTGTATACCTTCGGATTTGAGAGTTTTTTTTTTCAATCCCTACTTCAATTCGGGCTTTCATGGGCTTCATTTGAATGTTAATGGGCTGGTACATGGTTTGAGCCCATTGGTAGATCCACTTGGAGTGTAGGACCACTCAATCTCTGTCCAAGTTTATTTTGTTTTACAAAATATCCTTTATATGCAAATTCATGTACATCAAAACAAAAACAAAACTAAAACAAAACTACAATAGTGGTCATATGGTGGTGTTGATTTGAAATCGATAATGTTTATAACATCATCATCCACATCGACCTCATTGTCGTGCAATATAACTACATTAAAAATGGCATTGATTTGAAACGTATAATGTTTATAACATCATTATCCACATCAACCTCATTGTCTTGCGATATAACGACATAAATAGTATGTGCATAGAATGTAAAAACACTAATATAACTAACTATACATGTTGATAAAAGCACTAATGGGAGATAAATGTATAGTGATGATAATAATAGTGGAAACCTTACTGGATGCATGTTTATTTTTTTCCCTTTGAAATCTTCCTTTCACATCACAAATAAGGACCTGATTTCTTTTGAAAATATTCTCATCAACATGTCACATGCAAGTTTTAAATAGTGATGGATTAAGTGAACACCATATTGATAGATGACATATATAGTTGAACATATACCTAAGTATTCAACTATGATTTGTTTGCCATTCATTACCAGATGTGATCTGATGATGAGAGAGAAAGCTTAAAAGTATAACAATGCATACCACCAAAACATGTTGCAATCAAATTTTATATATTAATTATTAGGGAACTTTTTCAAAAATGTATATAAGAATAAATGAGGTTATTTTATAACTTTGGGTTAGTAGCGAGATAATACCAATGGGGTGGTTGTCCATTGACAAAGACAAAATCTTTCAAACACCTTGAAAGAGGGAGGTGTTGGATTCAAGTCCCATAGACATCAGGGAATGAAGGAAATTTGCCGTTAAAAAAAGTAGCATGATAATAAATTTTACAAAAATAAAGATCTTGTTAACTCATTATTTAAACAAACACTTCATCTTGAATAATCAAATATCAATATGAAGTCGATACCTCTGATAACAACTTTAACAACCACAAGACAAAATATGGAACGCTGGTATAATATCTTCAGTTGTGAACTTTAAGTCACAGAAGTCGTTATCTTAGATAGTAACTAACACGTAATTGAAAAGTATATTAAGGTTTAAGTATATTTATGAAAGGATATTTGATCATTCAAAATCAATTTTAGCCCGTTTGGCTTAATCAATTCACCAAACTAATTGGCATTTCGGGTCAATTTTAGTCACCAATCGACATTTTCACCACATGTTAAAGTTACGGTTAGGATTTTCGCTCAAAATAGTTCCTGTTGTGATTTAAATTTATTTCAGCCATAAGTTAAGGTTTGTTATCCAAAAGTTCATAAGTTAAGGTTTTGTCCATTTTAGTCGAAGTTTACCAATAACTAACATAGCCAAAATCATGGTTATACTATATACTTAAAGTTGGACCTTTTTAGTATATAATATAATAATCATAAGCATGTTTTAAAGCTTTTGGATGGCCGGTAAGTGTTTAATTTCTAGAAATTCCATACAATTCAAAATCCACTTAAAATATCCAAAAATTGGAATTTGAATATTTGATCATAACTCATAAGAGCTTACCTCAAAGATTCTTTTTTGATATTGGTTCATCAAAAACCATCACATCCACTTGAAGAATGATTTGTTTTGCTTATGTGTGAAGCATGATACATGCCCCTTGGATAAATAACCGGCAAGTGGTTTGAAGTTTACAATAAGGGCGAGGGGATTGATCAGTGGTAGACGTAAAAAACAATTACGGGGGCAACGTTTAAAAAAAAGTTTCTATAGGTGCAACAAAATTGAAAAAACATCAAATTTTCAAAAAAACAAAAAATCACTACAGCCGGAGCATCAAGAAGTAGCGGGGGTTACCTTGTTCTAAGGTATATCCGCCACTGGGACTGATACCGCCGATCCCTCTAGGGTATGATTTTCTGTTGTGGCACCGAAGAGGGCGGGGCAGTGTTCCCACTCGCCACATCACCCTCCATCCCGTTAGCTCCCTCCCACATTCTTTTCCCCTTCATTGTTTCTTCTCTCGCCACTACCCACACCGACATCTCTTACCTTCCACCTCGTGGCATATCGCCGCTGACCCTCCCGACTCCACTCCCTCCTTTTAACGTTATTTCAACACGTTGAGTAATATAAAACTCGGTATTTACACTTTCAATCTTTTGAAATTTGAAGACATCTTGTATTGCTTTAAATTCCAAAATCATTAACTTGGAATGTTATCAACTAAATATAAATACATATTGAGGAAATTAATCCTTATTATGTAACAATAAAATATGTTCATTACATTATATTGAAAAAGTTGGAATATTGGGAAGTTCATAGTTGATGGAAGGTCAGAGTCGTTGAGCTACGAGGTACATATTCTCTTTTCTTCTAATTAAACACATTCATCTAATTTGGTTTGGTAATGATTCCCCCCTTTTACTAGCTTTTTCTTATCCTCTTTTTATATTAAAAAGTTGTAAAAAAGCATACAATAACTTAGTAAAAGTTCATAATCCAAACCCCCTATACATATAAACATGATAGACCTAATTTATTTAGACAAAAGTCAGGAACCAATATACCCGTTAGATGATGTCCCGATTCAACATATTGATGATACACCTAGGGCTGCAAACGAACCAAACGTTTAACGAACAGTTTGCGAACCGTTCGGCGGGATGTTCGTTTGTGTTCGTTCATTGATTAAACAAATGAAAACGAACAAGAAATTTCGTCCGTTTAGTTAAAGAACGAACATGAATAAAGTCCGCGTTCGTTCATTTATGTGCATGAACATTCGGTAACGTGTTCGTTTATGTTCGATTGTGTTCGATAGTTCATTAGTGTTTTTAGTTTTTGTATTTTTCTATTTAAATACATCGAAATTATGACAAATAAAATATTTGAAAAATATTAGTGTATTATATGTTCTCTTCACGAATGCTTGTTTGTATTCATTTGCGTTCATCATTGTTCGTATTCGTTCGTCGCCTAAAATTAACAAACGAACACAAACACGTTCATTTCCTCAACAAACGAATACAAACGTAAAATCTCGTTCGACAGTGTTCATGAACTGTTCGTGAACACATATATTTCTTAACAAACGAACACGAACAAGGTCTTGTTGGTGTTCATTTAGTTCGTTTGCAGCCCTAGATACACCTGTTAGAAGGTGTATTGATAAACGTGTTAGAATTGAAGGTCCCGATTCTACGTGTGATATATGTGAATATGATTGGAAAAAATGAGCTGGAAGAGGTCCCTTGTGAAGAAGAAAGGGTTACCTTACCCCTCGACTCCTTTATAGAGGTGGTGGAAGAGGTCCCTTAAGGAATGATGCATGCATATAGAAAATAATATTTAAGTAATATTACGTCAACGCGTTGAATAATGTAGCATCATTATCCTATTTTATTTAGAAGAAAATATAATAGTATTTGAATATATTTGTAGCATATCATAAATAAATGCCCTTTCAATAATTTTTCTTCTAATATTCTTTTTTTCCCTTTCTGAAATAGCACCGAATTTAACAACGCGACAATGCTAATATTTTTTTTGAAATATTGCCTCTCATTTTCTTTGCAACGATGAAGTTAGTTGTCCCTAAATTTTTTTAGATAAATAAACACCAAAACTAAAGCGTTTGTATTTGTACTCTAATAGTATCCAGGTGTATACGTAACGATGTTTTCCTATAATTGGCTAAGCGTTCTATTCCAAGTAGAGGTGCACAAACGGGATTCAAGCCCCTAATCTGGTCCGAGTTGAGTTTCAAACGAGTTCTTGTTTTGTTGGTTTGTTGACCGGTTTTGATCGGTTTTTTGTCTGGTTTTGAGTAGTTTTGACCGGTTTTTAACCGGCTTTAAGAAAGAGGATTATAAACCGGTTGGAAACTTACAGGTTGTACCGGTTTCTATGTATGGTGTTTTCAAATTGGTTTTGGTTCTAGTGCCGATTTCGGTTCGAGTACCCGCTTTTTTGTACATCTCTAAGAGTCTTTACAATGGTTCCGTTATAATATTTTTGAGCGTGTTACTTATATTATAAGGAACGGTTATGAGTGAAGAACATAGTGTTTATCTGGAAATATATAGGAACATTGTTCACCCTTATTAATTTTTTAATAAGGTACAAAAAATAGAATTTAATTGAAAATAAGATGAAAAAAAAATAATGTAACTATAAAAACGAGGATAAGAATTAAATGTGAATACTCTATTCCCAAATTCCAGAAAATTAATTTGTAATTTTAATAAGGTACAAAAAATAGAATTTAATTGAAAATAAGATGAAAAAAAAATAATGTAATTATAAAAACGTGGATAAGAAATTAAATGTGAATACTCTATTCCCAAATTCCAGAAAATTAATTTGTAAATTTAAGATCAGAGAAAATTTTGTAGATTTAAGACCAGTGTGTCAGTCTGAATTTTTTTTTTTTTTGAACGTTCAACATAAGAATCGCTGAGTACTTCGTACGCGGTACCCATTGATCGAAAGGTAGCCCGCGGCAGCCCAACCTGCACGCACGGAGCCCCTAGCCCACCATGCCACCAGTTCCGGGGAAACCCGACCCTGCACTCGCCCGAGAGCACGACAATACGGAGCTGGGAAAACCCGGGTGAATCAGGAATCAAACTCGAGACCATTCGATGACCGAAGTTTTTTCCTCATTTTCATAACCACTGAGCTATAAGCACAGGGTTTCAGTCCGAGTTAATTGTGTAAAAAGAGACCAAATAATTTTTTTTTAATTCAAAATATGTCTTTGTTAAGGTGTGCCAATTGCAACGCTTTGTACTCGTCACTAAACATAATTCTATATACAAAAATGCAACATCAGGATGGGCTGATGGCAAGCATTACACTTGAAACACACACTCTTCACCACATCTATACATACAAAACTACCACCACACTACAACACCTCTCTCCGCCGAACCACCGCAGGAAGCCCGCCGCTCACGCTAGCGGTAAGCCCCGGCGCAAACCGCAATATCCGGTCCGGATCCACCACTCTAACATCAAACCTCCTAACCAAAACAAGTGCAACACTTTTCATTTCCACTAATGACATTTCTTTCCCTAAACACACCCTAACCCCCCCTTGATAAACCGGGTACTTATACGCGCTCTCTTGCTTAAACTCCCCGTCTCGGATCCACCTCTCGGGTTTAAACTCCATCGCATCCGGACCCCATATCCGCTCCATCCGACCCATTGCATACGGGTGGTACGTCACCCGACTCCCTCGCTTTACAAACGTCCCATCGGGCAACACATCGTCGTATTTTGCGAATTTCGAATCGAATTGAACCGGAGGGTATAGGCGCATACTTTCGTGCAACGCCGCGTGCAAGTAATGCAAATCTTGTAACTCTCCGAAGCTCGGAAGCGTGTCGCGGTTCGACCCGATGACCCGATCCGACTCTTCTCGGATCTTTTCCAACACTTTCGGGTTTTTTGAGAGTAACAAGAAAAAAGTGGTCAACGCTGACGCCACCGTGTCTCTACCCGCTAAAAGAAAGCTGATCACGATATCTCTTAGGTAATCATCATCACTTATTGACCCCATAAATCTTGATAACAAATCGTTACCCGTAACCGAACCCGACCCGTTTTCTCTACGCTCCTTGATGACCCGACCCGCCATTCGTTTCACAACATTAATAGATTTTTTTAGCTCTTTTTCGCTTCCGATGTTAAAAAGCCGCTTTAGTTTCCATACTACTGGCGACGGCGCCAACCCGCGTTCGGCACAGAGCTTCGAGCTCAAGTCGAACGCGGATTCGAGTTCAGACACGGGTAGATTTGGTTTCAAACTACCCGGGTCCAACCCAAATGAGAATTTGCATATGCTATCAAAAGAAAACCTTCTAAAAACGTCTTGTAGGTCCAAAACGACATCCTGTGTGTCGTTTTGGTCCTCAACCGTTGTGAAAAACGGAATTAATCTTGATTGTATCTCGTCCGTCACTATGTTTAACGCGTGAGATCGAATCGATAAACTTCCGAGCTCCAAACTCGCAAGTTTTCTCTGAAACCGCCAGCAATGGCCGTCGACGTTAAAGATACCTGAACAGATCAAATCATATTCATACCTTTTAATTATGATAATAATATAACAATAGGGGGCTGCTAGTATAAAAACCACCCCGAGTTGTAAGAACCGCGAGAACTACACCCCACGGAGCGCCGTTCGCCATGATTTTTTTTTACAAGTAGATGTGTGTATTATAAACACAGCCGTAAAAAATCATGGCGAACGGCGCTCCGTGGGGTGTAGTTTTTTACACCACAAGTTTGGTGTTTTTTAATTTTTTTTCTTTTTTCTTTTTTTTTTTTTTCACCAAACTTGTGGTGTAAAAAACTACACCCCACGGAGCGCCGTTCGCCATGATTTTTTACGGCTGTGTTTATAATATACACATCTACTTGTAAAAAAAATCATGGCGAACGGCGCTCCGTAGGGTGTAGTTCTCGCGGTTCTTACAACTCGAGGTGGTTTTCATTCTAACGGCTCCCTATAACAATAAACCGTAACTAATATAATAACTAATATATTATTATAATAATATTATAACAGTAAACTCTAATTAATATATTCTCTCCGTATTAACTATTGTAATAACTGTTGTAATGATATAACAATAAACTCGTTTTTTTAACGGTGACTTTCTTTTTTAGTGATCCAATGTCACACCATCTAAACGGCGGCCCTAGCCAAGATCTGCCCAGACTACGTGGTCTTAATCGAGTCCGTGCTGGGTTGGCCAGACTTGGTTACAACGTTCCTCCGGAAACCGTACTGCCTCCACACGAGTTGCCTCGCTGAAGTAACAGCCGGATGAAAACCGGGGTGCGGCTCAAAATCGAACCCCTCGATGGGTTTGTCACCATCATTGGCCAACCACATAACAATAAACTCTAATTAATATGTTTTCTCTAATAAAAAAAATACCTCGGCCGAGAAGGTCTCCGAGGATGGTGGAAAACGCTTTGCCTTTCGGGTAATTATCGAAATTAGTTTTGATCATGTACTCGACGTTATCCGGGTTCGCGGTAATGATGTTGTTAAGCACGTGAACGTGGATCGTCCCGGTGGGGGATTTGCGAAGAAGGTGGGTATACCAATCTGAAAGATTGGTAAACTCCGACGTCCAGCTCCGCGTAATGAACGCGGAGCAGACGTCGCAGTTACAACACGGGTTGTACCGGATGATGAAGAGTGACAAAGAGAACAAAGAGAAAACAAGAGTGAAGGTGAAGAAAATGAAGCAAAATGAAGCTTGAAGATCCATTTTTTTTTGTAATGATATTGATAGTTGAGATGGGAATATTGTGTGGTTTTATAAGGGGGTGAGAATGAGGGGGTGAAGTTGACAGTTGGTGAAAGTTGTGGGGGTGGGAAATAGACATGAGTTAATTAAATAATTAGGCATGTGTGTTTTATTGGTGGGACACGTGGCGAGTCGGTGTTAGACGTCATGTGCAGACATCATTTGGATGTCCCACGTGCTTATTTATTTTATGTTTTTTCTTTTTTGGATATTTCGATGTTGTCAAGTTGGTATTTGGAAGTCTTGTCGGCTGTATACGTAGGTTAATAGTCATGTGATTATAGGTTAGTGGAATCTTGAGGGTGGAGTAAGGCTTATGACCATTAGGTCATGGGTTCGATTTCCATAAAGGGAGTTTTCTCTAATTTATTGGGCTTCCTCTTGAATTGGTGTATAGGCATTATTGCCTAGTGGAGATGGATATGATCGGGTGATTCTGCTGGTGGCACGATGATACTCCAGTGGTTCGTTAGTAATCCAAATTTGCCGTTAAAAAAAAGTATATGTAGGTTCATATTAAAATAATATATTTTTCCAATATTAAAATAATATATTTTTTTCAATTTTGATTTGCCAGTTTTTTGGTGTTTTCCTTAGAATATCGTTTTAAATGTGTGGAAATATATTCATATATATTGTAGTCAAATGAGTAATATATATTGTAGTCAAATGAGTAGTTTCTATAATCATATATTAAGTTTATATCATAGTGATATTTTAATATGTATATTGTAGCGTAATCTTGTTTTAAATGGAATGAGTAGTATTCCACTATCTCTTGTTTCCGATATAATGGATTAGCATGGAATGAGTAACTGATTAGATATTAGATATACATATTACATCTAATATTATATTAGTGAAGGTTGAGGTTGATTATTTTAAGTATATAAAAATATTAGATAAAACAAAACTAGCAGATATATACGTTATACGCGACGTTATAATGCTTTTCTATGTTGCAGTTGGGTTGTCTTTGAAAATCTAAACGTAGAGAAAACATAATTAACTATTGGGTCCGTAGATTTTTGGACAGCCGACCCTATTCTGACCCACTTAATTAACTTATTGACTAAGTTGATAACCCTAATTTCGTCTTATAAATGTTATATGCCCATAATTTAATTGTAATCTTGGAACACCTAATAAAAGTCACACTTAATTACAACCTGTGGACGTAGTTCACCTTGACTGAACCACGTAAATTCATGTGCTCTTTATTTTCTGCTAGTGTGTGTGTGTTTGTTCGCTTCTGCTTGAACTTACTCTGAACTGATACCTAACATTAACAACATATATTTGGAAACCACAAAAAACTACGTCATTGTAAAGCGTAGGTTAACAAAAATTAATGGGATTGAAGGGTATAAAGAAGATAGCTTTTCATGGGATTATTTTCACGGCGTTATGGAGTATTTGGCGTGATAGAAATAATCGGATTTTTTCGAGTAAGAAAAAATCGGTCGCGGCTCTGCTTTTAGAAATTAAAACCATTAGTTATCTTTGGTTTAGAAATAGATGCAAATATGGATGTATAGATTGGAAGTCATGGTGTATGTTTGATATGGTGTAGCTGTGGTTTGGCGCGGCTCTGTCTCCGTCTTGGAGATTGAGTTCTTTTGCGTTGTTTGAATAAATTTTATCTTTCAAAAAAAAAAAACAAAAATTAATAAAAGAAATTTAAAATTAAGTTATGTTATAAATACCATTGTAAAAACCTACAATGTCAAATAAAAGAAATATTTAATGCAGAGTGAGGCATTGGTGGGCAATGATAGGAGACCCACCCACTTGGTGCAGAGTGAGACATTGGTGGGCAATGATAGGAGACCCAGGGAAACCTGTGTTGGATCCTTGAGCCAAACGGGTTTTACCGGTAATTTCACTGTCGTGTCTACGGGCGGGTGGGTTACCGGGTTTTCCCCGGAATTGGTGGTGGACTCGGGTTACTCTCGGAGTACTCCGTTTGTCCAGTGGGTGCCCCGAAAGTGCTCGGGATTGAGTTTGTTGGCCGTTAAAAAAAAAGAAATATTTAATGCGAATTAATTAACAAAAATAATAAATAAAGTTTGTTTCATTAAATAGATAACAAATAAAATGTAAATGAAGTTTATATTATTAAATACGGACGAATAAATAAAAAAATATTTAATGAATAAAAAATAAATGCATATTAATAAATAAAAATTAAATACAGTTTAGATCATTAAATATGAATTGATAAAAATAAAAATATTAATGCGAAATAATAAGTAAAAATATTTATGACATTAAATATATATTAATAAATAATGTTTATATCATTAAATACGTATATATATATATATATATATATATATATATATATATATATATATATATATATATATATATATATATATATATAGGAGATGGTTCAAATGAAAATCACTTTTATTGTGAAAACTCGAAAACTAACTAAAAAAACCTAAGTATATTATTTTGTACAAACCACAGGGACTAACTATGTTAATACCCTAGAAGTTTATACCTCCAAACGTTACAAAATGAAAAGTTAATACCCTAGAAGGTGATTTTAAACTATTAGTACCTAAATATGTTATTTTGTGCAAACCACAAGAACTAACTATGTAATTAACTCTAAAGTTTATGTCATTAAACACAGATTATGAATTAACAAATTAAATGTTAATATAATTAAATAGTAGGGGGAGGTTCATTTAAGAAAAATCTTCTTAAAAGAAGAAAATATGAATTAATCTATACCCTATATTTTTTTGATCAATGGTTGTGAATCAAGATATCATTTTTGACCACTTTTAATTAATGCTTTAATTACTAAGTGTAACACCCCAAATTCCGTACGTCGCAATATAATATTTTAATTTTATTAATAAGACGTGGTAAATATAGAATTACTTTACCATTCCCTAAGCTTTACAAGTTGTGGAAATTCTATAACTTATGTGCACATGAGATTAACCAAGTTAGTATGTAAAAAGGAAATAAATGACATGTTTTGAAAGATGGAGGGGTTAAAAGAGAAAAGTGTTTTAAATAACACACTTGAAAAAAAAATAAGTCAGTATGTTTGTGGTTTGGGGCGTACGATCGAGAGCAGAGGCCAAGGAAGAGCCAAAACCCTAACATCCTAAAATCAGCAGATTGAGAAGGAAATTAAAGGCTAATCGATTGCATGTGACCAATTTCTCAGTTATCTAAGGGTTCTCCATCATAGGGTAAGTCGAATTTTGTGAATTGATGTTAGAGGATGATAATGGTTTTGATTAATCCATGAGATAGTATGAAATTGAACTTGCTTGTGAGTTAGAATCACCAAATAAAGGATGTTTCATGAATAATACTGATTTGTTTGAAGGTTTGAATAAAAACCCATTTGATTTAGTTGAATAAGTGAACTTGTAGTGAATTAACCAAGAGATTTGGATGGGTGAATGCTATGTGCAAAAATACCAATAGATTAGTATGTTGTAGAATGAATGAACTATGTGCATTTAGTCGATTTAGTGAGTTATGAGATTACTAGTAAAATTATGCATTGAATACTTGTACATAGTGCTTACAATGTTATACGCACGCCAAGTGTTCGATTAAATGCTTGAGTAGTTGATTTATGTAATTTTGAATGAATTAGGAAGTCTTGCGTTGTATGTGAAATTATGAAATTTATCTCTTGTGAAAAGTGTTATGGAATGCATACTATATGTGAATGCAATAGTTATGTAAGT
Organism: Helianthus annuus; assembly: GCF_002127325.2. Classification (NCBI taxonomy): domain Eukaryota; kingdom Viridiplantae; phylum Streptophyta; class Magnoliopsida; order Asterales; family Asteraceae; genus Helianthus; species Helianthus annuus. The sequence goes on along the minus strand of NC_035434.2, from coordinate 164,022,359 downwards.
GAATGGTATAGTCTATAAACGAGAACGGATCACGTAGAGAATTGAAGTTAAAAGGTAAAAGTTTGTATGTAGGAAACTATTGCGTTATGAACTCGTTAGTTGATGTGTTATGTACGGTAGTAGTAAAATGTGATGATACATATCCCTTATATGCGTTAATAAGCTAACGAAAGTCAAACATTGTATGATTTGAAAGCCGAATGAACGAATGATTGCAAGATAACCGTGTTACAAATATGATGACATGTATGGATAGGAGTCATGTCAATAGGGGCACAAATATGGAAGCACTACGAGTTGAAGGTAAACACGGAAGCTACATGTAAATTCGGACGCACAGTGTAAGTAAACTCCCCGACTCTCTCTCCTTAGTATTAAATAGAGGTTATTTGTATGATAAATGTCAGGAAATATGTGAAATGCTTTATTGTCACTGGAAGAAGTAAGAAGTTCTAAGGAAGTGATTTCCGAATCCCTTCCTAGACCACTTTAGGAGGGCCATATGCTAGTCGATCACTTAAGTATGGTAATCTAAGTCTACTTGGGATTTGGTTATTGGGTAAAGGTGTTTGTTAAGAAGACCAAACGGGTCAAATAAGGGTATGTTTCATTATGAAACACTTGTACACATAATGTCGAGGGTAATATTTTATTCAGATAATGTAAAAGTGTGATAGTATTAACGTTATGTAGGTTTTAAATGTACGCATGTGATGAAACAATGGTTAACCGGGCAGGGTTAACACACTGGTCTCGTCAAGAAGGGTTAATCCCTTCCTCTCGGAGATCGCTGGCTGGGTCACCGGTGGATGATCTCCTGCACAAGGAAACAAGCCGTGACTCGTAACAAGGAGGATGGAGTGGGGGGTGCTCCTTGTTACCACTCTCCGGCGTGAGAATCAGTAGTTTGCTTGGGAAGCAAAGCAAGATAATAGTAGTAGTGAGAGAGTTGTGTAGCGATACCTCAAACCTGGTTTGGGGTTGGTATTTATAGCCGAGGAGTGAAGGAGGAGATTGATGGATGGGCTGACGACGAGCTGCACCGTTGCAGGTGTGTCAGTCTCGCCGGCCGTGGGGGTTACGCCACGTCAGCCCATTGCTTTAATAGCTCTGACAGGGGACTGTCGCCGGCGCCACTTGCCTCGTGGTGTCAGCCACTTGCCTGGCGTGTCAGTCCACTTGCTGGATATGCAGGGTGCGGTGCGAGCCGCATCGCTGCATGCGGTAACGTCTGAAGTTACCGCGTCTCCTACTTGTGATCAAGAAATACGCGAGATGCGGTGTTGGCCGCATCATCGTACGTGGAGACTATTTGTTCGCTTCCCTTGTCGTGACGAAAATGGCCATATGATGCGGTGCCAGCCGCATCGATATGTTCATCTTCTTTCGTACTTGGGTCAAGCTATTCATCTTCGAACCGAATGGGTTCGAAGGATGTGACCGCATGGGTGCGGTTTGCTTACTGGTAGGGGTTTGTTTGATGCGGGTAATGGTCGTTTTGGGACCATACCCCTTCAAGTCCCCCCAGTCTAGTGCTGCTCCCTTGTGCAAGTTGCACGTGGGAGGAGTACTGGACTTATGGTGTAGGAAGGTAGTGTGGCAGTCTGGAGAAAATTCTAGGCCAGATCAAACTGGTGATCTGGTAAAAAATCTGGCTATGCCTCTTCCGTACCGGTGAAGGGATTTCGCGTGATGCGAAATTCTCAGCCGTTGCATGTCATCAGGTAGGTTGCCACCTGTTGTTGTGTTGAAGGCCTGTTAGGGACCTTCATAGTAATGCTGCACAAACTTCGAACCAACCTCTTTGATGGTGGTTCGAAGGTTTGCACATATTTCGGACCTCTTGGAGGTGGTTTCTTCTTCGAACCATTTGCCAGAATGGTGCACGAAGAAGAAAAGAAAAACTTGGAAACCAACCTTTGCGGTCGGGTTTGAAAGTTTTGGATGTTGTGTTAGAACTTTGCTCAAGTTCTATGTTCAGCATCCTCTGATGAGATGACCATCCCTTTTTTGTGGGGTGTTCATCTTTGTCTTGATAGCTCTCAAGTAACCGTACGTTCTTTGCGGTTACTTCGTTGCGTCATTGTTGGCCGTGTTTGGTCGAACAATGTGGATCTAAACTATGGGTAAATAAACATGGTCATAGGCAAGGGGATGCCCACCGTTGTTTATTCCATGTGATCCATTGGTAGGTAAACAAAGTCCTAAGCAGACTTGTTACCGCGGTCCGTTGGCAGGTAAACAAAGTCATAGGCAGACTTGTTACCGCTGTTCGGACGCTTGCTAATTGATAAGTGCTTGTTTAGAGCACGTATCTGCGTTCTTTTTGGAGCCACTTACCTTCACGCTCCAATACCGAGTTTATAACGAGGTAGCCTCGTTCGGTGATGTGGAGTGAGCTTTGCTCTTCCGTAGCAACCACTCTGCGGAAGCTATGGTTATGTCTGTAGCTCTTTATGGGTGTCTGCGATGTTGCAGTCCCATATGCGTTCAAAGTGTGCTTGTTGCACGGATGTAACTCTTGAAGGTTCAGGAGTCAGGGCTGCTGATGTGCGGGCGCGTAGATGCCGTTCCTTCGTTTTCCTGAAGAAGTTGTTCATGCACCCTCTGTGGTTGTGAACCGGACAGGAGGGATTTGAAGCTTGAAGAAAAGGAAGGCAATGCGCTTTGTCTGTTCCTGAGATGCGGTTCAGTCCAAAGAACAACACTGGTTCTGAGCATCTGACACATCTGAATGGGTTCATGTGTGTCATTTCCGCATATTTCACGCGTGCTCGTGAGTGATGCGGAAAAGGTAATATATCCCTTATAATATAGATAGATATATTTCTACCTATTTTTTAGGGTATATAAAAAAACGACATGCGGTATGGGTTATGGTGCGGTAAACCAGAAAAACCGCATGCCGCTTATGTTTTTTGGATAATGTTGTCGCTTTTTCTTGCCTACGTGGCTTGATCGCACGTGTGAGTTGGTAGAAGTTGGTGAGACGTTTCTGCATGTGCTGAAATGAAAGGACATTTGCACTGCCCGAGGCATTAAATGCACTGTAGCAGGGAGTGTAAACGTCCTTTTTGTCAGGCGCGTGGGCGGCCACGCGCGCGTGATAACCGTCAGCTGAAACGGCGCTCGACACGTGTTGTTGCAAGATACGCTCTTTTTGAACGTGATGATTTGCTTTCTCCCTCCGCATTAATTGCGATGGGTATATAAGGGGATAACCGTTTGTGGTTTCCTCTTACTTTGTCAAAAATTCAAAAAAATTTGCCGTTTGAGAGAAAGTTGTCATCTGTCTTCTCCGACGATTTTTTCTGAATTTCTGGTGAGGTTTCTAGTGTTTCTGTTCACCGTCTTCCGTTTCTTTGATATTTTTGATGGCTGAACCATCGAATCCTCACAATGTGGAGGGTGAAACCCTGAACAGCCGATAGTGGCTGAGGAAGAAGACGAGGATGATGATGTTAATGTTCCCGGTGGTGGGTTACCGGTGTTAAAGTGGACCAGAAAAAGCTTTGATCGCCTTATGCTGGAGGTCCAAATGCCCTCGGAATATGGGGCTCGGTACCCATCAGAGGGTGATACTGGTGCCGACGCTCCGGCCGGTTATGTGACCATGTGGTCCGATTTCTTCGGAGATTGTAACCTCCGATTACCGTTGACCGTGTTTGTTGTGGAAATCTTGGAGTGGTACAAGGTCCACATTTCTCAAGTGAGTCCGTTTGGGATGATTCGGATTCGTAACTTTGAGTTTACCTTCCGTGCTCTTGGCATAGAGCCTACCGTTGGAGACTTCCGACGGTTTTATCAGATGACAGTGTCCATGGGGTTCTTTTCTTTCCGTCTACGAGACGGTACCCCAAAGCTGATGACTCCCCCTAAGGGGATGACGATGTGGAAGAAGAAGTTCTTCTACATCAAGTCTGCTGCCCTTGCTGTGGATATGACGTTTCGGAATGTGACCGAGACGATCATAGCAGAGACCATTGCGATGCCCAGTTTGAAGTCAGTGCAATGGTTCCCGCAACTGCAGACTATTGAGTCTGTGAAGTTGACCAACACGCAACTATGGCTGTTGCGTATGATGTTGAGGAGGGGCAAGAACTCGAAACCCGTGGTGCGGGAAAAGAGCGGTGGTACGTACTTTTTGTTTCGTTACGTTCTTTATCCTTACATGTGTTGCTGACCTTTGTGTCTACTATCAGAAGATGCTCCCGCATGGAGGATGTTTGCTCCGGATTTCGAGGGTACGGTTGAGACCGTAGTTTGTGCGGATGGTGAACAGGATCACAACACTATCATCCGTAGTAACTTCCGGGTGCCTACTGCGGCTGCACTGGCAGTTGAGTTGCCAGTAGGCAAAGGTATACTATCGAAGCTTGCTATTTGTGTTGATCATGTTGTGTTATTGACGTATTGATTCCATGCAGGTGATCTTGGGGCCTTGGGGGACCCTGAAGCGAAAGGTGTGCCTAAGAGGCAAACTGTGAAGGGCGTGCGCTTTCGCCAAAAGAAGATAAAGGAGGTCACTACTGTGCCTCATCTGGTGCCGCAGGCAGCAGGTATCTCTCATTCCTCTTTTCGTCGACACAAGGATTATGTGATAGTGTCTGATACCCTTGAGGGTTTGAGTATAGCCGCGGAGTCACGTTCTGGTGCTGCGAAGAAGCAGGCAGAAGAAGTGGCTGCGGGGGGGACAGCTGCGGGTCCCCCTGTGATTGGTGAAAAGATGAGGCTAGAGCAGAAAGCTGCTGGTGGTGTTGAAACCAAACGTCGGAGGCTAGTAACCAAAAGGTCTGCTCCGGCGCAGAAGAAACCTGCGGTTGTCGTTGGTAAGTGTAGGCTATCTAGTGTTAACTGTTGTGTAACTGATTTTGATAGCTATTTCACTTTTTTGCAGAGCGTCAAGATGAAGATTTTTCTATCTTCGATGCTCCGGAGTCCCCTCCGCGTGCCATGGATGCGGGTGGAGCGGAGGTGCCATCGACTCCTCCCGTCAAGGTGGTACCTGAGTCAACCGTGCAGAAGGAGGGTACCGCAGAGAATGCTGCGGCCCAGATATTTGATACTGTCGACTCGTCCAACAACCTGATCTCTCCCAATGAGGGAGACGATTTGAGTTTGCGGTTCACTGCTACCGGGAAGCAACATTCTGATGCTGAACCGCAAAAAACTGGTGATGAAGCGCGGCAGCATGATGCTGGGCCGCAGAAGTCTGCGGTTGATAAGGGTACCAGTTCGTCGGCCGATGGTGCGGGGTATGACGGGCCTCCAATTCAGCCTGGGGAGTCTGAATTGGAGTATTACTACCGCACCTACTCCCAGGATCGCGGTACGCTGTACCATCGACCCCCCTGGACTGTATTGCAGGGGGATGATATTGCTAACGACCCTGCGGCCTGCAGGGAGATCCTGGGCGGTCTTGGGACCCCCTTTGAAGTTGAGCGGGCTAGTGCCGCACCGCGGGAGCTGCGTATAAACCAGCTCTCGACCATGTTGGTAGGGACTTCCATTGTGGCTAATGCCATTTTGGAAGATTATAAGGTGCTGGGCCGCCGCGAGGAAGATGCTGCTCGCATGCGGGCAGAAGCGGAAAAGCTGGTCCAGGCTGCCCGCGCGGGTGCGGAGCAGCTCGAGAAGGATAAAGCTGCTTTTGAGAAGCAGAAGCAGACTTCGGAATGGGCTGCCGCTGCCCAGCTAAAACAGGTGCGTTCCCTTGCTAAACTCCTTGCTGATGAGCGTAAGCGTTGGGAGGAAATTTCATCCAACGAGCGCAAGAAGTGGAACGAGTCTTGGGCTAAGCAGAGCAATCTTCTGTTTCATATTCGGCAGGAGCTAGCAAATGCCAAGGCAGCGAATGCTACCTTGAGCCAAGAGAAGGCTGCGGCTGAGGCCATTTCTGTGAAGGCGCTGCAGGCAAAGGATGAGGCCCTGAGGGCGCTGGAAGAGGCCAAAGAAGCCGGGGCTCGTGCCTCAAAGGCCTATGAAGAGGCCGCAGAGAAGGAGAGCCGTGCTTCTAAGGCTCTTGAAGAGGCGAATGCGGAGCGCATTCGTTTAGGCAAAGTTGTTGAAAGCCTGCAGGTACGTTTCTTTTAACGTTGTTGCTTTCGTCTGTATTGTTTTGAAAATATTCGTTGAGTGAACTGTTTGCTGTTCTTGTAACAGGTTGAGGTTCAGGCCCGGGAGGTCGCAGTTACGGACCTTACTACCCGCGTGTCTGCTGCGGAGAAGCGGGCCGACGCTGCTGCTGAGGCCAAGGATGCCTTGGTGTCCTCTTTTAACCAACTGGAAGCTGACCGTGAGTGGTTGCGGACTCACGGCATCGCGCGTGTAAGTATCTCTTGCCTTTATACTGGCGTGGATTAGTATTGCAAGACTTATGATCTTTTTACTGCAGATTGTCGAGGCCATAATGAATGCCCCTGAGACCTCATCAGGTTTGGACCTGGTTAAGGAACGTGCGCGTGATGCGGGCTTCAAGGCTGGTTTTAACCGCTGCATTGGGCACATCAATGTACTATCCGCAGGCGGTTATACCGATCAGGCATCCGGGTTCCGGGATGTAGATACCGAGGGTCGTCTGAAAGCGGCCGTAGCCTCCTTTTATGACACGCCCCTTGCCTGTGTAGGGGAGCTGGACGAGTGTTTGGAGGTTGCGGACTATGTTGACCGCTTACGGATGCTTTACCCTGATGTGGAAGAGGAAGAACCCGCTGGTGGTGCCGGAGAAGATGCGGGGACCAGCGGTACAAAATAGGGTTTAGGTTGGCGAGTGTGCCTCCTTTTTGTATTCCTCTTGTATAGAATAGGAACTTTATGTAAATTCCGTAAGCATCATGTAGATACTTGATTTTTTTGAATATAAAGTTTCTTTGTTCAGTTTGTACAAGTGTTTTTAATTCTTGCATGTCTGAACATGTGTATGCGTAACTTTACCCATTTATGAACGGGGTCAAGTATGCTCCATACTTTTGTTGTATGTGTATGCATCAATTCTGTTAATTACCGTGTCAGGGTTTTAGAATTGCTGTAAGCTTTGTAAAAGCTTATATTACCGGAACTCTACCCATTTGTGAATGGGGTCGAGTGTACTCCATACCTTTGTCGTATGAGTCCGCGTCAATTCCATTGTTTGCCTTTTTGGGGCTCAGGAATTGTGTTTTAACAAAAACTTGTGTATCCGGCCGGATAAAACATGCAAGTCTGTTTGTCTTTTGCTGGCCTATTACAATATTTGTGTGTGGTTACCACTTTGTATGGGTATCATGAATGAAGATTTTGCCAATCTGTTTTTGGGATACCGTAAAGTGGAACATGCATTTGTAATAGTAGTAACAAACAATAATGTAGAAAATTGTTTATTTATTTATTTGCAAATGGCCTGCGGCCCCATAGGTTACATAGAGAGTGTAGGAACATAGCTTACATATAGCAGCGTCTAAGCTGTTGTGCGTTCCATGTTCTGGCGATAGGTTCGCCCTCTAGTGTTTGTAACCTGTATGCGCCCTTCCCTAAGACCTCGCTGATGAGGTAGGGTCCCTCCCACTTGGGGGCAAGTTTTCCTGGGCGCTCGGCATTAGATGCCTCGTTGTCACGTAGGACGTAGTCCCCTGGAGTGAAAGTACAAACGCGGACTCGCGCGTTGTAATACTTTTCCAGTTTGGATTTGTATTTGGCCTCGTTGATGGCGGCGTTCTCGCGCCTTTCTTCTAGGAGGTCCAAATCGATCCTACGTTCCCTGTTGTTGTCTAGCTTTTCGATAGCCAACATTCTAGGAGATGGGAGGCCCATTTCCGCGGGTATCACCGCTTCAGACCCGTAGACGAGGCTGAAAGGTGTTTCCCCGTTGCTTGTTTTTGGGCTAGTGCGGTGAGCCCATAAGATGCTTGGGAGTTCATCGACCCAGCCACGCCTGGCTGTTCCCAATCGTGCTTTGATTCCTTCGACTAGGCCTTTATTTATACTCTCGACTTGGCCGTTCCCTTGTGGGTGTGCGACTGACGAGAATATGTGTTTGATGTTCAGCTCTTCTAGCCATTGTTGGAATTCGTCGGCAGCGAAATTGGTGCCGTTATCGGTAACAATGTACATTGGTAAACCGAAACGGCAGATGATGTGCTCCCAAATGAACTTTCTTGTTATCATAGCAGTGGTTGAAGCGAGTGGTTTCGCCTCTACCCATTTTGTGAAGTAATCAACCGCCACTATGATAAATTTAACTGCACCTGGTGCGTCCGGGAATGGTCCCACTACGTCGATCGCCCATTTTTGAAAAGGCCATGCAGTAGTGACGGGGACCAGATTGTTTTTTGGCCGCAAAGTTTTTGGTGCATGGCGCTGGCAGTCCATGCATTTGCGTAATTCTTTGACGGCGTCCAGGTGCATGCCGGGCCAGTAATACCCGGCATTCATGATTTTTGCCACGACCATGCGTGGTCCGGCATGTATGCCGCATATGCCCTCATGTATCTCTCGGATAAGGTATGTGGCATCTTGTGGATTAACGCATCGGAGGAGCGGTCCAAGGTATGACTTTCGGTATAAGATACCGTCTCTCATTTGATAGTGGCACGCTTTGTATTGCAACTTACGTGCCTCTGTTTTGCTCTCGGGAGTCACACCTGACTGAAGGTATGCGATAATTGGTGTCATCCATGACGTTGTTCCGTATTGGATGACACTGACCTGGCGTAGAGGAACCGAAGGATTTTGCAGAATCTCGATACGTACCTCCTTTGCCAAGTGTTGGAAGCTGGTGGATGCAAGTTTTGATAGTGCATCCGCAGATTTGTTTTCGCTTCGATTAATGTGTCGAATATTGAATGAAGCGAATTTGGATTTTAGCTGCAGGGCTTGCTCGAGGTAGAGGATCATGATATCCCCTTTGGCGGCATAGTCGCCGCGTACCTGGCCCGCAACTAACAAGGAATCGACGTGTGCTGTTAGATGTTGCACGCCGATTTTGACTGCTAAACGTAGCCCGGCTAATAGTGCTTCATATTCTGCCTCGTTGTTGGTGCTCTTAAAATCGAGGCGGATGGCATATGTAAGCTCTTGGCCGTCAGGGCTGACGAGTCGCAGACCTGCGCCCGCGCCGTCCTCGTTGGATGCACCATCGGTAAATAGTGCCCATACTTCTGAGGAGGGTGGTGGGGGCGCAGGATTTTGAGATTCTTCGCATTCTTGGATGCGATCCGCTGGTACTTCAGCGGCGAAATCAGCTAAGATTTGGCCTTTGATGGCAGGGCGCGGTTTGTAATGTATCGTATGTGCGCCCAGCTCAATTGCCCATTTTGCTAATCTCCCAGAGATGTCGGGTTTGGACAGGATCGGGCCGATCCTGTAATTGGTTAGCACTGTGATGATGTGGTTTACGAAGTAGCGTCGTAACCGTCTTGAAGCATGTACCAGTGCTAGTACCAATTTTTCCATTATTGAGTATCTCGTCTCCGGGTCGTTGAGCATTTTGCTGATATAATAGATGGGTGTTTGAACCCCCGCTCGTTCCACTATTAATACCGCACCCACTGCGTTGTCTGCAGCGGATAGGTATAAGATGAGTGGCTCATCTTTGCATGGTGCGGTTAGTGTTGGGAGTTGTATCAAACACTCCTTCATTTCTTGGAAGGCCTTTTCGGCCTCTGTGGTCCACTGGAATTGTTCTTTCTTTGAACAGCTTCGCAGGGTTTTGATGAAAGGGTATGATTTGGCTGCGTGGTTAGCCAAGAACCTGTTGAGTGCCGCCAGCCTTCCGGCCAGTCGTTGCATATCTTTCATCGACGCAGGCGATGGCATGCGCTCGATCGCCTGTACTTTTTCCGGGTTTACCTTGAATCCATCTTTGGTGACGATGAACCCAAGGAATTTGCCCTCTTCCATTCCAAACGAGCATTTCCCTGGATTGAGCTTCATGTTGACGCCTCGCAGAGTTTGGAATGTTCTTTCTATATCAGTGAGCATGGTATCTTCCTCCATGCTCATGACGACCAGGTCGTCCATATAGATTTCGACACTTTTGCTTATTTGACCGCGGAAAGTGTCGTTCATCAGTTTCTGGTAGGTTGAGCCCGCGTTGCGCAACCCGAACGGCATTTTTGTATAGCAGTAATTTCCGGTTGGGGTCCGGAATGCCGTTTTGTCTTCATCCTCAAGTGCCATTTGTACCTGGTGGTACCCTTTGTAGCAATCGAGGAAACACTTCCACCTAAATGGTGCGAGGTTATCGACCTTTTCGTCGATTTCTGGAAGCGCGTAACAATCCTTGGGGCAGGCCTTGTTGAGGTCCTTATAATCGACGCACATGCGCCAGCCCCCGGATGGTTTTTCTACCATGACAGGGTTGGATAACCAAGTCTGGTACTTGACTTCCCGCAGTATACCTGCGGAGAGCAGTTCTTCGATCTGCTCTTGCATCGCCTGATTTTTAGCTGACCCAAGGTGACGTTGGCCTTGGATCACTGGTTTGATACCTGGTTTGGTATTCAAAAAGTGCTGCGCTATTTCACGTGGGACCCCTGTCATGTCTGCGGGGGTCCACGCGAAGATGTCTTGGTTCCTGAAGAGGAGCTCCTTCAGGTGCGCTCTGGTGGTCGAGGATAAGGCATGACCCAATGTGACCTTCTGTTCCGGATGCGTTGGGTTGAGAACCCATTTTTCCGGTTGGTCGACGGGGGTGGGCCTTGCGACCTTCGTCGGACGTGCTTCGTCCGTCATCATGACGTCCTTGCGGGCGTAGATGATTGCAACTCCCGATGCGGTTGGGAAACCAACCGCGGAGTGGGGGACGGATGTGATCATATTGAAATCTCCTTGGGATTCTCTCCCAAGGAGGACGTCATAGTTGGAGGTGTGGGGTAAAACCATGAAATTAACCTCCTCTGTCCGCGTGTGTTTACCATTGGTAAGACGCACGGGAAATGTAATTTGACCTAGGGGAAAGACTGTTTCCCCTGCGAATCCGGCCAGCGGGTAATCTACGGCTTGCAACCGATCTTTGTCCTCTTGGTCAAATTGATTGAAGCATTGCTCGTAGATTATATCGGATGTACTGCCCGGGTCGATGAACAGACGCTCGGTGCAGTAATGGGCCAGCTGGCCTGAAATGACGACGGCGCGTCTGTCACGCGGTCCGCCTCGGACTTTTGGGAAGACGACTTGCTCGTCTTTCCAATCATTGTCCGGTCTTCGTGCCGCTTTGCGCGGCCTACCCTTGCCTCCGTAGATCATGTGGGTGGAAGCCACGTACATGGCTTTCTTTCCGGAGGAGGTACCTTCGTTGTGAGGGGTGATATGCTTGGTGGGCTTTTGTCCACCTGGTAAAAGGTGTTGCAGTTTCCCCTCTTTCAACGCCCGCTCAATCTCCAGCCGGAGACTGATGCAGTTGTTGGTGGTGTGGCCCGAGTCCTTGTGGTACTCACAGTATAGTGTGAGGTCCTGACTTTTCTTGGACTTCATTGGTTGGGCCGGTCGCAAGAATTGTGGGTCCGCGAGGAGGACCTCCCTTGGCGACTGGTTGATCTCGGTCCATTTGCGGTCCCGAGATTCTTTTCTTGGTGCCCGAGTGTCTCGGGCAGGGTTGTAGGATTGTGGGTCAAACGTGTTGGGTTGCGGGAAATACGGTTTAGTAATATCCCGATTTCCTGCATCCCGGTTTCGTTTGTTGTTACGTTTGGACCCTTGGTGGGATGTTTCGGCTTGGGGCTTTGCCTTTTTGACGTGCGGTTCGAGCGACCGCTGTGTCTGGGCGTATGTCTTGACTGCGGTCATGACATCCTCCCATTTTTTAGGCAAACCCTCCTTGCCAGAGATGGTCATGACCATCTCTCTGTCTTTGACGGCCCGAATAAAATGGTTTCGCGCCATTTGGTCCGCCACGTCGCCTATTTCTAGGCATTCTTTATTGTAACGGATGACGAATGCCTCGAGCGATTCGTCATCCCTTCGCCAGATGTTCATGACGTCCAACGAATCGCGTTCGTGGCGTCGCTGTTGGCTAAAGTGGGCGAGGAACTTGGCGCGCAAGTCCTCGAAAGAATCCAGTGATCCCACTGGCAAAGAATCAAACCATGCCCTCGCCAGGCCGATAAGGGTCTGGGGGAAAAAATTGCACCAGGTGGGTTCGTCCCACCTGCCATTGACACCTGCGCCAGTGAAGATGTTCATGTGGTCGTCCGGGTCGGTCGAGCCACTGTATTTCCCAATGTTGACTGGGAATTTTGTCGTTGTGATATCGGCGTTGGCGATATGCGGGACGAATTTTGAATTTTCGGCCGCGGCCCTTGGCCTGTATGGTTCGTGCACAGGGCGCTTTGCCGCCCTGAGGTATGTAGTGCGGGGGTGACTGGGAGGAACATAGTTGCGTCCCCCCGGTCTGCTGTTGGTATCGTGAGACTCCCCGCGGTAGGTTTGATCGTCAGGGTCGGTATGACCGTACCCTTCCGTGTTAGGTTGCGGGCCCAATCGGCTCTGGATGCCTGGGCCGCGCCTGGAGGCTGACCGCCTCCTATCTTCCCCATAGGGGCCCAGGCGGGTATGCACTGGCCCTCTGGAGCGGGACTCGTATGAGGAAGTATCCTCATTGAGTGTATGGACCGAACAGTAAGATGATCCACGGTCGTCATGTCGGCTTCTGGAAGCCGGACGTGAGTGTAACCTGCCATCGTATTGGAGTATACGGTTGGCAGGTGTGTGTTGTATTGGAGTAGGCCCAGCTTGTACGTTTGCGTCCGTACAAGCGCGGTTGTAAGCCGCTATCAGCAGGTCAGTCTGCTGTTGGTACCAGGAGTGTAAGTCTACGCCTGGTGGGAGCACAGTTGGGGCCTGCGATAAGTCGTGTCCGAACGCAAAGGATGGGATCCTTTGGGTGGACGTGCCAATGTGTCCGGGTTGGGGGGTCGAAGGGTGGACCCCTGTTGGGACCGGGGGATTTGGGTTATCCGCATTGGTGTTTTGGTTATCAGTCATGATCTTGAGAGGGGGAGGGATGGATTAAAAAGTGCTAAGAGTAGCGGTGGGCGCCAATGATGAAACAATGGTTAACCGGGCAGGGTTAACACACTGGTCTCGTCAAGAAGGGTTAATCCCTTCCTCTCGGAGATCGCTGGCTGGGTCACCGGTGGATGATCTCCTGCACAAGGAAACAAGCCGTGACTCGTAACAAGGAGGATGGAGTGGGGGGTGCTCCTTGTTACCACTCTCCGGCGTGAGAATCAGTAGTTTGCTTGGGAAGCAAAGCAAGATAATAGTAGTAGTGAGAGAGTTGTGTAGCGATACCTCAAACCTGGTTTGGGGTTGGTATTTATAGCCGAGGAGTGAAGGAGGAGATTGATGGATGGGCTGACGACGAGCTGCACCGTTGCAGGTGTGTCAGTCTCGTCGGCCGTGGGGGTTACGCCACGTCAGCCCATTGCTTTAATAGCTCTGACAGGGGACTGTCGCCGGCGCCACTTGCCTCGTGGTGTCAGCCACTTGCCTGGCGTGTCAGTCCACTTGCTGGATATGCAGGGTGCGGTGCGAGCCGCATCGCTGCATGCGGTAACGTCTGAAGTTACCGCGTCTCCTACTTGTGATCAAGAAATACGCGAGATGCGGTGTTGGCCGCATCATCGTACGTGGAGACTATTTGTTCGCTTCCCTTGTCGTGACGAAAATGGCCATATGATGCGGTGCCAGCCGCATCGATATGTTCATCTTCTTTCGTACTTGGGTCAAGCTATTCATCTTCGAACCGAATGGGTTCGAAGGATGTGACCGCATGGGTGCGGTTTGCTTACTGGTAGGGGTTTGTTTGATGCGGGTAATGGTCGTTTTGGGACCATACCCCTTCAGCATGTGAGATGCTTGCCAAAGTCACGAATGGGTCAAATAAATGTGCATAAGTAACGTATTGTTACAGAATTCGGACAGATATGAAACCCCGGGGCAGGGATTTTTAATTAGTTATGTAAGGAATGACTTTACAAATGATTAGAATTAAGTATCAAGTGATTCGGATGCCAAACGGGTGAGTTAAGGGAGTTTTAAGGCTCAAAAAGGAATGCAGGTCTGGGCACCACCGTAAGTTACGGTGCCCACCGTAGCTTACGGTGGGTGCTGGCCTTTTCTTTTCTCCCGTAAGGCAGTATATAGTTACCGTAAGCCTTATTGAGACTACCGTAAGTTACGATAGTCACCGTAACTTACGGTAGAGCCCTGGCGCCCCGCGTAGGATGCAGACATGGCTGTCGCGGCCCGCGACAAACCATGCAGATGGTACATTAATTGTGTTTGTTTGTTTTGTACGTGGAATTAGTTGTAAATGCTATCCAGGGCCCCTTAATTAACGTTTATGCTAGTTTTACATGAAGTAATGGTTACGGACCTCCGATCCTCCACAAGGTACTCTAATCCGTTTGAGACGTGTTTAGGAAGCGTGATCACGATTATGATGAGTGAGTAAGAACGTAAAGGAATGGACCAAGTTTGGGGTTATTTATATATATATTCATATATATGTACATTTATGCATATGAAATAAATTATCATCCAGTAGTTGGAACTCATAGGTGTTTAAGACTAGAAGTAAGAATACATGTTAGGTCGTGTGTTCGTGGCCTACCTGTATGGAACTCGTAATTTGCATACATTAACAAGCTTAGTGGTAATTTTAGTATTATAAGAAGTTGTAAGTTTGTACGGGGATATGTAATCATGTGTGGAGGTTCATGTCTATGTATACATATGTGTTCGTGCCTGTGTTTGAAGTAGGATTCATTACTTATGAGTGAACGGAATTTGTGTAAGTGATTGTACAGTTTAAATAAGTTGAAGTGTTAAGTTACTCAACCATTGTTTTGAGTATGAAATGAGAATGCAGGTAACCTATTAATGTCGTTCTAAGGATAAAGAATTTGGAATGCACGAATGTACACGGAAAGCATATTCGTGAGGATTAGATTGGGAAGGAAGAACGCGGACTGGTTATGGATTACTTATGTCTAGTTTAGGAATGATGTTATTAAATCTAACCGATGCTCATGTATGTGGTGAATGCAGGTGACGTGGACTTAGCTTCATTATGAAGAAAACTGGGATTGAAGATCGAGTTAAGAGTGAGGGTTGTACGGAAGGGATCGGTCACATAGTTTGACAAAAATAAGTCTTGAAGCATTAATAAAATGGAACGTGGTAAATCCTTTTCAATGAATGTATCAAATTTTGTAGTTGAACCTTCATGTAAGTATTATGTCTAGTAAAGAAAGAAATTTTTGGGCTCTTATTCTCCGTTGTGTCATATTTCAAGTTATTACATGTCAGTCTTACAGGGTGTTGTTCATAATACGAACGGGTCATGCCCGAATTTTGTTGAATAATAAGTATGATAATATTACATTTTGGAATGCGAAATTGGGTGTTTCACTAAGGGTAGTATAGACATTTTGATGTAGAATATTAATAAATATTTTAAAGAGTTACTCAACTCTTATTAATGTAACCATAAATTCCTCCTTCATCATCATTAATGTATTGGCTCATACACAAATTTTATTAGAAGTGACAAAATTATTTAAAAATTTTGTGTCCTACACATATTTTATTACGAGTCGCAAAATTATTTAAAAGTGTTTGAGTCCTACACATTCTGTATCCTACACCAAAATATTGTTTTAATGGTGTAGGAAACGTTGAAAATGTCAGATCATCTGCAGGATTGTTTTTATTGTGTAAGGTGCACAACTATTTTATAAGATAGACTCATTAAATGATTAGAGTTCATTTATTTGAATAGCAAAAATAAATAATAGACTCATTAAATGATTTGTTCAAATTACCTTTGTATCCTTTATTCTTTTTATTCTTAATTGAGAAAAATGCAATTTGCGTCCCTGTGGTATGTGTGAAACATCAACCCGAGCCCCTAAATTCATTTTTTGGTTTTTTGAGCCCCTGAGCTTCTAAATTCATAACAATTTAAGTCCCTCCGTTACACTTCCGTCTATTTGACTGTTTGTCACACCCCGATTTCCACGTGTCTCACCGGTGGGCCCGGTGGGGGATTACCGTGACGATGTTGGCAACAATATAGTCAAACCACACAATTATATAATGCACAGCGGAAGCTTAAGATAAATATATAAACTTCAACCTCTGGTTGTAATATCAAATGTATTACAGAAGTTGAATATATCCACAGCGGATCAAAAAGTAATAAATATTGTTCATTCAGATGCAGCATCGAGTTTGCGAGACTATGTACGATGCTTAGGACGCCTATACCAGCCCATTTCGTATAGTACCTGCACTTAATCTTTTGGGGGAAAATACGTCAGTTTACACTGGTAAATACATTCAACTGACACATTTGAAAATGTTTATTAAAAATTGATTTGAATGCACAAGGCACAAACTCTTTTATAACTTGGGAAAATTATTAAAATCTTGTGAATGTTTTACATGTTCTTTTATGCGTTCAGTAGCCCGGGTCGTGCCGGGTTAAAGATTTATAGACACACCACATTGCGTAAAACCGTAGTATAAAAACCAACGGCTACGTCTTTTAATTTAATGTCGACAATATATACCGGGTGTACGCCTACACCGGGATGTCGATGGTCGTGGCCATTTCGTAAAATGATGCCAAGGATATCCGGGACAACGGTCATTAAACCCCCCAAAGGCTTTTAAGAAACAAAACTGTTTAAATGAGCCGATCATATTATTTAATTAACCACCTAAGCGATGGAAGAATATAATGCTCAATCAAGCGGTATTAATATACCGTAACCCAAGCCCGTATAGGGGAAATAAGTTAAAGTATTTACCTTTGCAAGTATATTTCCTTAATTTGGATTAAATCACCGACAGCTTTTACTGGGGCTCCTAATCTGGAACGAAGGTTTTAATTAACCTCTTAGAATCCTAACGAGTCGTTATAATGGCCGTAGCCTAGACCGGTTGGTTCCGATATATATATATATGGTTTAATCGCGCGAAAAGGCGAAAACCGAGAATGGAGTGTGATTCTGACCCAACAAGTTCAGAGACTTGTTTTATATGGGTTTATGGTTCACACTCTGGAATTTGGGGTTCAAATAATATAATTTGACCCGTATCGGCTAATTTATGAAAACTAGTTTCATAAGCCGAACCGTGCGCGCAATAGGCGAAACGGTTAACCATGAGAGTCGTACGCTTATTTCCTAAGTCAATATGCCTTAAAGAGGTTGTGGTATCAGTGGGATACCTTCCGTGATGCCCGTAACGAGTTTAAGTTATTATTATGCCCCGTAGGGGCTTTTCGGTCATTTTAAAGACTTTTAAGGAGCTTTTCGAGTTCTACTGGAAATCTGAGTTTCCCGAACAGCTTATAAAGCTTAAAATACTTTATTTATTATTTAAAATCAGTAGCAACTGGAATCGGGTCAAAAGACCTTGTAGAACTCAAGTTTTGGCCAAAAAGGGCATATTCGGTATTTACCGAACCGTAGCCATAACCGCAGGTTATGAGCGAGGTAAAAATTATTAAAAATCTTTAAAATTCCCAAAATATTATTTTAATACAGTGGGTAAAAGTTTTGGTGACGAAATCTTGGTTTAGACAGGTGTTATGCTAATTGCGCCGTTAATTACTAAAGTTTACTTTAAATGCGCCATTTAGCATAACTCTCATTCTAGACCTCGGATTGACATGAAACTTTAAGGACATGCTTATAATTTAATAAGCAAGGTTCTGGTCCGTTCACGTGTCCGAAATACTCGTTTTATTTTCAAAATGGCGTTACGGTCAACTTTTAGGCGATTAACGGAAATGCGTAAAAGACTCGGATAACTCATGAACCGATCACAGAGGTTTATACCATCATGTAACTTGGTCCTAAGAGAGTCCTAAGGTATATCTATACCTCACTAAAACGGGTCAGAACTGAAGTCAAAGCAAAAGTCAAACTTTTGCGACATTCGGCTCGGAACCGGGTCAATATAGCAAATGGTCGATTCAAACGAGCGCAAACAAGTTTATATACTTAATATCATATTTTATGAGTGTCAAAACAGGTTTCTTAGTATGTACATTACAGATTATGCATAAATCGCTAAAATAGCTTTCTGTTGACTTTTTTTAAGTGCGCGTTTGACTCGATATTTGACATAGTTAGAGAGGTGATCAGGGGGAACCCTTTTAGAGGTTTATTACCCACGTAAATACCAACTCAAAACCACTTTTGATTCGTCATAAGACTGAACCATTTGCAAGTTATTGTAATGACAACCGTTAGTTACGACGGTTGTGTTTATAAGCTATAACTATGGAAATGTGAAACCACAAAGGGTTAGATCACTTACAGAAGCTTGAGGGAAGACTTAGAACCCAGAGGAATGTTTGAGAGCTCTTGGAAATGACCAGATGAGTGTGTTTTGTGTTGTGTGAATGTTATGAGTATAATGTGGCTATTTATAGTGAAATTTGGGCTCTAGGATCATTACAACACATGCTACACTGAGTATGGATGATGGGCAGGTGCCCCTAAGTGATATGGGTCGAGTAGGGGGCGCCCATGCTTCATTGATTGGGTGTTGGTCGTTCAAAAGCTCCAAAAGGCATGTAGTTACAAGTATTCTGCATCTGGGCGTCTAATGCGGCCCGCATGGGAGTTCCATGCGTTAATAATGCGGGTCGCCTGAGATCCAATTATCAGACGCGTATATTAGGAGGCTCGCGGCCCGCCTCAACTTATCCCTAACCTTCACGCGGGTCGCGAGAGGTTATAAATTCAGAAATTTTAAATCTTTTGTCATGATTACGAAATCCTGGTAATTAATAACGAAATCTTTCGTAATGATTTACCTGACCTTTCGGGTTTGAAGGGGTAACTTTGCGGTTTGGCCCTCGGTTATTTACCGACAGGGGCCTCGTGTTATTTATCCGCGTTGTTAAGTCCCCGATTAGTTTATTAATTATTCAGAAAGCCTTAACTTTCATTATTGACGCTTTTAACCCTTCTCCTACGAATTCGATCGTAACTTTCTCGTTTCATAACGAAACTTCGCGAAATTTATATATTATATTTTGGTGAGTGTATAATACCGTTACAAAGCCTTGGGAACGTTAAAGGGTCACTCAGAGGTATAATTAAACATGTTGACACAGTTAACCCCTGTAGCTTGTAATCTCTCACTTTCTTTCGTGTTTCGCTTTCGTACGATCTATGATACATTCGTTTGAAGGTTCAAGCATTTATTTAGGGTTACTCTACAGTATATTTACCCTTGTTGACATTTATAACCCTCGAATTTATATACTTTCAAGGTTTGTCAAAATTAGTCCTTTATTTACTATAGATGCCACGTGTAATCAAATGACACGTGTTAACGCATCATTGGACACAAAAATTCGAGGTGTTACATCCTCACCCCCTTAAAATAAATCTCGACCCGAGATTTACTCAAATAAATAGGGGTACTTTTCTTTCATTGTGTCTTCGACTTCCCACGTATATTCAGGACCTCTACGAGCATCCCATTTGACTTTTACAATCGGTACGTGCTTTCTGCGAAGCTTCTTTACCTGTCGATCCTCAATCGACAAAGGTTTTTCTATGAATTTTAAGCTCTCATCTATATGCACATCTGTGTGTGGAATCACCAATGATTCATCGGCGAAGCACTTCTTGAGATTGCAGATGTGGAACACATTATGAATCCCATTGAGCTCTTCAGGCAAGTTCAACTTATAGGCAACTGATCCGATACGTTTAATGACCTCAAAAGGTCCTATGTATCTCGGACTCAGTTTGCCTTTCTTGCCGAAACGCATCACCCCCTTCCAGGGTGATACCTTAAGCAACACTTTTTCACCTACTTCGAAGTGAAGATCCTTACGTTTTGGATCAGCGTAGCTTTTCTGCCTATCGCGGGCAGCCTTGAGACGTTCCCGGATCTGGACAATCTTGTCCGTTGTCTGGAAAACAATCTCTGGTCCTGATAATTGGACCTCTCCTACTTCCGCCCAGCAAACAGGCGATCTACATTTCCTACCGTATAATGCCTCGAAAGGCGCAGCCTTTATGCTGGTGTGGTAGCTATTATTGTAGGAGAATTCGATTAGGGGTAGGTTCTTATCCCAGTTACCACCTAAATCGATCGCACATGCACGAAGCATGTCTTCTAGCGTTTGGATAGTACGCTCACTTTGACCGTCCGTCTGTGGATGGTAAGCCGTACTAAAGTTTAAACGCGTGCCCAAAGATTGCTGGAAACTCTTCCAGAAGTGAGATGTGTATCTAGTATCCCTGTCGGAGATAATAGACACAGGTATGCCGTGTAAGGCTACAATCTTATCAACATAAAGTTGGGCTAACATATCGGAGCTATACGTCTCCTTGATGGGTAGAAAATGAGCTGATTTGGTCAGCCTATCAACTATGACCCATATTGTATCGTTTCCTTTCCTGGTTTTGGGTAACTTGGTTATGAAGTCCATAGTTACGCATTCCCACTTCCACTCGGGAAGTTCAGGCTGTTGTAGCAAGCCAGACGGCTTTTGGTGCTCGGCTTTGACTTGAGCACAAGTCAAGCACTTTGCTACATGGGCGGCTACAAACTTTTTCAAGCCTATCCACCAATAATTTGCCTTTAAGTCTTGGTACATTTTGTCTGCACCAGGATGGACTGAGTATTTGGAACTATGGGCTTCCTGGAGAACAACATCTCGTAGTCCTCCATAAATCGGAACCCATATACGTCCGTTCAGCCTCAAGATTCCATCCTTGCTAAGAGTCAACTGCTCCTCAGTTACTCCTAGCTTTTCATTTGGATAGTTAGCTTCCAACACAGCCTCTCGCTGTGCAGCTAATATCCTTTCAATTAAATTGTTCTTGACCTCAATGCTCTTGGCATTGATTCGAATAGGTTTTACCCTTTCTTTCCTGCTTAAGGCATCAGCGACCACATTCGCTTTGCCGGGATGGTACCTGATCTCGCAATCATAGTCATTCAAGGTTTCCATCCAACGGCGCTGCCTCATGTTCAACTCCTTTTGGTTGAACAGGTGCTGGAGGCTTTTGTGATCAGAATAAATCACAAATTTAATACCATAAAGGTAGTGCCTCCACAATTTCAGTGCAAATACAATGGCACCCAACTCCAAATCATGGGTGGTGTAATTCTTTTCATGCACCTTTAATTGCCTTGAAGCGTAGGCAATAACCTTGCCCTTCTGCATAAGCACACACCCCATGCCTGTGTGTGATGCATCGCAGTAAACTACGAATTCTTCTGTACCCTCAGGTAAGGTCAACACAGGTGCGTTGCTCAGCTTTTGCTTCAGGATTTCGAAGGATTCTTGCTGCTTTGGGCCCCAAATAAACTTTTCTTTCTTCTTGGTCAGGGAGGTCAAGGGCGCAGCAATCCTTGAAAAAATTTCAATAAACCTCCGGTAGTATCCTGCTAATCCCAGGAAACTACGAATTTCGGTAGGCGTCCTTGGCTCTTGCCAGTTCATGACTGCCTCTACCTTAGCGGGATCCACTTGGATACCACGCTCGCTCACAACGTGACCTAAAAACTGAACCTCTCGTAGCCAGAATTCACATTTCGAGAATTTGGCGTAGAGTTTCTCACGCTGTAGTAATTCGAGAATGCAACGGAGGTGCTTCTCGTGGTCAGCTTGGTTCTTGGAATATATAAGGATATCGTCGATGAAGACTATGACAAATTTGTCCAAATATGGCTTGCAGACGCGATTCATGAGATCCATGAACGCAGCCGGTGCATTTGTGAGCCCAAAAGGCATCACTAGGAACTCGTAATGACCATAGCGAGTCCTAAATGCTGTCTTATGTACATCCTCATCTCTGACCCTTAGTTGATGATAGCCCGACCTCAAGTCGATCTTTGAGAAGTAGCTCGCTCCTTGCAGCTGATCGAACAGATCGTCGATCCTTGGCAAAGGATATCTGTTCTTTATGGTAACTTTGTTTAGCTCTCGATAATCAATGCACAACCGCATTGATCCGTCCTTCTTCTTTACAAACAGGACAGGAGCTCCCCAGGGAGATGAACTAGGTCTGATAAAACCTTTTGCCAGCAGTTCATCCAACTGGGTCCTCAGTTCTTTCATTTCCGTTGGAGCTAATCTGTAAGGTGCTCTTGCTATCGTAGCCGCTCCAGGAATGATGTCTATTCTGAACTCCACTTGTCTATCTGGTGGCAAACCAGGTAGTTCTTCGGGAAAAACCTCGGGGTATTCAGAAATGACCGGAAGATCCTCTATCTTCGGCTTAGGTTCTTCAATTATAACCTGAGCCATGTAAATTACACAGCCTCTGTTCAAACACCTAGAAGCTTTCAGCATAGATACGTCTTCGGGCAATCCGTACTGCGTATCTCCTTGAATGGTAAGCGATTCACCACTCGGAGTCTTTAGCACTATATGCCTCTTGCCGCAAATGATTTGGGCCTGATTACGGAATAACCACTCCATGCCTAGGACTATGTCGAAACCCGCTAGTTTGAAGGGAAGTAGAGATAGAGGAAAAGAATGGTTCTTAATGGATATTTCACATCCCTCTAAGACAGTGGAGACGGTTTCTATCGTGCCGTCTGCTAACTCTACTTCGTATTTCCCGTCAAGGGTTTTGATAGGCATATTTAGTAGTTGGCAAAATTTCTGGTCTACAAAGGATTTATCAGCGCCAGAATCGAATAGTACTCTTGCAAATATATTATTTACGAGAAAAGTACCTGTGAGCACATTGTCGTTCTGAACCGCTTCCTTTTCATCCATGCGAAAAACTCTCGCATTTGACTTCTTTGTCTCCTACGCCTTCTTGGCATACTTAGGGCAGTTACTCTTGATGTGCCCCTTTTCGTTACAACCATAGCAGGTTGCATCCTTGATCTTTTTGCACTCCACAGTCTTATGATCCTTGGACTTGCATAGTCCACAGGAAGGAGTCTTTGATTGCGATTGGGAGTTTGATGCAAATCTACATTTCCCAGAGTGGGGTTTCTTGCAGATTTTGCAGTTGGGCCTTTCACCAGCTTGCCCATCTTTCTTTGTCTCAGCCCCTC
Source organism: Helianthus annuus (assembly GCF_002127325.2). Taxonomy (NCBI): domain Eukaryota; kingdom Viridiplantae; phylum Streptophyta; class Magnoliopsida; order Asterales; family Asteraceae; genus Helianthus; species Helianthus annuus. The sequence goes on along the minus strand of NC_035434.2, from coordinate 163,999,316 downwards.
TCTTGCCGTCACCGTTTCCACGGTGCTTCTTTCCAGATTTTCGTGAGGTATCATCCTCACGTTTCCTCTTCTCAGCCTCCTTGCTCCTTAGGGTCCTCAGACGGACAGCGTCTAAGGTGAGAGACAAGGAGAGGTCAGTAACTGACCTGAAGGTCGTCGGCCGAGAGGCCTTTACACTCGCCTTTATTGCGGGCTCCAAGCCCCCAATGAAACGGGCGATTCTTCTAGACTCTGGTGTCACAAGGTACGGAACCAGGCGAGACATCGTATTGAAGCTCGTCAAATAAGCCTGGCAGTCCATGTTTGTCATTACCAGTGACACAAAGTCAGCCTCGATCTTCTCAACCTCATGCTGAGGGCAGTAGTTTTCCTTAATGAGAGCAATAAATTCCTCCCATGTCATCTTGTACAAAGCAGACTTACCTGATGCCTGCACCAACGCTCTCCACCATGCCAGGGCCTCGCCCTTAAATGACTGGGACACATACTTCACCACATCCCTCGCTGCACACCCGCTGATGTCCACAATAGTGTCCATCTCATCAAGCCAAGTGATACAATCCACAGCACCTTTCTCCCCTGTAAATTCCCGGGGTTTACAAGATACAAAATACTTGTAAGTGCAACCCTTAGCATTTGATGCATCAGTATATTCTCTATCGCGGTGAACGCTGTTCTCAGTGGACGAGTGTTTGTCGTCATCTTTCTTGGGTTGAGAGGGTGGTTTGGAGTGTGTCTTTGGTTTAGAGGGTGGTTTTGATACGGTTCTGCCTTGGGACTCAGTATATTGACGATCAAGAGCTGCCTGAACAGCATTGTCAATCAGAGCCTTCAGCTGTACGCCTGTCAGATGCACTGGCGCATTGTCGTAGTCATCATCATTAGTATGGCTATTGTCTCCGTTGGGATCCGCCATTGTAACTTGAATCTGTTACAGAAGATAACAAAATTTTATTCAGGAGATTATTATATAATTGTCTTTTATGACAATTTGTCAACCATGGTACAGAGACCATATTTGGTTAACTTATTATTTCATTACATATTAGGATTTGAATATATCCTATTTCAGCTATATAAATAGTATTGGCGGCATAAAGCCTAATCACGAGGGTGTTTTATAATTTTAGCCGAGATTTCAGATAATCAAAGGCATAGAGATTTGAACCGTAGTTCTTTTATCTCTTTCTGACAGGGAGTCATAGACCACCACTGCCTTTTGTCGTTATAAGACAATTATTACGGCCCATAGGCACTACACCTCTAATGGATGTTTTAATATGGTTGGCCCGTAGGCACTACATCTCTAATGGATGTTTTAATAAGGTTGGCCCGTAGGCACTACATCTCTAATGGATGTTTTAATAAAGTTGGCCCGTAGGCACTACATCACTAATGGATGTTTTAATAATATTGGCCCGTAGGCACTACATCACTAATGGATGTTTTATTAAGATTGATCACCTTCATTGGTGATTTAACCCACGATTTATAAATCATTTAGTTGGGTTTTGAAATCCTTAAAGGATTATTGTATAAGAATGACGTGCGTGATTTTAACGAATCACATCTGCCATGATTGTTAACATGCGTGCAGAGGTTAACAGGGAATCAGAATCTTTTCAATTAGGTCGTACCATCTTGACTGGATCTTAAAAGACACCAAGCTAGGTTTCACCTTTTAAGATTCTTTATCTAGGCAGATCAATATAAAAGGAATGGTTTTGATTTATTTTATACATATTTAAAACAAAACTCATAACATACATTCCATAATCTCAAATACAATTACATATTGCCCTAAACGGGTCTTTCAAATAGTACATACCTCCATAGAGGTTTAAAATAAGTGACAAGTCCACGCAGGGACTAACATAAGATAAGTGTCCGTGTAAGGACTAAAAGATAAGTCCACGTAGGGACTGAAATACGATAAGTGTCCACGCAGGGACTTATTTCAAAATAGAAATTACATTAGTACAACTATTAAGGGCTAGTGGTCACGTTTCTTCTTTTTGCCCTTTAGTAGGTTCGCCAAGCCCTTGAGAAATCCTCGGTGGCTCTTTTTCTCTTCTTCGAACTCTCTCTCCACACGATCTAGTCGATGGAGTATCTCTTCCTGTTCAGGAGGAGAAAATCGTGGTTGTGGCGCGTGTTGCGGAGCTGGAGGTCTGGGAGGTATTGGATACCCATGAGCTGAGTAGTCCGGTGGTCCCATGTTTCCATGTGCTCCGTCAGGGTAGCGCGCATTATATCTTGCCGACACCACATATGGGTCGCGCTCATAGCCGTAGTTGTATTGTGCTTGTGACGGTTCGAACGGGTTGTAAGCCGTTGGACCCGTGTAAGCAGGTATGGGTTGGTCATACCCAAATGGTGGCGAATTTTGTGCAGCTGGTGCGGAGTTCGCCTCCTGTATAGGACTTGAAGGTCCTTCTTCTTGTAGTGGCGGATAGTGGCTACTACTAGAGTGTCGAGGAGTGCTGAAGTGGATACCCCCTCCTCCTCGTGTAGACATACGAGCATTTGTCCTCCTACGCCTTGGCGGATCAGGTATTACTGGTTGCGCCGGTGGCGGAGGTGGTGGCGTAACTGCCACAAAGCGTGAATCCTCAGAGGGATCCTGTGGATGTCGCGGTTGTTGTGATGTCTGTTGAGGTGGCGTGTAGTACCACTCATGTCGGTCAAACAACGCTTGGAAACTGTCTGGTCCCTGATAGGGTGTGCCATGGAAGGATGACCCATCAGAGACTTCTATCGGATGCGTGGGCGTACCACGCGCAGGTTCAGTTGGATCAGTATCTTCATCCATATGGTCCTCGGAGAAGTGATCTTGTGGCCCTAGTGGAACAAAACCTGAAGGTTCCTGTATGTAGTCAGCTGGATTAAACTGACCTATGTAGTAGGGAGTAGGGTCGTCGTAATTTCGGTGCGATACCGAACGTTGTAGCGGTATGAAGGAAGGTTGTGGGTTGTTGGGATCATTCTCTGAGTTTGGCCCAAAGGAGTGCCGGTAGGATGGCGTCGAGCTGTGTGAGGTGGAATGCCTCGCGGGTTCGTAAAGATCTCTTCGTCGTTGTGGCTCTTCGCTCCGTGTCATCGAAGGATGTCTTGTACCAGATGGTCCAGCTTCGTTATCGTGATGTGTCACGACTTCTCCTCTGCCTCTTCTTCCCCTTCCTCTTCCTCGGAATATAACAGGTGGCATTTTCCTGCTTTATAAATCTTTAAATTCCAATAATAAAAGAAAAGACAAAATTGGAATAACAATTCGAATTTGTCCTAAATTCTTGTCTAGACTCAAGTATGTGCAATTGTGTCATTGAGATTAAACACAATAGGATAGTGTTTAATTCCCTCAATGTTGGCTCTGATACCAACCTGTCACACCCCGATTTCCACGTGTCTCACCGGTGGGCCCGGTGGGGGATTACCGTGACGATGTTGGCAACAATATAGTCAAACCACACAATTATATAATGCACAGCGGAAGCTTAAGATAAATATATAAACTTCAACCTCTGGTTGTAATATCAAATGTATTACAGAAGTTGAATATATCCACAGCGGATCAAAAAGTAATAAATATTGTTCATTCAGATGCAGCATCGAGTTTGCGAGACTATGTACGATGCTTAGGACGCCTATACCAGCCCATTTCGTATAGTACCTGCACTTAATCTTTTTGGGGAAAATACGTCAGTTTACACTGGTAAATACATTCAACTGACACATTTGAAAATGTTTATTAAAAATTGATTTGAATGCACAAGGCACAAACTCTTTTATAACTTGGGAAAATTATTAAAATCTTGTGAACGTTTTACATGTTCTTTTATGCGTTCAGTAGCCCGGGTCGTGTCGGGTTAAAGATTTATAGACACACCACATTGCGTAAAACCGTAGTATAAAAACCAACGGCTACGTCTTTTAATTTAATGTCGACAATATATACCGGGTGTACGCCTACACCGGGATGTCGATGGTCGTGGCCATTTCGTAAAATGATGCCAAGGATATCCGGGACAACGGTCATTAAACCCCCCAAAGGCTTTTAAGAAACAAAACTGTTTAAATGAGCCGATCATATTATTTAATTAACCACCTAAGCGATGGAAGAATATAATGCTCAATCAAGCGGTATTAATATACCGTAACCCAAGCCCGTATAGGGGAAATAAGTTAAAGTATTTACCTTTGCAAGTATATTTCCTTAATTTGGATTAAATCACCAATAGCTTTTACTGGGGCTCCTAATCTGGAACGAAGGTTTTAATTAACCTCTTAGAATCCTAACGAGTCGTTATAATGGCCGTAGCCTAGACCGGTTGGTTCCGATATATATATATATATATATATATGGTTTAATCGCGCGAAAAGGCGAAAACCGAGAATGGAGTGTGATTCTGACCCAACAAGTTCAGAGACTTGTTTTATATGGGTTTATGGTTCACACTCTGGAATTTGGGGTTCAAATAATATAATTTGACCCATATCGGCTAATTTATGAAAACTAGTTTCATAAGCCGAACCGTGCGCGCAATAGGCGAAACGGTTAACCATGAGAGTCGTACGCTTATTTCCTAAGTCAATATGCCTTAAAGAGGTTGTGGTATCAGTAGGATACCTTCCGTGATGCCCGTAACGAGTTTAAGTTATTATTATGCCCCGTAGGGGCTTTTCGGTCATTTTAAAGACTTTTAAGGAGCTTTTCGAGTTCTACTGGAAATCTGAGTTTCCCGAACAGCTTATAAAGCTTAAAATACTTTATTTATTATTTAAAATCAGTAGCAACTGGAATCGGGTCAAAAGACCTTGTAGAACTCAAGTTTTGGCCAAAAAGGGCATATTCGGTATTTACCGAACCGTAGCCATAACCGCAGGTTATGAGCGAGGTAAAAATTATTAAAAATCTTTAAAATTCCCAAAATATTATTTTAATACAGTGGGTAAAAGTTTTGGTGACGAAATCTTGGTTTAGACAGGTGTTATGCTAATTGCGCCGTTAATTACTAAAGTTTACTTTAAATGCGCCATTTAGCATAACTCTCATTCTAGACCTCGGATTGACGTGAAACTTTAAGGACATGCTTATAATTTAATAAGCAAGGTTCTGGTCCGTTCACGTGTCCGAAATACTCGTTTTATTTTCAAAATGGCGTTACGGTCAACTTTTAGGCGATTAACGGAAATGCGTAAAAGACTCGGATAACTCATGAACCGATCACAGAGGTTTATACCATCATGTAACTTGGTCCTAAGAGAGTCCTAAGGTATATCTATACCTCACTAAAACGGGTCAGAACTGAAGTCAAAGCAAAAGTCAAACTTTTGCGACATTCGGCTCGGAACCGGGTCAATATAGCAAATGGTCGATTCAAACGAGCGCAAACAAGTTTATATACTTAATATCATATTTTATGAGTGTCAAAACAGGTTTCTTAGTATGTACATTACAGATTATGCATAAATCGCTAAAATAGCTTTCTGTTGACTTTTTTTAAGTGCGCGTTTGACTCGATATTTGACATAGTTAGAGAGGTGATCAGGGGGAACCCTTTTAGAGGTTTATTACCCACGTAAATACCAACTCAAAACCACTTTTGATTCGTCATAAGACTGAACCATTTGCAAGTTATTGTAATGACAACCGTTAGTTACGACGGTTGTGTTTATAAGCTATAACTATGGAAATGTGAAACCACAAAGGGTTAGGTCACTTACAGAAGCTTGAGGGAAGACTTAGAACCCAGAGGAATGTTTGAGAGCTCTTGGAAATGACCAGATGAGTGTGTTTTGTGTTGTGTGAATGTTATGAGTATAATGTGGCTATTTATAGTGAAATTTGGGCTCTAGGATCATTACAACACATGCTACACTGAGTATGGATGATGGGCAGGTGCCCCTAAGTGATATGGGTCGAGTAGGGGGCGCCCATGCTTCATTGATTGGGTGTTGGTCGTTCAAAAGCTCCAAAAGGCATGTAGTTACAAGTATTCTGCATCTGGGCGTCTAATGCGGCCCGCATGGGAGTTCCATGCGTTAATAATGCGGGTCGCCTGAGATCCAATTATCAGACGCGTATATTAGGAGGCTCGCGGCCCGCCTCAACTTATCCCTAACCTTCACGCGGGTCGCGAGAGGTTATAAATTCAGAAATTTTAAATCTTTTGTCATGATTACGAAATCCTGGTAATTAATAACGAAATCTTTCGTAATGATTTACCTGACCTTTCGGGTTTGAAGGGGTAACTTTGCGGTTTGGCCCTCGGTTATTTACCGACAGGGGCCTCGTGTTATTTATCCGCGTTGTTAAGTCCCCGATTAGTTTATTAATTATTCAGAAAGCCTTAACTTTCATTATTGACGCTTTTAACCCTTCTCCTACGAATTCGATCGTAACTTTCTCGTTTCATAACGAAACTTCGCGAAATTTATATATTATATTTTGGTGAGTGTATAATACCGTTACAAAGCCTTGGGAACGTTAAAGGGACACTCAGAGGTATAATTAAACATGTTGACACAGTTAACCCCTGTAGCTTGTAATCTCTCACTTTCTTTCGTGTTTCGCTTTCGTACGATCTATGATACATTCGTTTGAAGGTTCAAGCATTTATTTAGGGTTACTCTACAGTATATTTACCCTTGTTGACATTTATAACCCTCGAATTTATATACTTTCAAGGTTTGTCAAAATTAGTCCTTTATTTATTATAGATGCCACGTGTAATCAAATGACACGTGTTAACGCATCATTGGACACAAAAATTCGAGGTGTTACACTGTTTGACAATTGTGAAATGTCCTTTATACCCTTAATGATAAACACAGATAATCCCTAATTCCCTAAATTGATCAAACTGATTCATAACACAAGTTGATCTCATACGAACCCTAGAACCCTAATTCCCGAATCGGTCGATCCAACCTGATCTATTGTGAAGATCTCTCAAAAATCCGCTGCAAGCTCCAACAAGAAATCATCTCAGGGCGGGGAAGATTCTCAATTCCTCTGTTCATGTGGTGCAGCGACTTGGTACAAGGTTTCAAAGACTGAAGCTAATCCAAATCGACGCTTCTTATGCTGTGTAAGTTAAAATTATAGAAGAAAGATTGAAGTTAATTATATGGCTATTTCCTGATTGATGTGTTTTTACAGAAGAAAGATTGTGGTTTTATATGGTGGGCTGATACACCTTCATCTCCACCTTCATATTCATGCTCTGGTTGTGAGAAGGTAATACCCGTATTGTTAAGGAGCATGGAAAACAAAGATGATTTAGCAATTAAGATAGCTAAGGAAGTGATGTTTTTGAAGATGTGTTTATTGTTTACTTGGTTAATGATTGTGGTGGTTTATGTGTATTTTTAGTTTAATGTAATGAATGTTGGTTATGTGTCTTTTTTTGGTTAATGTAATGAATGTTGGTTATGTGTCTTTTTTTTTGTTAACGTATGAATGAACATTGAACAAGTTTAGTACCAGTTTAATGCTATGAATGTTGCCGTTGATGTGTAGAATAACGAATTGGTTGAGGAAGTGGCTGACAATGATATGGACTTAGTGCCGTCTGTGCTGAAGGAGGAGTGGTTTGATGACTATGATGCTGTGATAGAAGTGTTGAAAGCAGAGTATGAAGCGTCTCTTCTAGATCCAGCAGCGGACTACGACTCAGAAGAGTTGGAATGGGCTAGGTGGGAATGTGCAGTTCAACCACCGGAGGATGATTGGTACCATGATCCGTACCCGGGGGAGCATTCTTCTGACTCCAAATGGTCAAATGATGATGCTCATTGGAAGTAGACTGTTAGGGTTTTAAATGTTTGTATTGACTGATTGGATGAGACTCGACATGTGTTTGATACGTTTAATGAAATTTAGTTGTGGTTGAGACTCAATGTGTTTGATACATTAACTGCATAAACTGCATTAACATATAATGACAAATAGTTGAACTGCAGAAACATAAACTGCAGTTGAACTGCATTACCAAGAGCAGCATAAACTGCAGTTAAACTGCATTAACTTATACATAAACTGCAGTTATCTGCAGTTGACCATAAACAACTCTTTATACATAAACTGCACTTGACAGGTCTTAAACCATACATAAACAAGTCTTATAGCAGCCACTGCATAAACAGGTCTTAAACCATACATAAACAGGTCTTAAACCATACATAAACAAGTACTTCACAAAACATAAATAAGTTTTAAACCATTGAAATCATTGAAATCAACCTAACTAAGCTTCACTCGAACTTGGTGCACCTTGTGTTACAGTTTGAGATTTTTAAACATTCTCCCATCCCTGGCCCTTGCATGTCCTACTGTTGTGACCCAAGGTTCCACACTTGCTACACTTGCCCTTCCTGGTTTTGTTTTCTCCATGTCACACCCTAACCGATGGCGGAATCATCGGGGTCGGCACTGAGCGAAACAGATTGTCCAGAAGTTTCCACAACAACTATTATTACAAATTCAGTTAAATGATACGTCCCATACCGTATCCCAAATAAATAAACAAGTTATCATAGAAAAGCAACTAGGCAAATAAATTCCATTCCGACAACTCAGATTCAAATATTATTACAGCAATTGTTTATCTGCTTCTAGACCCCTATTCTGTTGACTTTCTGGCTGTAATGCCAGAGGACAAGATCTACAGACAACTATGCCTTAGACGCTTGTTCTTGGCAGACAACTATTTGTTGGGGGCTTCTAGAAACTTATTCAAGCCTCGCTTTCCTAGCAGATAAGCATCCTAATTACCTGTCACATACGTTAAAATAAAGTCAATACATAAAATGTAAAGGTGAGCACACTAGTTTAGTTATAGCATATAGAGTTCGAATAGTTTACGCATAACCAGGCACGTACACAGAGGAAAACGATGCATGTTAATTATCGACATGGGACCATCGATACCAACGACTGCGGGTTGACCGTCCGAGACGGTTCGCAATACATGATTACCACCGTAATCCATGCAAGTAATTGTCTTTAACAACCCCCGTGTGAACGGGTGCTGAGTCCAAACTATAGTACTATGTTGCTAAGGCAGGTAGATAGCACTCCACGTGTAAACATAATAAACAGCATTCATTTAGTCAAGTAGCACATGCAAATGGTCAGCGTTCAAATAGTTTGTGTTTGATTGTGATTTGATAGGTAACGTATGTAACACCCAAAAGTGCCAAAAGCAAAAAGGGATCGAGTATACTCACAGTGATTGATTGTGGATTGAAGGGAGCGCTGAGAGTAAGATTAGCCTGATTAGTTCGATAGCACAACAATAAGTAACGCGGAAAGGTAAACAAGTGTAAATGGATCGAATGGGCTGGTCGATCGAATGGTAGGTTCGATCGAACGGGCTGTTCGAGTGGATTGTTTCTTCCTCTGGTGTGTTTGTGTTAGAGGATTTGAACTTTTGAAGTTTTCGTTGTAGTATATGAGAACACTGAAGTGTTCTTACCTTTCAAGTTGATCGATCGAACGTTTCGTTCGATCGGCTAGCTCACTCGATCGGCTAGAAACTTCAGAATTGGTCCTCCATTGAATGTCACTCGATCGAACAGTCTGTTCGATCGGCTGGCATTCCCTACTACGAACGAGTTGTGAAAATGATTAAGTGTTGAAGCATAGTATCTCATGATCCGAACAGTAATGTTCACCAATCGAGTGCCATATTCGATCGAACACTACTTCGTCAATACTATACCTCAAAAGTTTGGAAAAGTGAGACGTTATGTGCTAGCCGATCGGCTGGCCTGGTCGATCGGCTGGTGTGTCCGATCGGCTGGGCTGTTCGATCAGCCTAGCCATTCGGCCAGCAAGTCTGACCTGGTCAGCCTTTCGTCTAACACTTGGTCGTCTGGTTACTTGTCATTATATCGAGGTAGTTTGATAACGAGTTGAACTATGATACCTTCGTTCTTACCCGTCTCTCTGGCTCGGACAGGAATCACCCAAGTCCGGCCGGTGAACGGTTCGGAACGTTGGTTTAGAGTCTAACCCAAAATCGGTGAACCCTGTTCATAGAACCTGAATCTTGAACCTTTTAACTTGTTAGAATGATTAGTTAGCCGGTTCAAGCTCCGTTTCTATCGGTTTGAAGGCATTGAGTGTAAAAGAGTTGAAAGAAAGTTGGGATTCCTTCTTTCAATCCTTCACAACTTGTGGATGTTTAGATCTTTGATAGATTTTAACTTGTTTATGTGGAAATCGGTTAGATCTAAGCTAATCATAGTCGAATGAGGCCAAAACATGATGTTCTTCAAGAACACCATGATGACATCACCTAAGAACACTTAGATCTTGGTGATTTCACGGTTAGAATCCAAGTTTTGAAAGATAGAAAGGTGTAGAATCAAGTAATGATTAAAACGTACAAGAATTAGAGTGAAAACTTACCGGGATTGAGAGAAATCTGAGAAAAGGTGAAGAAGATAGCTGGTTCGGTCAGAGCTTTCCAAAAATGGAAAGTATGACAATGACAGCCCTATTTATAGGCTCCAAAAGAGGAAAGTGGCAGCCGATCGGCCAGGAGCCCCGATCGAGTGGGCTGCTCGATCGGCTGGCAAGATGCTAGCCGATCGACTGGCCTGTTCAATCCGGATGCTTCCTGTTCGATCCGCGACCCACTTCGAGTATTTTGCGACGATTTTCGACGTTTCGATTTCGATGGACGCTGATACGAATACGATAGGGTTCCTAGTCAAATTACTTTTAATCCCAACCACTATATCTACATACAAGCATCTACTTTTCGCGCTTCGATGTCGGTTTTGATTGAGTTTGATTGTCTTTCGAGTTTCGATTCGATTTTTCGATTGATTTGCTTGAATACCACACCAACATAAAGTAAACACGCACAAGTAACACATAAGGCACACACACACGTATAACAGTACCACAATTCGCATGATTCGAGTCTCGAGTTCGATGATTGTTAGATCGGTTTGATTACTGATTAGTTAACTTTATCGCATTGTTACTTCCTACTATTCACAGTCGTAGATCGGTTCGCGTTAAAAAAACACATTCGATTACTTCGATTCTTGCTGATTACAACACTTACTCCACATAATACAACTAAAACATAAAATCGACTATTTACAGTCAAAGAAGGTCAAAGTTGACTTGGACTTTGACTTTGACTTTGACATTCGAAAACACGGGGTGTTATACTCCACCTGCAACTTGATCCTCACTTGGTGCATGTACAACATTCTCCCCACCCTGCCCCTTGCATGTCCTACTGTTGTGTCCCAAATTTCCGCACTTGATGCACTTGGTTGTATTGCCCTTCCTGGTCATTTTTCCCTCACTATCAAAATGAGCTTCAACTTCAGCCTCACCAAATAATTTCTTTCTCTTCTTTTGTGGCCTCCCAACCTATTTGTCATTATACTACAATTAAAAATAGAAAAGGTAAACTGTTATAAATGAGATTACCTATTAAAAACCACTAACCTGCTTATGGTGTTTGGGAGGCAGAAGTGTGGTGGGACATTGTGAGGGTATCCAATTCTCAGGCCCGGGAATTGGATTAATCACATTCTCATAAACCTTCTTCCATGTGGATAACCAATACACTTCATCAACCAATTCTTCGGGCACCCCTATCCTAATATCATTCCTGGCCATATCATTGATAGCAGCCACTGCATGTTTACATGGCATGCTAGTTAAATCCCACTTTCTGCAGGTGCATGTTCTGTTCTTCATAATAACAACACACTGGGATCTTGAGTTATTCACCTACACAAAATCAGTATCCAACATTGAAATGGTCAAACTGCAATACAACTAGTAAAGGGCCTTATGACAAAAATACACATACCTGGTACTGTACTGCATCCACCATTAAAACATTGAGTTGTGAGGCTTCTTCTTTGATCTTATTAAACACTTCTTGAGCATGAGGAGTTAATGGACCATGAGCCTTAGCTTGAATCTTCTTTACATTCACAATTCTTTTGGTCATGTACACTCTTATGAACTCTAAACATGTGATTACAGGTTTGTCTCTGGCTCCTATCAACTGCCTATTGAACACTTCACATATATTATTCAACAATATGTCACATTTGGCCCTACCTGAAAAGTGTGTTTTTGACCAACTGCTTGCTGGGATATGTGATAGCTTTTCATGGAAACCAGGCTCTGCAATCTTCATTTCCTCCATTGACTTTTCAAAATATGGCATTGATGTCTTGCATGCTACTCCCCACAACAAGTTTTTGTACACATCACCTGGCCAATCCTTCTTCAGGTTCTGATGGATATGTCTTAAACAGAACCTGTGTTCAAACCCTGGGAACACTTTGGATAATGTAGGCAGTAGTCCCTGCCTCAGACAATGTAAGTTAGATATGATAAAATGCCATAAACATTTAAATGATAAAATGCCATACCTTTTGCCTATCTGAGATGAAAGTGAAGTTGGTACTGTCTGCTAAGCCAAGATCATCTTTGAGTAATTCCAAAAACCATTCCCAAGATTTAAAAGTTTCAGCCTCCACTAAAAGCATATGCTACAGGATATATACCGTTGTTGCCGTCTACACCAACTGCAGTAAGAATCTGTCCAGGAAATGGACCTTTCATAAAACATCCCTCTAGTCCCAATATTTCTCTACCACACATCTTGAACCCCCTCATAATCGAAGCAAAACAAACATAACATCTCTTGAATTGCCTAGTAGGAAGACTGGTTAGCACAGGGTTCAGTATCTATTTTAATTGTGCTACCTGGATTTGCCCTCAACAGTGCTTCACAATAAGACCTTAGGATACCATACTACTCTCTATAATCTCCAATGATCCTTGTTGTAGCAATTCTTTTCGCCCTAAACACTTTCTGGATTGAAACATTCACCTGATGATTCTTCACAAGCATATCCTGTGTGGCTGGCAAAGGCATGTCAGGGTTTGACTCGATCATGGGTTGGATCTCATTCGCTATCTGAGACATGGTGTACAGGCCCACTTCTCTTGTTTGGAGGCAATGATGTTATGAGGTAATGGTTTTCACACACCAAGATTCCTTTTGGAAAGGAGATCTGAACCGCCCAAGGACAAGTGGGCTTCAAGTGCCTTTTATCTTGTTTTAACCCTAGCCCTCTAAATTTACTATTCTGCCCCTCACCAGAACCCAAAGTAGGATTAGTCCTAAGACAAATAACTCTGAACCTCAACTTATCATTTTTTAATATATAAATTTGCCTTCTACTCTTAACAGCATATGTCTTAACCATGTCATTCAACTGTTGTTTATCTGGTATTAATTGACCAATTGAAAATGGGAGGTATGAGTCACTAACATGACCTGTATTTTTTCTCTTCTTACTTACCTTCTTCGCAACCTTGTCCAGCAGTGTACAGTTATCATCTTTATCACTAAAATCCTCATGATCACAAGTTACATATTCCTGCCTAAGTTCTTCTTGACTATTCTCATTTCTAGCATCCTTAATTGTCTCATTGACTTCATCAGGATCAAAGTCAACACATGCCTTGATCTGACTCATATCTACTTCATAATCAAACACTGGATTATCTGGTTCCTGATCAAATGTGTAATCCGGATCGTCTTCATCACTGTTCCCTTCATCACTACTTTGTGACTCACCCTCAACCACATTATCTAGTAAAGCCAGGCTCATTGTAGTTGAATCCTTGATTCTAGAGTCTCCTATTTCAACATACAAATCTACTAACTTGCATCCTTTTCTAAGTTGGTCATACACATACTCTAACTCATCATCATCAGTCAAGTGTCTAAGACCAAAATCCAAACACACATTAGGATATTTAACAAAATAATTGAACACATCATCTATAGAGTAACCTATATCTTTCGGCATTTCACGAAGAACAGCAACACTTAACTTTTCAAACTCAACCCAGTCAATGTAACTAACCTTACCGTTGACATACTCCCATCCTGGATAATCAGTAAACTCACCTCCATGGTTAATCTTTATCGAAAATAGTCTGGGTTCATTCCCTGTTAACACAAATGATCAAAACATCAAACTCATTCTCAAAAAACCGAAAACAGACTATACCCCTGAGGACGAAGACACAATCAACTTAACATATATATCTTCAGGATCGTAGTATTCACCTTGAGGACGAAGTCGCCATATGAACACCATCGATTTGGGGGGGCTTTAGAATTTTCTCTCTGGCACAATCAACTGTCTTTGTTTTTGGCGGGACTAAATTAGGGCTTAATACTGAATTTTGGGTTTTTAGAAGGGAAAAAAAATCCAAAAGACGGTCTTACCCCTGGCTCAAACAGTCAAACAGACGGAAGTGTGACGGAAGGACTCAAACTGTTATGAATTTATAAGCTCAGGGGCTCAAAAAACCAAAAAATGAATTTAGGGGCCCAGGTTGATGTTTCATACATACCACAGGGACGCAAATTGCATTTTTCTCTTCTTAATTTTTAATTTTTCTCAGTTGAACTCTCCACTTAAATACTAACTAATAAATATAAAAATATTTAATGCTTTCTTAAATGAAAATCAATGTGAATGTGGGGGAGATCTTTGTAAGTGACAAGTTGTGATCAAGACTTTTACAATGTAATAACATTGTTCTTAAGCGACTTAAAATTGAATTGAATTTACATTATTGTCCTAAATAGTTGTATTATATAATAGTATAGATATAAATATATTGGTTCGGGTTTTTTGTTTTATCCTTTTTTTCCCTTCATATCACTTTATAACTTTGCTGCCAAATATTGGTTGGTCATCGATCCTCTTCATCTATCGACTTTTGTATGACTTTCTCCTATTTTCTCTTTTATCGTGCCCAGTGAACACCAATTGTGTTTTATGTTTTAATTTTGTCGCCACAAGCCCACAATCGTAGCTCTTGCCACCCCGAAGATGAAAAAAACACTTACAAAAAATAGAGAGAAAAGATCTCACAAGCATAACAACGAAAATCAATATCGTCAACTTTAATTTTTATATTTTTTTGGTTATTTCTTTCAATCTACACATATAATTAGATATAGAAGAGGATGTTAATGATGTATATTAGATATAATATATTAGTTATGGTTAATTATAGTTAACTCTTTATATTATTAACTAAAATATAATATTTAGGGTTTGTTGTAATTGTTTTTCCTATAATTAGAATCACAAGATAAGATTGGATTAGTTTTTTTTTCCTGTAATTATCTTTGTTGTGTTCATGTATATAGTTGATTGATAATATACAATACCTTGTAGAGGTCTCATTATTCTATAGTAATAATCTCAAACTAGTTTACAGTTCACTTTTTCGATTGATATTTATTACTCATGTTGTTTAATCCCTTTAATGCATCAGATCTTATCGGAAATCCATAATCAAGCGTGTTTGGGCGATAATAGTACTAGGATGGATGACCTCTGTGATGTCCTCGTATTGCAACACTTTTTTTTTTCAAAAAAATGAGTTTATGTTGGTTTCTTTAACATGAATGGTGGTTTTCTTGATGTATTGTTAATAAGAAGAGTGACTTAAATGTTATGGTGTAATTAACCTTATTTAATTGGAGAGTCGGCCTAATTGGTACCAAATTTGAAGGGTCACCAATTTTCTAATAGATCAGGCCCAAATCTCTCATCTGTGAACATTACAAACCTAATAACTCAATGGCACTAAGAGACGTTTGAAAGCACGTGCAGCGGTGGGTGCAGAAGCCAAAGCGGCAATATATCAGTGACCTTCTCTGCAGTGCCGTTTGAGTTTACGATATGGAACTAAGCAATGAGCAATCAAAGTATCAGACATGCAATAATCATGGCATTAGGACTTTGCATCGCAAGGTAACATTTAACAACCGACGGCTCAGTTTTGCGATTTTCACTCTGCTCAGTTTTGCGATTTTCACACTGCTCACTCTGCTCATTTTTTGTGATATTCACTCTGCTCAGTTTTGTGATTTTATGGTTGGCGATTTAATCTTGTGGCTCTCACTCAGGTTAGACACTCACATCCTCATTTGTTGAATAGGGAACTAGGGTGTATTTGCCAATTTGAATCTCTTGTTTAGGGATTATGCTTATTTCATTATTTGTTGATTTTAAGTTGTTGAAGTAGGGCTAATTTGCTGATTTTAAGTTGTTGAATTAGGGTTAATTTACTGATTTTAGGGCTTATTTGATTATTTTAAATTGTTGAATTAGGGCTGATTTTAAGTTGTTGAGTTAGGGCTAATTACGATAATTTCATCAAACAATTTGCCTCGGTTAAAGCTAGAAAAATAGATATTATTTAAACATATACTGTAATTATAGAAAACATATGACTTTCAAAAAAAAAAAAATTAACTACGTGAATTATAAACTTTTTAATTTATAATTGGCGGTCCCAAGCCCGGATAAAGGAGGAGAGTTTTGCTACTAAATATGTTGAAAATTATAATTTTGCAAAAGGGCCACCATTTCGTAGTTCGATTAGAGCCTCCAAAAACGTAGAAACGACACTGTTTAATTGTTGACTATGTTTAAGATAATTAATATCAAATTAAAAACAAAAAATATATATATTTACTTTCACCAAGAAAATCTATGGGCTGTGTACTTTTGTTCGGTGGATGGGTTTTGTCATGCACGTGTGTGAAAAAAAAAAAAACAGAAAGATAAATTTACTAAAATACATTTTTAGAGTTAAAATCTTAATTAGTTGTAACATTGAAATTAAAATTAAAACTAATAATAATGAAGTGTCTAGATGTTTCTTTTTTTAAATTATAAACGAAAAAGCTAACTAAATCAAAAATCACCATAAAAACGTTAGTTGCATCACAACTAAAAACCCCTACAATAACTTATTACATTCTTGATTCACCGTAGGGTTTCAAGCATCCAAACAAGCCAAAACATGCACCCCATATCACATATACACATTTAATCGCATGGACACGCAATAATAAACAAACACCAACATGACTAAAATTGTATCCGTGTCACTCTTCGAAAATGTTCGAGTAACTTATAATATTACTCATAATTGTCTAAAAAAAACAAACACGAAAAACGCGTATCATAAAACAAAAATAAAAACAAAAACAATCTAATATTGGTGTCAATTTTTGAAAATGTTCGAGTAACTATCATTACTCGATTGTCAGAAACAAAAAATAAACATGAAAAACGTGTATCAGAAAATACTCGATTGTCCGAAATAAAAAAAATAAACATGAAAAACGTGTATAAGAATTTAGAAAAATCTAAAGGCACATAAAAATAGATTGAGACACATGGTTATAAAATAAGTGAACCATATCAAAGAAAGTAGATACCATAATACAAGTGTACGATGTTTTTTATATAAAGTATTGATGTTTGTATTCTACTGAAATGAAATGAAATATGAAAAGAAGAAAACAAAAATAAAGTGATGTCGACGAGAAAAACAAACGATGATACTAGAAGAGAGATGACTGAATTATAAAACAAAAATAAATAAATAATTAAAAGTTGTGTCGACATCAAACTGTATCCCACGATCGCCGAAACGACTGGCGGCGTTGGCCGACTTAACCACGGAACTTGTCGACCTACAGGGTCCACATGCACATGCATGTTAATTTAATTTAGAGTATTTCTTTCATTTAGGACATTTTGCGAGTTTAATTTAAAGGTTTTATATTTTTTCCTGTAGGTTTAAAAAGGTTTCATTATTGTTATTTTAGTTTACTGGTTAACTTCATCCGTTTTTTCTGTTAATAAAAAGGGCAATTCAATCATTTTATTGATAAAAATAGACATGTTTCATATCTATTGATTTATAAAAAAAGTTTCGTGAGAAACATTGTATTCAATTTTTTTATTAATCTTAATCTCTAAACTTTATTTTTTACACATCATACCTCTTAGATATTTGGCCTTAGACTTTATTTTTTACACATCAAACCTCTTTAATTTATATACATGGTTGTATCGATCTCACAGGTGTATCCCCCTAGCCGGGTTCCGGGAAAATGAGTTTGTGGCGGGGCAAGCGGTACTGAAAGCAGAGTCAAAGAAGGTGAAAAAGCACGCGAAAGCCATGTGAAGATAATCAGCATGTCTTTGTCCCCCTGGTGTTTGACACGTTCGGCTCCTTGGCGCCGGAGGTGGTTTGGTTCTTGGCTAGAGTTCAGCGTGTGGTCCATAGCAACTTTTCGACCCCTCAGGGGCGAGCCTTTGTTTTTAGTAGATTAGGGTTTTCTATTCAGAAGGGGATGGCAGCGCAGTTTGTTACTCGTCTACCTGCTATCCTTTATGTAATGTGCCCTGGTGATTGGAATGAAACAAATTTATATTAAAAAAAAATCTTTTTTTTACGTTTGTTTATTATCGTTTCAAGTTAGTTATTCATTTTTTACAATATTTTTTTACGTTTCGGTCTAAAATTTATAAGTCACATGACACACGTGTGTGGTTCAACGTTTTTACGTTTATATTACTTTTATTTTTTTGCCGTTATAATTAACGATCCCGTAGTAGGGTGCGGGTCCTATGTCGACTTAGTTACGCACATCTATGATTTACGTTTTGGTCTATTTTTTTGTGAGTTGACACTCGTTTTTTTACGATAATGTTTTATGTTTCGTTCTAAATTTTGCGAGTTAACATGTTGTGCTGTGTATGGTTCAACGTTTTTATGTCATTTTTATGGTTTAACAATCCTGTCGCAACACGCAGGTCCTAAGTCGACTTAGTTATTCTAATCTATCTTTTACGTTTAAGTCTAATTTTTGTGAGCTAACAGCCCACGATGCGTGTGTACGGTTCAACGTTGCAACGCCTATTTTTTGTTTGGTTTAACGAACTTGCCGCAAAGCGTGAGTCCTAAATACTAGTTATATGTATAAATAAATCACACATATTTACAGTTAGGTTGATAAGAAAAAAAATCACTAAGGGGAGTGGGGGCAGTCCGTTATGGATGCCCCATCACTCGTTGATGTATCACGAACAACGCCGTCACCACCCATATCACGAGTGATAGTTTTGACGCGTTGATATTATCACGCGTTGAACATTGATGAATGAATGTGTATGACTTGTACATTGTGTATTAATACTTGTACATTGGAATCTCATCACTAGTGATGACCACCGCAACTACAATTCTATCACTAGTGATAGAATAGTGGGTGAGGACATGGCATGAGTTGATTGGATATTGGGAGTGATAGAATTCTATCACTAGTGACCACCCCCATTCCCATAAGGATTAAAAATAAAAAGAAAAGTTACCAACCAATTAAACTTTTATATTTTATTTCATATCTTTTGATTTTGCAATTAAAATTGTAGAAAATAAAAATAAAATATATATAGTTCACGAAGCTACATACATGTAGCTTATGAAGTTGCATGCATATATGTTAACTCACTAAGTTACATATATGTATTTCATACGGGGTGTATAACTACATATAAGTTTTTCTATATCGGTGTAGAACAATAACATATAAAAATATAATAAAAATGTTTTTGCCAAATCATTTTCTGTACGCAACTCTCTGTGTATACACGCATATTCATTCGCTAGATTCTGTTAAACATACATTGCTCCTTTGCAATGAATTCAACAATTATTTGATATAAAAAAAAAGAATTTTATAGGATAAGTTCGGATTTAAATGCTTAAAGTCAACGCTTATCCATGTTCCTTTTACGACAATTCGACAAGTAACTTTATTTTATTTTTGGTTTATTAGTTTATGGTGTGAGGCGTAACTCAAGCCACACTTCAGGGGTTCCGCTAATTTTCTTTTCATCGTTTTTATTACTATATATTTTTATATTCATCATATTTTGTGTAGCAGCCAGACAGATCAGAGAAAAACGGATGATTGGAAAAAGAGAGGAATAATTGAACATGTGCAACATAAAAGTTACCAAAATAATATGCAATAAATCAATTCTTTTTAACGGCAAAAGAAAATGCAATAAATCATTTTTTTTATAACGGCAAAAGAAACCTTATAAAAAAAAAAGGAAAAGGGGCAGCCGAAAGCTGGCCAAACATAGTGTATTTCTTTAACGACGAGTATTTTATTTAAGTAGAAAGAAATCGGTCAGCAAGAAACTCAAACTCCCAACACAAAAGAATTAATTACATTAATTTACTCGGTTATGATTACATTCACCTAATTATCGCCTAACGAAACATATGATACATCCACCTATTACGATTATAAAATCCGTTTTTGAGTGTTTCACATGCCTAAGATTTTCTCCGTGCTATACCTATAGATGAGTTAGGCTAGCATATGTCGTTGGTGGAGTACCATACTATCCTTAAGTATCGTCTCATGATTCCTTTATATCCAGTTGATGAGATATGTCATGTTTGTCATAAGGCGTGCTTGGACTCTTTTGGTGAGCATGCAGTTAATTGTAGAGAGCTTTCGGAGTTCAAGTATCAACATAATTTGGTTAGGGGTGTCCTTTCTGACATATTGGGATTTCTGCTAAAAAAGAGACACCTGTGAATTTAACTGGCCCATTGGAAGGAAGTTCTACCCTAATACCAGCTGATAAGAAGAAAACACGTGCGTGTGGATCTAACAGGGGTTCCCCCTTGTGGGCTTAGGGGGTAGTGTTTTCACGGTGGGTCAAGCTGATTTAAAAGTTGTTTCGGGCAAACTGACCGAACACAAGAAGGTGTGCCTTGACAACCAGCACATATGTATCTCATTTGATTTTGATACTTTTCGGTTCCTTGCGCCAGAGGCTGTGGAACTAATTAGCCGAGTTCAAAGGATCATGTACAGTAATATTATGACCCCGAAATTTATGGATATAGTTTTTAAAAGACCTAGTTTTGCTATTAAGCAGCGGCGCAAGTTGTTACAAAATTAAAAGTTTTATTGTTATTACTTTGATTTTTCATATTATCTATACTACCTTATTAAGTAAACTAGGTTTTTTTACCCTTATGGTAATTTTACATTGTGTATACATCTTCAAGCAACATGTACAAGTGAGCCAAACTATTTTAGATGGGGTAAACTTGCCCATTGTCCAAAAATTTAAAACACTTTAAGGGTATTTTAGTGATTTTGTCACCTTTGTAAGCTATAATGTTAAGGTGACATGTGAAGAGTCTAACTTAATTGATTAAATTTATTGTAATTTCCACAAATTAGAATGAATGCATATATATATAAAGATAAATTGAAATTTTAGAATAAAAAAATTGAATAGAGTATTAAATAGTCATTAACATTTCACAATAAAAAGGACTTTTAGAATTACTCCATCAACCAATAAAAAGGTTTGACCACAAGAACCATATGATTCCAAACTTACAATACCAAGCTCAACCAAATTTTGCTCTTCAGAAATAGCAATGGCACGCTAGATAACCACCCAATTTTGCTCTCATTTCTTATCAATCAAACAGGTTATTAATTTCTTCTTACAATTGTATACTTCTTATGTTTTTGCACTCAATCAATCAACAACAGCTCAACCTTATCTTATATTTTGTATCTATGCTTTCTCAATTTCCTTATTGTTTACATAATTCTCTAATTGCTGATAATTGATTCCCACTACTTTGATCATCTTTTACACCCTATGTATTGGTTTTGAAACCAACATGCCTCTTTATATACGTGATTATTATGTTTCCTAATCTTAAGTTGTTGTCGTTGCTTGCGATTTTGGTTTCTTCGAATGCAACTCCTAGCATATTTAGCTCAACCTTAGAAAGACACCTCAACTTGTGGAATCGATGAAGGACAACAATCTAAATCTAAATCTTAATCTTTTATTGTATTTGCAATTTGTTTAATTTGTGAATTATTTCTATTTAGTTGAACTTTTTTTAATTAAATAAAGTGCAGGACGTTAAGGAGCTAATGGGATTAGCATATGAGAATGAAATGGATGAAATTTTGTCTTAAGAAAGCAGGTTACAAGAAACCTGTCACGAACTTGGTTTATTTATATTCGTCTATTTTCTTTAATATGATTAGAATATAATGGTAAATGAACAAGATACAACTGCAAATGTAGAACATAAGGAATTTAATTGTAGCTACACTTGAAGTGAGTTTAATAGTGTGAAAAGTGTGAACCTTTTTAATCTTATGGTTTACTTATTTTAGTTTCGGAATACAGCTTTCTTTTACTTAATAATTACTGAAAACTCACATAAAGCTTATGAATGCCCAACCTGAAAAAGAAAATCTAACGTTCTGTGTTTCTAATGTAACTAGGTTGTTGCTTCCTACTTCACACGTCACCATAACGAATAACCCACAAAAACCATACACACACCGCAAACTCCAACAATAACTACAAGGCAACAAAACAGATACACCCGCCGCAACGCGCGGACTTTTCCACTAGTATTTACTTATTTAAATTGGGTTACCTTAATCTAAGTGTAGTAATACACTAACCTACGTCTAGTAGCTAAATTAAAAAAATATCTATTTAAATACTGATTTCTGAACCAAGCGTGTATCCTTTCTTAAAGAGTGAAGCAAGTGCACATCCCATGCTACCCCAACTAAATGTACAATACATGACGTGATTACGATGCTATAAAGTTCATTGTGCTCTTAGAAAATACACACTAATATTCATCAGGACACATTCATTCAACTGTCAAGTTATTAATTTAATAAATACGAAATAAAAAAATATCATTTAATTGTTGAACAGTGGCGAAGGTTCTTGTTGGCATGAGGGTGCTCCAGCCCCCACTATTTTTTCATGAAAATTTTAGGATATTTTTTTAATGTAGAATATTAGATTTTTAAGAATCTGATTCCCACTGATTTTTCGTTCAAGCCAGTGGCGGATCCAGGAATTTTTTCCTGGGGGTGCGGAATATTTTCAAAGATTTTAGACCCCTAGCTGTATAAAAGTATCGGTTCATAGCGGGTCGGGTCGGATCATGTAAGACAAAAGAACATCAAACTAAAATTTACAAATCATCAAAAACACGTTAAACGTCATTACAAATTACAAACGTATTTAAAATTGTGCCCTACAGTTTTTTTTTGAGATATATCCAAAATATCATCTAAAGATACTAAACACGGCATAAGTTCGTTATATTCTTACTCATTGTTCCAAAATATCATCTAAAGATACTAAACATGCCATAAGTTCATTACATTCTTACTCGTCTATATTTTCTCCTAATCATCACATAAAACAAAATAAATAAATAAACCATACTAGTTCTATATTGGAATTCTGGCGTAATATGGGTCGGTTCAACCGAAATTTTGGTTTTTCTGGTAAAAAAAAGCCACCAGGTCGTGAGCAGTGGCGTCAAGTCGCTGGAAGTTTTTTTGGGGGCGGGATTTGGAAATGGAATGGGTGAATGGGTGGATGGATTTGGGTTATTTTATTTAGTTCAAATTTCTTTAGGTTGGGTTTGGGCTTGTGTTAATAAAAATTGATTGCAAATTGGGCTTTGATTGGATCAAATAATTAAGAGAATAAATGGTTAATAATTATTTTTTTTCTAAGTGGGGCGGTTGAAAATTTTCAAGGGGTGCGGGTAAAAAATTCCATGGGGTGCGGTCGGGATTTCCGGCAAAAAATAACACTAAAAATTATTTTTTCAGGGGTGCGCCCGCCCACCCTTAATTTAATGTGGGTACGCCCCTGGTTCAAGCTCTGCCACTGGCTAGGCACATTTTTTTTTTTGTCAATGCTTACTAAAACTCTATTACATCAATAATTCTATATTATTCACCCTTGCCCAGTATTGAACCTGGAACTTCTCATCTAGAAGACATAAAATGTATTAACTTATATTGTTACCCTTTAAGTCTTCCAAAATATCACATTAATTGACCATATACATAAGTATTGCTTATATAAGCATTAATATAAGTATTTCTTTTAAAATCGTATCCAGAACCGAATACATCTTCGATTCGGTTTGGTATCTATGAACTCCTTGGTTTTGGGCCACTGGTCGAAGCGAGTGTAGGAGATAGAGGGGGATACTTGAGGTGGCGCCGACCCTGAAAATATTGGTCAGATGACCGAAAGCTAAAGCTAAGGGGGGTTTGCAATCTTGGTGGTTCTTGCCGCCTTGCTGATTTGCTCACCGAATTTTACTATAAATAAGATCGACATGAAAAGCTTGTTGATAAAGGACAAAGGGCTTGGAAATTTGGAAAGGAAAATAAAAAATGTAAATGGTAGAAATGAAAGTCAATATCGAACTTGGCTTCAAATCTAAGAGTTGAATTAATCGTGTAATCGGAAAAGGGATTGGAATAAAATGATTCAAAATAATATGAGAAATGACTTAACAATCACATGTACACAATAACATTTACATGTACATTTGCGTACGATAGGAGATGATTATGAGAAAACTATATCAAACGTATGATATTTGTGTTGAATTGTTTTGTTGGGGTTTAGTTTTTAACGCTTAAGCTTTTAGATTGTATTTTTTAGAGTTTAGAGATTAGCTTTAGCATTTAGTTTTTAGCTTTTAGACGTTAGTGTCTTTAGAGTTTAGCTTTTACGGTTTAGTTTTTTTGGGTTTAGGATTTATTTATTATGGTTTAGAAATGATTAGATACAGTTTTCATGAGTTTTCGCATAATGATGAGTTTTCTCATTATCTCTCTCTTGCGTATGATATGCAACGAATCTAAAGGAGTTAATACGCATGTGCATTTACATGTACACATATCTAAAGTATACATGGCTCTTGTGAGGAGCAAACTGAGTGATCACCTAGTGTATGCTCACCCCGAGGCCCAATATTTTTCTAATATATATAGGGTTGGGTTTAGTGGAAACACTAAAAATGTGAGGAATTGTGAAAGTGGCATTTAACATGTTAAATAAATCATAAAAATTCCATTGAACATGTTAAAATTTAATTTAAAAAAAAACAATATATACGAGCTTTTGCATATAAATACATGAGAAGCCTTTTTAATAAAAAAATTTAGAAATTAAAAAAAATTCAAAAATGCTTAAAAACAGTTAAAAAGGTTAAAAATATACAAAATATATATTTTTTTATAATTGAAATAGCTTTTACACATCTTTATATGCTAAATGAATTAATTTTTATGATTTATTTAACATGTTAAATGCACTATTTCCTGATTTCCCATTTTATTAGTATTTTTCAACGAACCTCACACTATATATATAATATCTTTTAGATATAAAACAAAAGTTATTTTTAAGAACTTAATTTATTTGTTAAACGTGTTAAGTTTTAATTTCGTTTAGGTCCAATAAACAATTAAACCATATTTCAATTGAACCCATTTACTCAACTAAATCATTAGCTCAATATTGTTTTTAATTTATCCCTTTACACCCAATTAAATAAAAGTGGCAAGTGGGGCCACCACAAAAAGGCCGACCAACGATTGAAAGTTTGAAGCAGGACAAGAGTTAGGCCTGATGAACTGACGAAGAAAAAAGGGGTGTGATTGTACGTTTGAAGGCTTGATTTGGGACGAACTATAAACTCAATGATCCACGAAATAGGAAGTGCTACGAATTTCAAAGAGTATAATCATATTTTAGAGGCCTATTATTTTAACTCTTGTAGAGCCATTAAATTCTCTAGAATTTTCGTGGACGGCTTTGATATTTACGGGTTTTTTTCGAACGATAGAACACCTATATAAAGTATAGAAACGCACGAGAAAGAGAATGTAAAACCTGGAGAACAGTTACAAGATTACATCACATAAATTAAAATCATACCATCTATTCCAATCCAAACCAGAATAACTAGATCTAGATGTAAGCCAAAGATACGAGTTCTTCTTGATAAGTTCTACGTAGCCTAAAAATAGTCTCAAGGATACCTGGATAAATAACCACGTGCTGATAAATAAAGTTACATGAACATTTACAGCTCAAGGAAAATTCTTTGGTCAGAAAGCAACACTTTGCTGACACACGTGAATATATAATAAATGGATCATATATAACATTCTAGATATCATATAAAATTATAATTCAATCCATACAAATAGTGAGAGAAGTTTATGTCACGGGTTAAGCCTTCATGATGCCCACTTGTTTTCATTTTTATTTTTATAGAGTAAAATGTAAAAATCGTTATTGAGTTTGTGCATTTTTGTTTTTACTTTAGAAGTAAGAGGGTTTTTTTTGTTTGTTTTTTTTTAACCGGACCCGTAACGTTTTATTTTCGTTGTCATTTCCATCCAAATCACTAACTCAGTTAAAATGTATCGTTAACTCATGGGCGGTCTTGATAATTCCCAAACCTAATGGACGATTTTGAAATTTTACAAATGTGTTTATAACATTTTTATCTACGTTTGTGCAAAAAATGGTGGCCCAACTCACGTGGAAGTAGGAGTTCTCTACTCGTGGTCAATGACGGACCCATGAATTTTTTCATAGGGGTGCAGAATATTTTTAATGATTTTAGTCCCATATGTATATAAAAAAATTCGGTTCATATCGAGTCGGAATGGGTCGGTTCGGGTAGGGTAGGGTCATGTAAAACAAAAGAGCATCAAGCTAAAATATATATAATTTTAAAAAAACACGTCAAACGTCGTTACATTACAAACATATTAAAAATGTCACCCTACAGGTTTTCATTTTTTGAAATCTATCCAAAACACTATGTAGGGTTACTCTTCAAGCCTTAGTAATTGTTGATTACTTGTGTCTTGTAAGGGGTGTGGCCATCCACCTACGAGTGTGGGTAGGTCCGCCCCTGCTCGTTGTAGCTCTTAATTGAAGTGAAGAAGAAGAAGAAGAAGAAGAAGAAGGAGAAGGAGGAGGAGGAGGAGGAGGATGAGGAGGAGGAGGAGGAGGAGGAGGAGGAGGACGAGGAGGAGGAGGAGGAGAAGGAGAAGGAGAAGGAGAAGAAGAAGAAGAAGAAGAAATTGTAACTCACATGAGTTTTTCCTCTATAATTGCCATATATATACACACACCATAAACAAACTTTAAAAAACTAAAGAATTAATGGGTAAATTTCCAAAATCATCCATGAGGTTGGGGAATTGCTAAAATCGTCCATGAAAGTTAAAGATACATTTTAAAATTGATCATTTAGATTAGATGGGAATGCAACAAAAATGAAACATTAGGGTCTAGTTACAAAAAAAAATATTATTTTGAATGAAACAAATAAAAGTGCCCAACCCTCACCTCAGTGACGATTTTGAATTTTTACTCATTCTTATATAAAAAACAAGAGTAAATTACAAGTTTTGTCCTTTATGTTTGTCTCAAATTTCAGGCGTTGTCCTTTACCTTTAAAATTGATGGCTTTTGTACTTAATGTTTGAAAATGTTGCACGTTATGTCCTTTAGGGCAAACCTAGTTATAATTTTCTGTTAAATTATGTCATGTGCACTGCACATGAGGGTAGAACGGTCATTTCACCTACACACTTGTGTTTCCCCCTTTTAACACCCTATTAACACCTCGTCCTCAATAATTAGGGCTCAACATCACCCACCAAAAATCTGCTCTCTCTCACCTCTCCCCCACCCCCCCCCCCCCAATTCAAAGTCATCTCGTAAAAACAAAATTTTCAATGATAAGAATCATACACTCCACATCACAATCAACTTTTAAGTTCAGATCATCACATTTAGATAAGAATCTTTTATTTATAAAAAGATCAATTATCCTCCTGTAATAGAGAGAGTAAAGATATAACCCTTCACTGATCCACCGGTAAATATCCACTTATCAAATTCAATCAAGATTTTCCTTAATATTGGAATGGTATATTCACAAAATATACAGAAAATAACGATGAAGACGATTTCCTATCTGAATTCGACGATCTCGTATTCCAAGAAACACTAATTCCTGATCTAGAAGTGATCTCCAAAACATACCTCATCAAAGCTAACATCTTCTCAACTGATTCGAACAGAAACAAACATTCCCTTTCGACCCAGATGAGTAGCATGAGGTTTATGGGATTGAGGACGATCCATTATAGAACCCTCAAAAGGGTATCAGAAAAATCAAATCTTGGAGGATTTGCTTAACAGATCTGTGTTTTGTGTTGAAATCTTGAGTAGGGTTTTGTGATGGGCCGATGGGGTTGGGGAAGGCGGTGGTGCAGATGGGTTGGGGATGGAGGTGGTGAAGGCGACAAGGTGAGGTGGTGGAAGGGGATGGCGGCGGGCGGTGGTGGTGGGGAGTGGTGACATCGACTGTCGTTGTGGAGGTGTCTGAATGGTGTGATGATGGTGGGTGGGGTATTTATTTTAAGTTAAATACACAAATTTCTCTAAAAAATGAAATTACAAAAATGTCCTTATGTGTCTTGCACATGATCAGATTTAACAAAAAAAATTAACTTGGTTAGGGCTAAAGGACATAACCTGCAACATTTTTAAACATTAAGTACAAAAGTCATCAATTTTAAAGGTAAAGGACAGCGCCTGCAATTTTATACAAACATAAAGGACAAAACTTGTAATTTACTCAAACAACAAAATTCTAGTTTCTCCTTTCATATTATAAACTAAAAGTTTGAGTGTAATCAATTTGAAAAAATTCATAAAATTTATATATACACTTATTTTTTTTATTTTCAATTTTACCTTCAAACAAAAAATAATAATAAATTAATTATAATATATATACATATACTCACACATTTATATATAGAGAGAGAAAGGATAGAAAGAAAACTCATGTGAGTTATAAAAACTTTGAAAACCTCATATCCATCATCCGTTTAAAAACATCAAAGGTTGAGATTGATTAAGTTATATTTTTTGCTTTTTCAGAAAAAGCTGAAAGTCTACACAAGTTGTTACATGTAACACGTGATAGTATCTGAGTAAAAAATGTAACACGTGGTAGTCTCTGAGTAAAAAAAATGTAACACGTGGCAAAATAAGGTCCATTCATTTAGGTTTCATACTTTTTGTAACTCACATGAGTTTTTCCTCTATACTTGCCCTATATACACACACACACCATAAAAAACTTAAAAAAAAAACGAAAGAATTAATGGGTAAATTTCCAAAATCATCCATGAGGTTGGGGAATTGCTAAAATCGTCCATGAGAGAGTTAAAAATACATTTTAATTGAATTGATGATTTAGATGGAAATGCAACAAAAATAAAACGTTAGGGGTCTAGTTACAAAAAATTCTTATTTTGGATGAAACAAATAAAAGTACCCAAACCTCACCTCACTGACGATTTTGAATTTTTACTCATTCTTATATAAAAAACAAAATTCTATTTTATGGTTTCATATTATAAACTAAAAGTTTTGAGTGTAATCAATTTGAAAAAAAAAAATCATAAAACTTAGCAGTTATGAAACGGTGACGGACTTAGAAACTTTTTTCGTGAGTCCGAAAATTTTTGGGTTCTATTAAACATTTTGATCCAGTTCGGCTTGGGTCAGGAAAAGAAAAAAACCAAATTAAATTTCAAATACATGATAAAAGTATGTCATTAGAAATATATAATATAAAATACAATATCCATACTATTGCACTGTATGGATATCATATTTTAGAACCTAGCCAATACATCATCTACAAAAACATTACCAATCATCTTATATTTCAGTATAACAAATACAATTATTGCTCAAAATACATAAATCGTCTTCATTAGGTACTATATGGTTAACCAAAAATTTGGCCTGGGCCGGTGCCGAAATTTCATGGGGGTCGGTTTGAGATTAAGTGTTAAAGTTATTGGTGGTCACTCAGGATAATTGCATATATAAGTTAATGGGCTGCGACTACTTTCGGATCCAAGAAATTGGTGAGGGGTACAAAAATGCGTCCTGCCTAAAATGAGTTGGATAAAGTAATCTCATGTCAAAATAGAGCTTAGAGCTTACGGGTCAGAACAGGTCAATTTATAACAAATTAAATTTAATATGTGTGGTCTAAAGAATAAAGCCTGAATTCAAAAGGGAATAAAACATCAAATTACCAACGAATGCTTTCAACCAACAACTATATATATCATAAAAACATGGATTTATATTTATTAAAAGGCTTCTCCCATATTACGTGCGCCAACGGTAATCTCGATACCACTATACAACAACCAAGTTGTTCTTGTGTTTGTACGAACGCCATGACCCATGCATGACGACCATGCAAAGTACACTTGGTCGACATCGAATGTCCAAATATATGACTAGTACACCCTTGGTCCACATTTAACAACAATTCTCTTTGATGTGGTCAATTTTAGGTGATAATTACACATGTTAAATGTGTGAGATCAAATTTAACTAATTTCATTTTATATTTTTTTGCCTATTCTATATATACTATTTTTCATGTAAAAAAGGGTAATGCCAAATTAAAACATAAAACAAAATTAAAAAGTAGTATTGTTTACATAAAATAGTGGGATTATCCGCATTTCATGGCAGAAATTGATTAGTATCGGCTCGGTTCGATAACGACACTCGAAATAGCAACTAAAAGAGGAAAACTTTGGTCGGTATATTAGTTCAGTTCGTTTGTTATGCAACAAAAACCATAAAATATAAATATTGGTATCAGTGTTGTTCTCACGATACTGGTTCGATTAGTCACGGTACCAGATCTCGTTATGGCTCGTGATATCAAAAAGATATTTTATTGCGAATACAACTCCGTTTTCAATAAATTTATACTAAATGTCGAGAAAACCGTAAAAACGAATATTGATATCGGCATCGGTGTTGTTTAGATGGTGTCGGTTCGGTTTGTTGACGTCATGGTAAAGGATAAAAAATTAATTATATTTGACTAGTTTGATTTTGAATTAAACTTTTGTTTTAAGTAGATAAAAATAAGCACGTCACAACATGTATTCTAAATTTTGTAACGCTTTATTTATGTTATTAAAGTAACGAAATGTTAAGCCGCGTCACTTCGATATAAATTTTATAACAAATTATAAAATTTTATATTTATGCTTCGATATAAATTTTATAAAAAATACAGAGCCGCATCATCACAATGTTTTATAATGAATTATACAACTTTACATTTGATATGGTATTGTTTTTTATAAAATTTATACAAAAACGTAAAAAAAATATTATATTGCAACGCCATATTTTTTTTAAAACATTTTATATTAAAAGCTACACTAACAAAACTAAGATATAAATTAACTGTTTTCAAATCATTTGATGCAAACAAGTAAAATGTTGGATTACATGGACAATGCATAAAGATTACTATTGAACAATATAAGGTTTATTTCATTCAACCTATACCAATATTGACTATTGAAGAATATAAGGTTTATTTCCTTCAAGCTACAAATATATTGAAACTAACTTTTTAAGTTCATCTAATCATATTACTCAAAAACATTCATAACAATTTATCTTTTACTCAACGCTACATGTTTCAAATCATTATCATATATAGAATTTAATCAAATTATTACTATAATAAGCTAGGGTGTTTGAAATCGTCGAGAGCACTGACTTTGGTTAACGGGTGCAAAAATGGTTTTCTGAACTGGACTAGGTATGAACATTCATTGACTGAAAAACACACCTAACTATTCGTTGTTGGTCTCCAATAGTCTCAACTTTAAAAATAACCACTGTCAGTCCCAACTATTAACATATTGGCCTCCAACGGACCCTGACTAACAGAACCCTAACGTCGTTAGTCTCCGGTCGCCAGAAAACTCAACATTTTCATCCCAAACCTCTTTGTAACCTTACTACGGACCTTTAGGAACCTTTTTCTAGTAAAAGCCCCCAATTATTGAAATCGCCGTAAAACTCCATTTTCGTCAGAAAACTTCTTTTTGGCCGGAAAACTCAACATTTTCGTCCCAAATCTTTTTGTAACCTTAGATCGGACCATTAGAAACTTTTTTTCTGGCAAAAACGGTTTTCGGCGACCGGAGACTAACGACGTTAGGGTTATGTTAGTCAAGGTCCATTGGTAGTCAATATATCAATAGTTGGGACTGCTATGGGTTATTTTTGAAGTTGGGACTGTTGGCGGCCAACGGCGAATAGTTGGGATTATTAAAATATAATATTCCTATAAAATTAAATAAGAGTAAATTACAAACTCATCCTTTATGTTGACACCAGATTGCAAAATGTGTCATTTGTCTTCTAAAAGTAGAAAAAACATACTCGATCTTTGCAAACCCTTGCACATTATGTCCTTTAACCTTAACTCTGTTATTTTTCATGGTTAAATCAGACCAAGTGTATCCCACATGAGGGTATTTTGGTCATTTTACCCTAAAAATAAATAAATGATAAAAAAACTCATCTTTCCATCTCATTCAAAACTCTCTCTCCTTCCCACAACTCTCTCTCTCTCTACAATCAGGGGCCACCACCGCCTATAGCACCACCACTGCCGCCATAACACTATCACTATCGCTATAGCACCACCGCCATCACATCACCACCCACCTGCCACCACCTCCTCACTCCTGAAATATCTCCCACAACAATGTATTCAACTCATCATATTCAAGATCAAACCCAACAAATAACAAATGCAACCCACTTTTACTCTCAATCTTTCAATCATCAACCGCTACAGAATCATTAATACTATTATTAACAATAACGTTTTCAACTGATCTAAACGACATCTTGACACTAGAACGAACAATTTCAGAAACCCTAATCCTATTATCTGTAACAAAATCAGAAAAACCCAATTAGGGATGAAAGGAATCAAGAATGATCTGGGTATTATTCAATTGGGTGTTCTCAACATTCCCAAAGAATCTTTGGTCAAGTTCTTCATCCCCTGAGAAGAAATCATTGTCCAGGGTCCGACACGGGTGAGCTAGAGAAATGGGCGGCGGAGGTGGCGATGGTTTGTGGTGGGGTTTGCTGGGGGTTGAGATGGGGATAAGAGTGATTCGATTGATGGATCGTTGTCGATGTGGGTAGTGAGGAAAGTAGTGAGGTTTTCGATGTTTATTCGGAGACATAGGAGAAGGAATGGGAGGATGATGATGATGCAAAAGTGGCGGCGGTGGTGGTGTAGGTGGAGTTGAGGTGGTGGCAGCGGTGGAGTTGAGGTGGCGGCGACGGCAGTGGCGGTTGATGGTGGTGGAGGTTAGGTGGCGTTAGAGATAAAGAATGGGAGGTTGGGCAGAATTGATAGAGAGAGAGAGGGGGATTTATATTTATGTTTTTTTTAAATTGTTTTGTTTATTATTTTTTTATTATATATTTTAGTGTTTAGAGCAAAATGACCAAAATACTCTCGTATGGGGTACACTTGTTCAGATTTAACCATAAAAACTAACTGAGTTAGGGCTAAAGGACATAACGTGTAAGGGTCTGCAAACATCGAGTGCGTTTTTTGTACTTTTTAAAGACAAATGACATACTTTGCAATCTGGTGTCAACATAAAGGACGAGTTTTGTAATTTACTCATTAACTAAAGATCGCTAGTAAAAGTTAAACTCCACAAAATAAAAAATAATTGCAAGGCTCCATCTTTTTGATAAGCATCAGAATCACCAAAATCCAACTAAAACTACGTTGAGAAACTGCTAGCAACAACGTAAATTCGTATCTTCTATGCATCGAACCATGTCAAGATCGCAACTGTAAAACACAACAAATACGTTTAAAAAAAAACTGCAAGCAAAAACTCTTTTGCTATTTAACACATGTTCACCTATTATTGTTTCCTACACTATCTACCTAAATCAAACTCGTTATTTTATCATCACCTCTATTGTAATATTTAAAGATTATTTTGTGAGCAAATAAAGCTCTGCACGTTATCATTAGATTTGTATAATAAACTATCATTAAAAAATTATTGATGAGATTGATTTGGGATAATTTGATTATAAAAAGTTGTTTTTAGGAGAGTATACGTGGATGTTGGAAACAAATCAAGAAACTGTGGACTAGAAACCACGGACAAGAAACAGCCGCTGTTTCCCAAACATAAATTAGATTTTTTTAATATGATATTATTAAATTAAATTAAATTAAACTATATATTAAATGACATCACTAGCTACAATACACATGCTATCCATTCTTTTAAATTTAATTATTAAAATACTATATATTAAACGGAGATTCTATTGGCACACCCCTTGTCTATTCGCACACTTTTCCAATTCAATACGCATCGTATAGGCTTATACGATGCGTATTGAATAAAGTAAAAGATTTGGCAGACTGACTGGTGCAGGTGTTGTCTGACGGCGGGCTTGATACGTATCGTATAGGCCTATACGATGCGTATCAAACCATTGAATTTTTGAAGTTTATTTTTTGGTGTGTTGTGTCCAATGCAAGGATCTTCGAATGCGAGCCCGAGAAACGAAAGGGATTTCAAGCAGTTGGTCGATAACATGATAGATAAAGATCTTGACACGATCATATCCATGTTCAAGTGTTAGACTAGATAGTCCAAGATGAAATATATTAAAACTATTCAAGCCCACCAGTCTACAATGTGTTATTGTGAGATTCTTCAAGTTTGCACAGTGGGAGAAAAGACCAGCACCCCTGTCAGTATTGTCATAATGTAAAGAGACATAACTAAGATTTAAGCGGCGTGTTCCGATGAACGTTTATCGACATTGTTATAGATGATGATATAACAACCCTCCTTAAAATAATTTGGACACCTCTAAACGCTCCTAAATACACCTCGAATACGAAAAACGGCTAGGGCTGTAAACGAGCCGAGTCGAGTCGAGCTAGACCAGCTCGAGCTCGGCTCGAACTCGATTCGAGCTGGCTCGGCTCGAGCTCGAATTTCAAATCGAGCTGAGATTTGAGGCTCGAGCTCGACTCGATTATAATTCGAGCTAGCTCGGCTCGGCTCGATCTAGCTCGAACTAACAAAGAACCGTAAAATTTACTACTTAAAAAGCCCTTAAAAATGAATTTCTTTATAGACTAAGGGCCATAATTGCCATTTAATTTAACCATATGGCTAAATATACAAGTATAAATAGTTAATTTACTTTGTACATTGTCTTTACCTTCTTTTATAGGGGAGATACTCCCTTAGTTTTTGTTTTCTTAGCGATTTGGGACAAAAAAATGAAGGATATAAACCTTATCGAGCCAGCTCACGAGCTCACGAGCCGAGCCAGGCCAAGCTCGAGCTCGGCTTGTTTATAAACCGAGCCGAGCCGAGCTGGCTCGTTTACAACCAAGCCAATTTCGAGCCGAGCTTTCTTCGAGCTTTTTTCGAGCGAGTTTCGAGCGAGCTGCGAGCCACGAGTTTTTTGAACACCCCTAAAAACAGCCCCGGAATACCTTTAATTTAACAAAAATCAAATAAAATAAAATTTAGAGGTCGCTTGCGGGGCGCGACGCCTCTTAGACTGGCTCTCACGGGGCGTGAGGCCCATTCCTTGCCCGGCACACAATCAAGCCACGTGTCAGGACACGTGTCGACACTATGCTATGACTCAGCAACCCTCACACCGCCCTAGACTCCCTCGCGAGCCGCGAAGACCTTCACTAAATCTCTCGCGGGGCGCGAGAGAATGGTCAACCAGCCCTATAAATTGGGAGTTCAAGCCTTCAGCACCTCGATCTCTCTCTCAATTTTCTACATAGCAATTATAATTTCGGGTATAATACTGTCGCAACCCCCGTCCCCTAATTAACCGGGAACGGGCGGCCGCGGCCAGTTTTTGTGGTATCAGTGTTTATCAATTTTGGCAGCAGAAATTACAACAGGACCGTAGTTAGAAAATATTTAATCAAAGTAAAATACCACGCTTTTATAATCTTAAATACATGGGAAATTCCCAAGTTTCAAATACATACATTTTATAGGGATAGACCCTATTTTATTTAAAAGTGTTATTGGATTTTATCACCCTCCACTATTAGCTATTAGCCGATGCCACCCCCAACTATCACTTTAACGCCCGTCACACCTAACTTAACACTTAGCATGTTCTGTCACCACGTCGTTAACTGATCACTAACTTTTGATCCTGTTACTATACTTTTGGGGGTATCATAGGGATCTTAGGAAGGTTTTAGGGATCTTAGGACACTCTCAAAAGTATAGTAACATGATCAAAAGTTAGTGATTAGTTACGTGGTGACAGAACACACTAAGTGTTAAGTTGAGGGTAGCGGGCGTCAAAGTGATAGTTGGGGGTGGCAGCGGCTAATAGCCAATAGTTTGGGGTGATAAAATCCAATAACCCTACTTAAAAAAAAACATCTCTTTATTTTAGGTAACTTTATAGGCACTTTTCCAAGCCTTCAGTGCTGTCCAGCTGGCTTCTATTTGGCTTTCACATTTTGTTACCTGAAACGCGTTTAAAAACATTTTGTCAGTGGGAAATACTGATGAGTGAATCCCATTTCAATCAATACATGTAAAACCGTTTTACAGTATTGAGGGCGGTCGCGCAATTACATTTGTTTCCATCTACTTTAGTTACCACCCACGGTACTGTCAACCCGACTTGTGGTCATGTTACTACTCACAATGTAGTAACAAATTTTGTATACAAAACCCCAACATAGTGACGATAATTGTAGAATATAAATACTCAATCACTGTTTAATATAATGTAAAACATTTGAGGTTTTGTAAAAACAGTTTGCAAAAAGGAGGATTACTCACATTGCTATCTTAAGGTTTTCCTTCTGGATTTCCTGGTGATTATCTATTAATTACACAATGCACACGCGTTAGTATAATAACCCAATATTTACATTAGTAATACCCTCCCCGAGACGACATTCCAACGACTACGTCGGGCAGAACCTCGACAGCCGTTACGGAACCCTAGATCAATCGGGCAGCGTATCTAATACGTAACCGGGGTTATGATACTTACAACGAGGCAGAACTTCGTTATTTAGGGGGTATAATGCCTGGGTATAGTCCCTACACTATAGAAATTTGAGAGAGAAGCACGAGATTGAACGATTTCAACTGACGACCGATGTTCTAAATTTATAGGGCCTGATCAATTTTCTGGCGGCACGCGAGAGAGACAAAGGAGTCTCTCGCGCCTTGCGAGCTAGGTGTAATAGGGTGTAGCTTGGCTGAGTCAAGGCCCTAGCCACGTCGAGTCCTAGGCCATGTGTCGTAACCGGGTTGAGCCTGGTGGCACTAGGTCGCGGCCCGCGACAAACATGGACAAAGGGGTCGCGCCCGGCCAGAGACCATGAATTTTTGTTTCTAATTAGTTTTTAAATATATATGGTATTTTAGGCTCGGTTTATGCATACGGGGTGTATTTTAGGACGTGTAGGAACACTTTAAATATTTTTAGGGTGTCGGAAATATTTTGGAGGGTTGTCATAAATACCCACTAAAATAGCAAATCTCTGCCTCGATGTAAGTATCATATGTGACACCTGTGCTTGTGTAATCATTATTCAAACTCTGAACAGTTCAATTTTCAATAAAACAATGTATTTTGATCCCTATATTTGTTTAATTAGGTTTGACAATTTCTCATTTCAATCTTTGTTCGGTTTCAAACTCTAAATCGCTTACTGGAAAGTTATACGCAAACTGATGCGTAAACGTAATCACTATAATGCGACAAACACTCCAGAACATCAACATAAGCTTAACATACCTTAAATAACCTTTACATAATTTAGAAATAAGTTTTGGAGGGTTTGGTGTGTCGAAATCAAGTTTATTCGATCGCATGGACTATTTGCGTCAAACTGCGAAAGTATGTCGATTCGTACAGTAACGAACATTCCGGAACTTGATCATAAGTTAAACATACCCTAAATATCCTTTACATAGCTTAGAATTAGGCTTTGAGGGGTTCGGTATGTGAAATAAACTTATTTGATCAATAGGGACTAAAAGCGTCAAAAAGTGCATAAGTTTGCATTTACGCGCATATCTTACGTTCTGAACATATCCGGACATCCAAAAATTTTTGTAATTATTGAAATATTTTATTTTAGTGATTGGAATGCTAAAATTTCATTCGTCGCGTAATTTGGATCGTTTTTCGCGTCCGTTCGTGTTTCGTCGTAATTAATCGAATAGCGTGATCGTACGACCAAACAAACCGACAAATGAGATGTTTTGAAGCATATTTTATGTCCCCTGTACTTAAACTTCATTATTGAGCCTTGAAAATGGGTTAACGGGGCTTAAACACGTCAAAAATGGCTTAAACATGCTGCAGGGACCCTTTTTGCCAATTTTTGAAAGTTTCTGGCTCAGGTAGGCCGTGGCGTCGCGCCACAACAAAGGGGGTGTGCCGTCACGGCACACGACGCTCCTGTTTTGACAGAAACTCTGTTTTCAGCATCTGGCTTGAATTTCAGGGTCTTTTATGCAAACTTTTCAATACTTGGAGCTGGTATTTGAGGTCCCATAGTATTCAAAACCATGTGCAACACATGGATGGCCAAGATTGATTCTCATAACACTTGGAATTATCTTGTTGATCCTAACTTGCTATAAATAGAAGTGGGTTCTTCACTTCATTCCTCACATTTGATTCAATTTTGCTCTAAGTTGAAGTTTAACACTTCATACCTGAGTATTTTGAATCAATTCTTCCTTGCTTGGACCTTTTGTAAGCTTCCTTCGTGCTTGTTTATGCTTTTCAAGCATGAAAGTCAAACAGTGTTTGAGTTTCTGCTTTGACCAGTCTTTGGTCAACACAAAGTTCGTTTGAACTTTGCAACGTGAGCGTAATCATGATGGTTATAGTCCCTTGTGACTATACCTACTGATTACCACGTTGATTAGGTGTAGTGACGAGTCAAAGTTTCGGTCAAAGTACGTATTTACGGTATTTTGCAACGAAGCTATTTTCGGGTATCAAAACCCTTTGTTTTGATATCAAACTTGTTTTCTAACTTAGTTAAACATGTTTTAACATGTTTAACTCGTCACTTTTAGTTTAGTGCTTAGGGTCGTAAGTTAAGCGGTCTAAACAACCGCTTAGACTTTCGAACCCGACCCGTTTGGTTGATCATTAGGATCCGACCAAACACATTTTTGTGACCATAGTTGTATAGGGAATAGCCTTCCGAGGTTATACATTATGGTCACTTCGTTTAGTTAGTTGTATGATAGGTAGTTTATATGCCTTAGGAAAATGACCAAAATGCCCTTTTTACGCATAATTTCATTTTAAGCATATGTAACCTAAATTTTGACATCTAAACTGATTAGGCAATGTTATTAGACATGTTAAGGCATGTAATACTTGTCATAGGACTAGTTAGGCGGTCCGAACGCGCTTTTGCGCGAACGACGCGTTAAAGTAGCGTAAACTACCTTAACGAGTCGTAACGGGTCGTAAGCACTTAGGATAGGTTCCGATTTAGAATGTAGGCTTTGTTAAACCATATTACATGAGTTCCTACACTCATTTGGTTTATGAAACCTCATTTTATCCGATCTTCCGATTTAGGCCCGGTTTATTAACATAGTTACCTATATTAGGTGCTGATTGATTCCGTGATCCCTCGAACGTTACTTGGTTGTTATTCAAAGACTTATAAGCAATATCAGGTGAGTACATAGTCCCCTCTTTTACCATTTTCAAATATTTTGGGGTGAAACACATGTGCCTACTTGTTACTTTCGTGCTTTTATAACATATGCTTGCTATGTTCATATAGTACACATATAGTACATGATTTCATCTATATTTTTGCTATGTATGTTTAATTAACATGCTAGCACATTGATTTCATAAACATTTCTGCTTTGTATGTTTACTTAGCATACTTAGTACATTATTTTCATATAACATGCTTACATTTGGTATAACATTTTGTTTGTTTAACGAAACTAAAATACGTTCATTAACATCGATCATGCCGCTCGGTAGTTTGTAGTGGTACCATAGGAATTGACAACTCCCATCCCTGGAATCCTAGGTTTGTTTGGAAGCAAGGGATGACAGAATCCAAAAACATTTTTGATAAACCTTTAAATTGTTAAGGGTTTGTCCTTCAGTCTCAAGGCTTGGATGTATACGATAAACATTACCGCATAAATGTTTGTATCAGTAAAGCATTAACTTTGCAAAACATAACTTTTGACTTAAACTATGATTTATTCAAATACATTGTTTTGTACATTTTACCTATGGTTTGAGTTGATACTTTCGCTTGCCATATATAACATTTGATTATACATGAACATTTTGACATTGGTTTAAACATACATTTTGGTGGTTTATTTTGGTAAGTGATTTAAATAACGAGGCGTGTGTAATATGATAAAAGCATGGTGGATACGCCGCTGGTACTTCCTATATATAAGTGCTTTTATGATATTACATATCGTAGCGTTATCTAAATCATTTCACAAGAACATGTTACATTTTACACAAATAGCATATTTTCATAAGACGTTGTTTTACAAACGACATATTTCATACAAATTCATTTTTACTTGGTTATTTATTTAACCAAGCATCATTCTTTTATATCATCTGATTTTCTTATCAAATTTCGTATGATTTATAAAAGAAAACACTTTTAATAAGATTCATGACTAACTTTTTGTTAAACACATCTTTTAACTTACAAGTCATGAATCCTGCATCAACAAAACCTATGTATCTCACATGCATTTTTATGCTGACGTACCTATTTTCACATGTGTTTCAAGTGTTGTCGTTAGGTGATCATGATGCAAACATAGGACTGGACGAGGCCTTAGTGACATAAAACTATGAAAGACAGTTTAATTCATGTTGTGCTTCTTAAATTCTTAATCAATGTAAACATTTTAATTCAATAAAACAAAACTTCAATTACCATGTGTTATGAAACATTGATTCTGTTACTCCACTCCCTGACTTTTCCACCACGATTTGTTGTTTTACGCGGTCGGGGTGTGACATCATAACCCCCGGTTACATATTAGATACGCTGCCCGATTGATCTAGTGCTCCGTAACGGCTGTCGAGGCTCTGCCCGACGTAGTCGTTGGAGTTTCTGTCTCGGGGAGGGTATAACTAATGTAAATTGGGTTATTGTACTAACACGTGTGCATTATTTAATTAATAGATTGTAACCAGGAATTCACAAAGGAAATACCTAAAATAGCATTGTGAGTATTCTCCTTTTTGTAAACCTTTTTGCAAACTGTTTTTACAAAACCTCAATTGTTTAAATTATATTTCACAGTGATTGAGTATTTGTAATTCTACAATTATCGTCAGTATGTTCGGGTTTTGTATACAAAATTTGTTACTACACTGTGAGTAGTAACATGACCACAAGTCGGGTTGACAGTACCGTGGGTGGTAATTAAGGTAGAAAAATAAACAAATGTAATTACGCGATCGCCCTCAACACTGTACAATGATAAAACCTGTTTTGATTAAACTGGGATTCACTCACCAGTATTTCTTGCTGATAAATTGTTTTAAACACGTGTTTCAGGTAATATAGTATGAAGCCAATAAAAGCCAGCTGGAGAGCACTGAAGGCTTAGAAAAGTGGCCATAAAAGTTACCTAATTAAAAAGGAGAATTGTTTTCAATAATTAGGGTTATTCCCTATAAATATATTACAAATGAAAATCGGGTTTGTCCCACTTGTTTATTATAAAGGTATTATTAACAAAAACTTGGGTTTTTCCCATTTATCTATTTTAAACGTTTTGGTGTTTAACTCTGATAAAAATATTTCCTAACTATGGTCCTGATGAAAATTTCCGCTGCCAAATTAATAAACACCGATACCATCTGACTGGCTCACGGCTCCCGCTCCCAGGGAGGGGTCGGGGGCTGTGACAGAAGGTGGTATCAGTAGCTATGCCACCGGTTTAAGCCCTTTAGGTGTTCTTCCAATACCTAAACCTTTAACCATTTGTGTTAGGAAATTAATATCTTATGTACGTAAAATCTTAATGTATTTATTATGATTTTTATGTTATCTCACGAATCTTAAATTCCCAATATGTGTTACCCATATCTGTATCTTACAGTTATGCTATTTTATGTATCTATATAATGATATATATTAAATAATATCATGTCTTAGTAAATTTTGTGATATCTTATATATCTATCATATCCATATGTATATGTGGGAACATAATGCAATATAAATTTTATAACAATAATACAATGTTAATATTAATATTTTAATATTAATATAAGATAAATGCAATTCAGATATGATACTTTGTAAACATCACGATATACATATTTAGATAATATGTATTATACCTAAATGATTCTATATCATTTAAATTTTCAGGATATGTAACTCCTATTGTATCTTACAATATGTTAGGTTATAAAAAGGGAATATATTCATAATATAATATTCAATTTTGTGATATGTATCCACATATTTGTGTAAATACAATTCGAAATAAATTATAATGATATTGATATTAATATCTTAATTAAAGATATAAAATAATACCCTTAGGTATGATATCACTGAAATATCATAATATATTATTCGATAAAAGCAGTATATTTTATGATTTATGATATAATCCAAAAGTTTTACTCGATTGAAAGATATATATTTGTCAGAATTTTGATAAAACATATAATTATACTAATTTTGTTAAAATATAATGTTTCAGCATTGTTTAGATACAATAATTAAAGTACTTCATAAATCACTTTATAATTTTTTATCGTATTATTAAATACTAAATATTAAATATGTAGCTTATTCATCAAAATTTGATAAGTTATGTAATATTCAGAAATTATAAGTATAATCAATATTGATGATAATTAACATGCTAGAAAATTTTTAATACACAAAAACGCTCTCTAAGAAAAGTCTTTAATATATATTGTTATTATTTATCATCATATTATTAAATATTACTAAATTATGTTTTAAATTAAACTAATAATAATAATAATATTTTTGGAAGAATAAAATATTTGACTCTTGAATAAAGTTATTAAAAGAGTTTTATAAAACATAATTCTTAATTTAACATATACAAATAATGAACAAGAATTATTACAGTTCGTAATTCATAGTTGACGATTCTAAAATTTAAACACATATACATATACAATGGAAGATATAAAATATTTAATAAAACAATATCTATGAAACAGGAATATGTACAACAACTTGATACTGTGTAATTAAATGATTTTAATACATAATACCTATATATCAATAGGAAATAACTTAAACTTATTTCTTAAATTTTATATAAATCAGATGTATGTATATTTTATATAACTTGTATCAGTATTATAAATGATATTCCATCCATGCAATAAAGATATGTACAAAAACATTTAGTACGGTATAACTATATGGTTTAAAATATAAACATATATCTCAAGAAAGAAACAATTTTTATTGTTTGATAAGTTTAATCCATTCT
This sequence comes from Helianthus annuus, assembly GCF_002127325.2. Taxonomy (NCBI): domain Eukaryota; kingdom Viridiplantae; phylum Streptophyta; class Magnoliopsida; order Asterales; family Asteraceae; genus Helianthus; species Helianthus annuus. Next base: position 163,956,000 of record NC_035434.2, on the reverse strand, counting down.
TTAAACTATATTTAAGTCATATGTATATATATATATATATATATATATATATATATATTCTGATATGAATGATACTTCATTACTTAATGTATTAAGAATCAAATTAAAGACTTTGTATTATCTATTTTAATTCTTTAAATAAATAGATATAATAAAATTTTGAATTAAGTCCTAAGTATGTTATAACCAAAATGAGTCAACCTGTCAGTTAAAGATTAAATTGTTCAAAAAGAATCCCGAAAATTTATATCTTTATTAGATTTATTCCTTTTGATAAATTTTCTTTTTATTCCAAGATATTATGTTTAATAAATCTAATAGAAATTTATTTTGTTAATATAAATGAATAAACAAAGTTATGGGAATAAACAGGATAACTAATACAAATTAGTTATGTAATTGGATTTTTATGAATTGGTATTATATGTATGTATTACGAAATTTTTTAAAACTTTATATTTATACGTATATGCAAGACACAATTTTCTTGATAGTATCTACAATATAATAATCAAATATCTTCTGTAGAAGGACAAGCTTTTATATAAAGAAGCAAACCTACATGTTTATTCAAAATCTATTTTGATACCCAGCTTTAATTCAGAAAATACCTTAAGGATATCTGTACTAGCACCACCTCTTAAAGATTAATAATGGGTCAATGACGAAGAATCTCAGAATTTCATATAAAGCTCTCACTTTTATTTTGAATACCTATCCAGTCATGAGCTCTGGAAATATATAGAGAAAAACTACTACACTAAAGGAAGAAACAACACATATAAAATATACGTTTTCCTTATATTTTGATAAGATATATGGAAAAAAGGAAATGTTAATATATATATATATATATATATATGTATATCAACATATAATACTGATAGCTATGACTATAATTGTGCTAGACAAATATGCCTGTATAATTGCTTAGTTCTGTGATAATTATATTTGAACATGTTTGTAATTCAAATGTCAAAGGAAATGGCATGTAATCAAGAAATTCAGGCTAGTAATGAAAATTCTTTGGGTAAAAATACTATAGAAAATATAATAGCCCAAGGAATATCGAATGCCATACCTTCGATCATTGAAGCTATTAAAATTTCTGTACCTCTAAACGAGAATCCTACTATACACTATAAGCATACCCATCACTTCATACATAACCCTAGTACCAACAGAAGTCATGATATTCGTATCAAAATTCCATCTTCCAAACGAAAGAAAACCACAACCTATAGCTACTCTTATAAGGAATTCCGCTCCGACAAATCGCGTAAGGACAAAGAAATGGAACCAGTAATCTCGCAGGCTACCTGCAGCAATAGCAAGAAGCACGCAAGAAAATGCCATTCTAAGAAGACACTTCGCTGTAATTTCTGCAAGAAGACTGGACATACAGAGGAATAATCTAGGAGGAGTAGAAAAACTAATGTATGTTATAAATACGGAGAACCATGTCACATCTGTCTCTACTGCCCGAAACTATCTAAGGCGCCCGACAACGAGGATAGAAACCTAAATAAAGTTAAGGAGAACGCATAAATACAACACCGGAAACAATAGCAAAATAAGCACCCTTATGTTTCGACTATACTTAAGTTAGTTGACTTTTGATTTCGATCAAAACTTCATCAATAAAAGATCTTTGTTTTTCTTTTATAGAGCCAACTCTCATTTGTCTCATCTCTTGACAAATTCCTATATGCATTGCTCGTCATACATGTGAATTCATTTCAAAAGATCATTTATTCACAAGATCGAATAAATATTTTCGTTATACTCAGTTTGATAAATCCCTCTGATTGTGAAAATGCTGACTTTTGATATCAAGTCAACAAATTTCTTGGAAAACTCCTTTTCTTTTCAAAAGATACTTACCAGATTTTTATTGTAACCATTTCAATTGGAATATGTCAAAACCAAGTTCAATTGTTTGAATTTGTTCACAACATACATTCAACTCAAAATCCCATATGATGAATTGAGATCGTCATATTCTTAATAATCTCATTGTTTGAATCATAGTCGACCTGTTCAAAGTCTACGACTCCAATAAATCGTTTGTTAAACACGACACCCTGCAGTGGCGATTTCTTTGAAACTTGGACTCATTTCATTTCACACATGAGGTACGAATTTATCTATTGATTCATTATCCTAAACCAGTCTTAATACAATTTTGTGTTAAGATAAAGGTACCTAAATTCTAATTCCAATGTACCTCCAACATTTCTCTCATTTTGGATTAAACCTACAATATTCATTTCTTCTTTCACTTGGACATCCTATCTTTTGAATATCCAGATTCACTTCGTTGAAACTTTTAGTCAATTTCGAGAACGGTGAATTTGTTCGGTCACCGTAATCATTGAATTCTTTCAAGCACTACGACACCTTGTGGTGTCTATATAAACTTGTAGCTTGAGCTAATTAATATCCTTAATCATACCCATTCACACGTATTTTGTTTGACTCGTCATTCAAGTAGTCTTGATACAATTATGTATTAAGACCATGATACACTAAATTCTATTGTATTGTCCAGTGTATCCTTGCCATTTAAATAAACGTCGCCGATTTCTGGTTTAATTATTGACAAATCATTTTTCAAACTTCTATCTTCAATCGAGATTATTGATTCAGAGTTCTTTTTAAAACAAACAAAGTAAGTTCTCTTTTGGCATTGAATCCTATTATCCCTAAAGATCGTTTACATTCACATGTCTCTATTGATCTGGTGAAACTTAATTGTATCACGTTCAGTTAATAATTCCTGGAACTAATCGAAACATTTATGTTCTTAATTTCTTCTACGTCCTTAGACAAATCTCACTAAGGATTTGTCCGCTAAGCATTTTTGTAAGAATTCATACATACATCATTTGTGTCAGTTGTAGCTGATAAGCTACGGGTTCTATTCATTTAATAAATGGCCTAACTTACCTGGAACTAGACTTCCATCTTTTAACGAATCTGACTACCCCTTCCTACAGAGAAACTTTTAACAATACCTTATCTCCCACTTGAAAGGTTTTCATCTGTTATCTACATAACTCTTTTGATAATCTTGTCTTGCTTTAACTTGAATTATCTTATCTATTATTTCTTACACTATCTCAAGTCCAGATAAGTTGCCTTTCTCCAGTTTTGCCCACAGACTGGGGTTCGAAATTTTCGTCCATTAAAATGCTTCCAAAGACACTATTGACACTGTTTTTACTAACTACAAGACTCGATATATCTCCAAGAGAATATCTTAGCCCAAATCTCGAGGACGAGATTTAAAACAAGGTGGGGAGGATATAATAACCCTCCTTAAAATAATTTAGACACCTCTAAACGCTCCTAAATACACCTCGAATAAGAAAAACGGCCCCGGAATACCTTTAATTTAACAAAAATCAAATGAAACAAAATTTAGAGGTCGCTCGTGGGGCGCGACGCCTCTTAGCCTGGCTCTCGCAGGGGGCGAGGCCCATTCCTTGCCCGGCACACAATCAAGCCACGTGTCAGGACACGTGTCGACACTATGCTATGACTTAGCAACCCTCACACCGCCCTAGACTCCCTCGCGGGCCGCGAAGACCTTCACTAAATCTCTCGCGGGGCGCGAGAGAATGGTCGACCAGCCCTATAAATTGGGAGTTCAGGCCTTCAGTCCATCTCGTTCATTTCCCTTGATCTCTCTCTCAATTTTCTACATAGCAATTATAATTTCGGGTATAATACCCACTAAAATAGCGAAGCTGTGCCTCGATGTAAGTATCATAACCCCCGGTTATGTATTAGATACGATGTCCGATTGATCTAGTGCTCCGTAACGGCTGTCGAGGCTTTGCCTGACGTAGTCGTTGGAGTTTCTATTTCGGGGAGGGTATAACTAATGTAAATTGGGTTATTGTACTAACACGTGTGCATTGTTTAATTAATAGATTATAACCAAGAATTCACAAATGAAATACCTAAAATAGCAATGTGAGTAATCTCCTTTTTGTAAACCTTTTTGCAAACTATTTTTACAAAACCTCAATTGTTTAAATTATATTTCATAGTGATTGAGTATATTTAGTTCTACAATTATCGTCGGTATGTTGGGGTTTTGTATAAAAAATTTGTTACTACACTGTGAGTAGTAACATGACCACAAGTCGGGTTGACAGTACCGTGGGTGGTAATTAAGGTAGAAAAAAGCCAGCTGGAGAGCACTGAAGGCTTAGAAAAGTGTCCATAAAAGTTACCTAATTAAAAAGGAGAATTGTTTTCAATAATTAGGGTTATTCCCTATAAATATATTACAAATGAAAATCGGGGTTGTCCCACTTGTTTACTATAAAGGTATTATTAACAAAAACTTGGGTTTTTCCCATTTATCTATTTTAAACGTTTTGGTGTTTAACTCTGATAAAAATATTTTCTAACTACAGTCCTGATGAAAATTTTCGCTGCCAAATTAATCAACACCGATACCATCTGACTGGCTCACGGCTCCCGCTCCCAGGAAGGGGTCGGGGGTTGTGATAGATGAAGAAGCGTTTTTATCATGTTTCATATGGTAACAACTACCAAGGGGATATGGAAGTTATTGACACAGGCTCTTGATAATATCACTATATCAACAAAAGTCAACATATTTCCATTCATTACAAGAAAGTAAAATTCAGTTGTTGGACATTATGAGAGAATGCATAGTTCAGATCGAGAACAAAATGCGTATGTTTGAGCACTCCAAGTGTTTGGTGGAAAGCACGGTATTTAGATCTCTATTCGGTCATCTTTCCGAGCTTTTACACATGAATATGTGGTTCCCAATTTGTAAAATATTATGTCAGTGGGAAATGTTTTAAAAAACAGATGCAACTTTACGGCACGTTTACCTTAATCACATCTTCCATGGAATCACAGATCCGACAATAGGGCCCATGGATCTTCAAACCCACCAGTCTACAATGTGTTATGGTGAGATTCTTCAAGTTTGCACAGTGGGAGAAAAGACCAGCACCCTTGTCAGTATTGTCATAATGCAATGAAACATAACTGAGATTTAAGCGGCGTGTTCCGATCAACGTTTATCAACTTTGTTATAGGTGCTGGATCTCGTTCCGTATTTTCTCTTTTTCTAATTCTCGAAGAATCTCATAACGCATTCTCTGTTCCTCTAAATCGTCTGAAAAATTATAAAAAAAAATTGAACATTAGTGATTATGTTCCGTTTTATTACAGTCGTCATGATCAACTATTGCAGAGTGATCTTCGTGACTTAAAGTTGTACCCAAATCTTCGATCTCTTCCAAGATCAAATTTCTTCGTTTCCCATGATTATGAAACCTCGTTTCGTGAGGTGGTTAAACCTTTATAAAAGTAGAAAAAATAAAACATTAACAACTAACAAAGATTGAAGAACAAAAGAAGAAAGTGTTCCTCTTTGTTACCAAGCATGTCATCTGAAACAATTAACAGGACATTGTTGTTCAACAGGATTTGCTTCCGGTGATCTCTGTTAAACTTCTTCGGGATTTTCTGTCACTGGGAAATGTTTTAAAAGTCAGGTGCAACTTTACGGCATGCTTACCTTAATCACATTTTCCATGGAGTCACAGATCCGACAATAGGGCCCACGGATCTTATGCCCACCCGAGACCGACCTCCGAGTTACACATGTTGAATGATCGAGAGAAACTTCTTCGAGCTAACTGCCGATACCTCATCCTTCTTATCTTGCTATTAAACGAGGTTGTTCTCCACAACGACGATATGCTTGTTGATTGTCACATGAATAAGTCAACGCATATTCTTGTTTGCAACTTGCAAGTATAATAGCTAATAAAATACATTTAAATTTTGAAGTCTGTATATTCTCTAACTTTTAAAGGTTCTTTATATGCTTCTTTCCTGATGCATGTCTGTGCCAGAGAGTAGAAGAGTCGCATTGCTGGTGCAGGAGAGATGTTGCCACAAGGTGGACCGTTTTTGTTTGAGGCATTTTCCTAGTTGTCGCCATTTCTAAAATATTATGTCAGTGGGAAATGTTTTAAAACTAAGATGCAACTTTATGGCACACTTACCTTAATCACATGCCCACCAAGAGCGCGACACATGAAATCGAACAGTTCGTCCATCGCTAATTTCTCCACTCACCGTGAAATCGAACAGTTTCTTCATAGATTCTGTCTAGTTTCAAAGCGGCTGAGGATTACGAGTGTTCTAGACTCGTTCAAGGCATGCTTGTTTGTGCGATTTACAGAAATAAGGATGCATTCAACGGTAAACGATGCAACTGATGAAACCGGAGCTGTTATCTCGGTTGTTAAATACTTCCAAGACGATTCAAGTGAGTCCTATAAAGCAAGTGTCTATCTATTCAATTGAGAGGAATCATTGCATTACATCCCCGTTGAAAACAAGTGGTTGTAATGATAGGACCCTTGATTTGAAACGCATAATGTGAAACACACGAATATATGGTTTCAACGAATTGTTGGACTTCTTGTTCAGTACTTCCGAGACGATTCAAGTGATGAAACTGGAGCTGTTATCTCGGTTGTTCGATACTTCCGAGACGATTCAAGTGATGAAACCAGAGCTGTTATCTCGGTTGTTCAGTACTTTCGAGACGATTCAACTGATAAAACCGAAGTTGTTATCTCGGTTGTTCAGTACTTCTGAGACGATTCAAGTGATGAAACCAGAGTTGTTATCTCGGTTGTTCAGTACTTCCGAGACGATTCAAGTGATGAAACCGGAGCTGTTATCTCGGTTGTTCAGTACTTCCGAGACGATTCAAGTGATGAAACCGGAGCTGTTATCTCGGTTTTTTAGTACTTCTGAGACGATTCAACTGATGAACCGGAGCTGTTATCTCGGTTGTTCTGTACTTCCGAGACGATTCAAGTGATGAAAATGGAGCTGTTATCTCGGTTGTTCAATACTTCCGAGACGATTCAACTGATGAAACCGGAGCTGTTATCTCGGTTGTTCAGTACTTCCGAGACGATTCAAGTGATGAAACCGGAGATGTTATCTCGGTTGTTTAATACTTCTGAGATGATTCAACTGATGAAACTGTAGCTGTTATCTCGGTTGTTCAGTACTTCCGAGATGATTCAACTGATGAAACCGGAGCTGTTATCTTGGTTGTTCAGTACTTCCGAGACGATTCAAGTGATGAAACCGGAGCTGTTATCTCGGTTGTTCAGTACTTTCGAGACGATTCAAGTGAGAGGAATCATTGCATTACTTTGGACATTTGTTGGTCTTCAAACATCTAGGAAACATTTGTTGGTAACAACGGTTCTCCAATTCCAGAAACTTATTCTGATCTCTATTCGGTTATCTTTCCAAACTGCAACACACAAAGTACTGAACAAATTAAATTGACACCTTAAATTGAGAAATTCATAGTTTAATACGCATCATATAGGCCTATACGATGCGTATTAATAAGTGCAATTACTGAAGTACCCCTGTATTTTTGATAAATTCAGGGGTATTTTTGAGAAAATTCAAAGTTTAATACGAATCGTATAGGCCTATATGATGCGTATTAAGCTGATATATAATACAACATACGCCTATACGATCGTATATGGCATAATTTGAAATTTTGTTTTATCGTGTTTTCCTCGGTTCGACACGTATACGTCTCGTTTTTTGACGAACTTTCGCATATTTTGTCATTTTATGACGTATACCTTCAACATACGTCGTTTTGGTGATGTTCGGTTGCGTGCGATTATCGGATTCTATGATTACATACAGTTTTGTTTGAAATCCACTTGTATTGTATAGTGCCGTGTTATATGTATATGCGTGTGGAAATATCATTAGTCACGTATTTTGACGTATTCTAACATATTGTTGTGTATTTTATAATATTTTGACGTATTTGAGCGTATTCTAACGTATTTAGCTTATTTTAACCTATTTTTTAGGTTATTTTTACGTATTTCGGCGTAGTTTCACGTATCTTGACGTATTTTAGTGTATTTTATCGTAATATGACGTATTTTAACATATTGCAGCATATTTTAGCATATTTTAGCATATTTTCACGTATTTTAGCATATTTTTGCGTATTTTGCATATTTTAGCGTATTTTAGAGTTTTTTTCGTATTTTAGAGTATTTTAGCGTATGTTAAAGGATAACGCAAACAAGTTCTCCGCAGTTTGTTATTTAGATCTCTATTCGGTCATCTTTTCAAACTACAACACATGATAACTTTAAACTTTATATTGTGTGATTTGACCAGGAAAGGATTGGAGGTGATTTCTACTTTTAATAAGCTGTCACAGTTGTCAAATTCATTGCCTGCATTCATATTGTTGAGAGAACAACCGATAATGAACGAATTGTCAGACTTCTTGTTCTAAATGCAGCTGTAGGATCCGTACTTAAAGGTCTCTCTAAAATATGCAACTTTACGGTACGCTTACCTTAATCACATCTTCCATGGAGTCACAGATCCGACAATAGGGCCCACGGATCTTATGCCCACTCGCAGTACAACCGGGAATTGCAAACCGCAACCGTTTTTTACTATGGGAACGATAGCTATGGGAAATACAAACCGCAATCGTTTGTGACTATGGAAACCCAAGTTTTCTTTTTAAGCTTGATGGATGTCCGTTATCTCAACGCTTCGCCTCACATTGCTGATCTGGAATTGGAGAACCATTGTGTATTTGCTTACTGATTATTGAAAAGATTTGTTGAAATCGAAGAAAAAAGTAAAAAAGACGAAATGAGGTGTGTTAACGCAAATGCAATACTTACAATTAACAAACATACATTAATTGTGGATTTAACTTGGAACATACATCAAAACTTCATGCAACCGAGACCGCCTTGTTAATTTTAATGAAGCAATGAAGATTGAATGTGCAAACTGCAACCGTTTTTGACTATGAGAACGGTGGCTATGGGAAATACAAACCGCAATCGTTTGTAACTATGGGAAACACAAGTTTTCTTTTTGAGCTTGATGGATATCAGTTATCTCAACGCTTCTCCTTACATTACTGATCTGGAATTGGAGAACCGTTGTGTATTTGCTTACTGATTATTGAAAAGATTTGTTGAAATCAAAGAAAAGAGTATAAAAGACGAAATGAGGCGTGTTAACGCAAATGCAATACTTACAATTAACCAACATACATTAATTGTGGATTTAACTTGCAACACACATCAAAGCTTCATGCAACCGAGACCGCCTTGTTAAGTGCCAAACAGAAACTAAAATGGAACATAATCCCAGATTGTCTAGAGAAACGCTTTTATCATGTGTCATATGGTAACAAGGGTATGTTGTTCCAAGATCAATTCCAATTGCAGTTTTTTCAACTCTCCTGCCATTTTCTTACAAGTGGTTATAATGATGGGACCCTTGATTTGAAACCCATAATGTGCGTTGATTGGATTGTAGATATTCTTTGCGTGCATTCATATTGTTGAGACAACAACAAATAATGAACGAATTGTTGGACTTCTTGTTCCAAATGCAGCTGATGAAATCGGAGTTGTTATCTCGGTTGTTTAGTACTTTCGTGATAAATACAATGTTCATCTTCGTTATCCTTTGCTTCCTGCAATTCAAGCAGGCACGGACGCTAAACGTACTGTTATTACATCTGAGATGATTCAAGTGATTCCTATGAAGCAAGTGTCTGTCTATTCAATTGAGAGGAATCATTGCATTACATCCCCGTTGAAAAAACAGAATCGATAAATTTAGGGAAAATGGGGTTAAAAGATGATAACCCAACAGTGGAGGATCTAATTCTAGAGCTTCGATAAATTCAGGGGCATTCTCAAATAATGTTTCCTAGATGTTTGAAGACCAACAAATGTCCAAAGTGCTGCTTCTTCGTTCGCGTGACAGAAAGCTACCGCATGACAGAAAGCTACCTTGCAAAATTAAAAAATTAAATCGACACCTTCAATACGCATCGTATAGGCCTATGCAATGCGTATTACTTTTTGATAAGGGGACATTGTCAGCCTTTGACTGACCTAGAAGTTTGAACCAACCTTAATACGCATCGTATAGCCTATACGATGCTTATTGAAGGTGTTGATTTAATTTCCCAAGGTGTGCCAATAATACGACCCATATTAAATGGCATCACTAGCTACCATACATACACTACCCATTTTTTTAAATTTAATTACATAATTGCCATGGTGAGTTATTAATGGAAAGATCTATAGCAATATGGATAGAAAAGTCAATTTACATGAATGCTATGATGTATTGTATGGAAAGAGTTGCATACTTTTTTTTACAATTTAATAATATGTATTTGTAATTAATCTTATTTATTATATAACATATATTTTTAACATGTTTTATTGTATTAATTTGAACTTTAATAATATAACATAAATATTTTTAAAGTAAAGTTTACTAATACAGTTCAAATTATAATGCACTTTATTAAATTTAATATTTCAACATTGGTTAATTAATTAACATAGTTATGTATAAAGTAATAGAGTACTGTTAAGGTGTTGATTACTAAAATTATTTGAACAAGATACACACGAATCGTGTTATCTTAAACTCAAAAAAAGGAGTAGCGTGTAGAGATATCATCTTGGTTATTGATGTACTTGGTTATATTTAAATAATTTTTTGTACTCTTGGCAAGTGTAGTTTTTTTATGTCATTTGAAAATTGTATTAAAAATGGTAACAAGTTGGTTCTTATATCTTATAATAACTTAAAAGAAATTCGTATTTACCATTTGGTTCGTATGTAAATTTCTCGTGCATCAACGCGAGTTAGGGAAATCCTAGTTAATATTAAAGAGTAAATTACAAGTTTTGTCCTTTATGTTTGTCCCAAATTTCAGGCGCTGTCCTTTACCTTTAAAATTGATGAGTTTTGTACTTAATGTTTCAAAATCTTGCACGTTTTGTCCTTTATGCCAAACCTAGTTAGATTTTTTGGTTAAATCTAGTCATGTGCAATGCACATGAGGGTACTATTGTAATTTCACCATTCAAGGGGCTATTGTGTAAGTAATATATAGATTGGGACTATTGTGTAATTTCACCATCACCACCGTACCCACCATCACCACCACCCCTGCCTGACTGCTTCCCCTGACAACTAAAAACCCAGCAACAACCCTGCAGCGGCATTTCCGGAATCATTTACACAACAACAGCTTCAGTCACCTCTTCATTTCGACACCTAACCCCAAATTCTAATCCAAATTCTGATCCGAAGCCTCACTAACCACTAATCTGTAATCAATCAATAATATCCACAATCATCATCAAATTCACATCAAATACACACCAAAAACACACACAGATCCGAACAAATTAACCAACTACGACCATAACAAATTCAAAATCAACATAAGTTTAGTCAAAACCACATGAATTCGACTCAAAAAACAACTTCAGTTAAACGAAATAGGTCAAATCGGAAGTACATACAGTCAAAATCGCGATATACGCAGCACGAAATTAACGTGACAAATAGCAAAATTAACGATTGTTTATTACAGATTGATGAAAACTGACATGCAATTGACAGATTGTCTGACGGAGGATTCCGACTAGTCCGGCGACGCCGTCAAGCACCGCCTTCGGATCTTCTCTATTTGTCTCTGTGTATATCTCCGGCATCCCTAAGCCGTACTCGTTCCTCACCTTGACTCTCACCAACATCATCGTTTCCGGTACAGATTCCGGTAACTGCAACCACATATGTGGTGAGAGAGATGGAGAAAGAGGATGTGTTTGACTGTGAAAGTGTGTAAGTGAGAAAATGTGTGGCAAAAAAGGAGAGAGGGGCGGGTCGCGGGAGGTGGTGGTGGTGGTGACACATGGTTGGTGTGATGGTCTTCTATGGTGGATGATGATATAGAGTGAGAGGCAGAGAGAGAAAGGAGAAAGAGATCGACAGAGATGATATTAAGTGTGATGGTCTTCTATGGTGGATGATGATATTGAGTTTATCTATGTTTATTTTTTTGTTTTTTTATTATTAACATATTTTATAATTAAATGAATATATAATTACAAAAGAAACCTCATCTACCTACTAAAATTACAAAAATACCCTTACTTAACAGAAAATTTTAACTAGGTTTGGCATAAAGGACAAAACATGCAAGATTTTGAAACATTAAGTACAAAACTCATCAATTTTAAAGGTAAAGGACAACGCCTGAAATTTGGGACAAACATAAAGGACAAAACTTGTAATTTACTCAATATTAAATTAAGTCTTCTTCAAGTTCCTTTGGACTTATTATGGAATTCCTTTTGAAGTAACTGAAGTTATTTTTTTAACAGCTTACTTCACATCAAAACCGTTTTTAGCGGACTTGAATCTTTAATTTTAAAGTGAGTAACGCCTTAACTTTAATAATTTTGCCAATTGGACTCAACTCTTCACCCCAGTTAGTGAAAATTAAGAGTGTTTCTTAAGTTGGATGAGGTGATGGTGGGAGGTGGTGGGTCTTGGGTGAAGCTGACTGTGTGTGTGAGAGAGAGATAATAATAATAATTTTAAAAATTATTTTGTTTTATTTTTCTAAATAATATTAAATAAATGAGTAAAAAGAGTAAAATACTCTTGGGTGACCAGACTTAACCAAAAAATTAACTAGGTTGGGGCCAAAGGAAGTAACGTGTAAGATTTTGAAACATTAAGTAAAAAACTCATCAATTTTTGTTCTAAAGAAAATCGTCTGGAAAAGGGTATTAAGTTAAAGGACAAAACTTGTAATTCACTCTTTATATATATATATATATAGGGAAATGGTAAAATAAGAACCACCTTGAGTTATGAGAAGAATCACTTATTCCAGAAAAAATATAAAATATGTCGCATACAAAAATTTACATCAAGCGTAAACAAAATTCACATTAGGCGTAACTATTGACTCGACAGTTTTTTTGTTATCTTTTTACAGATGTATTTATAACATTTTCACTTATGTTTGTGCAAAAATGGTGGCCGAACTCATGAGGGAAGTAGGAGTTCTCATGGTTCTCACAACTCTTGGTGGTTCTTAATTGAACTGAATCCTATATATATATATATATATATATATATGGACGGGATCAGGAGAGAACGATTTGAAGTGTGAGAACAGTGAGAACGATTTTCAGCCATAGGATCTTTGTGATTTGTGGCTAAGATGATGCGGTGGCATTTTTGTAAATAATGGGAACCTTATAACTACCAGGAGGGTAAAATTGGAAGATCTAAACAAGAGTGCACACGCTAATCACATGCCATTTCCCCCCATCATATTTAAATGCCAATAACTTTGTTATACGTGATTATTTTCCTAAAAAAAATTACACCATAAAACTCAGCGTTTTTTTAATCTTTCCAACGAGTATACTATTGATATACTTTTCGAATAAAAAATGAAATGAGTTTTATGGCGTTTTTCTGAACTGGGTGTTTTATGGCGTTTTAGACTAGTTATTTTATGGCGTTTTTCTGAACTATGTGTTTTTATGGCGTTTTAACTAGGTATTTTCATGGCGTTTTTCTGAACTAAGTGTTTTGTGGCGTTTTAAACTAAGTTTTTCATGGCGTTTTCCTGAACTGAGTGTTTTATGGCGTTTTAACTGGTTATTTTCATGGCGTTTTTCTGAATTTGGTGTTTTTATGGCGTTTTATTTGAACACCCAGCTCATGTGTGTGGGTTTTTTTTGACAATATTAACCCTTAGTGTAATTTAGCATCAATGCCACATGTCAACTCCAAAATCATTCTCACACTTTTCACCGTTCTCTCTAAATCCTGACCGTATATATATATCTAAGTGGTTCTTTGTGGGGTTGTACTTTTCGCTTTGGTGGTGTTTTATGCATTTGGGTGTTCTACAATAGACTTTGGTTTGCCACGTTTCATTTGGTGCCAGGTGTAAACAATCCACAACACAACCCCAACATATAGTTTTAGCATTGTGTTGATATAGTTATATAGTTGTGCATTTGTTGTTTTATAGTTGTTTTATGCATTTGGTTGTTGTACTTGTCTACTGTTTTGTTGTGCATTTGTTGGGTTTAAATGGGCGTGTCCTCATTTTGCCCCTTCTTTTAGTTATGCCCTTGCCTACCTAAGCTTTTCCGTCCACCCTTCTCGCAGTAGCTCTGCCGCTACGCATCGTCGGTCCGGCGATCCGTTGCTGACAACTCTGTTTTTTCCGGCACTTTTTATGGTAAGCGTGAGGTAATGTAAGATGTCTTCGGTTAAACCTTTAGGGTTTTCAAGACAAACATGCCTTTAATGTTGTACAGTTAACTTACTTTGTTCCTTTTTCGGGTTGCGTGTTGGATGTACTTCGGTAGTCGGATGTTTTTTGGGATTTACTTTTGGATTGCGGTTGATGTGATGTCAGGTTTAGTTTCTCTTACATCTGGGCATACTTTTGTGGGTCTGTTTGCTTAGACGACAATGAGTCTATTCTCATTAGAGAACCGATATGCATGTAGCGCTTTTTGTATTTTTGTGATGTTTTTGTTTTAAGTTTGCTTTATGATGTTTGCGACCATCAAGATAGTTTGGTACAACCTTTTTGGTGGTTGTGGATGTTTATGTTTTTTTTGATATTGTTGAGCATCTTTTAGAAGCTCCCCCTTTATTTTTTGGGGGTTTCCTTGCTTCGATTATGATGAGGATACTCTCATCCGAAAATCGTTTGGCATGCCTTAATGTGTGTTTTTTAAGTGGTACAATTGACAGAATTTGGAATTTGTTGCCTGCTAATTGATGTTTCCAGTGTCTTTGACGATGGGGCATGACTTCATCTGAGATACCTGTATGATTGCTAATCCTTCGGTTTGCATACAACATGTCTATTGCAACTGTGATCATGATTTGTCATAAGACATGGCGACTTTTGTTGCAGCCATGTCAAAATTATGAGTTGTAACCCTTGGAACGAAATCGGGTTTTGGTTTTTGAATCAGCTTTGATTTATATGTTAATTAAATTGAGCCTATGGTTTACTTTTATAAACCACGACTTAATTTGTAAGTTCTTTTAACATTTTTGTTTTGTACTCTTTGCGTTATTGGTATTTTATGCATTAGGGTGTTGTACTTGCTTATTGTTTTGTTGTATATTTGTTGGGTATATAAGGTTAAACCCTCTTTTAGGCAAGGCCTTACATCTGTCCCACTGCCTCACCTGTTATGTTGTCGGCTTTTTTTATGTATGGTTATGTTAACTGTTGACATGCGTTTTATGTTTTATATGCGATGATGTTGTTTTTCGGAAAAGCAACTGAGATGGCCTTCAAGAGGCAACCGTGTGACAACTCGTATTTCGAACCTATCTTTGTGTAACATTCGTAAACATGATACGACCATACGAACTTGAATGATTAATTGAATGTTGTGATTGTATGCTTTGTGTATTAAATGTTTGTGTTAATCGAGCCCAAACCGCACAACTCCCACACGATCGCACAAGCCCATTCGGGCCTTATTCTTTGCACAGGATCAACGGGCAGCCCAAGAGAGGGTTCGGCCCACTCCTCTCCTACGCAAACAAGCACCCACGTTGTGGGGTTGCTTCTCATTTGTTAAAAAAAAAACACACAAGTTACACCAAACCCTAAACTTCCCCTCTTTCTCTCTCGTTTTGCTTGTGAACCCGACGGCCATCACCTCCTATCTCTTGAAGATATTCCCTTGTTTGGATCACCTATCTCTACTTTCATTCGGTTAGTGTTTTATTACTAGTTGATTTATGTTATGTGATTACACATGTCCTAGATGATACATGATTGTTGATGATGTAAACTGCTAATATTGATGTCTTGAAAATCGGCTCTCATGAATGTCAACTATGATTAATATAGAAATTGATGACCTTATGATATTACCGAATAGATAATCAATCGGTCGTGATATGGTTGAACTCGAATGATATGTGTAAGTTCTAGGGTTTAATCCGATTAATTGTTTTGTGATAAATTGGTGTTCATGTTTTGATCATGTTAGGGTTTATGAGATTTGATTTAAAAATGCTTGTTTGATCGATTGTATGTTAATCGAATAGTTGGAAATTCTGTTGATTGATAATTGTAAAATTGGAAACCATTGAATGTCTTGTAACCGATTGCTTGATTTTTTGGAATGATTAAACTGATCGCACAAGGATCCGCTCGGTCGCACAAGATCAGATCATATACGATCTGATCTGATCGCACAAGCCGGACGCACAAGACCAATCGCACATTATGGGTACTAGTAAGCACATAGTACCGGCTAGTTATGCATGATCGCACAACATCTTGTGGATCGCACAAGCAGGTGCCGATCGCACAAGATGTTGGGCCACACACATATGTTAAACTTTGATACGCTATTGGGCCGAACAAGCCCAAATCACCATCGCACAACCCATCCGGATCGTACAAGGTTACCCGGATCGCACAAGCCACTTTCATGTTATTTTATTGGGCCGAACAGGCTGTTGGACTGCTTAACTAATTGGACCGGGTTTATTCGGATCGCACAACATGTTGTGGATCGCACAACATGTTGGGCCGGATACTATTGGGCTTATGTTAATCGCACAAGTCGGATATGTTATGCACTTGTTTGTTATGTGTTTGCCATGATCTATACGTGCTCGTAACGTGTTAACTCGTGTGAAACCTATGTGCTATGCTTGAGTCAAAACCTGACTTGTATGGTAACCCTGTTAGGACGTGATTGACCACCCTTAGTTCAAGAAACCTTTTGTGTATCTGCCGAGCAAACCAAGGTGAGTTCACACAGCCAAGGCATGGGATTCCCGCGGCGGGAATTGGGTTGGAAGAATTGAATTGGATAATTACTCGTACTTACGCTATTGCTAGACTATATACCATCGTCCTCAGGTTAGTCAGGACACTTACGTAAAACCTACGTAAACTAGTATCCACCACTGTCTCCCGGGTCGGGAGGACACTTACGTAAAACCTACGTAAACTCATACCTACTACTGTCTTCCGGGTCGGAAGGACACTTACGTAAAACCTACGTAAACCCCACGCGTACCACTTTCCTCGGGGAAGGGCACTCACGCAAAACCTACGTGACCTTGTACGTATTCCTGTTCTCGGATTAAGAAGAACACACATGGTTACAATAGTCTAGTAAGGATAAACATGGGAAGCCCCCATTAGTAACAAATATAACCATGGGAAACCCCCACTATTAGTACATACATACATGGGAAGCCCCCATTAATGAACTTACAAATTACCATTACGTACTTACTTTCTGTGAACTCGCTCAACTAGTTGTTGACTCTCTGCTGCATGCCTTGCAGGACCTTAGGTACATATGGAGCTTGCACAGGGAGGAGCAGGTCGTTATGGGACATGGATCGTGGATGCCATGTTAACATTTAAACATTGAACTTATGATTCACTTTGGATTTACATACTTATGCTTCCGCTACTCAAATTACGTTTTGTTAAACACCAATTATATTGTGATGGGTTGTTTTGATTACTTTTAATATTTAAATGCTATGTTCAATATGATTGGTGGCTTGATCCTGGTCAGTCACGCTCCCAAGCGGTTATACTCCGCAGGTGGATTTTGGGGGTGTGACAGATTGGTATCAGAGCCATTGGTTATAGAGAACTAGGTTTTAATATGGGAAAACGTTTTATTAAAACCAGACTATAACCAGTACAGTGCTCTCAACGATCCACAACGACGCTTCGCTCCACGTGCAAGACTCAACATCCTAGGTAATTAGGTTTATGTTTATTGCCTACATGCTAGAACTATATAGAACTTTGCTCGTAGTACGCTTAGATACACATGACCCTATTACATGAGAATACCTATGTGCTTACACTCTTCTGTCATCGCACTACTCGCGAACCATTCTCACTTATGCTACTTTTACTATGAAGATCATGTCTGGACGTGTGAACATGACTCAAGCCCAGTTGACGGCTCTTATCAATGAACAAGTAGCTGCGGCACTTGCAGCTGCACAAGCAGGTAGTATATCCTGCGGATGTGATTCACTCTAGGATCTTTAGGTCCTACATTAACCCTTGTGTTTAACTTTGCCCTATTCGTACACAATAGGTCAACACGCCCCACAACCTGTTTGCACATTCAAGAACTTCATGGACTGTCGTCCAAGCACATTCAGTGGCACAGAGGGAGCACTGGGACTACTCCATTGGTTCGAAAAGCTCGAGTCGGTATTTGAAATGTGTGAATGCCCTGAGGATCGCAGGGTGAAGTACGCCACTGGCACGCTGGAAGGAATTGCGCTAACTTGGTGGAACGCGCAAGTTCAGATTTTAGGGTTGGCAGCTGCTAACGCCACCCCTTGGAATGATTTCAAGGAACTGATCAAAAGGGAATACTGCACACGGGAAGACATCCACAAGTTGGAAGATGAGTTTTACCATCTGAAAATGACTGGGTCAGAAATTGAAGCTTATACTAAAAGGTCAAACGAGCTGACCGTGCTGTGTCCAACTATGGTGGACCCTCCAATTAAGCGTATTGAGTTGTATCTCAAGGGGTTAGCGCCAGAGATTCAGAGCCATGTGACATCGGCTAATCTTGACAATATCCAGGCTATTCAACGCCTCGCTCATCGCCTCATGGATCAGGCAGTGGAACAGAACAAGCTGCCCAAACGCATCAGTGCTACCACTCCAGCCGCTACTCCTACTACCCCCAGTGACAACAAAAGAAAGTGGGATGGGGATTCTAGCAAAGGTTCAGCAACAGTTCAGTCTCAAGCTCAGCAACAGAAGACTGACCACTACCAGAGTCCTAGTCAGCAGTCTTCTGGTAGTCGTGGACAGAGAAGATATCAAGGATTTCACCCCAAGTGTCACAACTGCAACAGACACCACAGCGGCCAGTGCAACAAGGGTCGTTGCCAAAGGTGTCTCAAGATGGGTCACGAGGCCAAAGACTGTAGGAGTCCACGGCCTGTGAATCAGAACCAGCAACTGCAACTACCAGCTCCACAAAACCCACAGCAGCAGCGAGGCAACAGGGGATGTTTTCAGTGTGGGGCTGAAGGACATTTCAAACGCGATTGCCCTCAATTGAACCAGAACCAGAATCGCAACAACAACAATCACCAGGGCAATGGTAACAACAACGGGGGAAACAACAACAATGGCAACGAAGCAAGGGGACGTGCTTTCGTACTGGGTCGAGGTGACGCAATGAACGATCCCAATGTGGTTATGGGTAAGTTTCTCCTAGACGATATTTATGTTACTGTTTTGTTTGATTCGGGTGCGGATACTAGTTATGTGTCATTGAAAGTCAGTAAATTGTTAAAACGTGCACTAACACTCTTAACCACCAAACATGTAGTAGAATTAGCTAATGGTAAGAGTCTAGAAGCCACGCATGTAGTCAAGGGTTGTGATATTGTCTTAGCCGGTCAGACTTTCTTGATTGACCTCATTCCCATAGTCTTGGGAAGCTTCGATATCGTGATTGGGATGGATTGGTTATCCCAACATCAGGCAGAAATCTTATGCAGCGAGAAGATCATTCGTATTCCCCGTTCTGGTCAAGAACCTCTCGAAGTTCAAGGCGACAAGAGTGGTGCTGTGGTTGGCATCATCTCTTTCTTGAAGGCTCAGAAATGTTTGCGCAAGGGTCACACCGCTATTTTGGCACTCGTTACTGACGCATCAACGAAGTAAAAGAAACTGGAAGACATTCCAGTTGTACGCGACTTCCCTCAGGTGTTTCCTGAAGACTTACCCGGCCTACCGCCTCATCGTCAGGTCGAATTCCAAATCGAGCTCGCTCCAGGGGCAGCACCCATAGCTCGAGCACCGTATCGTTTAGCTCCAACTGAACTGGAAGAACTGTCAAAGCAGCTACAAGAGCTCTTGGAAAAGGGCTTCATTCGTCCAAGCTCTTCGCCTTGGGGAG
Source organism: Helianthus annuus (assembly GCF_002127325.2). Lineage (NCBI taxonomy): Eukaryota > Viridiplantae > Streptophyta > Magnoliopsida > Asterales > Asteraceae > Helianthus > Helianthus annuus. The sequence continues at coordinate 163,936,075 of NC_035434.2, read as the reverse complement.
CTCCAGTGTTATTCGTGAAAAAGAAGGACGGTACCTTTAGGATGTGCATAGATTACCGGGAACTTAACAAGGTAACGGTGAAGAACCGTTATCCTCTTCCGCGTATAGATGACTTATTCGACCAGTTGCAAGGGTCGAGTTACTACTCCAAGATAGACTTGAGGTCAGGGTATCATCAGCTGAGAGTCCGGGATGAGGACGTCTCCAAAACCGCATTCAGAACTCGCTACAGTCACTACGAGTTTCTTGTCATGCCATTTGGGTTAACGAACGCGCCTGCCGTATTTATGGATCTAATGAACAGGGTATGCAAGCCCTACTTAGACAAGTTCGTGATAGTTTTTATCGACGACATTCTGATCTACTCCAAGAGTCAGGAGGAACACGAGCAGCACTTACGACTTATTTTGGAACTCCTTCGAAAGGAACAGCTGTACGCCAAGTTTTCAAAATGTGACTTCTGGATTCGTGAAGTCCACTTTCTAGGCCACGTAGTAAACAAGGATGGGATCCATGTTGATCCATCCAAAGTAGATTCGATCAGGAACTGGCCTGCACCGCGTACGCCAACTTAAATCCGCTAATTCTTGGGTTTGGCGGGATACTACAGACGGTTTATCAAGGACTTTTCAAAGATCGCACAGCCGCTTACACTACTGACACAGAAGGGTGTCACCTACCGTTGGGGCAACGCTCAGGAAACTGCTTTTCAGCACTTAAAGGATAGACTTTGCAGTGCACCTATCCTCTCATTGCCAGAGGGCACGGACGATTTTATGGTTTATTGTGACGCATCGATACAGGGTCTTGGGTGTGCATTGATGCAACGGGATAAAGTTATTGCCTACGCTTCTCGTCAACTCAAAGTTCATGAACGGAACTACACGACGCACGATTTAGAGATGGGAGCCGTTCTTTTCGCGCTCAAGATATGGCGACACTACCTGTACGGTACCAAGTGCACTATTTACACCGATCACAGGAGTCTCGAGCATATCTTCAGACAGAAGGAATTGAACATGCGTCAACGCCGATGGGTGGAACTACTTAACGATTACGAATGCGCCATCAAGTACCATCCAGGAAAAGCCAATGTTGTGGCTGACGCCCTCAGTCGGAAAGACACTCTACCTAGACGCGTGCGAGCATTACAGCTCACCATTCAGTCTAGTCTTCCTGTACAGATACGAGATGCTCAGGTAGAAGCATTGAAACCAGAAAATGTCAGGGCTGAAGCCCTACGTGGCTCAAGGCAACGATTAGAACAGAAGGAAGACGGCGCCTACTATGTAACGGGGCGTATTTGGGTCCCACTTTATGGAGACATACGCGAGCTAGTAATGGATGAAGCTCACAAATCTCGCTACTCGGTACATCCAGGGTCGGATAAAATGTACCACGACATTAGAACTACGTATTGGTGGCCTAGCATGAAGGCCCACATCGCTACCTATGTCAGCAAGTGCTTGACCTGTGCAAGAGTCAAGGCAGAGTATCAGAAACCAGCAGGCTTACTTCAACAACCAAAGATCCCACAGTGGAAGTGGGAGGAAATTTCCATGGATTTCGTTACTAGTCTACCTAGATCCCAGCGTGGGAACGATACAATTTGGGTGATCGTGGATCGACTCACCAAGTCTGCTCATTTCTTGGCTATCAAGGAAACTGATAAGTTCTCCACACTAGCAGACATATACTTGAAGGAAGTAGTCTCAAGGCACGGGGTGCCCACCTCTATCATTTCGGATCGCGATGCACGATTCACATCAGAACTATGGCAAGCAATGCACAAGGCTTTTGGCTCTCGGTTAGATATGAGCACGGCTTATCATCCTCAGACAGATGGGCAGTCTGAGCGCACGATTCAAACTCTAGAGGACATGCTTCGGGCATGTGTTACTGATTTCGGCAACAGCTGGGAAAAGCATCTCCCTTTAGTGGAGTTTTCATACAATAACAGTTATCACACCAGCATACAAGCCGCTCCATTCGAGGCATTGTACGGACGTAAATGCCGGTCACCTCTCTGTTGGGCAGAGGTGGGAGATAGTCAGATCACGGGTCCAGAACTTATAGTGGACACCACGGAAAAGATTGCACAAATACGACAACGTATGGCGGCAGCTCGCGACCGTCAGAAAAGCTACACGGATAAGCGTAGGAAGCCATTAAAATTTCAGGTCGGGGACCGGGTTTTACTCAAAGTCTCACCCTGGAAGGGTGTGGTTCGTTTTGGCAAACGAGGCAAACTCAATCCGCGGTATGTCGGACCGTTCGAAATCGCAGAAAGAATAGGCAAAGTAGCCTACAGACTAAACTTACCAGCTGAACTCGGTGCAGTTCACAATGTCTTTCACGTGTCGAATCTGAAGAAGTGTCTGTCAGATGAGACCCTCATAATTCCTTTGAAAGAGCTCACTATCGACGAACAGTTGCACTTCGTCGAGGAACCAGTTGAAATCACGGATCGGGATGTTAAGATCCTCAAAAACAAGAGAATCCCTCTTGTTAGAGTTCGTTGGAACTCCAGTCGTGGCCCAGAGTTCACCTGGGAACGCGAAGATCAGATGAAAGAAAAGTACCCCCAATTGTTCGCGAACAGTACAACCACAACTGAGGCTGAAGCTACCTCGGAATTTCGGGACGAAATTCCAGATCAACGAGGGGAGGATGTGACACCCCAGGAAAACCAATAAACGATACAACTTATCTAGCTTCCTCAGTGAGTACGTACCAAATTTCGGGACGAAATTTCTTTTAAGTTGGGGATAATGTGACAACTCGTATTTCGAACCTATCTTTGTGTAACATTCGTAAACATGATACGACCATACGAACTTGAATGATTAATTGAATGTTGTGATTGTATGCTTTGTGTATTAAATGTTTGTGTTAATCGAGCCCAAACCGCACAACTCCCACACGATCGCACATGCCCATTCGGGCCTTATTCTTTGCATACGGATCAACGGGCAGCCCAAGAGAGGGTTCGGCCCACTCCTCTCCTACGCAAACAAGCACCCATGTTGTGGGGTTGCTTCTCATTTGTTAAAAAAAACACACAAGTTACACCAAACCCTAAACTTCCCCTCTTTCTTTCTCGTTTTGCTTGTGAACCCGACGGCCATCACCTCCCATCTCTTGAAGATATTCCCTTGTTCGGATCACCTATCTCTACTTTCATTCGGTTAGTGTTTTATTACTAGTTGATTTATGTTATGTGATTACACATGTCCTAGATGATACATGATTGCTGATGATGTAAACTGCTAATATTGATGTCTTGAAAATCGGCTCTCATGAATGTCAACTATGATTAATATAGAAATTGATGACCTTATGATATTACCGAATAGATAATCAATCGGTCGTGATATGGTTGAACTCGAATGATATGTGTAAGTTCTAGGGTTTAATCCGATTAATTGTTTTGTGATAAATTGGTGTTCATGTTTTGATCATGTTAGGGTTATGAGATTTGATTTAAAAATGCTTGTTTGATCGATTGTATGTTAATCGAATAGTTGGAAATTCTGTTGATTGATAATTGTAAAATTGGAAACCATTGAATGTCTTGTAACCGATTGCTTGATTTTTTGGAATGATTAAACTGATCGCACAAGGATCCGCTCGGTCGCACAAGATCAGATCATATACGATCTGATCTGATCGCACAAGCCGGACGCACAAGACCAATCGCACATTATGGGTACTAGTAAGCACATAGTACCGGCTAGTTATGCATGATCGCACAACATCTTGTGGATCGCATAAGCAGGTGCCGATCGCACAAGATGTTGGGCCACACACATATGTTAAACTTTGATACGCTATTGGGCCGAACAAGCCCAAATCACCATCGCACAACCCATCCGGATCGTACAAGGTTACCCGGATCGCACAAGTCACTTTCATGTTATTTTATTGGGCCGAACAGGCTGTTGGACTGCTTAACTAATTGGGTCGGGTTTATTCGGATCGCACAACATGTTGTGGATCGCACAACATGTTGGGCCGGATACTATTGGGCTTATGTTAATCGCACAAGTTGGATATGTTATGCACTTGTTTGTTATGTGTTTGCCATGATCTATACGTGCTCGTAACGTGTTAACTCGTGTGAAACCTATGTGCTATGCTTGAGTCAAAACCTGACTTGTATGGTAACCCTGTTAGGACGTGGTTGACCACCCTTAGTTCAAGAAACCTTTTGTGTATCTGCCGAGCAAACCAAGGTGAGTTCACACAGCCAAGGCATGGGATTCCCGGGGCGGGAATTGGGTTGGAAGAATTGAATTGGATAATTACTCGTACTTACGCTATTGCTAGACTATATACCATCGTCCTCAGGTTAGTCAGGACACTTACGTAAAACCTACGTAAACTAGTATCCACCACTGTCTCCCGGGTCGGGAGGACACTTACGTAAAACCTACGTAAACTCATACCTACTACTATCTTCCGGGTCGGAAGGACACTTACGTAAAACCTACGTAAACCCCACGCGTACCACTTTCCTCGGGGAAGGGCACTCACGTAAAACCTACGTGACCTTGTACGTATTCCTGTTCTCGGATTAAGAAGAACACACATGGTTACAATAGTCTAGTAAGGATAAACATGGGAAGCCCCCATTAGTAACAAATATAACCATGGGAAACCCCCACTATTAGTACATACATACATGGGAAGCCCCCATTAATGAACTTACGAATTACCATTACGTACTTACTTTCTGTGAACTCGCTCAACTAGTTGTTGACTCTCTGCTGCATGCCTTGCAGGACCTTAGGTACATATGGAGCTTGCACAGGGAGGAGCAGGTCGTTGTGGGACATGGATCGTGGATGCCATGTTAACATTTAAACATTGAACTTATGATTCACTTTGGATTTACATACTTATGCTTCCGCTACTCAAATTACGTTTTGTTAAACACCAATTATATTGTGATGGGTTGTTTTGATTACTTTTAATATTTAAATGCTATGTTCAATATGATTGGTGGCTTGATCCTGGTCAGTCACGCTCCCAAGCGGTGATACTCCGCAGGAGGATTTTGGGGGTGTGACAAACCGGTTGCAGCCAGGTTTTTGTAACACCCTAAAATATGAAATTTTATTATCATGTTGTTATAATATTTTAACATGGAGAGATATAAATAGGATTATTTAACAAGTGGGAACACCGGGAGGGGTCGAACACCACTTGGGAGTCCGAAGAAGAGATGAAGAGATACTACGCCAACCTCTTTGGTGCGTTCCTATGGTTTCAGGAACGAAACCCCTTTAGGGGGAGGGGGTAGACTTGTAACAACCCAAATATATCAAATTTTTATTATCATGTTATTGTAATATGTTAACATGGAGAGATATAACTAGGAATATTTAACCTAGTTAAATATTTGTTTCATATTTGTTCGGTTATGTAAGAACTGCTGATGATGAAAACCAAAACCCAAGGGAACCATCTTCTCTGCTTGGTGGAATAAGTTGAAGTACAACCAAAGTCTAAAAGTTTCTTGAAATCTTTCCAAAAAATCACCTAAACTACTGAACTGAACTGTTGTATTGAAGAAACAAGAAGACAAGTACAAAAGTGTTGGGTCAACTAAAGTCAACAGATCAAAACGGAAGACCAGAAAACCAAGTCAACAAGTCAAACAAGACAAGATGTTCTGGATTTCAAAAGTACTAGAATCCTTCTAGCAGTTTTGGAATCCCAGTGTTTTCTTTGTTTTTATAGTAGTCTCATGTAACAGTTAACTGTCCAACAGTTTTGCACAACTGTTGGCACTTACATCATTTAATAGGTTGTTCAGGGTCGCTTTTATGGTAATGTCACAAGCAGTTGCCTCCTATATATATAGTTCATTCTGTAACTTGTATTTGTAACTCTAAGAGCTTAAAGGCAGAAGAACTTAGAGAAAGACTTTACCTGGTGAGGGTGAGTACTTGTGTACTATTGATTGTATTGAAGCATATGATTAATTATGAAATCTTTCTGCAATCATTCCTACATTCAGTTGTGTTAATGATGATGTATTTATTATAACTATTTGATTGAACTCTTATATTGAATTGAACTCTTCTATAAAAAACACATATAAATACAAACTCTTAGATCCAACACTATTAGTAAGGATAAGAGAGTTATGACCAAACTAGGTAACCAACTAAATCCAGTGGACTAAAGTTGGGCAAATGATAAACTTATTAAGTAAAAATAAAAAGGAAAATAAAAACTCAGATTTGTATGTGTGTGTTAAACGAGATTGAGAGAAAGAAGTGTAGAATCTCTTCAAAATCCCCAATTCACAAAATCAGTAGATTGAAGGTGAAATCCAAGTGATTTCCTTGCATGTTTAAAGATTTTAAATCTTTAACATCATCTAAACCTAAGGTATGTGGTAAATTTGAATATGATGAGCAGCGAAGCCAAAAGGGTTAAAGTGGTAGGATGAAATTAATGTTGTATTGATGCTTATAATCATCATACTTGCTTGTATGTGTAAATTACTTGAACAATTTAAGGGTTTTGATAAGTGTTCATAAGTGATTAGAAGTAGGTTTTGACATGAAAGATGAACCCATAATTATTTGGATCAAATTATGTATTAACATATGATAACCGAGATTTTATGATAACGTGATGCTAATAAGTGTATGAGGTTGTTGGGTGTAAATGATATGGTGACTTATAGATGAATCAAGTAATAGATTATCCTTGTAGATGAAACTTAATTTGTTAGTTAACCTTGAAACTTGGTGAAAATGCTATGAATGATTTTAGTAAATCCTTCAATAAAGAGGACATGAATGATTATAATGTTTAATGGGCACTTGGGTTAAATCTATAGACATTTCAAATGAGGCTTCGGGAAGACAAGCGGGATGGAAGCTCGTTTAAAAGGAAATCTCTAAGGTACGCAACTACATTGTTAAGTTTTTTTAATTTGGTATATTGATATTGGTACTAATGCAAAATGCTATTAAGAAGTTGAATGAAAGACCTCTTAGGTCAAATGGAAATGAATTTTTGTAAACTGTATAAAATGACACGTAAAATCAAGGTATAAATGACCTGCGGGGTCATAGAAGCGGAGGTGTTGCCTAACGCATAAAATTAGGGTCATGGACCTTGGTGAAAATTTTAGTAAAGGATGGTCACCACTCATGATTTTGAAGAAAACTATGAGTGGCAACTAAACGGGTTATGTGCGATCTATAGGGCCACAAATAAAGAAACGGATATTTAAAACCTAGGTGTAAACGACCCGATGGGTCGTAGAAGCAGAGATATTGTCCGATATTACCAACTACAATCGCGGTTATTGTTAGTGAAAAGCGAGAAAGATAAGAAGGAAATAGGAGCATTGAGCTAGAATACTCAATGCCTCCTAATGGGTCGGTTTGGATAAGAAGCCTAACAGAAAGAGTGAATTTTGAAGATAACAAATCCGGGTTTGGATTGCGGATTTGGACTTATAAACATGGTGGAAAGTCCCAAGGATAGCAAATTGAACTTGGCTCAAGTTGGGTGGAAATTGGTGAAAATTTGGCAAAAGTTCGACTAAGGGTAAAAATTGCAAGCTCTAAAAGGTTTATGAAAAAGTGGCTCCGCCACGCCAAAAAAGGGAGAGATACTGCTCCTCTGTGACTCGCGGAAGAGCCCAGTCAATGAAAAAGTCAAAATCAGCTCCCCAACGCCACGCGAGGGAACTGGTGTGCTCCTCCATGACGTACCTACCGCACGTTATGTAGACTATCACGACGTTGAAAAAGTAGAATAGGTTTTTTATGTATAATAGAATTTAGTTGTTGATTGTAATTTTTCTACTATATTGTATACCATAAACGGTATCTTTCTTAATTTTTGGGTTTTCATTTTGACATTTACCATACCATGACGCCACCCATCCCAACGTGCGGACTTAATTCTAGTTAAAATTAATCTTTACGTTTTCACATTATCTTCAGATATTTACATTTATTTTTCATAATCAAATTTCTTTCACGTTAATATGTTTTTATATTTCATATTATGTGAAGCAGTGCATGTATATATACGGTTGTAATTTTTGTTTTTATAAATATTTATGATTTTTAATTTGTCATTTATAGTTTGTAATATATACATACATATATATATTGATTTTAATTATTAAACTATAAATATAAAATAAAGAATATTTATTTTACAAATTAAAAATGTCATATTTAGAATTAAAAAAATTATAAATCTATACATAAAATTATTAATATTTTTGTATTTTAAACACACACACATACATACATACATACATACATACATACATACATACATACATACATACATACATACATACATACATACACTTATAGTTCACGAGCAACATATATGTACCTCATTGATCTACGCGTGCGCACGACACATACACAAATATATATAGGGTGAGGTTTCTATGCAAAGGACCTTTTTCGTGAGAAGTGTGAGAAGACATAGGAATTGACATATAGGCATCATGGTTTGGAGTTAGGCATGATGTTTTGGGTTGTTCTGGCAAGAAAAACACCAAACATAACAATTTAAAACACAATGCAACGTATTATGGGCGCGAAATTTAAAACACAATTAAAACACACTACATAACATTTAAAACACACTACTTAACGTTGTTGACATGGTGTTTTAAGTTTTAAGCTAAGAATTAATTGCATTGTGTTTTAAATTGTTATGTTTGGTGGTTTTCTTCCCAAAACATCATGCCTAAGTTCAAAACATGATGCCTACATGTTAATTCCTATGTCTTCTCACACTTCTCACGAAAAATGTCCTTTTTATAAGATCCTAAGACTATATATAGATACACACATATTATTTCTATAATGATTAGTAACATATAAGAAAATAAAAAAAAAGTTTGCTTAATAGTGGTTATCTCATTTTTTTTCTTCTAACACTAAGTTTTTTAACTCCTTTCATTAACTATTTTTTCTTTCTTCTCAAATAATCCTTCCCATATATATATATATATATATATATATATATATATATATATATATATATATATATATATATATATATATATATATATATATATATAGTGAAAGTGTAATGTACAATATGTCTTATCATACGATGCGTACGCGATTAGTGTATAACATGAGATTTTGTACATTTTGGTTGTCCGAGTTTGTGAGTCTGAGGTTATGACCATGCGATTTTGTCAGTCCGAGTTTATGACATGTTTCAGGTTTATGAAGCCATGCGATTTCTAATCGTGTACGCATCGTACGTTAAGGCCAATTGTACAATAACCGGTCTCTCTCTCTGTATATATATATATATATATAGGGTGGGGTTCTAGAGTGATCACTAGTGTATTTGTGAACTGAGTGAACAAATCTTAGCCATTGATTTACATCATCAAATCGTAAAATACACTAGCGTATTTTCATCATCAAATTCCTGATCAAATACTGGCCATTGATTTACACTTGTGTATTGATAATTAAGGGCTAGGATTAGTTCATAGAGTTCACTATCAAGAGGGTTGTTCACAAGTGAATCTAACCCTATATATATAAAAGATTCGATTCAATTAAGAACCACCACGAGTTGTGAGAACCATATGAACTACTTCTCGTGCGAGTCAGGCCACCATTTTTTGTACAAACGTAGATGAAAATGTTATAAACACATCTGTAAAAACAAAAAAAATATCGAGTTGATAGTTACACCCGATGTAAATTTTGTTTATGGCGATGTAAATTTTTTTACATCTGATGTAAGGTTTTGCGTGCGATAAATTTTTTTAATTTTTTTTGCTGAAACAAGTAATTTATTTACAAAATTTTTGAGAATTTTTTTTTGAAGAAAACTTTTGGAAGACTTAGTTGTTATAATTCTCACAACTCAAGGTGGTTCTCATTTTACCCATTTCCCTATATATGGGTTTTGATCAAATAAGAATATCATGATTTAAAACTTTTATATCAAAGCGTTAGTAGGGCAACAATTAGAAGAGATTGTATAAAAGTGGTAGAAGGAGAAAGAGAAAGGATAAAAAAGATGTTGAAAAAGGTGACTATGATATCACTTACAAGTGATTGTTGGACATCAAACCAAACGATTGGTTACATATGTTTAACGACCTAATTTGTTGATTTTAACTGGAAGTTGAATAAGTGCATTATTTGTTTCAATGAACTTGCACCACCCCATAGTGGTGAGGTGATATCCGATGCTATATTAGAATGTCTTATAAAGTGGGATATTCAAGATAAGATAGGTACCGTTGCATTAGATAATGCATCTAACAACGACATGGCAGCCACTATTTTAATGCACAATTTTCGGGTGAAAGAAAAATTACATTTTGAGGGATTGATTTTTTCATGTTAGATGTTGTGTTCACATTCTAAATTTAGTAGTATAAGATGGTTTGGGCACTATAGAATTGTGTATTTAAAAAATTAGAGAAAGTGTGAAGTACTTGAAAAAGTCATCAGGTCGTTTGTTGAAGTTTGGTGAAATAGCGATATCTATTGGTATCAAAAATCGTCGTTCTCTTTGCACTGATGTAAAAACTAGGTGGAACTCAACACATCGAATGCTTGATTCAGTCATTTACTACAAACAAGCTTTTGAAGGTTATGCATTGAGAGATTCTAACTTTATGTGGTGCCCCACAAATGATGAATGGATTCGGGCCAGAAAAGTTTGCAAGCTATTAGCCGTTTTTCTAAAAGCTACTAATATGTTTTCAGGTACATTATATCATAAACTCAAACTTGCTTCTTGTAGAATATAAAGTTACAAGATGTTTGTTTAAAAGCTACTAATTTGTTTTCAGGTTCAACATATCCAACTTCAAACTTATTTCTTACCGAAATTTTTAAAGTGAAAAGAGATAAGTAATGCTTTTATATCAGATGATTCTTTCTTAATGGAAATGAGTAAACCCATGTTTCAGAAGTTTGAGAAATCTTGGGGAGAAATTGGGCTACTTATGTTCATTGCTTCTATTTTAGATCCTCATTATAAGATGTTGTCAGTTGAATGGACATTTGAAAAGTTGTATCTAGAAGATGAATGTAAGAGTCGGGTTCAAGATGTGAAGGCCAAGTTAAAATCTCTTTTCGATAAGTATTTTAATGCATGTATGACATCCAAGGCTGCCATGGGTCACTCAAAAGCATCAACATCTTCTAATGAACCGACTCCAGATGTTAATGATTTTCATGCTTTCCTCAAAAGTATACCCGTTGAAACTGGACAAAGAACTGAACTTGAGGTGTATCTGGATGAGCCAAATGATGGAGGTGTGGACTCCTAATATGATGTGTTGAAATGGTGGAGTCAACATTGTAGCAAGTTTCCCGTATTAATTGGGATGGCTGAAGATATTTTTGGCATTCCGATTACACCCGTCGCTTCCGAATCAGCCTTCAGTACCGGGGGCGCATATTGGATACAGTAGAACTTCTTGTTTGTGGAAGTGATTGGTTAAAGGCCGGCTCAAAAGCAACCATAAAAACATTGGAAGTAAGATTTTATTACATTATTTGTCTATTTATATTCTTATACTTTATGCACTGACATTTTTTATTACTTTTAATGCGTAGCAATCGACAAAAGAAGAAGAAAATTTGGATATTGATGTGTTGATTCCGGACGGGTGTGGTACAAGCAATTGAAAAGAAAGGTATATATTTTGCCATCTTTATTATGTGTGTTATATATCTATGTTCCACAAATATCTCTTAACCGTTTATAAAACTCAAATTTCTGATTGATATGTTCGTTAATTGTGACAAGTTATAATATCTTGAATGTAAGAGAGGCTAATCATAAGAACCAAGGGGTAAACACATTAATCTTGAATGCAAGGTGGTCGCATGGTTCAACAAAAAAAAAAAAAAAAAAAAAAAAACCGTTTTTTGTGTTTTTGTTCTTTCACGCTTAATGTCTATGAGTAAAAAAATTCTATCTTTAACATCCGAAAGGCCTTCGGTATCCTTTATTATAAGATATCTTTGTCTATTTTTCATTATTTAACACTTTAACATATTGTAATTAGTTGTGTTTAATTGATTGGTTTATCAGGTTATGTATGTCGATCTGAAGAAGGATTTTGTTGATGAAGACACTGATATTTATGTTTGTTGAACTTATTATGTATGCTAATGAAGATGCCGACTTCTGCTTGAACTTTAAGATGTTTTGTTTTTGAACTGAAGGCTTTATTATGTGTTTGGCTTGTTATGTATGTTGATCTTGAATGATAATTGACAATGGTGGCCTTTAAATTTGAAATTTTTGTATTAAATTATAATATGAATTTTGCAGAGGAAGAACCTGTTCCTTTTCCGCGATAAGAATTACTGTAACGTAGTTCCTGGGTAATCTTTTGAGCTAGGTTCTTTTTCTGGTTTTCCTCTTGCGTACGTACCAATTCATCGGTCACGGTGTTAGCAAGTTCTACTTCCTCTTCTATGGTTTGTAGTCTAGCTGCCTTGACTACATGTCTAATTTCACTGATTAATCCCCAGATGTAACGGGAGATTAATACTGGTTCTGGTGAGGCTAGTGTTGGTACTATCCTTGCATATTCAAATAATGTGGTAGTATATTCCCGGAAATCTACCCCAGTCATTCTATGATTTAGGAACTTATTAGCAATTTGTTCCTTTTCATTAGGAGGACATAATTTCATTTCAACTATTTCCTTAAAGTTGTTCCATTCCATGTTGTAAACTCTGTCACTCTCTCTGGATTGAAGAATGGTATTCCACCATTCTAAGGCTGCATTGCATTCTTAAAAAGATTAGAAGCAAACATGATCTTATCTTCATCTGCACATTTACTTATTTTTAAAACTGCTTCTGTCTTTTCTATCCAGCGCAGGGCTGAAATGACTCCTTTATTGCCTGAGAATTCTATGGGTTTGCAGGCTAAGAATTCTTTATAAGAACAACCATACGAGATGGTCCTTCTTCTTTTTGGAATTGGAGCTTGGATAAGTTGTATGTGATTTCCATTCACACTGTGACTTGGTTCAGTGGGTGCACGTTTACTGCCTATTACGGAATTATTTTCTGCCTTTTTAATAGTGTTGATAATATATGGCATAACATCTACGATTCCTTGGGCTACTATGTGTTCGATAGCACTTTTATCCACTTGGTTTCCGTTATTATCATTATTATGGATTTCCTGATTAACTTCGTTTGACATCTGAATTGTAAACATTATCAGGTATTAATATTACAGAATAATTTAAACAAACAAATAATCAAGCATATTTTACCAAAAACGTCGATCATTGCGACTTTACTCTTTTCATATTCATATATTCATCTATTACAACTATTACTGAAAAATTTAAACACTAGTAACTATGCATCAATATATATATATAGGTGATACATATTAGTTTATCTATTTTAGTTGATATATATTTTTTATCAACGTAACAAAATACATACACACACACACACAGACATATATATATATATATATATATATATATATATATATATATATATATATATATATATTAGGTGACTTGTTTCTAGCACAGCATCTCGTTCTCGTCATACTTCCAGATAAGTTTTTCTCCGATTTGACGTATTCGATTTCCTTCTTCAACCAACTCTTCACCGTACTGGCGAAGTTCTGCGACATTCTCATGGCTCATTGGTGGCATTGGGGCTGGCACTGGGTCAAGGTAACGTGGTATTGGTTCTCCGAAAGGGTATGAGTTATTCAATATTTCCTGAATTGACCGGTTGTCATCCCACCACGGATCTAAAGGGTTCAGTGCTGGATACTGATCTAAAGGGTTCGGTGCTGGAATCCTAGGTATCTCGTTTGGATCAAAGGCTAGGATTGGAAGTTGGTTTTTCTGGTTTTGTTCTAGATCCATGGGTTAGTTAGGGAATAATGGTAGAAGTTGTGGGTCTGCTACTTGGTTGAGATTAAAATTTCCTTCTACATTTCTAAACATATGAAAGTCAGCTAGTTGCCTATCCAATTCTTCCTTCCATAATGGTCTAGCTTCTGGGTTTTGGGTATTTCTCTCTCTATTAACTATCCTTTGTTGTTGGTTTCTCATCCTTTTTCTCCTCTCCGCATTGGCTCTACTAAACCAACCTCTCTTTTTAGGGGGAAAAGGTTCTTCGGATTTGGCTTTGAAAACAAAGATATCCTCGGAATCGGTTGTGTATCCTGGGGTTGGCTGGGATGTTCCTTCATTCATCGGTGAATGAGGTAATTGACGGTAAGCGTCGAAAGTACCTTGATCACTCATACTGTATACTAGAAAATTGTCAAATTAACAATAAAATAATAATATATATTTTTACACAGAATAACACATAAGTTATTTCCTAACACAATTGGTTAAAATTTAGGTATTAAAAAAACAGCTAAATGACTTAAACCTGTGGCTCTGATACCACCCTCTGTCGCAACCCCGACCCCTACCCCGGGAGCGGGAGCCGCGAGACAGCAGCCGGTGGTATCAGTGTTTATTAATTTGGCAGCGGAAATGAGACATCAGGATCGCAGTTAGGAAATAAATTTCAGAGTTTCAAAACACCAAACTTTTATAATAAACAAATGGGATAAAACCCATGTTTCATTCATAATGTCTTTATAAGGATAAACCATAGTTACTGAAAACATAAACTTTTATTTAGGTAACTTTTATGGCCACTTTCTTTAAGCTTTCAGTGCTCCGTAGCTGGCTTCTAATAGCTTCACATTAAGTTACCTGAAACGCGTTTTAAAAACATTTTATCAGCAAAAATGCTGGCGAGTACGTTCCAATTTATAAAAACATTAGTTGTTATAACTTTACAGTATTAAGGGCGATTACAATGTTTATATCTACCCAATTACTTGTTCAGTACTTGTCACTCGACGGATCTGTGACTATGGTCATATCACACATTGGATACCCGTGCCCAATTGTGAAGGTTATCAAGTATTGTATACAAACCCCCATAATATTGGCAGCAATTGTAGAATACAAAGGCTTAATCACTGTAATTATAACTGATAAACATTTAGGGTTTTGGAAAACATTTGAAATAAGGGCTCATAAATTGTGAGAAAAAGAGAATGGACTCACATTGTAGACTTAGGTATTTCTACTGGCTTCCTGGTAATATTTCTTGATTATTTTCTTGAGTTTCTATGAAAAACATACAATGCACATGTGTTAGTAAGATAACCCAAATCACATTAGCCATACAACACGAGCCAGAACCCCAACGAACTTAGTCCGGCAGAGCCTCGACATGCGTTGGTGGGTCCTACATCAATCGGGTAGGGTAACGAATTTGTGGTTGGGGTTAAAATACTTACAACGGGGCAGAGCTTCGTGTTTTAGGGGTTTCGCACTATAGGGTCAGAGAGAAAGAAAGAAATGAACGAGATTGAAATGTGCAGCCTCTGCTCTATTTATAGTTGTTCTCGAAGTCTGTCGCCCCCTGCGACACCCATAGGGGTTGCCCGTCGCGGGCCGCCACACCCTTCTAGCTAGGTTTAGGTCAGGTTAGTCACGAGTGTAGCCCCAACACGTTTCGGGACACGTGTCAAAACGGGTGTCCTGCAAGTAATAGTCCGTCGCGCCCCGCGACACACATAGGTGGTGTCCGTCGCGGGCCGCCACAGGCAATAAAAATTCATTTTCATTAATTTTTTAATAAAAATAAGTTTAGACGGGTCCGGTTTCGTGTTAATGGAGTGTATTAGGGCGTTTTCGAGGGTTGTTATATTATTACATTATTTGTCTATTTATGTTCTTATAC
Organism: Helianthus annuus; assembly: GCF_002127325.2. Classification (NCBI taxonomy): domain Eukaryota; kingdom Viridiplantae; phylum Streptophyta; class Magnoliopsida; order Asterales; family Asteraceae; genus Helianthus; species Helianthus annuus. The sequence goes on along the minus strand of NC_035434.2, from coordinate 163,920,272 downwards.
TTTATGCACTAACATTTTTTATTACTTTTAATGCGTAGCAATCAACAGAAGAAGAAGAAAATTTGGATATTGATGTGTTGATTCCAGATGGGTGTGGTACAAGCAATTGAAAAGAAAGGTATATATTTTGCCATGTTTATTCTGTGTGTTATATATCTAGGGTTAGGATATAATAGGAAGTTTATTTGGTTAAGAATGCTAGGAAGTAATCTTGACCATCCATTTAGTTAATCAAGGGCTAAGATTAAATGAGGGAAATTGAAGGGAAGAAAAAGAGGCGCGTGAGTTTGTTTAGCGGCATTCTAGTCAATCCAAGTCAATAGTTTTTCTCTCCTCCAATTCCCCCCCCCCCTTTAAACGTTAATAACTCTTTCATACGACATTATTTTTTTTATAAAAATTGCACCAAAAAAACGAGCCTTTTTTTATCTTTAAAACGAGTATACTATTGCTATATTTTCGAAATTTTTTCTAAACCCATTTGCGTAAAACGCAATGAAAAAAACTCAGTTGCGTAAAACGCAATGGAAAAAAAAAACCTAAAAATGACATTTTTCTAAAACGCAATGCACCAAAAAACACAAAGAAATGTCTTATTTGTAAAACGCAATGGCCAGAAAACACAAAGAAATGTCTTATTTCTAAAACGCAATAGCCTAAAAACACAAAAGAAAGTGTACTTTCTAAAACGCAATGGACTAAAAACACATAAAAATCTGTTTTACCTAAAACGCAATGCACCAAAAACACAAAGAAATATCTTGTTTCTAAAACGCAATGGCCAGAAAACACTTAAAATGTCTGTTTTCTAAAACGCAATGGACTGAAAACACATAAAAATGTGTTTTACCTAAAACGCAATGCACTAAAAATAAAAAGAAATGTCTTATTTATAAAACGCAATGGCCAGAAAACACTTAAAATGTCTCATTTCTAAAACGCAATGGCCTAAAAAAACACAAGAAAGTGTTCTCTCTAAAACGCAATGGACTGAAAACACCTAAAAATGTGTTTTACCTACAACTCAATGACTAAAAACAGTTAAAAATGTGTTTTACCTAAAACGCAATTACTAAAAACACTTCAAAAATGTGTTTTACCTAAAACGCAATGACTACAAATAGTTAAAAAATGTGTTTTTTCTAAAACGCAATGGCCAGAAAACACATAAAACTCTCTTATTTCTAAAACTCAATGGACCAATTTCTGGAAAATTATCAGAATTGTCTGAATTGTCTACGAATTACTGTCTTCGAAATGAGTCAATTTCTGGAAAATTAATTTTTCTGATACATTTTTATTAAAGCAATTTTATCGAAAAAAAAAAATTTCCGAGCTTACCTTGGACCATAGCCAGGGGCTCTGCCCCTTGGACCCCGCCAGGGGTTGCCGCCCCTGGGACCCTGCTACCAGGGGCGCTGCCCCCGGACCCCCGCCAAGATCGTAAAACGCAATGACTAAATAAAAAACCCAGATCGTAAAAATGAAATTAAAGAATTTCTTACATAGATCGAAGCCGATTTCTTCAACGATTGACGAAATTTGAATGATTGAAACACTTATCAGCAATCTAATCGAACAGATCGAGTGATTATCTTCAAAATCGCCGGAAAAAAACGAGATTTTGTATGAAATTAAACTGGGTTTTCTTCAAAAAAAAAAGCTGAAAGAACACGTTGATCGGGTGTCTGAATCATTGATTGGTGACGAAAATCGCACTATAATGTAGTGATTATTGAGATAGAAAGTGAAGAAATGGTTGAAGATTGTGGGTTTTGAAAATGGTGGGTTTTGATGTTACTGGGAAGAAGAAGAAAGAAGAAAAGGATAAGAATGACTAAAATACCCTTTCTCTTTATTTTAAATTTTGTCACATATCCTAATCCTATTGCTTCCTATCCTTCCTAGCCAAAATAAAATTCTTATTTGATCCTCACCCTATATATCTATGTTCTACAACTATCTCTAAACCGTTTATAAAACTCAAATTTCTGATTGATATGTTGATTAATTGTGACAAGTTATAATATCTTGAATGTAAGAGAGGTTGATCATAAGAACCAAGGGTAAACACATTAATCTTGAATGCAAGGTGGTTGCATGGTTCAACAAAAAAAAACGTTTTTTTTTTTTTTTTTTTTTTTTTTGTTCTTTCACGCTTAATGCCAATGAGCCAAAAAAAAAAAAAAAAAAATTCTATCTTTAACATCCGAAAGGCCTTCGGTATCCTTTACTATAAGATATCTTTGTCTATTTTCATTATTTGACACTTTAATATATTGTAATTAGTTGGGTTTAATTGGTTGGTTTATCAGGTTATGTGTGTCGATCTGTCAATCTGAAGAGGGTTTTTGTTGATGAAGACGCTGATATTTATGTTTGTTGAACTTATTATGTATGCTAATGAAGACGCCGACTTCTGCTTGAACTTTAAGACGTTTTGTTTTTGAACCGAAGGCTTTAATATGTGTTTGACTTATTATGTATGTTGATCTTGAATGATAATTGACAATGGTGGCCTTTAAATTTGAAATTTTTGTATTAAATTATAATATGAATATTGAAATCAAGCGAAACTGAGTTGCTCGATTGCAATCCAAGCGAGTTCGAGCAATGATTATTGCTCCTTTCCTTAAATTCAAATCGAGCCGAGTCGCTTGGTTTCAATTCGAGCCGAGTTCGAACAGAGGCTCGCTCGGTTCGACACAGTTCGTGAACAGCCCTACATAAAAGAACAAAGTAACCATTGTAGGCCTTTGATGAACTAGTCATCAAATTTCTTTTAATTAAAATTAAAACTAAAAAATTTATATAAAGTACAAAATGGGTAATACAGTCATTATGCAAAACCTTGTTTTTTCTTATATGTAAATAAAAAAAGCAGAGACAAGTCATATCACTTTTGCCCCATCCTCTCTCCTCTTTAGATGTTTACATGTGTGTAGAATATAGCCTAATGATCTAATATCACAAAAATCGACCTCGCTATAGATAAATGTAAGTTGCTTAAAATTTGTGAATTTCGTCCTCGCTATAGATAATGTATGGGAAGACGAATGCTAAATTTGAGTAAGTGAAAACCAGTGGCGCAGCTTAAGAGGGGTCCGGGGGGACCCTCAAACTTTTCGTTCAGTAGTGTTATATATGTAGTTTTCGTATAGAAATTTTTGGGTATATATATGTTTTCGACCCCCGTCTTCATTGTCAAGCTTCGCCACTGGACTAAAAACTGTAAACATTCAAAAATATTCTATTTTAAATTAAAAACAATCTAATAAAATACGTTACGAATATACATCAAGATAGTTGGTAAACAAAAGTGAAGCTTTATAATTACTCTCGATGTGTATAGGTCTATAGGAAACAAATGAGTTAGATACAAAATGACGTTTTCATAAAGTTAAATAAAAAAAAAGCTTCAGTTGTGTTCAATGGAATATAATTTTCCTTAACTGAAACACCTTATGAAAAATCATAGTTGATGTAATGATGAAAATGATATATTAAACAAACAGCAACTTGCTAAGTGCATGTGAGCAAGGTGATTGAACCATTACTAAAAGTTAGTTTATTATAAAATATATATAAACACAAAGAACTATGATTGAGATCATGATCTAGAAACTCTGATGTGCTAAATACTGTTTTTAATCAACTACATGATTCTGAATGCAACACTTTATTTTAGTTTATTTTATTAATATTTGGTTTAATATATAACCATGATGTTTATTTTGATTTGATATGCTTGGTTTGTGTTATCTCCTAGGAGGCTAGGAATGACTTAAAAGAGTAATAAACGAGTAGGTTCATAAGTCTAGAGACACTTCTATATAAGGATAGATGGTGACATAACAAAATAATATGTTTTAATGATTATGGAAAAATTTAGACTTAAAAGTGAGCATTTTATTACATATATAAATAACCAAATGTGTTAAATCTTCTTCTCTCGTTAATATACTAATGGAGAAGAAGATTAAATTATTTGGTTATTTCAATATGTAATAAAATGTTCATAAGTATATTAAAGATTAATTCATTTGGTTATTTCGGTAAATAATAAATGTCAATTAATATATTAACACTGATAGCTTCTTGGTCTTTTGGTGTTTATCCTTAGCAATATTATGAGGGGTCCGAGAGGCGAGAGCTACAAAATAGGCAATAAATGGATTTTAGAGGGGAGGGGGGGAGGGGGTTAACAGGTTAAATCCGTTTAACATTAACTTCCACATCATGATCATATGTTAATTGTTATTTACTTACGTCATACGTAGTGGGGCGGTATGCCCCTGCATAGCGTCGGCATAACGCCGGGCACACCGAAACGGGGGGCGCTATCAAAGCAAAATGGGTGGGTGGCGCGATTAATATAGCGGCGTTTTGAAATGTGATTTTGAGTTTTTGACCGTTAATAAACGGTCATATTCTATAAAAAAAATTTCAATTTATTTATTTTCACACTATAAATAACTCTCAACTCTTCCATTTTTTTTATCAAATCATACTCAAATGTTCTCTCATTCTCTATATATTTTTTAAAAAGTTTTGAAGCTACTCCCACCCTATTAAAAAAAATGGGTTCCCCGTCGGAAGACTCGTTCACCGATATTTACCGAAGATTTTTTTCACCCGAAGAAGACGCAGAGGAGGAAGAAGCGGTTACGAGTGCATGTATGATCATTGAGGATGATGGAAAAGCGATATGCCAAAACTATATTCCGGAAGATTTAGTCGAAGAACCCAAGCAACAATGGAAGAGAGACTCGCAAATGCTCAACTATTGCGATCTAGGGAAATACATAACACGTTGAAGGCAGATTTGGTTGAGCATGCTTGGGCGATTCGCCCAATTCGATACAACAATGACGACGAAGAAGATTCCGAGGAAGAAGAGATTGAGGAATTCGAAGATGGGTACTTTGAAGACGAAGGTTTGGATGCCGGAGAAAACGAAGAGGAAGAAGGAGAGAACGAAAATCAAGCTGAAGACTAAATATATTTTTTAATTGTAATGTTTTTTTTATTTATGTGTAATGTTTTTTTTTATTTTAGTGTAACATTTTTTTAATTTAATGAAATGAATTTTAATTTTATAAAGTTAGAAAATAATTATAAAAAAGTAGAAATTAATAATTGAGTAATGATTAGACGAGGGCTTTATGACTACAGGCTTAAATGCATAACGCCCCATAACGTCCACCCGTACACGTGGCGCGCCACATGTCGCATAACGCCCACAAAGGGGCGTTATGACTACGCATGGCCTTAGGTGACATATCAACTGTTTGCAACACTCTTTTAGCTTCATAAATCACGTTATTGGTACCGCTCTCCATCAAACACGAGCCATTGTACAACCTTATCGATGAATAACCTATATGTCTTCAAGCCCGAATGAGTGATAAAATGCGTGGGGGGGGGGGGATATTTTATGGATAACCAGAATGAGTACACAAACTTTCCAAAATGACGACATACATTAAAATGATTTTACCTAATCATGCTTTATATGAAGTTTTTATCAATTTGAGTTTTAAATACATATTTGTTATGACTTCCAATCTAGTGTTTTGTTGAACAGGTTGTCCATGTTGGCGCTTAAAAGGGTTGAACCCCCTATTGTTGAGATGTTACAAAAGGGTTGTCTTTGTTGATGATGAGACATGAGGGTTATCCATGCATTATCGAACCTAAAGAAACAACCTTATGAGATTAAATTGGTTTGTGATAGTTCTATCATGTTCGTGTCCCTCAAACCCGTTTTGCATTGGCGCAGCTTTGAAGGGCCCGCGGGGGGGGGGGGGGGACCCCGAGCTTTTCGTTCAGTAGTGTTATATATGTAGTTTTCTTATAGAAATTTGTAGGTATATACGTTTTCGACCCCCCGGTTCTATAGAAATTTTTTGGTATATACGTTTTTGACCCACCCACCCCCCCCCCGGTCGAAAACGTCAAGCTTCGCCACTGCCGTTTGCATCTTCTTTGAAAGCGGGACCAATAACGTGATTTGCAAATCGAGTTATGCTCAGTATTAACGGGGTTGTGTACATTTAAGTAGAGTTAAAACGCGTACATGAAAGAATTGTTTAGTGTGTGACTCTTTAGTATCATATGTCAATGAAGATATTATCATATGTTGTGCCTTCGACAATATCCAAAAACTATTGGGTCTTTTTTTTTTTTTTTTTCCAAACCAGTATTATCCATTGAATCTCCAAGAACTTATAGCATGTTGCTAGTTCTAGTTGCGAGGATGGGAATCATGCATTAGCCCATACTATTGGGTTATGTATATGCTACATTAGCCCATATTGTGGTGTGACAATATTAAACCACATACCTTGGTGTAAATTTGTGTTTCATGAGTGCAAAAATAAACACCATGATACTAATTTGCACTTTATTCATATTATGATCCTATGACACAATTCAAGTTTGTTATGTTTCTATGATTGATCTTGAGAAAACTGTTAGTCTTGACTAAGTTTTCTCGTCTTCGGTATAAGCTTCATCTCCTTACAGTGGCGGATCCAAGATTTTATTCTAATGGGTTTCTTTTGGTAAATTCTCTTTAATTCTCACTATTTTTTTTTTCTAAATTCTATAAGTTTCTCGCTATTTTTTCCAAACACACTGCGTTCCTAGGAACCCACAAATGTGGGTTGGATCCGCCCATGTCTTCTTAGTCACCATAGAATACATGGTTGCATAGAGCCATAGAGAGACAATATATTCAATTTTTTTTTTAATTTTTAATACATTGTTTATTAACTTAAATTTAAGAGATTATTATAATAAAAGGCGTTGTCAATCAAGAGATCAAAATATGTGGGCACAGAATATTTTTCAAAGAATATGGTTTGATCACTTCTATAAGAAACGTGGTAATTGATGTACACCAATGAACTATTGCGAAAAAATAAATAAATTATATTACTTGGTTTACCACTAGTTGGGACTGGTCTTTAAAGATATTATTTTTCATATAAACCTTGTGGGGTGGGAAAATAATCGAGATATGCTTTTGAACTATAAGTCAAGAAGATTGAAGTGGGAAACATGAGGAAGATTTAGTTATGTAATTGTTTATCATATTCTAAAATGAAAACGACATTTACAATTAAGTCATAGACACCACCAAAATCATGGAATGAGAAAAATATTATTATTTGTTACATCAATTAGAGTTTCAAAATACTAATATGTGTTCATCATTAACCTATGACTTCAAACATCACCACACACATAGTCAAACATGGAGTTGTATTTAGTGGACATACTAATAGAGTACACGGTTGAAATAAAAATGGATAAAATTGTTATTATCATTTAGGATCATATCATGTGAGTTTATATAGTTTTAATTAACTTTGGTATATGTTGCATAAAGATTTGATGAAAGTTGAAGTTTTCTTATTACACATAGGATAACTTTAATTGGATAGTTGATCAACCGTTTTTAATGGTTAAGGTTAAAACACTGATAATATTGTAATAATAAAATGTTGCATAAATTACTAAAATGACAAAAATATAAATTTGTTAAATGGGGTTTGTTGTTTAAGGCATAGAACTTTCATAAAAAGTGGGTTTTGTTGATGAGGTTTTAAATTTGATTTAGGTGTTGTTAGATAAAAATAAGAAGTTAGAGGAGCTGCTGAAAATTACTTGTTAATCCACATCAGTTGGTAAGGAGCCCAAAACCCAAATAAAACTTTATTTGGTGTTTAAAGTTTGGTCGATTACGAAGATGATTTCTACTTTTGGGAAATGTTTGAATTAAAATAGGATGTTATGTTTTAAAACATATTGTATTAGGAGATATGGAGCTTCCTTGTATTTAAGTTATTATATTATGATCCATTTATATTTTTAGTTGCCTATCAATCGGCCACATTTAAGCCCCGTAAATATAAGGTGTGACATCTTGACCTCCTCGTTGATTCAAACTGGTACTATTGCATGGTCGTGCTCAAATTAAGAGTTTGGTAGACCACTTTGAATCTTGACCGAGAATAAAAATAGTTAAACACTAAATGAGAATGAAAATATGATCCACGTCTCATGTTCAACATATGTCTATTACGTAAAGGGTGTGACATTTTGGACCCCTTGTTCTTTCAAAATGGTATTAATGTATTATTGCATGGCCGTGCTCAAGCTAAGAGTTGGTTAGACCACTTTAATCATGATTGAGAATGAAAGAAGTTGAACACTATATGAGAATGAATGTATGATACATGTCGCATGATCAACAAATGTCTATTACGGAAAGGATATGGTAATTTAAAGTAAGAGTACTTGGACCAATCGAGAATTGTAGAATGCTCTCAAAACGTCATACCTTCGTACGGACAGTGAGATGTAGCTAGAAGTCCACCAGTGTCTGTGTTAACGAATAGTCGAGACTCGTGTAAATGGGAGACTTGGATTAGTATCCCCAAGTAACGGCATTCGATAACATTATTTAAGTTAAGATCCAAGGGTTTCATCAAGAGCAAGAACTATTGAAAGGATTGTTTAATTGTTAAACGGACCCTAACTATGAATGGCAATGGGCCAGGCTTGGGCCGGCTATTGGTAATCCCAGACCCGTACCCGGTTGTAATTCTTTGTCCCATACCCGGCTCGTTACCCGTCGGGTATTTGTTGGGTAATTACCCGTTGGGTATCGGGCATATGTGTGGGTATCGGGTATACCCGTTAATTTCATAAAAATACCCGTTGAGACAAGTGTGCAATTTTTACTTTGATGTTTATATAATTTACTATTTTAATGACTATAACAAATGAAAATATGATTAATAACTTACATATCATATTCAGACCATATATACCGGACTAAATCAAAACGATTACTTAATTAAGTAATTGTATCAGGACCACCTAATTGCATAAACATCCACATAATAAAGAATGACAGCTTCCATATCCAATATACATGCTCAAAAATAAGTTATATGTTCACTAAACACTTGCAAAATACATATCCACATATGACTATAAAGAAGGTAATAAGTACATATGCTAAATTTATATATATATATATATATATATATATATATATATATATATATATATGGAAATCTATAATATGATACTTTTGGGTATTATTTGGGTAAATGGGTCGGGTATCGAGCGGGTATCACTAAATCCCATACCCGTACCCGATTTTTTTCTTTTTTTAAACCCGTACCCGGCCCATACCCATTGGGCTTCGGGTATACCCGGCCCGTATGTTTCGGGTTTCAGGTATACCCGTTGGGATTGGACTTTTTTACCATCCCTAACCCTGACATGAAATGGCAAATGGCGATGATCATTGAGTGAATAATCTATATATCTATATATACTTAAAAATTTAGTTATATCAACTTTTTTACAACCTTCATTATGAGCCTCTTAAATACATTTGAAGTTAGGGTCTAGATAATTTACTATGTGTTCTTAACCATATTTTAAAAATACTCAATAGTTAATGTTACTTAGTGATATATTGTTATACATGTTCCTTACAGTATGTATGGTTTCTAATTTAACATGACATTAAAATATTAAATTATATTTTAACCATACATCAATTAAAGAACATTGATTCCAGACCCTAACTACATATTTACCTTCATAAATACAACTTTAATGATGTTTTTAATTCTACTTTATTATATTAATGTGTCTATAATTGTTATGTCCCTTTGTATGCAAACCCCTAACTTCTCGGTTTCACTCTAATAAAAATAAGTGACTTATCATTTTCCCATAACAATCATCATTTAATTTTGTGTTAATTAAGGTTGTCCATTTCAAATGACCATCTAAATGGCTTTATAAATCTTTGTCCATATTGCAGCCCATACCCGCCTTCTCTCCAACAACCTATAACCGCTCTATCTACACGTATGGCCATGGCAAGGAACGATTCTATTGCTGGGTATTCAGAAAAATGGACCACACTAGAAGCCATCTCCAACAACCTATAACCGCTCTGTCTACACGTATGGCCATGGCAAGGAACGATTCTATTGCTGGGTATTAAGAAAAATGGACCACACTAGAAGCCATCTCCAACAACCTATAACCGCTCTGTCTACACGTATGGCCATGGCAAGGAACGATTCTATTGCTGGGTATTCAGAAAAATGGACCACACTAGAAGCCATCTTGACCCATGGTAGAAGAAACAAGCATCACATGGTATGTCCCCTACAAACTACATTGTATATATAGAATATTCATTTTAGATTATGTATCTTTATCGAAATCTAAGAGTAAAGGACAATATATCTCTAGCTCTACACATAATATTATGGAGGACGCATGACACGATTCCAGCCTCCGTAATTTGTTACATCGACCGTCTCTTTTATAAAATTATAATGTTAAAGAAATATTTACTTTTAAATTTAATATTAACTTAACTATATATGCTAAATATTTAATTATGGATAATTATAATATGATTACCCAAATGAGTTTATATATTTTTTTATTTTGATCTTAAGTTAAATAATTTAACTGTGTTAAAAGGATACTTGAAGGATTATTTACAAAGGTAACCCAATAACCAAAAACGCATTTAGTGGGATCTTGGTGCTAGATTTTCTATCATACATTTTGTGTTAGACAACAAGATCACCATTAAATAAATATGGATGTTTTTGATTAGTTAAGACTCAAAAAGAATCATATGTTCAGTATATATATACATTTATCATTTTATGGTATTATTATAAATCAAGAAATGACTTCGTGACAGGTTGATTGTTATTACATATGATCATACAATTTTCATATGCATGTATATATATACATTTATCATTTTATGGTATTATTATAAATCAAGAAATGACTTCGTGACAGGTTGATTGTTATTACATATGATCATACAATTTTCATATGCATGTATGAGTTGATTGTTATATGAAGGCACAAGCTTATTTTTTAATACATTAAATCAAACATCTATTTGGACTTACATTCGTATGTTAAAACCTAACAGTCAGTTTACGAGTTTGACAGGCAATAACCAAATCCAAATTCGTATAGTTTGTGACGACCAAGCTGACTCCACACGATTGTTGGTTGTATCCACATCACATAGGAGGACTATATTGCGGTTGAAAAAAAAATAATGTTTTTTTTATACCGAAATCTATTTTTTAATACGGAGTTCATATTTATAGATATTTATAAATATTTTTTAACAGTTATAAATATTTATAAATATTTTTTAATACCGAATTCACATTTTTAATACCGAAAAAAAGCAATGTTTTTTTTAATACCGAATTCACGTTTATAAATATTTATTGAAAACATGAAATGTAATTTAAATATTGGGTAGATAAAGAGTGTACGTAGTTCGTGACGAACCAAACATATGTAAACGTTGGTCATTTTGGTTAAGGTCAAATCAGGTTTGCATTAGAATGTAATATACACTTAGGATATGTCATTTTGGATAAGCACAATATTGGTTATCATTTTTGAATCAAATGGTTAAAGTTTATAGTTATGCTGGTAATATATGCAGAGTGTTGAATTCACCTATCGTGTTGAAGTCAAACGCATACACAATAGCCAAGATTGGGGATGCCGGTGGCATGCGTTAGCTAAAGTTTGGTATAATGTGTTATCCAATAAGATAGGAAGGCGTGCGAGAGTTTATGCGTTTTTCCTTTTTCTGTTTCATGTTTTTTTTTCTTGGAAGACATATTTTTTCACTTCTTTTTGGCCGGCAAGTTTTGCCAAGGAAACAACTTATGGTCCATGGTTTAATAAAGTTGAAGCACGCCCCTTTATAGGCGTATTGTCTTACATGTTATGCACCGGCCGTGTCAGATGTCTTACCACGAACAAACAATAGCTATTATGCATGTCGTGCATCGCACGGGCTTTCTCCCTAGTCATGTCTAAATAATTAGTTATTATTATTTAAGAAATAATAATTAATAAATAAACGTTTGGAATTAAATAATTGTTATTTAAAAAATGTTTACTAAAATGGGTTTTATGATTATTTATCAAACGAACAACATTGATACCGGTGTCGAAATTATCAGAACCGATATTCATTTTTATGGATTTTATTCGATACAAAACGCGTGTCAATATTCTTTTGGCCATATCGCCTCTAAATTTCTGGGTTACGCAAACAACTTATGTACGTTATATTCTTGGTTATGCGAGACAACTTTTATGTAACTGAACCATTGTAAATAAACTTTTTAAGTTTGTAATGAAAAAAAATTCTCACCTGTCTGTCTCTCCCTCACCTCACCCATGTCTTATCTTTCCTTTATCACCCGCAACCACAAGCACCACCTTCTACCACCCACTCGCTACTGCCACCAACAACCTTCCACCACCAACAACCTACCACTACCACAACCCCAAACAAATATGAAAATATAACCCACCGCCACTAACCTACAACCCCAAACAAACTCATATATCTTAAAAAACGAGCCCTAGAACAACAACAACAATTTCATCGGAGATCCGCTCGTCGAAATCCTAACTCCGACCCTGTCGTTATCGACGATGCATTTGCTAACGAAGATGATTACTACTACGGCGACGACGATGCATCTGCTGACGAATATGATTACTACTACGACTACGATAAGGAGCGCAAACATAAGAAATTCAAGCTCGTTCGTTTGCCCCAATTGAATCAACAACAACCGCAACAACCATGGTTGTAGAAATCCCGACTAGGAGCCGATTAATCCCCGATTAGTCTCCGATTAATCAAATTCATCCCGATTAATCCCCATAAATTCCGATTAATCCCTCGATTAATCCCGATTAATCGCTAGTCCCCACCCCGCCGCCCGACTAGCGACTAGCGATTACTACAACACTGGCAACAACATCGTTCTGTCAGATCTTCTTCCGTTAACCCGGCTTCCTACGGCTCTTATTCGAATGCTGACGTGGATATTAGACTAATTGAGTCTGGATCTGGTTGTGTTAGTGCTAATTGTCAAGTATTGTTGTCACAAAAGTTAGAAAATTAGGGTTTTTATGTTGCTTATTATTTAAAATGTAAAATTAGTACTTTTGGGCATTGTTTGGCTAAGCTTTTTGAAACAACTTATTGACTTATTGGTTTTTTTTGAAAAGTTAGTATGGAGTGACTTATTGACTTATTGGTTTTTTCCCCTCTCATACACCCTCATTGCCAAATATTATTTTGGAGCTTATGACTTTTCAAAAAGCCAATAAGTCAATAAGTTGTTTCAAAAAGCTTAGCCAAACATGCCCAATTGTTGAGAAACATAGGTTTAAGTAATTTTGTGTGTTGGATGACTTTTTTTTTCTAAAGTTGAAAATTATGGTTTATTTGTTGTTGTCTATTGTTTGAATTGTAAAATAAGTAATTTTGAGAAACAAAGGTTTAAGTAAAATTAGGATCTGGCTTCGATTCTAAACTTATGAGTGATGGACGACTTTTTCTTCTTCGTAGTGGTGGAGGGTGGTGGTAAAGAAAAAAAGAAGGGTGGGTTGTTGGAGGTGGTGTTGGGTGGGCGATGGTGGTGGAAGGTGGTGGGAGGTGGGCGGTGATGGCGGGAGGTGGTGGGTTTCTAAGGTGGTGGTGGAAGGTAGCAGGTGATGGCAGTATGGTGCCTGGGAGAGGAGATAGAGAGAGAGAGAGAGAGAGAGAGAGAGAGAGAGAGAGAGAGAGAGAGAGAGAGAGAGAGAGAGAGAGAGAGAGAGAGAGAGAGAGAGAGAGAGAGAGAAGTGAAAGAGAGAGTTTTGAGTTTATATATGTTTTAATTTTTTGTTTTTTTAATTAAGATGTTTTTAGTTAAATGGATAAAATTACAAAAGTACCCTCATCTGTCTACTAAAATTAAAAAATACTCTGACTTAAATGAAAATTTTAACTAAGATAGGCTCAAAGGACATTACGTACAAGATTTTGAAACATTAGGGACATAACCTGTTAACTTTTGCGCCAAATGACGCCGCCTGCAAAAGAGTGTAAACGTAAAGTCGTAAAGAACAAAACTTGTAATTTAGTCTAATTAAAAAAAAAAAAACCGCAAGCAAGCTCCGCCTACTTTGTACCAAATGTGCACATTCACCAATACTTTAGGGACTACAATAATACTCTCATAAATCTCTAATCACCCCCAAAATCCCAAACCAAATTAGGGTTTTTCCGTATCATCACCATCACCACCATAACACCAAAAACCTGCAAATCAACAATCAACACTCAACAATGAAGAAAAACTCCACCAAAACTTCAACTCCGGCGACCAAATTCCACTCCGATTTCAGCACCTGCTCGAAAAACAAAGACTTCACCGGAGCAATCACTCTCTTCGATTACGCAATCTCACAAAACCTAAAACTCAACCTGCACCACTTAAACTGCTTCCTATACATATGCGCAAACTCAACCGAGTCATTCGGAGCTCTCGCAATCGAGAAAGGATTCCACATTTACAATTACATGATATCGAGTAAGATAAACCCTAACGAAGCTACTATAACCGCTGTATCTAGGTTAGCTGCTGCTAATAACGATGCGGATTATTCGTTTGAGTTAGTTAAGAGTTTAGGTAACTATAATGTGAAGCCTAGGTTAAGGACTTATGATGCCGCTTTGTTTTGTTATGTTAAGTTATTAGACGCCGAAAAGGCGTATGCGGTTGAGGATGATATGTTAACTTTAGGTTTGTGTTTGGAGGAACCGGAGATTAGCGCGTTGTTGAAGGTTAGTGTGGAGGTTGGTGATGCGGATAAGGTGTATGGTTATTTGCATAAGTTGAGGGCGGGTGTGCGGTGTGTTGGTGAAGAGACGGTGGCGGTTATTGAGCGGTGGTTTAGTGGGAGAGTGGGGGAGGGAGTGGGGTGTGGGGTGGGGGAGGGGGTTAAGGAGGTTATGGTGAAGAATGGGGGTGGGTGGCATGGGCTTGGGTGGTTGGGGAAGGGGAAGTGGGCGGTGCGGAGGACGAGTGTTGGTTTGGATGGTGGTTGTTGTGGATGTGGGGAGCGGTTGGCTTGTGTTGATATTGGGAAGGAGGATACGGAGAAGTTTGCGCAGTCGGTTGTTGCGTTGGCGGTTGAGAGGGAAAAACGGTCTAACTTCACTCAGTTTCAGGTAAACATTGGTTTTAAGCTGGTCTTTGATAGTTTGACGTAATTAGTCTTTGCTTGTTTAGTTGTTTTTAGTATCTAGGTAGAGTATTTGCTCTACATACTTAGCGGCGAATCCATGTTAGCATGCGAAACGAGATCAACGTGCATTTCATGCTAGACATGCTCCATTTCAGATATACAATTAGACATTGCACAACATATGTTTCTTGTTTACCTTTTTGTATTTGTTTCAGAGATTAAGCTAGTGATGAAATATTTTCACAGGATCTATGTAGTTAATATCGTGATTGGTGATATCGGTTATCGGTCCTCTGGTGAGATATTATCAGTCAGATTATCAGTATCGATATTATCAACGATATTGACCGATATATCGCTGATTTTCCCAATATCAGTATCTTTCTTCTTTGTTCTGCCATTCGTCTTTCTTCTTATTGCTGCTATTAGTGTTTTAAGTATTATTTGTTAAATGTTCGTGTTTTAAGTCTTGATCAGCTTTTACTTGCTACAATTGTTAGTGATTTGCAAGTTGCAAAAGGTTAATTTGTTAATGGTAGGAGAGTATACTGAACTGTTAGTGTTAAATTGCTATATATATAAATTTAGCGTAATATTAAAATTACCGATATCCCACTGCGATAACCGATATCTCAAACGTCGGTCCTTGACCGATATCCGATTTTTTACCGTATTAACTGCTTAGCACAAGATCTGGACTCTGGGAATCTTTTTTTCTTTATGTTGGTTATAATATGTAATGCAATACGTTTTTTCTTTTAGAATTGGCTGGATCAACATAACGATTTTGAAGCTATAGTGGACGCAGCAAATATCGGACTCTATCAGCAAAACTTTGCAGACGGTGGATTTAGCGTTCCTCAGGTTGTACATCTCCAATTGTTTTTTCAATGCTTTTTACGTTTAATGGTCTTTTAAAAAGTTTAGATGCCCCTTGTTCTAACACATTCGTTTTTGTTTTCTTGAAATTGCTATAAATCAGCTTGAAGCTGTTGTTAAGGAACTCTATAACAGAAGCAACAAATGGCCACTAGTTATTCTACATGAAAAACGACTACATACCCTTTTAGCTAATCCTTGTAATAGAGAGATACTTCAGGAGTGGATTGAAAATGGGATTCTATATGGAACACC
The DNA here is from genome assembly GCF_002127325.2 of Helianthus annuus. Classification (NCBI taxonomy): domain Eukaryota; kingdom Viridiplantae; phylum Streptophyta; class Magnoliopsida; order Asterales; family Asteraceae; genus Helianthus; species Helianthus annuus. The sequence continues at coordinate 163,903,997 of NC_035434.2, read as the reverse complement.
AGTTGGTTCAAACGATGATTGGTAATGGTGATTTAGATACTAATTCGGTTTAAGATATGTTTTCTGATGTTTTAAAGTTGTATTTTTTGGTTCCTCGTTTAGGTATTGGCTTTACGCTTCTGTAAAACTCAAGTGCATGCTTGTGACTAATGATGAAATGCGAGATCACATTTTTGAACTTCTCGGGAGCAATTTCTTTCCCAGGTGGAAAGAAAGACATCAGGTACATATCATATTTGATCATGGTTCTCAATAGCGAAAGTAGCATTCACCATCGTGCGCTTCATAGCGTATCGTCCAATCCATATCTCGCAATCTGCTGATTATCGACTCCAAATTGTGATTATAGCGGGATTTCCGGTTTTTTTTCTTTTTTTTTTAATATACATAGCAGGATTTTAGGCTTTTTTTTTTCCTGCTCTAATATAACAACTTAATATAAATTGCGTATTTGGATGAAATATACGGCGTATTTTGATAAAATATATGTATAAAATATTTCTAAAATTTTCTTTTAGTGTATCGCTAAACATAAAATAGCGCCTGCTATTTCATCGCTATCGCTACATATCGTATAGGTAGGTTGTCGCTATCGTCCGCTATTGATAACTATGTATTTGATATTTTATTTTGTTTTAAGCGTTTGATTATGTGTGCGTTCGTTAACTTTGTCCTCTTTGGGCTTCTTCAATGGTAGTAGCACTTGAAAACATGCTTAAGATGCTTTGGTTGCCTATTGAAAGGCTTCAACAAGCACACATTTTGAAGGGCAAAATCGTCTTTTAACTTTCTCGTGATGCAGGTTCACTACGCATTTCCTAAAGGTCAACTTAAACTCGAGATGCCACCATCATACTCGATTGTCATTCAGGTATTTTGCGGCCCTACCAGCAGTTCACACAACACAGATGTAACATAACACGAATTTACGTAACAGTTTAATTATTTGTCAGGAATCGGAGAGAGGGGCGTGGCATGTACCTGTAACAGGTGAATACAAGGACGAGTCACAAAGAACGTGGCTTTGCGTTACCCGTCCCGAAACCTTTAACGCTTCCGACGAGTTTGCCAAGTCTGCAGAAGCTCGGGAATCTGGAAAGATGATTAACGGAAATGATTTAAATCCGTGTTCCAATTCTTTGAATAATTCTGAAACTATTTGTATAACGGGTAAAAGAAAGGAAAGATCGGAATCTCCAACCGAGTAGTATTTTCGTGAGATTCGCTTGCGAGAATCGACCACAATTTTTTTTTAGAAAGGTTGGATGTTTCAAAATTTTGGTGACAGTGAATACCCTTGCTGTTATTGTCTTAATAGGTTGTATAATTTAGAAATAGTATTTGAATATTTAAATTTGTTTTCATATTTCATGTTTACATGTTGGTTTTCATTTTTTAACGTTTATAGTATAGTCACAAAATTAGGTTCTATAGGGCAAAATTAGCTTATCTAGATAGATGGAAGCTTTGGTATGGTTATGACTTAGAGCATTCACATCCAATCCACTAAAAATATACATACATTCCACTAAAAAACAACTCCTGTATCAATATATTTTCACTAAAAACAAATATTTTTTCTCTCTCCAAATATACAGATGAACAGTAACATTTTCTCTCTCCTCCACTCACAACCACTTAAACCACTTTTTATAATTTAAAAACCCATCTCTCAAGATTTGGTGGATAGAATGTGAATGCTCTTATGACTTTGAGAATTTCCCTATGTATTGTTGGTTGGGCACTAGTTACACGTGTACAAAAATATCGGTTTTAGGACCAAAATCAGAAAAAAACTGAACTGACCGAATCTTATTTGAACTGCGAGAATAACTGACTAAGCCGTGCCATAAGGAAACTAAAAAAACCGGTTTCAAACCAAACCGAACCAGTTAAAAAAACAGTTTAAACCGGTTAAAAACCGTTTTTTGGGCCGAACCAGTTTTTAACTGAACCGAATCGATTAGTACCAGTTCGTTCCCACCACCTGCACAAACCAAGCGCATACATTGCCATCTGCAGACTGTTTGTTTTTCTGAAGACGTTTTATTAAAAAAAGTCTGCGCGAGCTCTTCTTGGTGTAAACTTGACCCCACCACTTCTAAGATTTTCTAAGGTCTGCAGAGGGTTAAACATCACCACCCACCACCGTCCATCACCACCACTGTCCACCACCCACCACCGTCCATCACCACCACCATCATCCACCACCACCACCCACCATCCATGTCCACCACCACCACCACCATCGTCCGTACACCAGTATCAGTTTATTTCAGAAGTCTACATACATTGTTCTTGTAGATTGTGTTGAATCAGTTCTGTTTATTCATGAAGGAAAACACGTGAACATACCTTTGATTGCATCAGTACAGGCCAGTAGAGAATCCAGATGTAGATGCAACAATAGTGTTTGACATAGTTGTCAGTTTGGTCTGGTTCCTCCTTAGGGTGCAATCTAATGATGGTGGCTAAGAAAACTGAAAAGGGTATCAGCTGTAGGAGAGGGAGGTCGAACATTATGATGTTATGGCTAATAGGGTGTCTGATTGTGTAACTGAGTAACCCCTTAACCTCTACATAATTCTCCTTATATAAGCACCCAAGAGGAAACCCTAATTAGTTAATAAGGGTAATTGGGCCCATCAACAATTACCAACTAATTATTTAATAGGATTGTTATATATTTTGATCCATATAATGTAAATGATTATAATGGCTACTAGATTAAACATAAAATAAATATATTTAATCTTACATTCTCCCACTTAGCCGAGTAATCATTTACTATGAGTATTAGATAAGCCTGATCAGGAGTTAACACTCATTTTAGCCTTAAACAAGTACTATAGCAGAAAAATACAGCCGTTGAATCATTATGCGACTCAGGACCCCCATTAATCATACTATAGCCTTAATTTAAAACCTAATCGTTATGATCAAAATACGCGTAAGCCCTTTGTTTGATTTGTAACTATATTTGTCTATATGCCATTATGCTAGCTTGACATATTCTTAGAGACATACAAAATCAAACTGATGAGGAAAATTAACTAATACTTAGTCATTCATAGTACGATATGCAATTGCGCACGACTATTAATTAATACCCGTCTATGAGCTCTCTTAATAAGACTTATGGGTAATAGCCCTTCAGTTATAGGATCCTTAAGCATATCATGAATGTATTCGATACAAAACTTAGTTTCCTCAATTCGTTCATAAACGAATAATTAATTGCGTATCGAAACTTAATGCAGCACCTCTTGAACTGTTACTGTTCAAGGAGTTATGGTAGCTGACTTTATCACACTAATTCTTCAAAACATTAATTATATGGAGTTAATAAACTTATGAGTCCACTGATAAATTTCCAACAACATTTAGTGACTATATTATGTCGTTATAACTTAGGTTGTTAATATCAGTGCATTATGACTCCTCCATGAAATAGGTTTTGTCTGCTGACATAAAGATATTCCGAAATTACATTTTATAATCTTTGAATATCACAAAGTTAGAGTAATAAACCGGTTTTAATTCTCACTTCTTCTTTAAATTGTAGTCTCTCGTTTCTTTTAAAGATATTGTGATACTCCATTAGATGCTACACATTAATCTAGACATATCTAGTGTGTTGCAATGTGAGTAATATCTAAACGAGTATAGACTTAAACTTACATAAGGCTTCTAATTAATGAAGCATAAGGAAATAATTTCATTTATCCTATTATCCTCTAAAACAGAGCAATATTGTTTGTTACATATGTAAGGACCCATTTAACGTTAAACTTATGGAACGGAACTAATGTCCCATTGGGTCTATCTCGGTATGTCATGATATCAATCACGTAAAAGATATCTCTGAGATCTATTATATCAAAGTTTGTGTTAACAATGCTTTGATTTATGTAACATATACTTGTCAAAAGAATATCATCTATATAGACAAGTTTATCTTAGTTGCTCTCACTCATTTTGAGGTAGGTTCATTAATCCACTTGATTTTTGATGAAAATAATTACGTTAGCTTTTCATCACATTATGATGTTTGCATTAACCCATACATGGATATTATTGGCTTACAAATAAAGTGTTCTTTAACCTTCAATTTGAAACTTTAGGTTGTTATCTAATGAACATGCAAATGTGTCAGCCATTTGTTAGGGAAAATCGTTTTAATGTTCATCTAATGTAGCTTAAAACTATTATAAGCTACTAGAACAGTGATGATCCTCAAAGAAATCTTTTGTTAGATATCTAATAAAGATTCTTTAATAATTTATCTCTTCCTGAGTACAACCTTTGACAACCAATCATGCCTCTTTGTGTCTTAACGCTTATATTAGGATTTGATTTATTTATGAACACTCTTAGGTAATTCAATCAAATCCCAAACGTTACACGAACACATAAAAACAGTTTTACTAGAAGACTGTTTTATTCCATTCAGATGATTGATTTACGCTAATGGCTTGATTTTAAGAGATATAAGATTATTAAACTTTTCCAAAATCCATTTCAACTTCAATTAGAGAGGTTATGTAATCATCAAAGTTAGTAGGCTTTTAAACCTAGATGACCTCCTGAGTTGATTATTGGGTTCATTAGAAGTTTCAGTTTTATGGATTAGCTCTTGGTTAGGTTGCTATCATATTCATTCTAAGTTTGTAAGGGTTGGTGCAGTATGTTATACAAGAGGTGTAATCGGAGTTAAAATTCGGAGTGAAATTTAATGACACTCTTCCCCCCCCTCTTGTATTCCTTGCAAATCATGATAAGGACTTTGACTGCTCCCACCGAGCTTAGAAATCTTTAGGAACTCAACATGTGTAGGGTTAATGTGTAGCGACCAACAAATTCTAATAGAGAAAACAAATTAATGACGTTAGTCGTTGTGATTTCTCTTGTTGAGGATTATGTTAGTTTAAGCAAGAAATCTAAATGTGCCCACAATTAAGCAACAATGAAACTTTTGTAAGAGTAGCATTAGATTTTAAGGAGGCAAGTTATGATAGAACAGTGTCGTGATGGAGCGGTGTCTTGTACAAGAGGTGTAAATTTAGGTAATGTGAAATTTTCACTCCCCCACCTCTTGCAACTATTGCAAGTTATTATTAAGACACTTAATGCTCCCACTGATCTTTAATATCTCTAGAATGCTACAAGAAAGTTTCAATGAGCTACGTGATGTGGGAACCTATCACATATATGTTAGACTTTATTTGATTTCTTTAATGTCCAGATGTCATAAGAAACTTAGGGACATATTTAATAGAAATCTTATAAAGTATATGTATGAATAAATTTCTTCTAAGACCATGGGCCATATGTGACAAAATTTAGATACAAGTTGATAGTCTGTTAAATGATAAATGAATTATGTCTGAATATTCCATTTGGAATAAGTTCCACGAATTTCAATGAATGACTTATGATGGACCCATGATTATTCCTTAAGCCAAGTCATATTTTAGGGCTTTAACGTCATGATTTAAAATCACTTAAAATGAGATTAGATTAAAAAAAATCATCCTCATTAACTACGTCATGATTTCTCATGAATTTTGGTTCTAATGGATGAAATTTATAAGTCTCATTTACCTTTTGTTAAAATTCTCATTAGCATGATGACAAAAGTTGTGAAAAAGTAAGGTATCACCTAGTTTCATCTTAGTAATGTTTCTATCCAGATGTTTAGAACTGTCACACCCCGGCTTTGCGGAAGCGTGGTTAATTTGGTGTGACTTCTTAATACCATAGCTTAACCATAACAAAGCTATATGAAATAAAACCATGCAAGATCATCCATTTAATTAAGTTTTAGAAACCAAATACACCAACATTGTCTTAACGGAAACACTTCCTAACGACATAAACATTGTTCAACAAACTCAAACATCAACATAACATAAACATAGTTTAAGGACTGTGACTTGTCCAGGAAAGAGTCACATCCCCTAAACCCGGATGACCTCGTAACTAGTGCAGCGGGAAAACGTGTCATACCGCGCCAGATCCTTTAATTCCCTGAAATACATGTAAGTTGAAAAATCAACAATAATGTTGAGCGAGTTCATGTGTAAGTGAGTAAATCAACATTTGTAAGTATAAAAATCCTGGTATGTAGCAAATAAGGGAATTGAGATCACCAATGGTTTGCAAGGCCATTGATATGTGTGAAGTGCAAGTAGGGAGACTCAAACCTAGCGGATTTATGCGTCGGGCACAAAGTCACCCCGAGGTCCGTTTCTAGTTTGGCCTGGGACTGGGCTCGCTACACCCAGATAGATCTACCGCTCCTGTCCCTCGGTCCTACCATGAGGATTAATGACCTCATGTTGCTCCTACCCACTCACATGATCTAAGTAGTAAACCTCCTTACGCTAACCATACCATGTATAAAGTACTTGTAATCATAGTAACATGTATTTCACCCCCGCAATTTGTAAAACTGAAAACAGTTAAGAGAAAAGGGGGACATGAACTCACAGCGGTGCGTCTCTACCAAGTATACCTCCAAATCAAGCAGCTGTGCGACGACCTACATGTACTAATTCTATTAGACGGACGGCCGTGCTTTAGCTTTATGGTTTAAGTTTTTGGGAAATAGTTAGACAACTATTTCGTGTTTATATTCAGTAGATACTTGGTAGTTATTCTCCTTCCCAAGGATGGGGGATTTAATACATGTGTGTTCGAAATATATTTTCAAGTCTCACTTAACATATATTTTATTTCTAACTCCAAAATATAAATATTTTTCTCAAAAATATTATATTTTTATTTCACATAATTTTCCCAAAATAATACCTTGACAAAAATACGCGTTCATAAATATTTCTTTAAATGCGTAAGTTACGTTTTAACGATCGAGTGGTAATAATAATTACCGGTGTAACTTATATATTTATCGTGAAAGTGTTCCTATTATTTTGGATTCGTTAACGTTCGATAATATTATATTTTACCCTAAAAATAAGATTTATGTATCTTCACAAATAATTGACAAGTAACGTTGTGAAAAATATATTTACTAAATATATATTTATCACGTTTAATTTTGTGAAAATCCCACCTCCGATATTTTGTAAATAAAGTCGTGGCGAAACTTATGTTTTGAAAACATGTCGAAAAAGTATTTCTAACACTTATAGTGAAAATATTTCTAAGTGTTAGGTTTTTGGAAAAATTTCGCCAGAGTTTCCTCTGTAACTGGAGGTGGCCACGCTTTCAAGCGTCTCATTTTCTTTTATAAATCAACCCAACAATTTCCTTATTCAACCAAAACAACGTCCAAAACAACAACTAGAAAATAAATATGTAAATTGCATAATTTACATGAACTTGTGATTTACTCAAAAATATGAAGTAAATCCCATCACATTTAGTGGATCTTTATATAAAGCAATCCGATTTTGTAAAAACCTCGTTTTTAGAGAAGTTCCGTCTTTACATCTTCTTGTAAATTTTACAAAAATAGTTATTTTGTCGAAACTTTGTGCTACACAAGTGTTCACACACTTGTGTGTTCTAAAAATCATTCTTGTTAATGTAAGATCCGTCTTTAGAAAACATGATTTCTTTGATACTTGGTTCTTTGAAAATACCGCTTGTAGATCCATAGATCTACTAGTTTTAATCACTATTTCACAAGCAAAATCGTTTTTACACAAGTTCATGATTTGTGTGTGGTAGAGTTTCATCCTTTAACCCTTGTTACTTCCATAACAACCTTATGTCATGATCCAAGATCATGACCAATCCGGGTTAAACGATGATCCGAGCTACCACAACATAGATCGGGCCTAAATAACTACACAAATCAAATACTACAAGATTTACACAACAAACAAGCTTTTAACCATCACTTTTAGTGTTTTTAGTAGACTTTCATGTTTCAACTTGCATGTTTACGAGTTTTAACCGTTACAAATCATTTTAACCACTTCAAAATAGTTCGAGAAGGTGATTATAGCAACTTACTACTAGCTCGAGGCTAGGGAAGAATCTAGACGCAAAATGAGAGGATAAAAGCAACGAGAAGAGGTCCTTTGAGTTCCGAATGCACCAAGCCTTCTTATCCGTGATCCTTGACGCTTGAATGGACTTGGAATGTGAAGATCAAAGCTCGAAAATATGATGGATTGTATAGGGGTGTTCGGCCGAAGGCTTTGAGAGAGAGAGAGAGAGGGAGTGTTGTTGTGGAGAGTTGTGAATGTTATGTTGTGCCATTTCATGTTCTTATAGACAATTAGGGTGATTAATATCCAAGAGTCCATATGTCTACTAGATATGGAACAATTTAGATTAAAATAATCAAAATGGTACATGTGGGTCACATTGTGACCGAAATCGGCCAAAGGGGGGGGGGGTAGCTAGTTCATTTCTAACCAATTAGTTAGACAATAGTTAGGTTAATCTAGGTTAGTTAAGTGATTAACCCGGTTAGTAGTGCGTTGTGCTTTATGGCGGGTGTTAGGGTATTCAGGGACCCTAACTGGCTCAGAAAAAGACAAATAATGTTATTAACAATATTTTCATGTTCCAGGTATAGTCCGGTTGTTCGGTTGGATAGTAATCCGTTAAAGCGTTAAACAAAGCTTTAAAGTGTCGTTAATACCATTTCTAGTGTCACAACTTATTCCCGACACTTAGGAAAGTGTCTAGTAATATTTTTCTCATGTTTTGGCACTTTATTAGTTAGCTAAAAGCTGAACTGTTTATTAAAGTGCTGAGTTTTGTGCTTAGTGTACGTTTTAGGCACATCCAGTCATTGTAACTTATTCCTAGAGACGCAGTTCTACAACCCTTGTATCCCTACACTCACTATTGGTGTAGTAAAATATTTCTGGCTCATACAGGCCTTAGAGGCAATATCTGCCTGATGCTGGCTTTATCAGCATGTTCAATAGCTTATCCGTTCATTGTGCTACTGTGCTTTTGTGCATCATGTTTGTCACTAAGGTTCAGCATGTAAATAATGTAGTGACGGTAAATAGAGTATGATGCAAGTATGTACAAGTATCAGAAATCAAGTAGCAGTTTGTCCACAATTTCAGGTAAGCACAGTAATTAAGCAGTAATTAATCATTAATTAAGTCGTACGGATACCTGGTTTAGTGAGGGTTGTCACATTCTCCCCCCGTTAGAAAAATTTCGTCCCGAAATTTTAAGTTATGCTTCTAGTTGCAGGGTTCTTGGGAAATAAGTGGGGGTATTTCTCTTTCATCCAGTCCTCACGCTCCCAGGTGTATTCAGGACCATGTCTGGCATTCCAACGAACCTTGATGAGCTTGACACTGCTCCGGCGGGTCTTGTTCACTTTCCAATCCGTAACCTCAACGGGTTCTTCAACGAAGTGGAGCGTGTCGTCAACATGAATTTCGTCGGTAGGAATGACAACGGTATCTTGCGTCGGACTCTTCCTCAAGTTGGATACATGAAATGTATCGTGAACTCCATTCAGTTCAGCAGGTAAGTCCAGCTTGTATGCTACGAGCCCAATTCTTTCCAAAATTCTGAACGGACCAATATACCGCGGATTCAACTTCCCACGCTTCCCGAAGCGTGACACACCCTTCCAGGGTGATACCTTCAACAAAACCATATCACCTACCTAAAACTCTAGAGGTTTCCTTTTTCGATCCGCGTAGGATTTCTGACGGTCACGAGCCGCACTGATGCGATCTCGGATTTGCGCAATCTTATCTGTGGTTTCCTGGACCACATCAGGACCAACCAACTGTCTGTCACCTGCGTCAGACCAACAAAGCGGTGACCTGCACTTGCGCCCATATAAAGCTTCGAATGGCGCGGCACCAATACTGGTGTGGTAGCTGTTGTTGTATGAAAATTCAACCAAAGGCAAATGCTTATCCCAGCTACCGCCCAAATCCATAACACACGCTCTCAGCATGTCTTCCAAAGTCTGTATCGTCCGTTCGCTTTGACCGTCGGTCTGTGGGTGAAATGCGGTGCTCATATTCAATTGCGAGCCAAAAGCTTCTTGGAAGGATTGCCAAATCCTTGATACGAACCTTCCGTCTCTGTCGGAAATGATCGAGAGAGGTACTCCATGGCGCGTAACGATCTCTCTCATGTAAATTTCGGCCAACTTGCTCGTATTATCCTTCTCTCTGATATGTAAGAAGTGCGCTGACTTCGTTAATCGATCCACTATTACCCAAATAGTGTCATGGCCTTTTGGCGTTCTTGGCAACTTTGTAATAAAATCCATGGAAATTTGTTCCCATTTCCACTTGGGAATTTATGGTTGTTGCAGAAGTCCTGAAGGCTTCTGGTATTCCGCTTTAACCTTAGCGCATGTTAAACATTTGCTCACATAAACAGCAACATCGCCTTTCATCCTAGGCCACCAATAATAATCTTTAAGGTCCTGGTACATCTTATCCGCTCCTGGGTGGATAGAGTACCGCGATTTGTGAGCTTCATCAAAGATAACTTTCCTTAAACCTCCAAACAAAGGAACCCAAATCCTTTTCTCAAAACATAACGTTCCTTCCTCGTTTGGTACCAATAACTTCTCCATCCCACGGAGATATCTTCTTCAAGGTTTCTTTCCTTGAGAGCTTCTTTCTGCGCGGCTCGAATGCGCAAGGAAAGATCGGTTTGGATAATCATCTCTAAAGCCCTAACCCTTATGGGCTTGATCCTCTCCTTTTGACTTAGGGCATCGGCGACCACATTCGCCTTCCCTGGATGATACTTTATCTCGCAGTCGTAATCATTTAACAACTCAACCCATCGTCTTTGTCTCATATTCACCTCCTTCTGGTTGAATATGTGCTGTAGGCTCTTGTGATCTGTAAAGATTGTGCACTTTGTACCATAAAGGTAGTGTCTCCAGATCTTTAGTGCAAAAACCACTGCGCCGAATTCCAAATCATGTGTGGTATAATTATTTTCGTGCACTTTCAATTGACGCGATGCGTACGCAATAACCTTTTGGTGTTGCATCAACACACAACCCAATCCTTGACGCGAAGCGTCGCAGTATACCACAAAATCATCTGTACCTTCCGGTAGTGCTAAGATTGGCGCATTGCAGAGCTTATCTTTCAATATCTGGAATGCTTCTTCCTGTTTGATTCCCCAATCAAACTTCTTATCTTTCTGAGTGAGGAGCGTCAATGGTTGAGCGATTTTTGAAAAATCCTCAATGAATCTCCGATAATAGCCAGCCAAACCCAAGAATTGTCGAATCTCGGTTGGCGTCTTTGGCGTTTCCCAATTCTTAATCGCTTCGATCTTGGTTGGATCCACGTGGATTCCATCTCTATTTACCACGTGCCCAAGGAATTGCACTTCTCGCAGCCAAAACTCGCACTTAGAGAACTTGGCGTACAACTGTTCTTTCTTTAGCAGCTCCAGAATGGCTCTTAAATGTTGTTCGTGCTCAGTCTTCGTCTTTGAATAAATCAAGATATCATCGATGAACACAATCACGAACTTATCTAAGTAGGGCTTGCAAACTCTGTTCATCAAATCCATGAACACTGCAGGTGCGTTTGTTAACCCAAACGGCATAACTAGGAACTCGTAGTGTCCATATTGAGTTCTGAAGGCTGTCTTTGGGATACTCTCCTCCTGTATCCTTAACTGATGGTATCCAGATCGAAGATCGATCTTTGAATAAAAGCTTGAGCCTTGCAGTTGGTTAAACAGATCATCAATCCTTGGCAGAGGGTATCTATTCTTGATCGTCAGCTTGTTCAACTCCCGGTAGTCAATACACATTCGAAAACTACCGTCCTTCTTCTTGACAAACAAAACTGGAGCTCCCCAAGGCAAGAAGCTTGGTCGGATAAATCCCTTGTCTAACAATTCTTGAAGTTGTGTCGACAGTTCCTGCATCTCAGACGGAACAAGTCTATAGGGTGCCTTAGCCACAGGTGCGGCGCCTGGGACTAAGTTGATGTGAAACTCTACTTGCCTCTGAGGCGGCAGTCCAGGCAAGTCTTCTGGGAAGACTTCTGGATATTCCCTCACGACAGGGATGTCTTCGATCTTTGGTTCTGCAGCTTTCTTATCCACAATGTGTGTCAGGAAGGCAGCACATCCCTTCTGCAAACACTTTCGCGCTTTCAGGCAGTTGATAATTCTTAACGGCGTATCACGCTTCTCTCCGTGAACCACAATTGTATCACCATCTTCGGTTGGGATACGAACTACCTTTTCATGACAAACTATCTCAGCCTTGTTGCCTGATAACCAATCCATTCCTACTACCACGTCGAAGCTTCCCAACTGGACTGGTAGTAAATCCAGAGCAAACTCACGCTCTCCCAATTCGATCACACAACCTCTGATAACTTCATTGGCTTCTACTAACTTTCCATTAGCCGATTCGATCGAGTACGAAATATCTAATTTACTAGCGGCTAAACCAAGCATATTCTTAAACTCTAATGATACGAAGCTATAATCAGCGCCAGTATCAAATAAAATGGATGCATAGCGTTGGTTTACAAGGAACGTACCAGTAACGACATTGGGATCCTGGCGCGCTTCCCTTGCTTCTATGTTGAGAACCCTTCCACGGGCTTGGTTCAACTCGGGGCAATTCCTCTTGTAGTGCCCAAGATCACCACAGTTGAAGCATCCGGGTCTCTGCCCGTTTCCACCAGCTTGATTATTCCTTTGATTACGATTCACAGCGCCCGCTTGATTAGCATTGTTGACTCTATTCCCATTACCTCCATTGTCTCTTTGTGGGCGATTTCCATTCCCGCCCCGATTATTATTTCTGTTTCCGAATCCTCTCTGACCTCCCTGGCCAACAGTGGCCCAACAAGAATCCTTCAAGTGGCCAGGTTTTCCACATGCTTCGCATACTTTCACAGAACAATGGCCAGAATGGTGTCGTTGGCAGGTATTACACTTGGGCTGGGTGCCCATGTATCCTTTCCCTTTCTTTCCACTACCAGCTGTAACTTGAGCTGGCGTGCTTGTTTCTCCTTTCTTAACCACCCCGCTGGTGCCTTGCTTGAAGTTTGAGAACTTCGGCTTGTTACCTCCTGATGACTCGACGTGAGTCTCTTTCTTCTTAGGCTCAGAATCATCGAACTTGTTCAGCCGAATAGCTTCCTCAGTGAGAGCCACGCTCAGATCAATCGCCTCAGTAATTGTCGCAGGCTTGGAGGAGGTCACCATGCTTATGATTTGAGGAGCTAATCCCCAAATGAAACGTTCAATCCGCTTGAACTCTGGAGTGACCATGTAGGGTACCACATGTGACAGGTCGTGGAACCTCTGAACGTATTCTGCGATCTTTGGACCTTCCATCTTTAAATGCCAGAATTCAGTTTCCAATCGTTGGATTTCCGTGCGGGAACAGTACTTTTTGCGCATAAGTTCCTTCAGTTCGGTCCAGGTTAGCGCGTAGGCAACAACTTCTCCCAGAGTCTGCACTTGCAGATTCCACCAAGATAGGGCTCCATCCAAGAATAGCCCAGAGATATAGGTGACCTGCTGGTCTAGTGCACATTTGCTCATGCGAAGTACAGATTCAGTTTTCTCAGCCCAACGGACAAAGGCGACAGCACCTCCTGTGCCATCAAAGTTGACAGGCTTGCAGTCTAGAAACTGCTTGTAGGTGCACCCTGCACGTACAGTATAACATGTGAACGGCATTAGCATCTTTGCTATAGATATCCAATTAGGTCATGGTATGTCTAAATGACTCAGTATTACCATGAGGTGGGTTGTTGTGGCCAGTGTTGCCAGAGTTGCTTCCACTAGTCCCTCCTTGAGAGGCGGCGTATTGTGCGATGGCAGCAGCGATGATTTGCTGGAGTTCCGCCTGATTAGTAGGCATTTGCGGTTGTTGACGTCTCGGCGGCATCTTCTAAAAGATGTGTTCACGTTGGTCAGGCCATAATAAAGCGTACGTATATAATGATAGTAATAGTACATAACATCTCATGTTACAAATAGACCAATCACATAACATCCCATGTTATAAAACATAAATAATCAATCAATCATCATATATGATGAGAATACTGCGATTGCCATATATCGAGACCACATAGTAAAGTGTACAGGTACATAATAGTGTCATACATCATCATCGACTAAGGGCTATATCACCCCAGTCCAAAACTATATCAAATCAGTGTCAATACATCCATATACATGACAACAAAAGTCAGAATCAGAATGTGTTCTCCAAAAATGCTGTGCGGTCAAAGCAATCGCCGTTTTCTCACCAACGTCTACTCGAACGGTACTGAAGAGCTCTACACTGATGGCGGTGGAGGAGGGGGAAAATGGGTGTAGAACAAGCGACGCAAATGGAGCCAGTCCTCCTCCATGGCTCTCTGGGTACGCAAGAAAGAAGCAACCTGCTGCTCTAATGCAAAGAGGCGTGCAACATAGTCTGGTGGCAGTGGTCGAGAGGGCTGCAAAGGAAAGTGGGTCTGACCCTGGCACTGACACGGCGGCTGAGCTCTCTCGAGCTCCTGAATGCGCTGTGTGTGTGCCTCGTGCTGGGCGACAAAAGACATCAAAACATCCTCAACGGAGTACCCCATGTGGAAAGGATGGTAGGGGTCGGTCGGTGGCATAACAGGTGGTGACGACCAAAGGAATGGCTCACTGGTGGGATCAAAAGGTGCCATATGAAATGGAGAAACAGGGGAAAAAGTAGCAGAAGACGGTGGTATAGCAGGGATAGATACAGGTATATGTCCAAAAGGGTGAGCCGAAGAACCCCCTCCAGGTCGCGCTGGAGGTGTAAACTGAGGAAATGAAAAGGAGGTATCGACGCGACGGGTATCAGTGAGCTGAGGGGGAATAGGTGGAACCCCATCATCAGCAGGAATCCACCCGTGCTGTGCGTGCTCATCTCGTGGATCCACGTGGGTCGCGAATAGTGCATGCTTGGGCTCCAGTGGAACGGGATCAGGTGGGGGAGCAACAAGAGGGTCAACAGGTGCATCAGCAATAAGTGGGGGATCAACATGATCAGTAGCAATGACATGATCGCCCTCCAACAACGGAGCATCCACAGGGTGATCATCAATAGGTGGGTCAGCAATGACAGGCTCAATAATGGGTGCGCCAGCATGAACTGGGTCATGCTCAAACGCAGGGTCTAGAGCGGCTACCTGCTCAGGGGCCATGGCAGGCTCGGGATCATCAAAGGCCATCTCAAAATCAAACTCAGGGTCGATGGGGTCAACTGGGTCTACTGGGTCGACTGGATCCTCCATAAGCTGATCCATAGGTATAAACTCTATATCCTGATCTGGGTCGAATCCTGGGGGAAAGACAGGATCGGAATCCTCCACATCATCATGGTCGAAGGCAAAGCTAGGAACAGGGGCAACAGAAGATGCTCTATCTGGGTCTGAACTGTGAGAGAAGTGATGCGCACTCTGAGTGTGTGAAGGTGCGGAGGCCACAGACTCGAAAGAGTCTGGGACCGGAGAGTGAGCAGGTGACTCCTCAGCGGGAGCATCTGCGATCATCAAGAGATCACCAGCAGCAAGAAGGGCCTCGCCCTGAGCCTCATCCTCTATGGGCTCATCATCATACAGATCGATGTCGCCATCATCGTCGGCGTCGAGAAGCAAATCGTAAGCAGGATAAACAACTAAGGGTATGGGAGCAGGGATCTCCACTAACGGTAGGTCCCCGGCCAAAGGGCCATCAGCGAGCTCATCAGCACCATCAGGTAAAGCAAAGGGCTGAAAGTCGTCCTCGTCAGTGCTAGTAACGTCGGATGTGTGAACCTCGCGCTCTGAAGACTCTAAGTCGTCTGATACTATAGGTCTAGGGCCTGTGGTGTCTGAGTCACCAGTGCCGGTCGAGTCCATGTGTCTGTAACATAAACACAAATATGCACAAATAATCAGTCATACAATCAGGTAAACACATTAGTCACCAAGTAAGCAATCAAATAATTCTCCTAGTCCCACTAGCCTCCCAGTCTCCTAGACTGATTCTCCTAGTCCCACTAACCAAATTCTCCCAGCCTCTAAGACTGCTCTATCATCTACCTCGATCTCTTAGATCGAGCCTCGGCCTCCAAGACCGAGCCTCAGCCTCCAAGACTGAGCCTGCTCTTCCTAGTCTCACTAGCCATCTACCTCGATCTCTTAGATCGAGCCTCGGCCTCCAAGACCGAGCCTCATCCTCCAAGACTGAGCCTGCTCTTCCTAGTCTCACTAGCCATCTACCTCGATCTCTTAGATCGAGCCTCGGCCTCCAAGACCGAGCCTCAGCCTCCAAGACTGAGCCTAAAAAAATAATAAATAAAATGTGCTCAACATTTGTTTGTAAAAAAAACGTTTTGGATCTGGACTTAAGTGGTATGTAGTAAAAATGTTTTCGTGAGAGCCCTAGTGATCATAGTCTAGACTCGAGAAGGAATCCTAGTTCGCTATGATCAGAGCTCTGATACCAAGCTGTCACACCCTGGCTTTGCGGAAGCGTGGTTAATTTGGTGTGACTTCTTAATACCATAGCTTAACCATAACAAAGCTATATGAAATAAAACCATGCAAGATCATCCATTTAATTAAGTTTTAGAAACCAAATACACCAACATTGTCTTAACGGAAACACTTCCTAACGACATAAACATTGTTCAACAAACTCAAACATCAACATAACATAAACATAGTTTAAGGACTGTGACTTGTCCAGGAAAGAGTCACATCCCCTAAACCCGGATGACCTCGTAACTAGTGCAGCGGGAAAACGTGTCATACCGCGCCAGATCCTTTAATTCCCTGAAATACATGTAAGTTGAAAAATCAACAATAATGTTGAGCGAGTTCATGTGTAAGTGAGTAAATAAACATTTGTAAGTATAAAAATCCTGGTATGTAGCAAATAAGGGAATTGAGATCACCAATGGTTTGCAAGGCCATTGATATGTGTGAAGTGCAAGTAGGGAGACTCAAACCTAGCGGATTTATGCGTCGGGCACAAAGTCACCCCGAGGTCCGTTTCTAGTTTGGCCTGGGGCTGGGCTCGCTACACCCAGATAGATCTACCGCTCCTGTCCCTCGGTCCTACCATGAGGATTAATGACCTCATGTTGCTCCTACCCACTCACATGATCTAAGTAGTAAACCTCCTTACGCTAACCATACCATGTATAAAGTACTTGTAATCATAGTAACATGTATTTCACCCCCGCAATTTGTAAAACTGAAAACAGTTAAGAGAAAAGGGGGACATGAACTCACAGCGGTGCGTCTCTACCAAGTATACCTCCAAATCAAGCAGCTGTGCGACGACCTACATGTACTAATTCTATTAGACGGACGGCCGTGCTTTAGCTTTATGGTTTAAGTTTTTGGGAAATAGTTAGACAACTATTTCTTGTTTATATTCAGTAGATACTTGGTAGTTATTCTCCTTCCCAAGGATGGGGGATTTAATACATGTGTGTTCGAAATATATTTTCAAGTCTCACTTAACATATTTTTTATTTCTAACTCCAAAATATAAATATTTTTCTCAAAAATATTATATTTTTATTTCACATAATTTTCCCAAAATAATACCTTGACAAAAATACGCGTTCATAAATATTTCTTTAAATGCGTAAGTTACGTTTTAACGATCGAGTGGTAATAATAATTACCGGTGTAACTTATATATTTATCGTGAAAGTGTTCGTATTATTTTGGATTCGTTAACGTTCGATAATATTATATTTTACCCTAAAAATAATATTTATGTATCTTCACAAATAATTGACAAGTAACGTTGTGAAAAATATATTTACTAAATATATATTTATCCCGTTTAATTTTGTGAAAATCCCACCTCCGATATTTTGTAAATAAAGTCGTGGCGAAACTTATGTTTTGAAAACATGTCGAAAAAGTATTTCTAACACTTATAGTGAAAATATTTCTAAGTGTTAGGTTTTTGGAAAAATTTCGCCAGAGTTTCCTCTGTAACTGGAGGTGGCCACGCTTTCAAGCGTATCATTTTCTTTTATAAATCAACCCAACAATTTCCTTATTCAACCAAAACAACGTCCAAAACAACAACTAGAAAATAAATATGTAAATTGCATAATTTACATGAACTTGTGATTTACTCAAAAATATGAAGTAAATCCCATCACATTTAGTGGATCTTTATATAAAGCAATCCGATTTTGTAAAAACCTCGTTTTTAGAGAAGTTCCGTCTTTACATCTTCTTGTAAATTTTACAAAAATAGTTATTTTGTCGAAACTTTGTGCTACACAAGTGTTCACACACTTGTGTGTTCTAAAAATCATTATTGTTAATGTAAGATCTGTCTTTAGAAAACATGATTTCTTTGATACTTGGTTCTTTGAAAATACCGCTTGTAGATCCGTAGATCTACTAGTTTTAATCACTATTTCACAAGCAAAATCGTTTTTACACAAGTTCATGATTTGTGTGTGGTAGAGTTTCATCCTTTAACCCTTGTTACTTCCATAACAACCTTATGTCATGATCCAAGATCATGACCAATCCGGGTTAAACGATGATCCGAGCTACCACAACATAGATCGGGCCTAAATAACTACACAAATCAAATACTACAAGATTTACACAACAAACAAGCTTTTAACCATCACTTTTAGTGTTTTTAGTAGACTTTCATGTTTCAACTTGCATGTTTACGAGTTTTAACCATTACAAATCATTTTAACCACTTCAAAATAGTTCGAGAAGGTGATTATAGCAACTTACTACTAGCTCGAGGCTAGGGAAGAATCTAGACGTAAAATGAGAGGATAAAAGCAACGAGAAGAGGTCCTTTGAGTTCCGAATGCACCAAGCCTTCTTATCCGTGATCCTTGACGCTTGAATGGACTTGGAATGTGAAGATCAAAGCTCGAAAATATGATGGATTGTATAGGAGTGTTCGGCCGAAGCCTTTGAGAGAGAGAGGGAGTGTTGTTGTGGAGAGTTGTGAATGTTATGTTGTGCCATTTCATGTTCTTATAGACAATTATGGTGATTAATATCCAAGAGTCCATATGTCTACTAAATATGGAACAATTTAGATTAAAATAATCAAAATGGTACATGTGGGTCACATTGTGACCGAAATCGGCCAAAGGGGGGGGGGTAGCTAGTTCATTTCTAACCAATTAGTTAGATAATAGTTAGGTTAATCTAGGTTAGTTAAGTGATTAACCCGGTTAGTAGTGCGTTGTGCTTTATGGCGGGTGTTAGGGTATTCAGGGACCCTAACTGGCTCAGAAAAAGATAAATAATGTTATTAACAATATTTTCATGTTCCGGGTATAGTCCGGTTGTTCGGTTGGATAGTAATCCGTTAAAGCGTTAAACAAAGCTTTAAAGTGTCGTTAATACCATTTCTAGTGACACAACTTATTCCCGACACTTTGGAAAGTGTCTAGTAATATTTTTCTCATGTTTTGGCACTTTATTAGTTAGCTAAAAGCTGAATTGTTTATTAAAGTGCTGAGTTTTGTGCTTAGTGTACGTTTTAGGCACATCCAGTCATTGTAACTTATTCCTAGAGACGCAGTTCTACAACCCTTGTATCCCTACACTCACTATTGGTGTAGTAAAATATTTCTGGCTCATACAGGCCTTAGAGGCAATATCTGCCTGATGCTGGCTTTATCAGCATGTTCAATAAGTTATCCGTTCATTGTGCTACTGTGCTTTTGTGCATTATGTTTGTCACTAAGGTTCAGCATGTAAATAATGTAGTGACGGTAAATAGAGTATGATGCAAGTATGTACAAGTATCAGAAATCAAGTAGCAGTTTGTCCACAATTTCAGGTAAGCACAGTAATTAAGCAGTAATTAATCATTAATTAAGTCGTACGGATACCTGGTTTAGTGAGGGTTGTCACAAGAACAAATAAGAGGAGAGTTTAAGATAAGTGTGACTTTATGTTGACTATGCAAACCTCACAACCTTCATAACATTACTTAATTATGATACTATATTCTGATGAATCTTCAGAATATGTAAGGTATCGAAAAGCGTTGTTGGAAGACTGTTCATTATGGTTCTTGTAGTCTTAACATTTAATTTTGTCACTAACTCTCATGTTAGTTATTTGTCGAGTTCTGGTAAGGAAACGTATGGAACTAGAGTCAACTAATCATGTGTTAATTGGAATATTAAAATTATCAGACTTAAATATCATTAGTAAGTTACTATCTAATTAATTTATCCAACTGTTCTTTAGAATAATGGATAGTCTCGTTGCTTATGCCTAGTCTAATGACATAATTATGCAGTGAGATTTTCCCTTGAAGAACCTTAACGTTGGGATTAGCACTTGTAATTTGTCTATGGACCTTAGAACAATCCTTTCTTAAGGTTTTAGTGGTTGTAAGGTGAATAACATCTTATTTTCCAGTTTCAAACATTTATTTCTATGTACATATGTTGCTTATCAACACACTCGTTATACTTTGGTATTTTTGAGTGTTATAGTTGATTTATAAGGCATCAAATTTGTACAAGTGAAAATCTTAGTATGTAATGTACCGGAAACATATACTTATTTCCATGTGTAAGCCCTTAACTTTATGCGTCATGGTATTGTACATTGTTATGTATTCACATATACCACTTAGCTTTATAATTTATAATTTTAAATGAAGGCATGCATCTTAGGAGTTCTAGTGATTATTCCACAATTATAGATTAGTCTTAGGAAAGACCTAATCTGGAATAACCTTTTAGTGACAGCACTTATGTTACAGAGTTCTTGATTATCATAAGAGACATCATGTTTGATTTATCCTATTCATCATGCTCTACTTTTCTTCTGTAGTGCTTTATCAGAAGAGAGCAATAGGGTCATCGTGTCTTAAGAGATAATCAAGGATTTAATTTAAGAGCTAATTCTTATAGAAACTTTAAGCAAAACATATTAGATTTAGGAATTAGAGTGGATGAGATATAGATTTATAGAAGAAAATTATAGTGAGTAAAATTATGGGTACTAAGAATAAGGCAGACAAAATGATCACAAAAATTAATTGAGGATCATTAATATAAGGATCATTATGTGAAGAGGTTGTGATATGTCTATTACTAACATCAAAATAATAGACTACTTAAAGTTCTACTTAAACGAAGACAAAATAGCTTTGACCAGAAGTGTAATCATTTAAGCATATGTGCAAAGTGGTTGTAACAAATCAGCTTTAGCCAGAAATTGAGACAATCACTTTAGTTATGCACTTGTTAAGTATGCCATCTATGAATGAATTAAATCAGCTTTGGCCAGATATTAAAACATTCATGCTTATGATGCATACTTAACATAGCTTTCGTAATACTTGAACGATAAGTAGATGTATCAAGTCAGCTTTGGCCAGAAATGATATATCAAAAACTCATTCAAGTTAAGCTATTTTGGTTTTGTAAAACATTATTGATCCTCATTAATTAACTAAGTGATTACAAAACCAATTGTTTAATAGCAAACCACCCGTTAGCGCGGATCGCTGGGGGGTGCGGGGAACAGCGTGCTCCCGCCCGGGGTTCGGGGCGGAGCCTCGAAAAAATTCTTAGTTCACATTTAAACAGCCTAAAATAATGAGGTTTCGAGTCAGGTCTCGACTGAGTTATGAGATCTCGAGTCAGTTATGAGGTCTCGAGTCGCAACCTTGTTGTCACGAGTCGGAATCATGGTCTCGACTACTATGTCTTATGAGATCTCGAGTCATGATGAGGTCTCGAGTCGCAACCTTATGGTCTCGAGTTATGACGTTATGGTCTCGAGTCGAGATCTTATGTCTCGAGTTGCAACTACGGTCTCGAGTTATGACGTTATGGTCTCGAGTCGAGACCTTATGTCTCGAGTCGCAACTACGGTCTCGAGTTATGACGTTATGGTCTCGAGTCGAGACCTTATGTCTCGAGTTGTAGACCTTTGAGCCCTTATGATTTCGAGTCGAGACCTTATGGTCTCGAGTCGAGAATAATGGTCTCGAGTCGTAATCTGATGATCTCGAAGCTTCCTGTTAACAGTTGTTTATTGTGATAACATAACAGAAAATTCGAAAATTAAGAATTGTGATAGAGTTTCCTATCATAACATTGATCTAATTTTATCACAAAATTTCGAAAATCATAATCTGTTTATCTGATTAACAGATTTCGAAAAAAACTTATTAGATAAAATAAGATCAAAATTAGGAAAACATTCCACAATTCAAATCACATTCCAAAACATAAAGGAAATTTCGAATTTCATCTAAGAACATGATGAACCCTAAAAAAATTAACCTTAACCTTATATCCGAAATCTGGAAAATTTTCAATCATTTAATCAATTCTAGAACATTATGATTTCGGAACAGTAATATTTGATGAAAACATATGATCCGTTTTCCCGTTTGAACAGATCCGAGATGGGGTTTCGGATGAAAAAACCGAAATTTATTTGGGGTTTTTCTAATTCCGTTTTCCAGTTTTATTCCAGATTTATGGATACAAAACAGAACTGGCTAATCAACATATGCTCTGATACCACATGTTGAATCAGTTCTGTTTATTCATGAAGGAAAACACGTGAACATACCTTTGATTGCATCAGTACAGGCCAGTAGAGAATCCAGATGTAGATGCAGCAATAGTGTTTGACATAGTTGTCAGTTTGGTCTGGTTCCTCCTTAGGGTGCAATCTAATGATGGTGGCTAAGAAAACTGAAAAGGGTATCAGCTGTAGGAGAGGGAGGTCGAACATTATGATGTTATGGCTAATAGGGTGTCTGATTGTGTAACTGAGTAACCCCTTAACCTCTACATAATTCTCCTTATATAAGCACCCAAGAGGAAACCCTAATTAGTTAATAAGGGTAATTGGGCCCATCAACAATTTACCAACTAATTATTTAATAGGATTGTTATATATTTTGATTCATATAATGTAAATGATTATAATGGCTACTAGATTAAACATAAAATAAATATATTTAATCTTACAGATTGCAGAGGTTTGGTCTACCGTTTCTTCTACAGATGTCTGCAAATGTGGTCTGCAGACTGCAGACATTTTATCTCTTAAAAAACAAACAACACCTTACTAGAGCTTTTATAAAAATTCTTGCTACCATAAGCTTGAAACAACTAAATTGTAAATAACAGGTTATGTTGTTTCTCAAGTAGATTAAGAACCGTTCTGAGTTCAAACAAGTCTCTTTTGCATAAGAGATTACCACTTGTGGCAAGCGTAAATTATTGTATTATATTGCTGTTAAAACCAATATGTTACACAAAAGAGACTGGCTTGAACCACCGGTGATATTTAATTTCATTAGAGAAATGACCACAACGCTTTGAATCACTATACAATTAAAACAACATATAGATAATAATATGGACTAAAACATACGATTGAAACGTAATTTTTTTTTCTCTATATAAGTATAGCAATATGGTGCTATTAAAGATAAAAAAACACTTGTTATTGTGGTTTAATTTTTTTTGTTTAAAAAGTTACGTATAAAAAGTTATTGACGTTTAGAAACGCTGGGAGGAACTTGCATGTGAGTTTTTGAATTTTATCTTAATTTAAGTTTTTTTATTAAATTACTTATTTGCCCTTATCCTAATAAATTAAATAATGACATGTGTACTCATCATGTTCTTTCTTATCTTTCTCATAAATTTTATCTTTTTTACAGGATCCTAAACCAATACTAATATATACAGTAGTACATGATATCTTCACTATTTTATTATAAATGTATAAAATTTATAAAAACAAATGTAAGAGTAAATGATGAAATATAAATGTAAGAGAATTTGTAAGATACAAGAATTGGTTTGAAAAAGTGTGAATTGTAAGATACAATAATTGGTTCGAAAAAGTGTAAAAAGGTTTGTGAGTGTTAAAAGATGTATCAAATGATCACCAGAGTTTATAAAATTTTATAAAATTTATTGAGTTTGTTCACTGAAGTTGCTTTAAGTTTCTTTTAACATAAAAAAAACCTCTACTACCAAATAGTATATGTATTCAGCTGGATTTATAACCATCCTAGCCCAACCAAGTGGATGTACCACATATAGTGTCTATAGTCTACATATAGTGTGGTCCTCACTGGTCGCTGTGCCATGAAATTAAATTCGTTACTACATAAAATATCATATTGGATATATATGACATCAAGTGTATTGTGTTTATTACTTTCAAATATTTTAGCAGGTTAAAAATCCATGTATTAAATAGGGTTAAACTGATATAATACAAAATACTTATTAATAAACGGAAAAAAATAGAATATTGAGAAAAGTAGAGCAAACGTTGCCATTAAAAAAAAAAAAAAAACTTTGCCAAATGAACTAATTAAAAAACCATTGAGTTGAAACTGTATGTGGTAATAAATCATTGGTTGAATTAATAATCCAGGTGTTTGTGTCTCATGAAAATTCTCACACCTACAACCGTCGCTAGTCGTTGTGATCTTCATATCGAGTTTTGTAACAAGTGAAAAATATTAGTTTGATTGAGAAAGAAAATTAACTAGACGAGATTACTTGAAATCCTTTTAACCCAATTTTAACCGAACCCATTTTTTACAAAATGATAACTTTTTCATAGATCTCTTATCGCTTATACCGTTGTTCAATCACCAACGTTAAGTATCATATACAAGACAATTGTAACAGGTAAGACTAAATACATATGGACACACTTGTACTAATGATCTTTTGATCATTTAAATATCATATAAAAGACAATTGTAAAAGGTAAGACTAAAAACATATCGACACACTTGTACTAATGATCTCTTTGATCATTTAAATTCGCGTTGTCTTACACCGGGAAGGTGTATATGCTCGAAGTAGTTGTCCCAATCGATTATCCTTGGATCAAAGTAGAAGAGATTCTCTTCATCTCCGCTCTCTCTGATAACCCTACGTAGCTTTTCAGTATTCATATCATCATAGCTGTCACACATTAAGTTTAATTTGAAACCTAATTAGATGACCAGAAAGCAAGTTGAAAGTTGCTAAATTGTTTAAACCAAAACATTCTGCTACTTACAAGCTTTTTGTGAACAAGTAGGGTTTGTAAAGGTCGACTAGGCGTAACACAAAGTTGATCTTATGTTTAAGATTTTTGTATCTGTCTTCAAAAGCTCGGCAAAGTATGAAATTCATAAATCGAAGTACCTGATAAAGATATATGAAAAAATAAATTGTCATTAGGTAAATGAGAAGAAATGAAGTGACATAGGGTTCATATAAATTGTCATTAGGTACATGAGAGGAAATGAAGTGTAATAGAAATGTTAAATGAGTCGTGCTAGTCGCAGGTTAAGACGCTTATGACCCCCCCCCCCATGCCGCTTTGCGGTAATGATTCCTCTGGCATTACGACCTTTACCACAATGATGTTGTCTATAGATCAAATTATTTCATGGATTGGATTTCACTAGAGTGTCTACAGTTCCATTGCGTGTGCTCGAGGTAGAAGTTTTGTATAAATGAAATGCTATATTTCCATTAAGTATTTAGATTTAAATTTTTTCTTTCTACCTAGAAGGGATAAAAAGAAATTATTTGATTGGTTCTTCCCAAAGGACTATTTGACTAATGGGGCCAACAATAGCACGGAAAACCCAACGCGTATGTGAAACATATGATACCCACCCGAACATGACGTGGACCAGAAATTTTGTCACACACGTGAACACGGTCACAACATGACATGACACGACACGTGAGTCAGCATGAACACAACATGTTTTTTTTGGAGGTGTTTATTTAGGTTTATGTATAATTAACTAGTGGGATTTCTCGTGCTTCGCGGCGGGGTATCGGTCGATACCGGCACAGTTCCTTAAAGTATCAACTCGGTTCTTATAGCAATCAAAAGAAATACACCCAAAGGAATATCGATGCATGTTTTACATTGATAAAAAAAATCTAAAAAAATATCGATACTGGTAGCCACGTTTTTCGGGCAGGGCATCAATTTGGTCACCGACACTTTGTTCGTGCATATTTCGTACGTCTGCCACTATGCGAATAGTTAGATAGAGCGTGTGTTGAATATTGTATAGAATAGGATCAGTTGGACACGGCGTTGACATTGTAAAGGTCCATCCGGACGGATAGACAAGTCCATCCGAACGGATGGACAATAGAATAGTCCAAACCCCATCCGGTCGAATAGGTATTGATATTGTAAAGTCCATCCGGACGGATGACCATCTGAACGGATAGACACTAGCTCATTTGGACTGGATAGGCTGTTGCCTATAAATAGGGAGTTGGGGTTCCCATTTGGACAAGCTTTTGGTTCCTAGAGGGGACACGCTGTCCAAATGGTCTCATGGTGCTGTAACTTTCAGATATGAATAAGAGACTAGATTATAAGTGACTGCTCGGTGTCGTTTCTATCTTCTACTTATTTCTTAGTAATAATAACGAACCGAACACGTCGCATTGGGACCGAGGCTCCGTCAAACTCGCCGGTTCCTGGACTCACAAGTTGTATCAGAGCTACGGTACCGATTTAATCGATCTAACAGTCGGTTAAATCACCCAAGCTCATCAATTTTGGGTTAAACGAGAGTTTTGACGTTAAAATAGTGAAAATCATCAAAATAAAGGTTGATTCACGGATGGATTTTGGAATTGAAGCCATCAATCTGTTCGGAATTGATTCGCGCACAATCCTATGAAGTTTCATCATGATATTCACACAAATAAATATTCTAGATCGAAAAAACGTGATTTGGAGTGTTCTTGAGCTGTTAGAACATAATCCGATCGGATGACCATCCGAGCGGATGATCATCCGAACCATATAAAGTGACTTTCACCCGGATAACCATCCGAGTGGATAGTCATTCAGACAAGTAGACCCATTCGATCGAATGGTCATTCGAACCATAAACTCATTCGGATGAAGACACTCAGGTGGCTAACTGTCATGGTGCTCCAAGATCAGTCCATCCGGACGAATGGACCTATTCCATTCGAACGGATGAACTAATGCCTAAAAAAGGGCATTTTTTGATCGCAATGACGAGGCGAGTCTCCAGAAAAAATTTGGTGATTGAATTTTTTTTCGGGTTTTTAACGACCAAGCCGGGTTGTTCGGGGACACCATCTGGGGCTTCAGTGAACAGATTTGATGATGCGATCACAGATTGTGGAAATTAGTGGGGTAGTCATGATACTGGTGCAGAATGTTTATAATTCAGGATATCTGACTATTTATGGGTCAAAACGTAAAATCCGCAATAACGAAAAACTGACGTTTTGAGGAAAATTGTCATATTTTTGGCATAGTCGAGTTTTTCATAGATAAAAAAGGACTGAATTGCTCAGTTTGAGGGGGAATTCAGTAACAGAGACGTCAGAATTTGCAAAATGAGGGGGAATAAAAATTTTCAGATGTTCCAGCATTTTTGAAATTCGGAATGCTGCAACAGTATTCGGGTGGTTTCGACTTCAGATTGTCTAGGGGAATGTGAATCTGATCGTGGGTGAAAGTTTCCGAGATCAAGATGATCCGAGGTGTTGATATCTGATCGTGGACGAAAGCATCAGAGATCTGAGAGTGATCGTGGATGATAGTTTCTAAGATCTAGATTATCCGAGGAGATGAATCTGATTGTAGACGAATGCTTCGGAGATCGGATTACATTACCACATGGTTTGTTTTTCCGATGAAGATTTGCTGACTGTGGAGAATACTGTTTAGACGAATCAATCATTCTTACGGTGCGTCAAAGTGATCATGGTAAACGTGATATCAGATCTTCAGGGGGAATCACAGATTTGAAGTTAACCAGTGGGGTATTTGAAGTTTCTATCAATTGCCGGTTGAGTTTTTGTACATTCTTAGTTCGAGCAAGCAGAATGCGAGATCGTGGTACTGAAATGATGTATCAAAAACTAAGCTTGGATGTGGTTAAAGCTGAAATAGAGGATGCTGCATTGACTAATTTCAAGTTGGTGATTGTTCGTGAAGGTTGCAGTTTAGCAAATCAGAGGAGAGTCGAGAACTGTGCAAAAGACCTGAAGATTCATTTCAGGGGGAATTGGTGCTTTACTCTTTCAAAGCAAACCCGAATAATCAATCGAGGGGGAATCTATTGTCATATTTCAAGATGCCTGATTGAGGTTGCAGAAAAGTTGAAGATTACAGAATATTCAAACACGGCTCAAGGTTCTTAAAGTGTTAGTGACGATTCGACAGTGACAACCGAGGGGGAATCTGTTGGTGCATATTTCGTACGTCTGCCACTGTGCGAATAGTTAGATAGAGCGTTTGTTTAATATTGTATATAATAGGATAAGTTGGACATGGTGTTGACATTGTAAAGGTCTATCCGGACGGATGAACAATAGAATAGCCCAAACCCCATCCGGTCGAATAGGTATTGATATTGTAAAGTCAATCCAGACGGGTGACCATCCGAACGGATGGACACTAGCTCATTCGGACTGGATAGGCTGTTGCCTATAAATAGGGAGTTGGGGTTCCCATTTGGACAAGATTTTGGTTCCCAGAGGGGACATGCTGTCCAAATGGTCTTATGGTGATGTAACTTTCAGATATGAATAAGAGCCCAAATTATAAGTGACTGCTCGGTGTCGTTTCTATCTTCTAGTTCTTTCTTAGTAATAATAACGAACCGAACACGTCGCATCGGGACCGAGGCTCCGTCAAACTCTCCGGTTCCTGGAATCACACATTTGCTATAGCATACAGTACTAAAAATACTCTAATGCCACACAACTTTATTTTCCATCACTTTTATAATGCCACGTCGAGAAAACATAAAAAAACGAATACGATACTAGTACCGATATAGTTCGAACAATATTTTTTCAGTTCGTCACGTCAAAGAACAAAAGGAATCCCATTTGATTAAAAGATTTATCGAACCGTGGATGAAAAAAAAAACATGTTATAATAGTGTATTCAAAATTTTATGTTATCTTATTCAAAATAACAAAAAAAAAAGGTAAACGGTATAACTGTATATACAAAATACTCCGATATTTTATATCTACATGTCGAAAAAACCATAAAACTAAATTTTTGCAACAAATATATTAAAAAATAACTAAAAAATAAAAAACCTAAAACATTTAATAGACACCATACAATTTACTTTAAAGTGTAATTAAAAAATAAAATATATATATGTATATATATATATATATATATATATATATATATATATGAAATTGACCAAAAAAATATATGAAATCTAACTATTATAATAAAAGAAACCAACTTTTGGACACATGTCATTCATTGAAGGTATCCTTAAATTTATACTTATCTTATATTAACTAACTAAATAAATAATAAATTAATATTAAATCTTATCATACTATAATAAAATATTATCCTCAAATCTAAATTATTAATTTAGTATATTTTTAAAACAAATACCTCTCTTTCTTACTTTCTTATATTAACTATATAAATAATGAATTAATATTAAATGTTAACCTAATTTATTAAAAATATAACTTTTTTTAATATTTGGTATACAAAATTATATTTATTTAACTCATGTAAAATGCGGGGTTTTGAAAAATATAACTTTTTTTATTATTTACTATACAAAGTTACATTTATATAACCCGCGTAATACACGAAGGTTTTTAAGATATAAACTTTTCTATCATTTGCTATGTAAAATTAGATTTATTCAACATGTGTAATACACGAGGTTTTTAAGGATATAATTTTTTTTTATTTGGTAGATTTTCAACCCGACTATACACGTGTCTTTTAAGATGCGACGTTTTTAGTATTTAATATACAAAATTACATTTATTTAAAATGTGTAATACACATAGTTTTTAAAGATATAACTCCTTTTTAGATCTATTCAACACGTGTAACATACGGAGTTTTTAAGAATGTAATTTTTTTATTGTTTGGTAGATTTATTCAACCCGATTATACACGGTACGATGTTTTTAGTATTTAGTATACAAAATTATATTTAATTAATCTGTGTAATACACATGGTTTTTAAAGATATAACTTTTGTTATTATTTGATATATAAAATTATATTTATTTAATCCATACAATATACGGGTCTCATAAAAATATAACTTTTTATTTTTTAATATATAAAAGTACATTTATTCAACCCGTGTAATACACGGGGTTCTAACCTAGTTGACTAATAAAAGAAAGTACTAATGTAAGATATAAGAATAATTTGATTTTACAATTTAATAGATAAATTAAACCTTAATGCTTATTTTTCTTTTATGTCAAAATTTGATTCAAAATACAAATTTGTTACTTTAAGGTATGACAAAAACATCTGAAATTGACGCGAAACCATTTACGTTAGTTCAAGATTAAAAAAAAAAAAAGAAAGATAAAAAGCTAGGACAAACCTGCATTGGAAGTAGGTATCGAAGAGCAATATATCTACGGAAGCTAGACATTGAATTCAACACTCTAACTTCACCAACTATGACAGGCTTGCCATTCTTTCCAATGCATGGATAATTGGTAAAATACCGGTAACCACATCTTTGAATCGTGCTGAACTTCAAAGGATTTGATACCGAAGATCCGACATGGTAAATTGTTTCGGAACAAGTTTGATTTGCATGAGCGGCTATTGCCACAATCATAGCATTCACCACCATGTCAGCCGGTACCTACATATTATTATCCCCTTGTCATTAAGTGTTTTAAAATAGATTACCCAACGTACATGTAACACGTAAAATGTTGCAAGGAACATAAACGCACCACATCATATATACCCTCAGGATTACCAAGGAAACATGTTAAACGACCTTTGCCATAACCAAGAGCCAAGCTATCAATGGTCCTGCATATATGAAAACAAGTGTAAATGATATTTTGGGTGTGCATTGATCATTATTGTAGGATTATATATATGTTTGTAGTTGGATCATGTCTTCTAAAACATAAAAGAAATTACTAAGAATCATTAATTTACCTAATTCCTTCAACCCATCCGGGAAAGGGTTCTTTGAAAGTACTAGTGACAATGGTTGGACGAAGAATAACCACCGGCATATCTCCTTTTAAGTGCCCTATAATCATCTCCCCTAGTGCCTTGGTGAACACATATGTATTTGGCCAACCATAGTGATGTGCCCTGTAATTTTTTTAGCTCTTATAATCAAATCCAACAACATTTGTGTTTAAAAAACAAATATAAAAAATTATATCCGAGTTATAGTTATTGTTGTTAGAGCACCGTTCACCCTATATAATTTTTTAATATATTTTAAAAATATTTGTGAATGAAAAAGAGAGAATATTATAAGAAAGGTATACACAAAATATTATATAATGGAAGGGATATGAATGCTCTTTATGCAACTTAAAAATTAGAAAATGGGCTTATCAAAAGTGGGTTAAACAAAGTGATTAAATAAGAAAATCAAACTTCTTTCAAATAAATATTAGTGATAAATAAATTTGAATGAGTATTTAAATGATTAATGGATAGGGACCAACGTATAGGTGTGAGCATAAATGAACGGACATGAATGAATGATATATGTATTCAATTATTCATGTTCGTCCATTTATTATATGAAACAACATAAACAAATTTCTAACCTAACAATTTACTAAACGTTCAATTCGCTTGCAGGCTTAAAGCAAGATGAAAGTAAGACAAATTAAAACACCTTTGCATCCCCAAATCTTTCATAGCTATCTTAATCGACTTGTGGCTAGCATTATGATCAGATTTTAACTCTTTCAATTTATCTTCAACGATCTTCCTCTCTTCATCTATGTCGAGACCGCGCGTTCCATTGAGTGACTCTCCCAAATAGTATGGAGTCTCAAGCATTAATCCAGGCTTCTCACCGGATACATAGGCTGAATTAAAGTGTTTTAATAAGATTGGATCACAAAAAAATAATTGTAAAATTCAAAACATTTGGGTTGGAAAACAACCAGTGGATATATGGAGAAGCAACTTTATGTTGACACATTTCTGAGCAAAGTTCAGAACGTTCTTAGCGCCAAAAGTATTTAGGTTTAAGGCCACATCATAGCTACAGCAAACCAAGTAAGCATCAATATATGTAATCTAAAATATAAGAAAAATATAATTAGGTTAGAAACCTGTTTATTACATGTGTTAACTAAATGAATTATTATATAGTTAGTAACAAACATATACGAAATATAAAACGATATTTTGAGATAAAGATATATTAGAATACCAACGTAGGAGATGGTTAAAATGAAAACTATTTTTAACGCGAAAACTCGAAAACTCGATAACTAACTAAAAAAGCCTAATAATAAACATACAATTCTTTTTTCAATTTTTTTTAAAATCGCTAGTTTTTGTATATAAAAACTTTTTTAAAAAAAAATTGTAATGCACATGTGTAACTTTTTTTCAAAAAAAAAAAATTGTAGTGCACATATGTAGTACACATACACATGTGCACTACATTTTTTTTTTTTTTTTTTGAAAAAAAAGTTTTTTTAATATGTCTAAAATAGCGAAAATTGGTATGTAAAAAGAAAAAAAAATTGGTATGTTTTTTAGGCTTTTTTAGTTAGTTTTCGAGTTTTCGCGATAACTAGTGGTTTTCATTTGAACCTTCCCCTACCAACGTAAAATAAGAGAAACGGAAACAAGAATCTTTGGCTCATAAAATTGTGTTATGTGACACACTTACTAATATATAATAAGGTATAGATATATAGATGTATTATATTATTAAGTTTTGAATTGGATCTTATATATATAAGATACCTTTCATCAAAGTTGGTGGTGGCAGCTGCATTGACAACAACATCAACATCTCTCCACATTTCTGCTTTCAAACTTGAATCATGTACTCCTAAATCATCACAAGTGATGTCTCCACCAACAATAGTAACCTTTTGGGACAAAAAGTTATGCAGGTTTGTACCATGTTTCTCTTTCAGGAGCTTAAACAAGTCCTTTGCCACTGCCTACACATATTCATGCAAAAAGATAAGTTATAGATTATATATCTTCTTTCGGCATTAACTATGACAAAAGACATATAAATGAATGATATATACCTCGGTGTTAAATCGTTGCAAGGCCGATTTGCCATCAGGGGCTCTAATGAGAAGATAGAGCTTCTTCACATTTGGTTGCACTCTTAATATCTTCTCAACAAAAACTGCATTTGTATATATATATATGTATGATAAGTAACTCAGTTAACTTAAAATTAATCTACATAGACACTTTGGTTAAAGAGGGGCCTTACTTTTGGCAAGAAAACCAGTGGCACCTGTGATTAACATGACTTTGTTCTCAAGAAAGTCAACGATGTTACCCAACTCCATTATTATACAATTAGATGTTGCTCAATATTAGACTCTGGTTGAATATGCACTGTAGAGTAGTTCTGAGTGGATGAAGATGGATGAGCAAGAGAGAGAGAGAGAGAGAGAGAGAGAGAGAGTAGCAGGAGATGATCGATGAAGAGAGTACGTTTGATACTTGAAAATGATAATACAAGGTACCGTGCTTGGTTGCTTGTCATGCATATTTATTGTGTATTTATAAAATATAGAGACCTACTTGATGGTTATATTTATTATTTACAGCATTTTAGCTGGGAATTAATGACCGATCGACAACATCCTTCTAGCAACTTTTGTCCATGTGTTAGTGATTTTAGTGTCGTTAACCTATTTTCAGCGACTAAGATTTACATAAAGGTTAATTAAATGAAAAATTATAATATATATTAGTGCAAGTAAGAATGTATTGAGTACACGTTTGTCCTAGATTATATTGACATATTGTAATTTCAGGAATCAAAAGACCCAAGGGACGTTCAACGGGTAGTGCCCCCTTAGTGGAAGTTCGAGGGCGTCCTGTGGCAGCGTCCCAAGTGGGGGTGTCGAGTCTATCCATGTCCACCTTAGTACGTTGATAGAAAATATCCAAGGGGTCGAAAATGTCTTGATTTTACAAAAACTATTTCCAAGGGTGAGGAATTTACGCGAATTTCAGTTTAGATTGATCATGATCAGCGATATGAGGCCGAATTAAGTTAAACACGTTTAACCCGCGCACATACTTGTTATGTTTAGCTAATAAGCAATAATACTTTGATGATTTTTTGTGTCTGACTATTTGTGTCCATAATTAAGTAGAAAAGACATAGCTGTACCAAACTATATTGATTAAGCAATACACTTAATGTTGTAAAGTTTTTGAAACAACATACACAAATTTGGATTATTGATCTATAAATAGAGGAGTTCATCACAAAGGTAAGGACATTCCAACTCTCTCTACTTTTCTCCTTTACTCCCACGAACGAATACTTATTCTCACGCCGGAGGGTGGTTACAGGATATAACCCCATTCTTGTAACGAGTCCTAACGGTGTTCTGTTTTGCAAACCGAAGGTTGGATCACTTCTCACCAGGTTACTCGATCAGTAGACGTGCTCAGGTACTGTTCTTACATTGGCGCCATCCGTGGGACCAAGCACATACTAACGGAACCTATTACCACGATGAGTGCTCCGAACGACGGTTCTGCAATTTCTAGCATGATGTTAACTTCGGAAGGAAGAGGCACGACGACAATGGATGTTACAACAACAGTCACTGCCCCGACTGTTACTACGGCAGGGACAGCGCTTTCCACTGTTCCCACGCAGGGGGTATCCAGTATCCTTAAGCCCAAGCTCTCCGGTGTTCATGCCGGCTTCAGGGTCTCGGAGTCACTATTACAGACCAACACAGCCAGTATACACGAATGCAGAAGGGATGTCACAGTAGTTTTCACCGTGGAATAACTTCCAGTTCCCTCCATTGTATTCGGCGACACTTACAGCGGCTCTCACAACAACGATGTCGACTCCGCCCCATCAGCCAGTAACAATGTCTCCGGCAGCCGTGAACACCCCGATCACACCTGGAAACCAAGCTTATATCCGGCCATACTACTACATGCCACCATATGGGTACGCGCCTCCCTCTGTGTATGGGGCTACTCCCGAGGGAAGCCAAATGACCCCCCTGGGATTCCAATACCCGCCGCACATGTTCTGGCACGGAGGCTATTGTCACACCCCAACCGATGGCGAAAACATTGGAGTGAGACGAAAACGAGATTGCAAGAGACTTCATAACACTATTTGTGACAATATTTAAATCAGCCGTTTTCATTTCATAAACCGAATTGTCAAACATTACAAGGAAATTCAAATAACAACAAGTTCAATGAAAATTGTGACAACCCTCACTAAACCAGGTATCCGTACGGTTTAATTAACAATTAATTACTGCTTAATTACTGTGCTTGCTTGAAATTACTGATGAACTGCCACTTGACTTCTGATACTTGTACATACCTGCATCATACTTTACATACCGTCACTACATTATTTACATACTGAACTCTAGTGACAAACATGATGCACAAAAGCACAGTAGCACTATGAACGGATAACCTATTGAACATGCTGATAAGCCAGCATCAGGCAGATATTGCCTCTAAGGCCTGTATGAGCCAGAAATATTTCACTACACCAATAGAGAGTGTAGGGATATGAGGGTTGTAGAACTGTGTCACTAGGTGATAGTTATAGTGACCGGATGTGCCTAAAACGTACTTTATATACAAAATTCTGCACTTTAAATAAAAATTCAGCATTTAGCTAACTAGTAAAGTGCCAAAACATGAGAAAAATATTACTAGACACTTTCCAAAGTGTCGGGAATAAATTGTGTCACCAAAAATAATATTAACGACACTTTGTATACTTATTTAGCACATTAACGGAGTAATATCCAACCGTACAACCGGACTTAACCCGGGGCATAAAAATATTGACACGACATGGTTTTTCTTTTTCTGAGCCAGTTAGGGTCATCGAATACCCTAACACCCGTTATAAATGACTACACACATAATAATCTAAATTAAAGTTCCTAATTAACTAATTATCACTTAACTTTAGTTGAAATTGAACAAATTTCCCCACCCCATTACAACCGTTCGGTTCTCCTAGGGAACCACCACCACAAGCTTTTAATTATTAAATTAGCCATTGCTAAATATCTTGACTACACATTACTCATTGAATAATTAGAGGACATGGATGATAAATAACACCTCAAGACCATCCATTTCATTCTCACCACACTTAACAAAATTCACCATCTCCCCCTCTTGCCAAAACTCTCGGCCGAACACCACTAGGACCACCTCACCATTTTCCAATTTCAACTTTGTTATTTTATATAATTACAAGTGGGCTAGAGTGCATACGAGGAGACCCGGCGCTTGTGGAATCACAAGGACCTCTCTACGCCGCTATTATCCACCTATTTTTCGGCTAGATTCTTCCCTAGCCTTGAGCTAGTAGTAAGTGACTCTAAACGCCTTCTTGATCCATACTAAAGTGGTTAATAAGAATTTTGTCGGTTGAAAATTATGAACACTAAAGATCAAAATTAAAAGTCTACTAAAATGTTAAAAAATGTTGGTTAAAAGCTATGTTGTTGTGTAAATCCTGCAAGACTTGTTTTGTGTAATTATTTAGTGCCGATCTATGTTGTGGTAGCTCGGATCATCGTCTAACCCGGATTGGTCATGTTCATGAAACATGACATAGAGTATGTTCTAGTGTAAAAAGGGTTAAATGATGAAACTCTACCACACACTAAACATGAACTTGTGTAAAGTCGATTTTACTTATGAAATAGTGTTTAAAACTAGTAGATCTACGGATCTACAAGCGGTATTTTCATTGAACCGAGTGTCAAAGAAACCATGTTTTCTAAAGACGGATCTTACACTAACAAGAATGATTTTTAGAACACACAAGTGTGTAAACACTTGTGTAGCACAAAAACTCGACAAAATAACTATTTTTGTAAAAATAGACAAGAAGTTGTAAAGATGGAATTTCTTTAAAAACGAGGTTTTTACGAAATCGGATTGCTTTATATAAAGACCCGCTAAAAGGAATGGGATTTACTTCATAATTTTAGAAAACTACAAGTTCATGGGATTTTGCGATTTATATATTTATTGACTAGTTTGTTGTTTGGAACATTGTTTTGATTGAATGAAAAGATTGTTAGTTTGATTTATAAAAGAAAATGATACGCTTGAAAGCGTGGCCACCTCCAGTTACAGAGGAAACTCTGGTGAAATTTTTCCAAAAACCTAACACTTAGAAATATTGTCACTATAAGTGTTAGAAGTACTTTTCGACTTATTTTCAAAATATAAGTTTCGCCACGACTTTATTTACAAATATCGGAGGTGGGATTTTCACAAAATTAAACGTGATAAATATATATTTAGTAAATATATTTTTCACAACGTCACTTGTCAATTATTTTGTGAAGTGTATAAATATTATTTTTTTTAGGGTAAAAAAATAATATTATCAGACGTTAACGAATCCAAAATGATACGAACGCTTTCACGATAACTATATAAGTTACACCGGTAATTACTATTACCACTCGATCGTTAAAACGTAACTTACGCAATTTAAAGAAATAATTATGAACGCGTATATTTGACAAAGTATTATTTTAGGAGAATTTTGTGAAGTAAATAATATTTTTGAGAAAAATATATATATATTTTGGAGTTAGAAATAATATATTACGAACGCACATGTATTAAATCCCCCATCCTTAAGAAGGAGAATAATTACCAAGTATATACAGAAAGTAAACACGAAATAGATATCTAACTATTTCCCAAAAACTCAAACCATAAAGCTAAGGCACGGCCGTCCGTCTAATAGAATTAGTACATGTAGGTCATTGCACAGCTGCTTGACTTGGAGTATTACTTGGTAGAGACGCACCGCTGTGAGTTCATGTCCCCCTTTTCTCTTAACTGTTTTCAGTTTTCTAAACTGCGGGGGTGAAATACATGTTACAATGTTTATGAATACTTTATACATGGTATGGTTAGCGTAAGGAGGGTTGCTATCTAGATCATGTGAATGGGTAGGCGGAAACTTGAGGTCATTAATCCTCAGGGTAGGACCGAGGGGCAGGAGCGATAGATCTATTTGGGTGTAGCGAGCCCAGTCCCAGGCCCAGCATAACGGACCTCGGGATGACTTTGTACCCGGCACATAAATCTGCTAGGTTTAAGCCTTCCTACTTGCATTTCACACATATCAATGGCCTTGCAAACCATTGGTGATCTCTTTTTCCTTAATTTGCTCACTTACACATGAACTCGCTCAACATTATTGTTGATTTTTCAACTTACATGTATTTCAGGGAATTAAAGGATCTGGCACGGTATGGCACGTTTTCCCGCTGCACTAGTACGAGGTCATCCGGGTTTAGGGAATGTGACTCTTTCCTGGACAAGTCACAGTCCTTAAACTGTGTTTATGTTATGTTGATGTTTATGTTTGTCGAATAATGATTATGTCGTTAGGGTGTGTTCCGTTAAAACAATGTTGTTGTTTTTGGATTTTAAAACTTAATTGAATGGATGATCTTGCATGGTTTTTATTCATATAGCTTTGTTATGGTTAAGCTATGGTATTAAGAAGTCACACCAAATTAACCACGCTTCCGCAAAAGCCAGGGTGTGACAGCTTGGTATCAGAGCTCTGATCATAGCGAAATAGGATTCCTTCTCGAGTCTAGACTATGATCACTAGGGCTCTCACGAAAACATTTTTACTGCATACCACTTAAGTCCAGATCCAAAACCTTTTTATAAACAAATGTTGAGCACATTTTATTTATTTATTTTTAGGCTCAATCTTGGAGGCTGAGGCTCGGTCTTGGAGACCGAGGCTCGATCTAGGAGATCGAGGTAGATGGCTAGTGAGACTAGGATGAGTAGGCTCAGTCTTGGAGGCTGAGGCTCGGTCTTGGAGATCGAGGCTCGATCTAAGAGATCGAGGTAGATGGCTAGTAAGACTAGGAAGAGTAGGCTCAGTCTTGGAGGCTGAGGCTCGGTCTTGGAGGCCGAGGCTCGATCTAGGAGATCGAGGTAGAGGGCTAGTGAGACTAGGGAGAATAGGCTCAGTCTTGGAGGCTGAGGCTCGGTCTTGGAGGCCGAGGCTCGATCTAAGAGGTCGAGGTGGATGATAGAGCAGTCTTAGAGACTGGGAGGAATTTGGCTAGTGGGACTAGGAGTATCAGTCTAGGAGACTGGAAGGCTAGTGGGACTAGGAGAATTATTTGATTTCTTATTGACTAACATGTTTATATAATTATATGATTGATTATTATACGTATATGTGTTTGTGTTACAAACGTTATGCTTTCATCATGTACTAGAAAGATGGACACTACGAATCCCATGGCCATAGTATCAGACGACATAGTTTCATCGGAGCACGAGGTGTACATTTCCGATACTACCGGCACAGACGATGACGACTTTCAGCCCTTTTGCGCTACCTGATGTCGTAACAGAGCCTACTGATGGCCATCTTGTTGGGAATTTACCACTCGCGGTAATCCCTGCTCCTGTGCCCCTTGCCGCTTATCCCATTGTTGATATGCCCCCGACGTGGTCCCTGACGATGATAGCGATCTATTAGAGGAGGATCCATTTAAGGGCGAGGCCCTATTGCTGCTGGTATTAGCCTACTGCTTGCGGACGCTCCTGTAGGGGAAACTCATGCCCATTCCCCTGTCCCAGACTCATTTGAGTTTCTGACATCCGCATTTTCGCATATACAGGGAGTGCAACACCATTCACACAACGCCGACCCTGATACGGCATCATCGGCTGCACCGGTTCCCGCACACAGCTTTAAGTTTGATCACAGTATTGAGGGTGATCCTGTTCTTCCATCTGGTTTTGATCCAGACCATGACCTTGAGTTCATACACTTAGACCAGCCCTTGGAGGATCCTGTAACCCCCTGTGAAGGTTGATCCATCTGATTTTGAGATGGAGTTTGTTGATCCGGAGCCAGCCGTGGCCCCTGAGCCAGGCGTTGCTCCTAACACCGCATTGGAGCATGACCCTGTTCATGCCGATGCACCTGTTGTTGCTCCTTGGTTGATCATCTGCTTGGACGAGAGAAAATTTGGGGTAACTGTGCAAGACAATTTATTATTACGGGGGCCCACGTAATAACGACTTGTAGTGCACAGAAATCCTGGTGGACTCTGCGGGTCAAGCTAATGAAAACCAATATAGCAGGAAATAACTCGAACACGAATGACCAAGGCGATGAAGCCTCGAGTTCATTCTATTTCAAGCAACAAGCCAATTAGCAAGCCTATGTGAAGGCTCAGAAATTTATTTCCCCACCCATACATTGAGTATATTTACGTGTAAAATTGGGTAAGTACATGATGGCTTATGGTGCTATGTATCTCATAGACAATTGGGAAGTTGTCTAACCCACTTCATGCCATTTCGACAGAAGAGAATGCCACCCAGGCGTGACACAAACACCAGTATGTTGCCAAGGATAAAAACCGAGCTGCAAAAACGCATCTCACAGGCAAATGCATGACATGAAGCACTCCGCTCTAAGCACAGCGATGGCACTACTGGAAATAACCCCCCCCAACTGACCGCACCTATAAGCAGTTCCTGAACTGCAAGCCTTTGAACTTCGACAAAACAGGAAGCGCCATTGCATTTGTTCGTTGGTCCGAAAAGATTGACTCCATTCTGAGAATGACTAACTATTCGCCCCAACAGAGTGTTACCTTTACCTCGGGGTCATTTCGAGATGGCACACTCTCATGATAGGATCTTCGGATTCAGACCCTTGGTACAGATGCTGCTTATGCACTGAGCTGGGACGAGCTCAAGGAGAAATGTGGTTCTAAGACTG
Source organism: Helianthus annuus (assembly GCF_002127325.2). Classification (NCBI taxonomy): domain Eukaryota; kingdom Viridiplantae; phylum Streptophyta; class Magnoliopsida; order Asterales; family Asteraceae; genus Helianthus; species Helianthus annuus. Next base: position 163,863,197 of record NC_035434.2, on the reverse strand, counting down.
GAATAACAGAAGCTTGAGATGGAGTCCTGGAATTTGAAAATGGACGAACCAGAGATTCCTGAACATGTCCAGCGATCGCACGACTTGCCTAGGGTCGTCCCCTACTAAGTCATTGATGTTGTATGATACAGTTGGGTACCTGTAAACCTTACATTTTGGTCTTGATTTATGGCAATGCAATCGCAGTGATCTATTGTTCTATGACATGGGATGTTATGTGGCTGATTTATTATAACATGAGATGTTATGTGCTGATGTTGTTGAATACATACGAACGTTTCACCTACTATGGCCTGACCAACGTAAACACATCTTTAGAAGATGCTGAGACGTCAAACGCCGATGCCTACCAATCAGGCAGAACTCCAGCAAATCATCGCTGCTGCCATCGCACAATACGCCACCTCTTAAGGAGGGATTAGTGGAAGCAACCCAGGCAATACTGGCAACAATAACCCACCTCATGGGTGCACCTATAAGCAGTTTCTAGACTGCAAACCAGTCAACTTTGATGGCACATGAGGTGCTGTCGCCTTTGTTCGTTGGGCTGAGAAAACTGAATCTGTTCTTTGCATGAGCAAATGCGCGCTAGACCAGCAAGTCACCTATATCTCTGGGCTATTCTTGGATGGAGCCCTATCTTGGTGGAATTTGCAAGTACAGACACTTGGTGAAGCTGCTGCCTACGCGCTAACCTGGACCGAACTGAAGGAACTTATGCGCAAAAAGTACTGTTCCCGCACTGAAATCCAAAGATTGGAAACAAAGTTCTGGCATTTAAAGATGGAAGGTCCAAAGATCACAGAATACGTTCAGAGGTTTCATGACTTATTGCATGTGGTACCCTACATGGTCACTCCAGAGTTCAAAAGGATTGAACGTTTTATTTGGGGATTAGCTCCCCAAATCATAAGCATGGTGACCTCCTCCAAGCCTGCGACGATTACTGAGGCGATTGATTTGAGCGTGGCTCTCACAGAGGAAGCTATTCGCCTGAACAAGTTTGATGAAGCTGAGCCAAAGAAGAAAGAGACTCATGTGGAGTCATCAGGAGGTAACAAACGGAAGTTTTCAAACTTCAAGCAAGGCACTAGCGGTGTGGTTAAGAAAGGGGAAACAAGCACGCCAGCTCAGGTTACAGCTGGTAGTGGGAAGAAAGGAAAAGGATACATGGGCACCCAGCCCAAGTGTAATACCTGCCAGCGCCACCATTCTGGCCGTTGTGGTTTGAAAATTTGTGAAGCTTGTGGAAAGACTGGCCACTTGAAGGATTCTTGTTGGGCCATAGCTCGCCAGAGAGGCCAGGGAGGATTCGGAAACAGAAACACCAACCGGGGCGGAAATGGAAATCGCCCACAAGGGAATAATGGAGGTGATGGAAATAGAAGCAACAATGCTAATCAAGCGGGCGCTGTGAACCGTAATCAGAGGAATAACCAAGCTGGTGGAAATGGGCAAAGGCCCGGATGCTTCAACTGTGGTGGTCTCGGGCATTACAAGAGGAACTGCCCGGAGTTAAACCAAGCCCGTGGTAGAGTATTTAACCTTGAAGCAAGGGAAGCACGCCAGGACCCCAATGTTGTCACTGGTACGTTCCCTGTAAACCAACGCTATGCATCTGTTTTATTTGATACTGGCGCCGATTATAGCTTCGCGTCGTTAGAGTTTAAGAATATGCTTGGTTTAGCCGCTAGTAAGTTAGACATTCCGTACTCGATCGAATTGGCTAATGGAAAGTTGGTAGAAGCCAATGAAGTTATCAGAGGTTGTGTGATCGAATTGGGAGAGCGTGAGTTTGCTCTGGATCTACTACCAGTCCAGTTAGGAAGCTTCGACGTGGTGGTAGGAATGGATTGGTTATCAGGCAACAAGGCTGAGATAGTTTGTCACGAAAAGGTAGTTCATATCCCAACTGATGATGGTGAGACAATTGTGGTTCACGGAGAAAAGCGTGATACACCGTTAAGGATTATCAGCTGTTTGAAAGCTCGAAGGTGTTTGCAGAAGGGATGTGCTGCCTTTCTGGCACACATTGTAGATAAGAAAGCTGAAGAACCAAAGATCGAAGACATCCCTGTCGTGAGGGAATATCCAGAAGTCTTCCCAGAGGACTTGCCTGGATTGCCGCCTCAGAGACAAGTAGAGTTTCGCATCGACTTAGTTGCAGGCGCCGCGCCTGTGGCTAAGGCACCCTATAGACTTGCTCCGTCTGAGATGCAAGAACTGTCGACACAACTTCAGGAGTTGTTAGACAAGGGATTCATCCGACCAAGCTTCTCGCCTTGGGGAGCTCCGGTCCTGTTTGTCAAGAAGAAGGACGGTAGTTTTCGTATGTGCATTGACTACCGGGAGTTGAACAAGTTGACGATCAAGAATAGATACCCTCTGCCAAGGATTGATGATCTGTTTGACCAACTGCAAGGTTCAAGCTTTTATTCAAAGATCGATCTTCGATCTGGATACCATCAGTTAAGGATACAAGAGGAGAGTATCCCGAAGACAGCCTTCAGAACTCGATATGGACACTACGAGTTTCTAGTCATGCCGTTTGGGTTGACAAACGCACCTGCAGTGTTCATGGATTTGATGAATAGAGTTTGCAAGCCGTATTTGGATAAGTTCGTGATAGTGTTCATCGATGATATCTTGATTTATTCAAGGACGAAGGCTGAGCACGAACAGCATTTAAGGGCCATTTTGGAGCTGCTGAAGAAGGAACAGCTGTATGCCAAGTTCTCTAAGTGCGAGTTTTGGCTACGAGAAGTCCAGTTCCTTGGACACGTGGTGAATGGAGATGGAATTCATGTTGATCCCACCAAGATCGAAGCGATCAAGAATTGGGAAACGCCAAAGACGCCAACCGAGATTCGACAATTCTTGGGTTTGGCTGGCTATTATCGGAGGTTCATTGAGGAATTTTCAAAAATCGCTCAACCATTGACGCTCCTCACGCAAAAAGATAAGAAGTTTGATTGGGGAATTAAACAGGAAGAAGCGTTCCAGATATTGAAAGATAAGCTCTGCAATGCGCCAATCTTAGCACTACCGGAAGGTACGGAAGATTTTGTGGTATACTACGACGCTTCGCGTCAAGGATTGGGTTGCGTGTTGATGCAACGCCAAAAGGTTATTGCTTACGCGTCACGCCAGCTGAAGGTACATGAAAAGAACTATACCACACATGACTTGGAGCTTGGCGCAGTAATTTTTGCTTTAAAGATCTGGAGACACTACCTTTATGGTACGAAGTGTACAATTTTCACAGATCACAAGAGTCTACAACATATATTCAACCAGAAGGAGCTGAATATGAGGCAAAGACGATGGGTTGAGTTGCTGAACGATTACGACTGCGAGATAAAGTATCATCCAGGGAAGGCAAATGTGGTCGCCGATGCCCTAAGTCGAAAGGAGAGGATCAAGCCCATAAGGGTTAGGGCTTTAGAGATGATAATTCAGACCGATCTTTCCTTGCGCATTCGTGCCGCGCAGAAAGAAGCTCTCAAGGAAGAGAACCATGAAGAAGAATATCTCCGTGGGATGGAGAAGCTATTGGTACCAAACAGGGAAGGAACGTTATGTTTTGAGAAAAGGATTTGGGTTCCTCTGTTTGGTGGTTTAAGGAAAGTTATTTTCGATGAAGCTCACAAATCTCGATACTCTATCCACCCTGGAGCGGATAAGATGTACCAAGACCTTAAGGATTATTATTGGTGGCCTAGGATGAAAGGCGATGTGGCTGTTTATGTGAGCAAATGTTTAACATGCGCTAAGGTTAAAGCGGAATACCAGAAGCCTTCAGGACTTCTGCAACAACCGGAAATTCCCAAGTGGAAGTGGGAACAAATCTCCATGGATTTTGTCACGAAGTTGCCAAGAACGCCAAAAGGCCATGACACTATTTGGGTAATAGTGGATCGATTGACGAAGTCAGCACACTTTTTACCTATCAGAGAGAAGGATAATACGAGCAAGTTGGCCGAAATTTACATGAGAGAAATTGTTACACGCCATGGAGTACCTCTCTCAATCATCTCTGATAGAGACGAAAGGTTCGTCTCAAGGATTTGGCAATCCTTCCAGGAAGCTTTTGGCTCGCAATTGAATATGAGCACCGCGTTTCACCCGCAGACCGACGGGCAAAGCGAACGGACGATACAAACCTTGGAAGACATGCTGAGAGCATGTGTGATGGATTTGGGCGGTAGCTGGGATAAGCATTTGCCTTTGGTCGAATTTTCATACAACAACAGCTACCACACCAGTATTGGTGCCGCGCCATTCGAAGCTCTATATGGCCACAAGTGCAGATCACCGCTTTGTTGGTCTGACGCAGGTAATAGACAGTTGGTTGGTCCTGATGTGGTCCAGGAAACCACATATAAGATTGCACAGATCCGAGATCGCATCAGTGCGGCTCGTGACCGTCAGAAAGCCTACGCGGATCGAAAAAGGAAACCTCTGGAGTTTGAGGTAGGAGATATGGTTTTGTTGAAGGTATCACCCTGGAAGGGTGTGGCACGCTTCGGGAAGCGTGGGAAGTTGAATCCGCGGTATATTGGCCCGTTCAGAATTCTGGAAAGAATTGGGTCCATAGCATACAAGCTGGATCTACCTACCGAACTGAATGGAGTTCACGATACGTTCCACGTATCAAATTTGAGAAGAGTCCAACGCAAGATGCCATTGTCATTCCTACCGACGAAATTCATGTTAACGACACGCTCCACTTCGTTGAAGAACCCGTTGAGGTTACGGATTGGAAAGTGAACAAAACCCGCCGGAGCAGTGTCAAGCTCGTCAAGGTTCGTTGGAATGCCAGACATGGTCCTGAATACACCTGGGAACGTGAGGACCGGATGAAAGAGAAATACCCCCACTTATTTCCCAAGAACCCTACGACTAGAAGCAGAACTTAAAATTTCGGGACGAAATTTTTCTAACGGGGGGAGAATGTGACAACCCTCACTAAACCAGGTATCCGTACGGTTTAATTAACAATTAATTACTGCTTAATTACTGTGCTTGCTTGAAATTACTGATGAACTGCCACTTGACTTTTGATACTTGTACATACCTGCATCATACTTTACATACCGTCACTACATTATTTACATACTGAACTCTAGTGATAAACATGATGCACAAAAGCACAGTAGCACTATGAACGGATAACCAATTGAACATGCTGATAAGCCAACATCAGGCAGATATTGCCTCTAAGGCCTGTATGAGCCAGAAATATTTCACTACACCAATAGAGAGTGTAGGGATATGAGGGTTGTAGAACTGTGTCACTAGGTGATAGTTATAGTGACCGGATGTGCCTAAAACGTACTTTATATACAAAATTCTGCACTTTAAATAAAAATTCAGCATTTAGCTAACTAGTAAAGTGCCAAAACATGAGAAAAATATTACTAGACACTTTCCAAAGTGTCGGGAATAAATTGTGTCACCAAAAATAATATTAACGACACTTTATATACTTATTTAGCACATTAACGGAGTAATATCCAACCGTACAACCGGACTTAACCCGGGGCATAAAAATATTGACATGACATGGTTTTTCTTTTTCTGAGCCAGTTAGGGTCCCCGAATACCCTAACACCCGTTATAAATGACTACACACATAATAATCTAAATTAAAGTTCCTAATTAACTAACTATCACTTAACTTTAGTTGAAATTGAACAAATTTCCCCACCCCATTACAACTGTTCGGTTCTCCTAGGGAACCACCACCACAAGCTTTTAATTATTAAATTAGCCATTGCTAAATATCTTGACTACACATTACTCATTGAATAATTAGAGGACATGGATGATAAATAACACCTCAAGACCATCCATTTCATTCTCACCACACTTAACAAAATTCACCATCTCCCCCTCTTGCAAAAACTCTCGGCCGAACACCACTAGGACCACCTCACCATTTTCCAATTTCAACTTTGTCATTTTATATAATTACAAGTGGGCTAGAGTGCATACGAGGAGACCCGGCGCTTGTGGAATCACAAGGACCTCTCTACGCCGCTATTATCCACCTATTTTTCGGCTAGATTCTTCCCTAGCCTTGAGCTAGTAGTAAGTGACTCTAAACGCCTTCTTGATCCATACTAAAGTGGTTAATAAGAATTTTGTCGGTTGAAAATGATGAACACTAAAGATCAAAATTAAAAGTCTACTAAAATGTTAAAAAATGTTGGTTAAAAGCTATGTTGTTGTGTAAATCCTGCAAGACTTGTTTTGTGTAATTATTTAGTGCCGATCTATGTTGTGGTAGCTCGGATCATCGTCTAACCCGGATTGGTCATGTTCATGAAACATGACATAGAGTATGTTCTAGTGTAAAAAGGGTTAAATGATGAAACTCTACCACACACTAAACATGAACTTGTGTAAAGTCGATTTTACTTATGAAATAGTGTTTAAAACTAGTAGATCTACAGATCTACAAGCGGTATTTTCATTGAACCGAGTGTCAAAGAAACCATGTTTTCTAAAGACGGATCTTACACTAACAAGAATGATTTTTAGAACACACAAGTGTGTAAACACTTGTGTAGCACAAAAACTCGACAAAATAACTATTTTTGTAAAAATAGACAAGAAGTTGTAAAGATGGAATTTCTTTAAAAACGAGGTTTTTACGAAATCGGATTGCTTTATATAAAGACCCGCTAAAAGGAATGGGATTTACTTCATAATTTTAGAAAACTACAAGTTCATGGGATTTTGCGATTTATATATTTATTGACTAGTTTGTTGTTTGGAACATTGTTTTGATTGAATGAAAAGATTGTTGGTTTGATTTATAAAAGAAAATGATACGCTTAAAAGCGTGGCCACCTCCAGTTACAGAGGAAACTCTGGTGAAATTTTTCCAAAAACCTAACACTTAGAAATATTGTCACTATAAGTGTTAGAAGTACTTTTCGACTTATTTTCAAAATATAAGTTTCGCCACGACTTTATTTACAAATATCGGAGGTGGGATTTTCACAAAATTAAACGTGATAAATATATATTTAGTAAATATATTTTTCACAACGTCACTTGTCAATTATTTTGTGAAGTGTATAAATATTATTTTTTTTAGGGTAAAAAAAATAATATTATCAGACGTTAACGAATCCAAAATGATACGAACGCTTTCACGATAAATATATAAGTTACACCGGTAATTACTATTACCACTCGATCGTTAAAACGTAACTTACGCAATTTAAAGAAATAATTATGAACGCGTATATTTGACAAAGTATTATTTTGGGAGAATTTTGTGAAGTAAATAATATTTTTGAGAAAAATATATATATATTTTGGAGTTAGAAATAATATATTACGAACGCACATGTATTAAATCCCCCATCCTTAAGAAGGAGAATAATTACCAAGTATATACAGAAAGTAAACACGAAATAGATATCTAACTATTTCCCAAAAACTCAAACCATAAAGCTAAGGCACGGCCGTCCGTCTAATAGAATTAGTACATGTAGGTCATTGCACAGCTGCTTGACTTGGAGTATTACTTGGTAGAGACGCACCGCTGTGAGTTCATGTCCCCCTTTTCTCTTAACTGTTTTCAGTTTTCTAAACTGCGGGGGTGAAATACATGTTACAATGTTTATGAATACTTTATACATGGTATGGTTAACGTAAGGAGGGTTGCTATCTAGATCATGTGAATGGGTAGGCGGAAACTTGAGGTCATTAATCCTCAGGGTAGGACCGAGGGGCAGGAGCGATAGATCTATTTGGGTGTAGCGAGCCCAGTCCCAGGCCCAGCATAACGGACCTCGAGATGACTTTGTACCCGGCGCATAAATCTGCTAGGTTTAAGCCTTCCTACTTGCATTTCACACATATCAATGGCCTTGCAAACCATTGGTGATCTCTTTTTCCTTATTTGCTACATACCAGGATTTTTTTTTATACAAACAAAGGTTTATTTGCTCACTTACACATGAACTCGCTCAACATTATTGTTGATTTTTCAACTTACATGTATTTCAGGGAATTAAAGGATCTGGCACGGTATGACACATTTTCCCGCTGCACTAGTACGAGGTCATCCGGGTTTAGGGAATGTGACTCTTTCCTGGACAAGTCACAGTCCTTAAATTGTGTTTATGTTATGTTTATGTTTATGTTTGTCGAATAATGATTATGTCGTTAGGGTGTGTTCCGTTAAAACAATGTTGTTGTTTTTGGATTTTAAAACTTAATTGAATGGATGATCTTGCATGGTTTTTATTCATATAGCTTTGTTATGGTTAAGCTATGGTATTAAGAAGTGACACCAAATTAACCACGCTTCCGCAAAAGCCAGGGTGTGACAGCTTGGTATCAGAGCTCTGATCATAGCGAACTAGGATTCCTTCTCGAGTCTAGACTATGATCACTAGGGCTCTCACGAAAACATTTTTACTGCATACCACTTAAGTCCAGATCCAAAACCTTTTTATAAACAAATGTTGAGCACATTTTATTTATTTATTTTTAGGCTCAGTCTTGGAGGCTGAGGCTCGGTCTTGGAGACCGAGGCTCGATCTAGGAGATCGAGGTAGATGGCTAGTGAGACTAGGATGAGTAGGCTCAGTCTTGGAGGCTGAGGCTCGGTCTTGGAGATCGAGGCTCGATCTAAGAGATCGAGGTAGATGGCTAGTAAGACTAGGAAGAGTAGGCTCAGTCTTGGAGGCTGAGGCTCGGTCTTGGAGGCTGAGGCTCGATCTAGGAGATCGAGGTAGAGGGCTAGTGAGACTAGGGAGAATAGGCTCAGTCTTGGAGGCTGAGGCTCGGTCTTGGAGGCCGAGGCTCGATCTAAGAGGTCGAGGTGGATGATAGAGCAGTCTTAGAGACTGGGAGGAATTTGGCTAGTGGGACTAGGAGTATCAGTCTAGGAGACTGGAAGGCTAGTGGGACTAGGAGAATTATTTGATTGCTTATTGACTAACATGTTTATATAATTATATGATTGATTATTATACGTATATGTGTTTGTGTTACAAACGTTATGCTTTCATCATGTACTAGAAAGATGGACACTACGAATCCCATGGCCATAGTATCAGACGACATAGTTTCATCGGAGCACGAGGTGTACATTTCCGATACTACCGGCACAGACGATGACGACTTTCAGCCCTTTTGCGCTACCTGATGTCGTAACAGAGCCTACTGATGGCCATCTTGTTGGGAATTTACCACTCGCGGTAATCCCTGCTCCTGTGCCCCTTGCCGCTTATCCCATTGTTGATATGCCCCCGACGTGGTCCCTGACGATGATAGCGATCTATTAGAGGAGGATCCATTTAAGGGCGAGGCCCTATTGCTGCTGGTATTAGCCTACTGCTTGCGGACGCTCCTGTAGGGGAAACTCATGCCCATTCCCCTGTCCCAGACTCATTTGAGTTTCTGACATCCGCATTTTCGCATATACAGGGAGTGCAACACCATTCACACAACGCCGACCCTGATACGGCATCATCGGCTGCACCGGTTCCCGCACACAGCTTTAAGTTTGATCACAGTATTGAGGGTGATCCTGTTCTTCCATCTGGTTTTGATCCAGACCATGACCTTGAGTTCATACACTTAGACCAGCCCTTGGAGGATCCTGTAACCCCCTGTGAAGGTTGATCCATCTGATTTTGAGATGGAGTTTGTTGATCCGGAGCCAGCCGTGGCCCCTGAGCCAGGCGTTGCTCCTAACACCGCATTGGAGCATGACCCTGTTCATGCCGATGCACCTGTTGTTGCTCCTTGGTTGATCATCTGCTTGGACGAGAGAAAATTTGGGGTAACTGTGCAAGACAATTTATTATTACGGGGGCCCACGTAATAACGACTTGTAGTGCACAGAAATCCTGGTGGACTCTGCGGGTCAAGCTAATGAAAACCAATATAGCAGGAAATAACTCGAACACGAATGACCAAGGCGATGAAGCCTCGAGTTCATTCTATTTCAAGCAACAAGCCAATTGGCAAGCCTATGTGAAGGCTCAGAAATTTATTTCCCCACCCATACATTGAGTATATTTACGTGTAAAATTGGGTAAGTACATGATGGCTTATGGTGCTATGTATCTCATAGACAATTGGGAAGTTGTCTAACCCACTTCATGCCATTTCGACAGAAGAGAATGCCACCCAGGCGTGACACAAACACCAGTATGTTGCCAAGGATAAAAGCCGAGCTGCAAAAACGCATCTCACAGGCAAATGCATGACATGAAGCACTCCGCTCTAAGCACAGCGATGGAACTACTGGAAATAACCCCCCCCCCCCAACTGACCGCACCTATAAGCAGTTCCTGAACTGCAAGCCTTTGAACTTCGACAAAACAGGAAGCGCCATTGCATTTGTTCGTTGGTCCGAAAAGATTGACTCCATTCTGAGAATGACTAACTATTCGCCCCAACAGAGTGTTACCTTTACCTCGGGGTCATTTCGAGATGGCACACTCTCATGATAGGATCTTCGGATTCAGACCCTTGGTACAGATGCTGCTTATGCACTGAGCTGGGACGAGCTCAAGGAAATGATTAAGGAGAAATGTGGTTCTAAGACTGGAATAACAGAAGCTTGAGATGGAGTCCTGGAATTTGAAAATAGACGAACCAGAGATTCCTGAACATGTCCAGCGATCGCACGACTTGCCTAGGGTCGTCCCCTACTAAGTCATTGATGTTGTATGATACAGTTGGGTACCTGTAAACCTTACATTTTGGTCTTGATTTATGGCAATGCAATCGCAGTGATCTATTGTTCTATGACATGGGATGTTATGTGGCTGATTTATTATAACATGAGATGTTATGTGCTGATGTTGTTGAATACATACGAACGTTTCACCTACTATGGCCTGACCAACGTAAACACATCTTTAGAAGATGCTGAGACGTCAAACGCCGATGCCTACCAATCAGGCAGAACTCCAGCAAATCATCGCTGCTGCCATCGCACAATACGCCGCCTCTTAAGGAGGGATTAGTGGAAGCAACCCAGGCAATACTGGCAACAATAACCCACCTCATAGGTGCACCTATAAGCAGTTTCTAGACTGCAAACCAGTCAACTTTGATGGCACATGAGGTGCTGTCGCCTTTGTTCGTTGGGCTGAGAAAACTGAATCTGTTCTTTGCATGAGCAAATGCGCGCTAGACCAGCAAGTCACCTATATCTCTGGGCTATTCTTGGATGGAGCCCTATCTTGGTGGAATTTGCAAGTACAGACACTTGGTGAAGCTGCTGCCTACGCGCTAACCTGGACCGAACTGAAGGAACTTATGCGCAAAAAGTACTGTTCCCGCACTAAAATCCAAAGATTGGAAACAAAGTTCTGGCATTTAAAGATGGAAGGTCCAAAGATCGCAGAATACGTTCAGAGGTTTCATGACTTATCGCATGTGGTACCCTACATGGTCACTCCAGAGTTCAAAAGGATTGAACGTTTTATTTGGGGATTAGCTCCTCAAATCATAAGCATGGTGACCTCCTCCAAGCCTGCGACGATTACTGAGGCGATTGATTTGAGCGTGGCTCTCACGGAGGAAGCTATTCGCCTGAACAAGTTTGATGAAGCTGAGCCAAAGAAGAAAGAGACTCATGTGGAGTCATCAGGAGGTAACAAACGGAAGTTTTCAAACTTCAAGCAAGGCACTAGCGGTGTGGTTAAGAAAGGGGAAACAAGCACGCCAGCTCAGGTTACAGCTGGTAGTGGGAAGAAAGGAAAAGGATACATGGGCACCCAGCCCAAGTGTAATACCTGCCAGCGCCACCATTCTGGCCGTTGTGGTTTGAAAATTTGTGAAGCTTGTGGAAAGACTGGCCACTTGAAGGATTCTTGTTGGGCCATAGCTGGCCAGAGAGGCCAGGGAGGATTCGGAAACAGAAACACCAACCGGGGCGGAAATGGAAATCGCCCACAAGGGAATAATGGAGGTGATGGAAATAGAGGCAACAATGCTAATCAAGCGGGCGCTGTGAACCGTAATCAGAGGAATAACCAAGCTGGTGGAAATGGGCAAAGGCCCGGATGCTTCAACTGTGGTGGTCTCGGGCATTACAAGAGGAACTGCCCGGAGTTAAACCAAGCCCGTGGTAGAGTATTTAACCTTGAAGCAAGGGAAGCACGCCAGGACCCCAATGTTGTCACTGGTACGTTCCCTGTAAACCAACGCTATGCATCTGTTTTATTTGATACTGGCGCCGATTATAGCTTCGTGTCGTTAGAGTTTAAGAATATGCTTGGTTTAGCCGCTAGTAAGTTAGACATTCCGTACTCGATCGAATTGGCTAATGGAAAGTTGGTAGAAGCCAATGAAGTTATCAGAGGTTGTGTGATCGAATTGGGAGAGCGTGAGTTTGCTCTGGATCTACTACCAGCCCAGTTAGGAAGCTTCGACGTGGTGGTAGGAATGGATTGGTTATCAGGCAACAAGGCTGAGATAGTTTGTCACGAAAAGGTAGTTCATATCCCAACTGATGATGGTGAGACAATTGTGGTTCACGGAGAAAAGCGTGATACACCGTTAAGGATTATCAGCTGTTTGAAAGCTCGAAGGTGTTTGCAGAAGGGATGTGCTGCCTTTCTGGCACACATTGTAGATAAGAAAGCTGAAGAACCAAAGATCGAAGACATCCCTGTCGTGAGGGAATATCCAGAAGTCTTCCCAGAGGACTTGCCTGGATTGCCGCCTCAGAGACAAGTAGAGTTTCGCATCGACTTAGTTGCAGGCGCCGCGCCTGTGGCTAAGGCACCCTATAGACTTGCTCCGTCTGAGATGCAAGAACTGTCGACACAACTTCAGGAGTTGTTAGACAAGGGATTCATCCGACCAAGCTTCTCGCCTTGGGGAGCTCCGGTCCTGTTTGTCAAGAAGAAGGACGGTAGTTTTCGTATGTGCATTGACTACCGGGAGTTGAACAAGTTGACGATCAAGAATAGATACCCTCTGCCAAGGATTGATGATCTGTTTGACCAACTGCAAGGTTCAAGCTTTTATTCAAAGATCGATCTTCGATCTGGATACCATCAGTTAAGGATACAAGAGGAGAGTATCCCGAAGACAGCCTTCAGAACTCGATATGGACACTACGAGTTTCTAGTCATGCCGTTTGGGTTGACAAACGCACCTGCAGTGTTCATGGATTTGATGAATAGAGTTTGCAAGCCGTATTTGGATAAGTTCGTGATAGTGTTCATCGATGATATCTTGATTTATTCAAGGACGAAGGCTGAGCACGAACAGCATTTAAGGGCCATTTTGGAGCTGCTGAAGAAGGAACAGCTGTATGCCAAGTTCTCTAAGTGCGAGTTTTGGCTACGAGAAGTCCAGTTCCTTGGACACGTGGTGAATGGAGATGGAATTCATGTTGATCCCACCAAGATCGAAGCGATCAAGAATTGGGAAACGCCAAAGACGCCAACCGAGATTCGACAATTCTTGGGTTTGGCTGGCTATTATCGGAGGTTCATTGAGGAATTTTCAAAAATCGCTCAACCATTGACGCTCCTCACGCAAAAAGATAAGAAGTTTGATTGGGGAATTAAACAGGAAGAAGCGTTCCAGATATTGAAAGATAAGCTCTGCAATGCGCCAATCTTAGCACTACCGGAAGGTACGGAAGATTTTGTGGTATACTGCGACGCTTCGCGTCAAGGATTGGGTTGCGTGTTGATGCAACGCCAAAAGGTTATTGCTTACGCGTCACGCCAGCTGAAGGTACATGAAAAGAACTATACCACACATGACTTGGAGCTTGGCGCAGTAATTTTTGCTTTAAAGATCTGGAGACACTACCTTTATGGTACGAAGTGTACAATTTTCACAGATCACAAGAGTCTACAACATATATTCAACCAGAAGGAGCTGAATATGAGGCAAAGACGATGGGTTGAGTTGCTGAACGATTACGACTGCGAGATAAAGTATCATCCAGGGAAGGCAAATGTGGTCGCCGATGCCCTAAGTCGAAAGGAGAGGATCAAGCCCATAAGGGTTAGGGCTTTAGAGATGATAATTCAGACCGATCTTTCCTTGCGCATTCGTGCCGCGCAGAAAGAAGCTCTCAAGGAAGAGAACCATGAAGAAGAATATCTCCATGGGATGGAGAAGCTATTGGTACCAAACAGGGAAGGAACGTTATGTTTTGAGAAAAGGATTTGGGTTCCTCTGTTTGGTGGTTTAAGGAAAGTTATTTTCGATGAAGCTCACAAATCTCGATACTCTATCCACCCTGGAGCGGATAAGATGTACCAAGACCTTAAGGATTATTATTGGTGGCCTAGGATGAAAGGCGATGTGGCTGTTTATGTGAGCAAATGTTTAACATGCGCTAAGGTTAAAGCGGAATACCAGAAGCCTTCAGGACTTCTGCAACAACCGGAAATTCCCAAGTGGAAGTGGGAACAAATCTCCATGGATTTTGTCACGAAGTTGCCAAGAACGCCAAAAGGCCATGACACTATTTGGGTAATAGTGGATCGATTGACGAAGTCAGCACACTTTTTACCTATCAGAGAGAAGGATAATACGAGCAAGTTGGCCGAAATTTACATGAGAGAAATTGTTACACGCCATGGAGTACCTCTCTCAATCATCTCTGATAGAGACAGAAGGTTCGTCTCAAGGATTTGGCAATCCTTCCAGGAAGCTTTTGGCTCGCAATTGAATATGAGCACCGCGTTTCACCCGCAGACCGACGGGCAAAGCGAACGGACGATACAAACCTTGGAAGACATGCTGAGAGCATGTGTGATGGATTTGGGCGGTAGCTGGGATAAGCATTTGCCTTTGGTCGAATTTTCATACAACAACAACTACCACACCAGTATTGGTGCCGCGCCATTCGAAGCTCTATATGGCCACAAGTGCAGATCACCGCTTTGTTGGTCTGACGCAAGTGATAGACAGTTGGTTGGTCCTGATGTGGTCCAGGAAACCACATATAAGATTGCACAGATCCGAGATCGCATCAGTGCGGCTCGTGACCGTCAGAAAGCCTACGCGGATCGAAAAAGGAAACCTCTGGAGTTTGAGGTAGGAGATATGGTTTTGTTGAAGGTATCACCCTGGAAGGGTGTGGCACGCTTCGGGAAGCGTGGGAAGTTGAATCCGCGGTATATTGGCCCGTTCAGAATTCTGGAAAGAATTGGGTCCATAGCATACAAGCTGGATCTACCTACCGAACTGAATGGAGTTCACGATACGTTCCACGTATCAAATTTGAGAAAGAGTCCAACGCAAGATGCCATTGTCATTCCTACCGACGAAATTCATGTTGACGACACGCTCCACTTCGTTGAAGAACCCGTTGAGGTTAAGGATTGGAAAGTGAACAAAACCCGCCGGAGCAGTGTCAAGCTCGTCAAGGTTCGTTGGAATGCCAGACATGGTCCTGAATACACCTGGGAACGTGAGGACCGGATGAAAGAGAAATACCCCCACTTATTTCCCAAGAACCCTACGACTAGAAGCAGAACTTAAAATTTCGGGACGAAATTTTTCTAACGGGGGGAGAATGTGACAACCCTCACTAAACCAGGTATCCGTACGGTTTAATTAACAATTAATTACTGCTTAATTACTGTGCTTGCTTGAAATTACTGATGAACTGCCACTTGACTTTTGATACTTGTACATACCTGCATCATACTTTACATACCGTCACTACATTATTTACATACTGAACTCTAGTGATAAACATGATGCACAAAAGCACAGTAGCACTATGAACGGATAACCTATTGAACATGCTGATAAGCCAACATCAGGCAGATATTGCCTCTAAGGCCTGTATGAGCCAGAAATATTTCACTACACCAATAGAGAGTGTAGGGATATGAGGGTTGTAGAACTGTGTCACTAGGTGATAGTTATAGTGACCGGATGTGCCTAAAACGTACTTTATATACAAAATTCTGCACTTTAAATAAAAATTCAGCATTTAGCTAACTAGTAAAGTGCCAAAACATGAGAAAAATATTACTAGACACTTTCCAAAGTGTCGGGAATAAATTGTGTCACCAAAAATAATATTAACGACACTTTATATACTTATTTAGCACATTAACGGAGTAATATCCAACCGTACAACCGGACTTAACCCGGGGCATAAAAATATTGACATGACATGGTTTTTCTTTTTCTGAGCCAGTTAGGGTCCCCGAATACCCTAACACCCGTTATAAATGACTACACACATAATAATCTAAATTAAAGTTCCTAATTAACTAACTATCACTTAACTTTAGTTGAAATTGAACAAATTTCCCCACCCCATTACAACCGTTCGGTTCTCCTAGGGAACCACCACCACAAGCTTTTAATTATTAAATTAGCCATTGCTAAATATCTTGACTACACATTACTCATTGAATAATTAGAGGACATGGATGATAAATAACACCTCAAGACCATCCATTTCATTCTCACCACACTTAACAAAATTCACCATCTCCCCCTCTTGCCAAAACTCTCGGCCGAACACCACTAGGACCACCTCACCATTTTCCAATTTCAACTTTGTCATTTTATATAATTACAAGTGGGCTAGAGTGCATACGAGGAGACCCGGCGCTTGTGGAATCACAAGGACCTCTCTACGCCGCTATTATCCACCTATTTTTCGGCTAGATTCTTCCCTAGCCTTGAGCTAGTAGTAAGTGACTCTAAACGCCTTCTTGATCCATACTAAAGTGGTTAATAAGAATTTTGTCGGTTGAAAATGATGAACACTAAAGATCAAAATTAAAAGTCTACTAAAATGTTAAAAAATGTTGGTTAAAAGCTATGTTGTTGTGTAAATCCTGCAAGACTTGTTTTGTGTAATTATTTAGTGCCGATCTATGTTGTGGTAGCTCGGATCATCGTCTAACCCGGATTGGTCATGTTCATGAAACATGACATAGAGTATGTTCTAGTGTAAAAAGGGTTAAATGATGAAACTCTACCACACACTAAACATGAACTTGTGTAAAGTCGATTTTACTTATGAAATAGTGTTTAAAACTAGTAGATCTACAGATCTACAAGCGGTATTTTCATTGAACCGAGTGTCAAAGAAACCATGTTTTCTAAAGACGGATCTTACACTAACAAGAATGATTTTTAGAACACACAAGTGTGTAAACACTTGTGTAGCACAAAAACTCGACAAAATAACTATTTTTGTAAAAATAGACAAGAAGTTGTAAAGATGGAATTTCTTTAAAAACGAGGTTTTTACGAAATCGGATTGCTTTATATAAAGACCCGCTAAAAGGAATGGGATTTACTTCATAATTTTAGAAAACTACAAGTTCATGGGATTTTGCGATTTATATATTTATTGACTAGTTTGTTGTTTGGAACATTGTTTTGATTGAATGAAAAGATTGTTGGTTTGATTTATAAAAGAAAATGATACGCTTAAAAGCGTGGCCACCTCCAGTTACAGAGGAAACTCTGGTGAAATTTTTCCAAAAACCTAACACTTAGAAATATTGTCACTATAAGTGTTAGAAGTACTTTTCGACTTATTTTCAAAATATAAGTTTCGCCACGACTTTATTTACAAATATCGGAGGTGGGATTTTCAGACGTTAACGAATCCAAAATGATACGAACGCTTTCACGATAAATATATAAGTTACACCGGTAATTACTATTACCACTCGATCGTTAAAACGTAACTTACGCAATTTAAAGAAATAATTATGAACGCGTATATTTGACAAAGTATTATTTTGGGAGAATTTTGTGAAGTAAATAATATTTTTGAGAAAAATATATATATATTTTGGAGTTAGAAATAATATATTACGAACGCACATGTATTAAATCCCCCATCCTTAAGAAGGAGAATAATTACCAAGTATATACAGAAAGTAAACACGAAATAGATATCTAACTATTTCCCAAAAACTCAAACCATAAAGCTAAGGCACGGCCGTCCGTCTAATAGAATTAGTACATGTAGGTCATTGCACAGCTGCTTGACTTGGAGTATTACTTGGTAGAGACGCACCGCTGTGAGTTCATGTCCCCCTTTTCTCTTAACTGTTTTCAGTTTTCTAAACTGCGGGGGTGAAATACATGTTACAATGTTTATGAATACTTTATACATGGTATGGTTAGCGTAAGGAGGGTTGCTATCTAGATCATGTGAATGGGTAGGCGGAAACTTGAGGTCATTAATCCTCAGGGTAGGACCGAGGGGCAGGAACGATAGATCTATTTGGGTGTAGCGAGCCCAGTCCCAGGCCCAGCATAACGGACCTCGAGATGACTTTGTACCCGGCGCATAAATCTGCTAGGTTTAAGCCTTCCTACTTGCATTTCACACATATCAATGGCCTTGCAAACCATTGGTGATCTCTTTTTCCTTATTTGCTACATACCAGGATTTTTTTTTTATACAAACAAAGGTTTATTTGCTCACTTACACATGAACTCGCTCAACATTATTGTTGATTTTTCAACTTACATGTATTTCAGGGAATTAAAGGATCTGGCACGGTATGACACGTTTTCCCGCTGCACTAGTACGAGGTCATCCGGGTTTAGGGAATGTGACTCTTTCCTGGACAAGTCACAGTCCTTAAATTGTGTTTATGTTATGTTTATGTTTATGTTTGTCGAATAATGATTATGTCGTTAGGGTGTGTTCCGTTAAAACAATGTTGTTGTTTTTGGATTTTAAAACTTAATTGAATGGATGATCTTGCATGGTTTTTATTCATATAGCTTTGTTATGGTTAAGCTATGGTATTAAGAAGTGACACCAAATTAACCACGCTTCCGCAAAAGCCAGGGTGTGACAGCTTGGTATCAGAGCTCTGATCATAGCGAACTAGGATTCCTTCTCGAGTCTAGACTATGATCACTAGGGCTCTCACGAAAACATTTTTACTGCATACCACTTAAGTCCAGATCCAAAACCTTTTTATAAACAAATGTTGAGCACATTTTATTTATTTATTTTTAGGCTCAGTCTTGGAGGCTGAGGCTCGGTCTTGGAGACCGAGGCTCGATCTAGGAGATCGAGGTAGATGGCTAGTGAGACTAGGATGAGTAGGCTCAGTCTTGGAGGCTGAGGCTCGGTCTTGGAGATCGAGGCTCGATCTAAGAGATCGAGGTAGATGGCTAGTAAGACTAGGAAGAGTAGGCTCAGTCTTGGAGGCTGAGGCTCGGTCTTGGAGGCCGAGGCTCGATCTAGGAGATCGGGGTAGAGGGCTAGTGAGACTAGGGAGAATAGGCTCAGTCTTGGAGGCTGAGGCTCGGTCTTGGAGGCCGAGGCTCGATCTAAGAGGTCGAGGTGGATGATAGAGCAGTCTTAGAGACTGGGAGGAATTTGGCTAGTGGGACTAGGAGTATCAGTCTAGGAGACTGGAAGGCTAGTGGGACTAGGAGAATTATTTGATTGCTTATTGACTAACATGTTTATATAATTATATGATTGATTATTATACGTATATGTGTTTGTGTTACAAACGTTATGCTTTCATCATGTACTAGAAAGATGGACACTACGAATCCCATGGCCATAGTATCAGACGACATAGTTTCATCGGAGCACGAGGTGTACATTTCCGATACTACCGGCACAGACGATGACGACTTTCAGCCCTTTTGCGCTACCTGATGTCGTAACAGAGCCTACTGATGGCCATCTTGTTGGGAATTTACCACTCGCGGTAATCCCTGCTCCTGTGCCCCTTGCCGCTTATCCCATTGTTGATATGCCCCCGACGTGGTCCCTGACGATGATAGCGATCTATTAGAGGAGGATCCATTTAAGGGCGAGGCCCTATTGCTGCTGGTATTAGCCTACTGCTTGCGGACGCTCCTGTAGGGGAAACTCATGCCCATTCCCCTGTCCCAGACTCATTTGAGTTTCTGACATCCGCATTTTCGCATATACAGGGAGTGCAACACCATTCACACAACGCCGACCCTGATACGGCATCATCGGCTGCACCGGTTCCCGCACACAGCTTTAAGTTTGATCACAGTATTGAGGGTGATCCTGTTCTTCCATCTGGTTTTGATCCAGACCATGACCTTGAGTTCATACACTTAGACCAGCCCTTGGAGGATCCTGTAACCCCCTGTGAAGGTTGATCCATCTGATTTTGAGATGGAGTTTGTTGATCCGGAGCCAGCCGTGGCCCCTGAGCCAGGCGTTGCTCCTAACACCGCATTGGAGCATGACCCTGTTCATGCCGATGCACCTGTTGTTGCTCCTTGGTTGATCATCTGCTTGGACGAGAGAAAATTTGGGGTAACTGTGCAAGACAATTTATTATTACGGGGGCCCACGTAATAACGACTTGTAGTGCACAGAAATCCTGGTGGACTCTGCGGGTCAAGCTAATGAAAACCAATATAGCAGGAAATAACTCGAACACGAATGACCAAGGCGATGAAGCCTCGAGTTCATTCTATTTCAAGCAACAAGCCAATTGGCAAGCCTATGTGAAGGCTCAGAAATTTATTTCCCCACCCATACATTGAGTATATTTACGTGTAAAATTGGGTAAGTACATGATGGCTTATGGTGCTATGTATCTCATAGACAATTGGGAAGTTGTCTAACCCACTTCATGCCATTTCGACAGAAGAGAATGCCACCCAGGCGTGACACAAACACCAGTATGTTGCCAAGGATAAAAGCCGAGCTGCAAAAACGCATCTCACAGGCAAATGCATGACATGAAGCACTCCGCTCTAAGCACAGCGATGGCACTACTGGAAATAACCCCCCCCCCCCCCCAACTGACCGCACCTATAAGCAGTTCCTGAACTGCAAGCCTTTGAACTTCGACAAAACAGGAAGCGCCATTGCATTTGTTCGTTGGTCCGAAAAGATTGACTCCATTCTGAGAATGACTAACTATTCGCCCCAACAGAGTGTTACCTTTACCTCGGGGTCATTTCGAGATGGCACACTCTCATGATAGGATCTTCGGATTCAGACCCTTGGTACAGATGCTGCTTATGCACTGAGCTGGGACGAGCTCAAGGAAATGATTAAGGAGAAATGTGGTTCTAAGACTGGAATAACAGAAGCTTGAGATGGAGTCCTGGAATTTGAAAATAGACGAACCAGAGATTCCTGAACATGTCCAGCGATCGCACGACTTGCCTAGGGTCGTCCCCTACTAAGTCATTGATGTTGTATGATACAGTTGGGTACCTGTAAACCTTACATTTTGGTCTTGATTTATGGCAATGCAATCGCAGTGATCTATTGTTCTATGACATGGGATGTTATGTGGCTGATTTATTATAACATGAGATGTTATGTGCTGATGTTGTTGAATACATACGAACGTTTCACCTACTATGGCCTGACCAACGTAAACACATCTTTAGAAGATGCTGAGACGTCAAACGCCGATGCCTACCAATCAGGCAGAACTCCAGCAAATCATCGCTGCTGCCATCGCACAATACGCCGCCTCTTAAGGAGGGATTAGTGGAAGCAACCCAGGCAATACTGGCAACAATAACCCACCTCATGGGTGCACCTATAAGCAGTTTCTAGACTGCAAACCAGTCAACTTTGATGGCACATGAGGTGCTGTCGCCTTTGTTCGTTGGGCTGAGAAAACTGAATCTGTTCTTTGCATGAGCAAATGCGCGCTAGACCAGCAAGTCACCTATATCTCTGGGCTATTCTTGGATGGAGCCCTATCTTGGTGGAATTTGCAAGTACAGACACTTGGTGAAGCTGCTGCCTACGCGCTAACCTGGACCGAACTGAAGGAACTTATGCGCAAAAAGTACTGTTCCCGCACTGAAATCCAAAGATTGGAAACAAAGTTCTGGCATTTAAAGATGGAAGGTCCAAAGATCGCAGAATACGTTCAGAGGTTTCATGACTTATCGCATGTGGTACCCTACATGGTCACTCCAGAGTTCAAAAGGATTGAACGTTTTATTTGGGGATTAGCTCCTCAAATCATAAGCATGGTGACCTCCTCCAAGCCTGCGACGATTACTGAGGCGATTGATTTGAGCGTGGCTCTCACAGAGGAAGCTATTCGCCTGAACAAGTTTGATGAAGCTGAGCCAAAGAAGAAAGAGACTCATGTGGAGTCATCAGGAGGTAACAAACGGAAGTTTTCAAACTTCAAGCAAGGCACTAGCGGTGTGGTTAAGAAAGGGGAAACAAGCACGCCAGCTCAGGTTACAGCTGGTAGTGGGAAGAAAGGAAAAGGATACATGGGCACCCAGCCCAAGTGTAATACCTGCCAGCGCCACCATTCTGGCCGTTGTGGTTTGAAAATTTGTGAAGCTTGTGGAAAGACTGGCCACTTGAAGGATTCTTGTTGGGCCATAGCTGGCCAGAGAGGCCAGGGAGGATTCGGAAACAGAAACACCAACCGGGGCGGAAATGGAAATCGCCCACAAGGGAATAATGGAGGTGATGGAAATAGAGGCAACAATGCTAATCAAGCGGGCGCTGTGAACCGTAATCAGAGGAATAACCAAGATGGTGGAAATGGGCAAAGGCCCGGATGCTTCAACTGTGGTGGTCTCGGGCATTACAAGAGGAACTGCCCGGAGTTAAACCAAGCCCGTGGTAGAGTATTTAACCTTGAAGCAAGGGAAGCACGCCAGGACCCCAATGTTGTCACTGGTACGTTCCCTGTAAACCAACGCTATGCATCTGTTTTATTTGATACTGGCGCCGATTATAGCTTCGTGTCGTTAGAGTTTAAGAATATGCTTGGTTTAGCCGCTAGTAAGTTAGACATTCCGTACTCGATCGAATTGGCTAATGGAAAGTTGGTAGAAGCCAATGAAGTTATCAGAGGTTGTGTGATCGAATTGGGAGAGCGTGAGTTTGCTCTGGATCTACTACCAGTCCAGTTAGGAAGCTTCGACGTGGTGGTAGGAATGGATTGGTTATCAGACAACAAGGCTGAGATAGTTTGTCACGAAAAGGTAGTTCATATCCCAACTGATGATGGTGAGACAATTGTGGTTCACGGAGAAAAGCGTGATACACCGTTAAGGATTATCAGCTGTTTGAAAGCTCGAAGGTGTTTGCAGAAGGGATGTGCTGCCTTTCTGGCACACATTGTAGATAAGAAAGCTGAAGAACCAAAGATCGAAGACATCCCTGTCGTGAGGGAATATCCAGAAGTCTTCCCAGAGGACTTGCCTGGATTGCCGCCTCAGAGACAAGTAGAGTTTCGCATCGACTTAGTTGCAGGCGCCGCGCCTGTGGCTAAGGCACCCTATAGACTTGCTCCGTCTGAGATGCAAGAACTGTCGACACAACTTCAGGAGTTGTTAGACAAGGGATTCATCCGACCAAGCTTCTCGCCTTGGGGAGCTCCGGTCCTGTTTGTCAAGAAGAAGGACGGTAGTTTTCGTATGTGCATTGACTACCGGGAGTTGAACAAGTTGACGATCAAGAATAGATACCCTCTGCCAAGGATTGATGATCTGTTTGACCAACTGCAAGGTTCAAGCTTTTATTCAAAGATCGATCTTCGATCTGGATACCATCAGTTAAGGATACAAGAGGAGAGTATCCCGAAGACAGCCTTCAGAACTCGATATGGACACTACGAGTTTCTAGTCATGCCGTTTGGGTTGACAAACGCACCTGCAGTGTTCATGGATTTGATGAATAGAGTTTGCAAGCCGTATTTGGATAAGTTCGTGATAGTGTTCATCGATGATATCTTGATTTATTCAAGGACGAAGGCTGAGCACGAACAGCATTTAAGGGCCATTTTGGAGCTGCTGAAGAAGGAACAGCTGTATGCCAAGTTCTCTAAGTGCGAGTTTTGGCTACGAGAAGTCCAGTTCCTTGGACACGTGGTGAATGGAGATGGAATTCATGTTGATCCCACCAAGATCGAAGCGATCAAGAATTGGGAAACGCCAAAGACGCCAACCGAGATTCGGCAATTCTTGGGTTTGGCTGGCTATTATCGGAGGTTCATTGAGGAATTTTCAAAAATCGCTCAACCATTGACGCTCCTCACGCAAAAAGATAAGAAGTTTGATTGGGGAATTAAACAGGAAGAAGCGTTCCAGATATTGAAAGATAAGCTCTGCAATGCGCCAATCTTAGCACTACCGGAAGGTACGGAAGATTTTGTGGTATACTGCGACGCTTCGCGTCAAGGATTGGGTTGCGTGTTGATGCAACGCCAAAAGGTTATTGCTTACGCGTCACGCCAGCTGAAGGTACATGAAAAGAACTATACCACACATGACTTGGAGCTTGGCGCAGTAATTTTTGCTTTAAAGATCTGGAGACACTACCTTTATGGTACGAAGTGTACAATTTTCACAGATCACAAGAGTCTACAACATATATTCAACCAGAAGGAGCTGAATATGAGGCAAAGACGATGGGTTGAGTTGCTGAACGATTACGACTGCGAGATAAAGTATCATCCAGGGAAGGCAAATGTGGTCGCCGATGCCCTAAGTCGAAAGGAGAAGATCAAGCCCATAAGGGTTAGGGCTTTAGAGATGATAATTCAGACCGATCTTTCCTTGCGCATTCGTGCCGCGCAGAAAGAAGCTCTCAAGGAAGAGAATCATGAAGAAGAATATCTCCGTGGGATGGAGAAGCTATTGGTACCAAACAGGGAAGGAACGTTATGTTTTGAGAAAAGGATTTGGGTTCCTCTGTTTGGTGGTTTAAGGAAAGTTATTTTCGATGAAGCTCACAAATCTCGATACTCTATCCACCCTGGAGCGGATAAGATGTACCAAGACCTTAAGGATTATTATTGGTGGCCTAGGATGAAAGGCGATGTGGCTGTTTATGTGAGCAAATGTTTAACATGCGCTAAGGTTAAAGCGGAATACCAGAAGCCTTCAGGACTTCTGCAACAACCGGAAATTCCCAAGTGGAAGTGGGAACAAATCTCCATGGATTTTGTCACGAAGTTGCCAAGAACGCCAAAAGGCCATGACACTATTTGGGTAATAGTGGATCGATTGACGAAGTCAGCACACTTTTTACCTATCAGAGAGAAGGATAATACGAGCAAGTTGGCCGAAATTTACATGAGAGAAATTGTTACACGCCATGGAGTACCTCTCTCAATCATCTCTGATAGAGACGGAAGGTTCGTCTCAAGGATTTGGCAATCCTTCCAGGAAGCTTTTGGCTCGCAATTGAATATGAGCACCGCGTTTCACCCGCAGACCGACGGGCAAAGCGAACGGACGATACAAACCTTGGAAGACATGCTGAGAGCATGTGTGATGGATTTGGGCGGTAGCTGGGATAAGCATTTGCCTTTGGTCGAATTTTCATACAACAACAGCTACCACACCAGTATTGGTGCCGCGCCATTCGAAGCTCTATATGGCCACAAGTGCAGATCACCGCTTTGTTGGTCTGACGCAGGTGATAGACAGTTGGTTGGTCCTGATGTGGTCCAGGAAACCACATATAAGATTGCACAGATCCGAGATCGCATCAGTGCGGCTCGTGACCGTCAGAAAGCCTACGCGGATCGAAAAAGGAAACCTCTGGAGTTTGAGGTAGGAGATATGGTTTTGTTGAAGGTATCACCCTGGAAGGGTGTGGCACGCTTCGGGAAGCGTGGGAAGTTGAATCCGCGGTATATTGGCCCGTTCAGAATTCTGGAAAGAATTGGGTCCATAGCATACAAGCTGGATCTACCTACCGAACTGAATGGAGTTCACGATACGTTCCACGTATCAAATTTGAGAAAGAGTCCAACGCAAGATGCCATTGTCATTCCTACCGACGAAATTCATGTTGACGACACGCTCCACTTCGTTGAAGAACCCGTTGAGGTTAAGGATTGGAAAGTGAACAAAACCCGCCGGAGCAGTGTCAAGCTCGTCAAGGTTCGTTGGAATGCCAGACATGGTCCTGAATACACCTGGGAACGTGAGGACCGGATGAAAGAGAAATACCCCCACTTATTTCCCAAGAACCCTACGACTAGAAGCAGAACTTAAAATTTCGGGACGAAATTTTTCTAACGGGGGGAGAATGTGACAACCCTCACTAAACCAGGTATCCGTACGGTTTAATTAACAATTAATTACTGCTTAATTACTGTGCTTGCTTGAAATTACTGATGAACTGCCACTTGACTTTTGATACTTGTACATACCTGCATCATACTTTACATACCGTCACTACATTATTTACATACTGAACTCTAGTGATAAACATGATGCACAAAAGCACAGTAGCACTATGAACGGATAACCTATTGAACATGCTGATAAGCCAACATCAGGCAGATATTACCTCTAAGGCCTGTATGAGCCAGAAATATTTCACTACACCAATAGAGAGTGTAGGGATATGAGGGTTGTAGAACTGTGTCACTAGGTGATAGTTATAGTGACCGGATGTGCCTAAAACGTACTTTATATACAAAATTCTGCACTTTAAATAAAAATTCAGCATTTAGCTAACTAGTAAAGTGCCAAAACATGAGAAAAATATTACTAGACACTTTCCAAAGTGTCGGGAATAAATTGTGTCACCAAAAATAATATTAACGACACTTTATATACTTATTTAGCACATTAACGGAGTAATATCCAACCGTACAACCGGACTTAACCCGGGGCATAAAAATATTGACATGACATGGTTTTTCTTTTTCTGAGCCAGTTAGGGTCCCCGAATACCCTAACACCCGTTATAAATGACTACACACATAATAATCTAAATTAAAGTTCCTAATTAACTAACTATCACTTAACTTTAGTTGAAATTGAACAAATTTCCCCACCCCATTACAACCGTTCGGTTCTCCTAGGGAACCACCACCACAAGCTTTTAATTATTAAATTAGCCATTGCTAAATATCTTGACTACACATTACTCATTGAATAATTAGAGGACATGGATGATAAATAACACCTCAAGACCATCCATTTCATTCTCACCACACTTAACAAAATTCACCATCTCCCCCTCTTGCCAAAACTCTCGGCCGAACACCACTAGGACCACCTCACCATTTTCCAATTTCAACTTTGTCATTTTATATAATTACAAGTGGGCTAGAGTGCATACGAGGAGACCCGGCGCTTGTGGAATCACAAGGACCTCTCTACGCCGCTATTATCCACCTATTTTTCAGCTAGATTCTTCCCTAGCCTTGAGCTAGTAGTAAGTGACTCTAAACGCCTTCTTGATCCATACTAAAGTGGTTAATAAGAATTTTGTCGGTTGAAAATTATGAACACTAAAGATCAAAATTAAAAGTCTACTAAAATGTTAAAAAATGTTGGTTAAAAGCTATGTTGTTGTGTAAATCCTGCAAGACTTGTTTTGTGTAATTATTTAGTGCCGATCTATGTTGTGGTAGCTCGGATCATCGTCTAACCCGGATTGGTCATGTTCATGAAACATGACATAGAGTATGTTCTAGTGTAAAAAGGGTTAAATGATGAAACTCTACCACACACTAAACATGAACTTGTGTAAAGTCGATTTTACTTATGAAATAGTGTTTAAAACTAGTAGATCTACGGATCTACAAGCGGTATTTTCATTGAACCGAGTGTCAAAGAAACCATGTTTTCTAAAGACGGATCTTACACTAACAAGAATGATTTTTAGAACACACAAGTGTGTAAACACTTGTGTAGCACAAAAACTCGACAAAATAACTATTTTTGTAAAAATAGACAAGAAGTTGTAAAGATGGAATTTCTTTAAAAACGAGGTTTTTACGAAATCGGATTGCTTTATATAAAGACCCGCTAAAAGGAATGGGATTTACTTCATAATTTTAGAAAACTACAAGTTCATGGGATTTTGCGATTTATATATTTATTGACTAGTTTGTTGTTTGGAACATTGTTTTGATTGAATGAAAAGATTGTTGGTTTGATTTATAAAAGAAAATGATACGCTTGAAAGCGTGGCCACCTCCAGTTACAGAGGAAACTCTGGCGAAATTTTTCCAAAAACCTAACACTTAGAAATATTGTCACTATAAGTGTTAGAAGTACTTTTCGACTTATTTTCAAAATATAAGTTTCGCCACGACTTTATTTACAAATATCGGAGGTGGGATTTTCACAAAATTAAACGTGATAAATATATATTTAGTAAATATATTTTTCACAACGTCACTTGTCAATTATTTTGTGAAGTGTATAAATATTATTTTTTTTAGGGTAAAAAAAATAATATTATCAGACGTTAACGAATCCAAAATGATACGAACGCTTTCACGATAAATATATAAGTTACACCGGTAATTACTATTACCACTCGATCGTTAAAACGTAACTTACGCAATTTAAAGAAATAATTATGAACGCGTATATTTGACAAAGTATTATTTTGGGAGAATTTTGTGAAGTAAAAATATAATATTTTTGAGAAAAATATATATATTTTGGAGTTAGAAATAATATATTACGAACGCACATGTATTAAATCCCCCATCCTTAAGAAGGAGAATAATTACCAAGTATATACAGAAAGTAAACACGAAATAGTTATCTAACTATTTCCCAAAAACTCAAACCATAAAGCTAAGGCACGGCCGTCCGTCTAATAGAATTAGTACATGTAGGTCATTGCACAGCTGCTTGACTTGGAGTATTACTTGGTAGAGACGCACCGCTGTGAGTTCACGTCCCCCTTTTCTCTTAACTGTTTTCAGTTTTCTAAACTGCGGGGGTGAAATACATGTTACAATGTTTATGAATACTTTATACATGGTATGGTTAGCGTAAGGAGGGTTGCTATCTAGATCTTGTGAATGGGTAGGCGGAAACTTGAGGTCATTAATCCTCAGGGTAGGACCGAGGGGCAGGAGCGATAGATCTATTTGGGTGTAGCGAGCCCAGTCCCAGGCCCAGCATAACGGACCTCGAGATGACTTTGTACCCGGCGCATAAATCTGCTAGGTTTGAGCCTTCCTACTTGCATTTCACACATATCAATGGCCTTGCAAACCATTGGTGATCTCTTTTTCCTTATTTGCTACATACCAGGATTTTTTTTTATACAAACAAAGGTTTATTTGCTCACTTACACATGAACTCGCTCAACATTATTGTTGATTTTTCAACTTACATGTATTTCAGGGAATTAAAGGATCTGGCACGTTATGGCACGTTTTCCCGCTGCACTAGTACGAGGTCATCCGGGTTTAGGGAATGTGACTCTTTCCTGGACAAGTCACAGTCCTTAAACTGTGTTTATGTTATGTTGATGTTTATGTTTGTCGAATAATGGTTATGTCGTTAGGGTGTGTTCCGTTAAAACAATGTTGTTGTTTTTGGATTTTAAAACTTAATTGAATGGATGATCTTGCATGGTTTTTATTCATATAGCTTTGTTATGGTTAAGCTATGGTATTAAGAAGTCACACCAAATTAACCACGCTTCCGCAAAAGCCAGGGTGTGACAAAAATACATAACAACATAAACAAAATTGATACAACATATTAAACCTAAAGCGTCTATATGTGTATCTAAGCATCAACGCTACTTCATTTCGTAGCATCGTCATCCTCAACCGTATAACATCTATCTAACCAAAATATATAATACATAAACCACACATTTAATTTGCATGTTGATAATGGAATTAAATGAAATCATGAGAAATAACATGACTCATGAGACACCCCAAAGGTTTAATTGTAAAAGGAAATTAGAGATCTACTCACGGTTTGAGTTTAGTAATCCTTAGATGAGAAACCGCACGAAAATGAGAAACTTCAAATGATACGAGTTACCAAACAACCAACACATAAATGCACTATACAATTTAAGTCCTATGATTTAGGGACCCTTGTAAACCTAAATATATATAAAAATTTTCCAACTTTGAGAAATAAGGTAATATTTGTAAAGCTAGTCCGTTTTTATTATTCACGAAGTACGCGGCTTATTTCACCATGTTTCCTAAATATTAAAGATCTGAGATCAGAGATCATCATCACTTAAAAAGTTAGGAAAACACTCGACGATATACCCTCACGAATCATCAATAATGTTTTCATTTAAAACACACTAGGTTAGAACCCCGTGTATTACACGGGTTAAATAAATGTAATTTTTTATACTAAATAATAAAATAATATATCTTTAAAACCTCATTTATTACACGTGTTGAATAATATTAATTTTATATATTAAGTAATAAAAACTTATATCTTTAAGAACCCTATGTATTACACGGATTAGATAAATGTAATTTTGTACACTAAATATAAAAGTTATATCTTCAAAAAACCATGTTTTTTTTAAACGGTAGTCAAAAAAACCATGTATTGTACGGGTTGAATACTTAACTAAATCGAATTTCATATACCAAATTATAAAAAAAAAGTTATATCTTTTAAAACTCTGTGTATTACACGGGTTGAATGAATGTAATTTTTATAGTAAATAGTTAAAATTTTATATCCCTAAGAAAACCATGTGTATTACACGGCTTGAATAAATCTAATTTTATATACCAAATAATAAAATATTATATCTTTAAAAATCTCGTTTATTACACGTCGAATTTATTTGTGTATGTTCCACTAACAAAAAAAATAATTCTTGTTCCATGTATATCTTGCCAAGAATTTATTAATATAACTAAACTAATAATCATCTTACTTATCTACAATTATATGAATTAATAAGAGTTGAAAACACTACAAGAAAACTGGGTTTTTAGTACGCGCAAAAGCGTCCTAAAATGCTATTTTATAGGACCTTTCATTTAATAGGACCAACGGTAAAAGCGTTTCATGAAGGGGTCGTAATAAGTCCCCGAACTAAAAAAGCGTCCTAACATCTCAAATAAGTTTATGAAACCAATTTTATGGTCGCGTAATATGTCTTTGAACAACCAAAATAGTGTCCTAATAAAAACATACTAGGACACTTTTACGATGTTCTAATATGTGCTTACATACTTTTAATCTTTTGATACACTTACAAGCGTCCTTAGAAATTAATTGATAGGACCCTTATGATGTAACATTATAGCTAATTTAATACCAAGAAAAGAGTCCTAATATACCAAATAAGATTATGAAACCAATTTTACGGTCACATAATATGTCTATAGACAACTTAAATAGCGTTATAAAAAGAACATATTATGACACTTTTACAATGTTCTAATATGTGATTACCTACTTTTAATCTTTTGATACACATACAAGCGTTCTTAAAAATTAACTTATAGAACCATTATGATGTAACGTTATAGCTACTTTAATATCAACAAAATGGTCCTAAATCCCAAATAAGATTATAAAACCAATTTTATAAACAGACCATCAACATATAACATCCTAATAGTTATTGTATAACCATCAACTAATGAAAGAAATAAAACTTTTTTATATTTCAAATAAGCATGTTCATAACAAAAACACTAATCATAAGTAAGTTATAACATTATCTAACATAAAGTCTTAACATTTAACAAAGAAATTAAAAGCAATTATAGAAATAAGAAGCATAAAATCTTGAGTCATCATGCGTCCTCAATTCTTATGGACTACCTACAAATAAACCATCCACGTATAAGCATTAAATTCCGTGATATTAAAATTATTTATATCACAAGTTTAACAAATACATACCGAGATAAATGGATAGGGCCATGCAATGGATGCACCAATACAATCTTGAATTGTAGAAAATAAACCATATGGTCTTACCAAATTTTCATCTTTTTTTATTGGTACTTGAACATTTACCTCACACCATTCTGGTCCAATCTCTGTACCACCAACTAGATTTAAGTAGGATTTGGCATTCATTAAAATAACTAAAAACCACATAAATCACACACATTTACATCACAATAACAAGCACTCACCAACCATTTCTCTGCGGCTTCTCTATGCATCACTACTCTTCACTGAAATTAAAAATCATTCATTAAACTTCAGACTAGTTAATAAATAACTGGTTGACTTTTTAAATAAAATCAAATCTATATATCTTTGACTTTCAGTCAAAATACTAGTCGAGTCCGAGAGCTCCAACTTTAACTTTGAGAGAGCTCGGGAGCGAGCTCGGCTCGTTTAAAATTATATTTCTAAAGCTCAAGTTATGCTCGGGCCCGACCTGTTTATTGTTTATTAATTTATTTATATATACTTAATTACTTACATATATCTATAGTTATAATTTTTATATAAAATATAATATATAAGAGATTGTTACCCTGTTCAACACCTCTGCATTCCCCAACATGTATTTCAGCAATGGCATATCGTATTTCCATCCCTTGCAGATTGAA
The DNA here is from genome assembly GCF_002127325.2 of Helianthus annuus. Taxonomy (NCBI): domain Eukaryota; kingdom Viridiplantae; phylum Streptophyta; class Magnoliopsida; order Asterales; family Asteraceae; genus Helianthus; species Helianthus annuus. The sequence continues at coordinate 163,830,930 of NC_035434.2, read as the reverse complement.
AACTTGATAGATGTAAGATTTGTTAGCATACAAGCTGGAACAACCTTCTGTTCAAACCAGTGAGAACCTACAAGCTTTTGTTTTTAACAGAAACAAAAAGTGCCGTTTTAATATTATATCCAAGTATAAGAACTACCAAGAACTAGTGGCTTTACAAATGGCCAACGTACCTTTTCAATATAGAAATGTTTCAAGTCAGGACAACTTTCAAGAAAATCAAGGATTAGACCAGACCCCAAGAACCTTTAAACTCCAAATGCTTCAAATTTGGAAAGTGGGGAAGAAAAAAAGTGGATCGGATCTTCAACAAAAATTCAAAAATTACAGTTGGTGAATGGAAGGAAATAAATTAAATTAAACGAACTATCTCTAATAAATAACAATTTAAAAGTTGAAGTCCATAAGACTATGAGGTGTGGAGGGGTTTGGGCTGGGGCATTGCTCGACACGTGGCGAGGGTCAAATCCACAAGGTAATACTTAAAAACTAGAGGGTCAGATCCACAAGGTAAGACATTGCTCAGCGGTCACCATATACAACATCAATGCATATATAGATGCTTAATTTTGAGAAGATGATGGATTGTTGAAAAATATGCAGAGCCTGCAACTTTGGCTATTTGTTTCCCAGATTCCATATCAGTGACAGCCATCGAGCTTCCTTTTGCTTCGGTTTCGGTTACTTTTTCCTCGTTAATTTTATCTCCATCTTTCACGTTAGCTTGATCTTCTGGATTTATAGAACTTTCACATGTTCCATTAGATCCATTAGAAGGAATGAGATACCAAAAGAAGCAAATGCAAGAAATACGATATGGTCCATTAACACATTTATGAGCTACTATTGGTCATTGTGATCAGCTAAGGCTCAATATGGCTATTAAGACATATTTGATCTACTAATTGTCCATTTTGATACATCGCCCAGTATACTTTAATAAATGACAAAAATAAGTTTGGAAGGACATTTCACAATCAATAAAATGAAAACTTATATTTATATACTTTAAAATATATGATTTTTAAAAACTGTTGTTTATAAAATAGAAAATGTATATAAACATAGCTAATATATACACATTATTATATTATTTATAAAAAATGAGTTATAACAAATATGAATTTTGAAAATATAATATTTAATTAGTTTGAATTTAAATATGTAGTAAGAACTTTTTATTTAATAATGTAGTTTTTTAAATCATAATATTATTTAAGAAGTAAGTTTTAAAATGAAATATTTTGGGGGGAAGTTTTAGAATGAGATATTTTTTTGGAGGGGGGAGGGAAGTTTTTGGATGAAATATTTTGGGGGGAAATTTAAATTTTAGGATGGAATATATTGGGGATAATTTTTTAAGATATAGTAATTTTAACCTTTGGTCACACATTTTTTCAATAACATTTGATATCATTTCGTCACACAAAATAAACAAAGTGACGATGGTGTGACAATTTTAATGTAAAGCCACATGAAGTTTTTTAATTTTATGTGTGACTAACAAGTGTCCTATTACGGTGTATTATAATAACACCATAATGATTAAGTGTCCTATAAAGGTTAAAGTTATAAGACCCTAGTGTCAAGTGTCCTATTAAGTTATGTTATAATAGAACTCTAGCAAATAAGCGTCCTATAAAACTGATGTTTTATAACTCAAATCTCAAGTGTCCTATTACAGTGTATTATAATAACACCACAATGATTAAGCGTCCTATAATGGTTAAATTTATAAGATCCAAGTGTCAAGTGTCTTTTTAAGTTATATTATAATAAAACTCTAGTGAATAAGCGTCCTATAAAACTAATGTTTTATGACTCAAATATCAAGTGTCCTATTACGGTGTATTATAATAACACCACAATGATTAAGCGTCCTATAAAGTTTAAAGTTATAAGACCCAAGTGTCAAGTGTCCTATTAAGTTAAGTTCTAATTTGACTTCGACTAGAAAGGGTCCTATAACACTGAACATTTATGACTTAACTACAACGTGTCCTATTAAGTTATGTTATAATAGGACCCAGATGATCAAGTGTCCTAATACAGTACCACATAATGGGACACTAACAATTAAATGTCTTATAAAGTACTTTATTAGGATCTACATTTTAAGTGTCCTATTAAATTATATGATAATAAGACCCTAAAAAATCATCCATCCTATTAAATAGTTTTTTAGGACACCGGTTTAGTAGAGTATATTATAAAAGGACCCTAAAATTTCATTAGTCCTATTAAATAGTTTTTTAGGACCCTCTTTTAAAAGCGTCCCACATAAAAGGTCCTAAAAAGCCATTTTTGTTGTAGTGAAAAGTTAAATAAATAAAAGCATTACAATACTATCATATTATTAATTTAATGGCCACTTGAACTTATTTAGGCAAAGTTGTTACATCAAAGTTATCGAGTTACCTTTATTTAAAATTATAATGTTGATTATCAACAAAACTAATGACACGTAATACCATGTGAGTGAAACTATAAAACATATATATCACTTATCGAGCCATTTACATCTACAAATATTGAAGCTATTTTAATATGAATTACAATCAAAATAAAATTCTAATATAATATTTAAATTTTTTTAATTTAAATTTAAAATTTATCAATAAATTATTGATGCTCTCATTGAATAACATGTGTTCCAAATCAGGTTTCTTTTATTATATAGTATAGATTTGTTTGTAAAAGATAATTATTACTTTCATAATTTAAATTAATCTTTTTGTACTAAAATAATAATAAATTGAGAGACATGAAATCTATTATAAGAGTTCCATATTCCTTTGAATATGTACCTTGCAAAAGACAACTTGCTAGCACTCCCATTAATAATTGGTTTGACCAATAAATCAACAAAACTTCATAATTTGCACATTTTTAATAGAGTAAACTTTTGTTTTGCTCTTTGTGGTTTGGTCTTTTTAACAATTTTGTCCAAAATCTTTAAAAATAGTCATTTTACTCTCTGATGTTTCGGTTATGTTGTCAATTTGCTCCACACCTCTAACTCCATCCAAAATATTTGTTAGCTAAAATTGTATTTTGGTAATTTTATGTATAAAGTAAGGTGAAGGGGTATGGTCCCAAAAAGTCGCGCAAACCTCCTCTCAGGTTGCGCATGAGACCATACTCCTTATTTCAGTAAACTTATTAATAAGATCCTCGCGCGGCACACTCCACGTTCTGATCTACCCCGCGCGAGGCACGACCCTCAAGAGGCTGATATCAGCACTTAGCATAAAACAATGGAACAAATAAGCATACTAACCCCGCGCGGGTTAGTTTGCTGTCCAACAAAAACCACACAGTAGGGAAGCGCACGGCTACCTACAGTGGTACACAAGGTACAAGTGGCAGTAAAAGGAGCCAATGAGCGTTCAGCAGGCTCTGGTCAATCGTGCGCCACGATCGCCTGATGAAAAGTACACAAGGACGTCTACGTGGCACCAATCAGAGGACGGAGACAACTGTCCCACGATCTCCACTTGTCTGCTGATGACAGAAGGACAACAAGGCCGACAACAATGACACGTGGCTCCAATCAAGGTGCGCCAGCACCAACGAACGTCTAGAAGCCACTAAGCGGTCGGCGCCAGCAAGGCAAAGAGCATATCCGTTGTGTCGTCCGTTTCCGGCCCAAGGCCCATCAGCCCATAACCTCTTACACCTCTCCGGCTATAAATAGAGACCTCATTCCACAGGTTAAACATCCTATTCCCTCTACTCTCACTCTTAGCACTTAATTACTCTCAAAGCAGTCGCTTATTCTCACGCCGGAGCCTGGTTAAGAGGGAAACCCCCACATTCCCCTCTTAACGAGTAACGGTGTTCTGTTTTGCAGGATCAAACCATTCAGGTCGGAGCTCAAATATCCATAAGAAGATTAACCACTATGATAGAAACATAAACCAATCTAAATTAATTCCCTAATTAGATCAGTGTTTCCCGGATGCTCCCGGCGCCGTCAAATTCATCATAGTGGCCGTTGATTACTTCACAAAGTGGGTGGAGGCCAAAGCCCTTGCTTCAACCACAGCTATGATGGTGCGCAAGTTCATCTGGGAGCACATCATATGCAGATTTGGCCTCCCGCTCAAGATTGTAACTGACAATGGCACCAACTTTGCTTCGGAAGACCTCAAGAAGTGGATGAAGGAGATGAAAATTGAACACACTTTCACTTCTGTTGCGCACCCCCAAGGCAACGGACAAGTGGAAAGCGTGAACAAATGCATTGTCGAGGGAATAAAGGCCAGACTGGGCACAAGGCGACGAGGCTGGGTAGATGAGCTCCCTAGCATCCTATGGGCTCACCGAACCATGCCTAAAACGAGTACCGGCGAGACCCCTTTTAGCCTAGTCTATGGTTCAGAGGCGGTTATCCCGGCGGAGATTGGCCTACCCTCACCACGCATGACAGCGGTCAACACAGTCGACAATGAAACGGAGAGACGCCTTGACTTGGACCTGTTAGAAGAAAGGCGCGAAATCGCGCGAATCAGAGAAGCCAAGTACAAGACCCAGCTGGAAAGGTACTACAACACAAGGGTCCGCATTTGTACCTTCACTCCAGGGGAATACGTCTTTCGCGACAATGAAGCGTCAAATGCAGAACGCCCAGGGAAGTTGGCACCCAAATGGGAAGGCCCGTATCTGGTCCACGAGGTGCTGGGCAAAGGGGCCTACAAGTTACGTACCTTAGATGGCCACATCTTACCGCGAACATGGAACGCGCAACAACTGCGCAAATGTTATATGTAATCTACTTCGGCCTTGCGCCCCCTTTACTTTCCTACATCGGCTATACGCCATTAGCAATCAATGTATGAAGGCCTAAGCGCCAATTTCTGATTTAATGAAAGCATACATGTTTTTCTACTACATTTTTTCGTTACAAATGCCTGCTAAACTTTTGATTAGCGCGAAAACACTCCAGCATTTCAGAGTTTGTTAAACAAGAACCGCCTCCAAGGTCCTCCGCGAACAAAGCGCGAGACCGGGCGGTCACCTTTTACTTAAAAGACACTTCCATTTATTCGGGCTAATTTAACCTAAGTTTTGACAGCAATGCAATAATTGCAACGGAAAAAACGAAAACGATTCATATAATGTAAACATGCGCAACAGCGCAGCATTTTACAATCAAAGTTGCAAAAAGAAAATTAGAAGGCATAAAACGCCTATCAACAGCCTACTCTATTCATCGCGTCGATCACCATCATCATCTCCGTCATCATCGCCATCATCATCATTGCCATCATCATCACCATTTCCACCGTCATCACCAGCTGGCTCTTCATCGGACAATTCGACGGTAACTGGTGGATCGAGAACTGCTTTAAGACGCTGACACCAGTCGTCTTTCTTCAAAGATTCCACAACCAGATCCATAACAGGCAAAGTAAGGGTGTCATATGAGTTTTCAGCATGTGCAAGCGCGACATCAGCCTGATCAGTCACCGAGCAATGGCTCACATCAAATTCTTGCCCAAGCATCTGCTCAACATGACTGGCACGTTCCAGGTGGCCCCCTCGATGACCCACCGCACGCGCGGCATCCGTGAGTGCAGCAACGGCGCGATCTAATTCGCCAGCATTAAGAATGGAGTTGGCAACCTTCAACAAAAGCGGAACATCAGAGGCAACTCGGACGAAAGAAAGCACATAACAAAATTACAAACTTACCAGCACTACTCCACGAGTGCGCATCCACTCCGCCTCAGACACAAGCGTGTCAACAATGCCTTGGGCCTCGGAGTAGTTGGTCTGGGCCACATTAAGCGCGGCAGTGCTAACATCACGCGCCTCTTCAGCTGTGGCAGCCTTAACCTTCTCGGCCCCCAGGTCGATCTCCAAAGACTCACATTTGTCAATCTGCTCATTCAAGCGACGTTTGAGCTCATCAATCTCAATGTCCTTAGCTTGGAGATCTCTATCCTTGAGGGACAACTGCACCTTCGCCTCAGACAACTCAACCTGGAAATTGATAAATAACTTATGCCATTTTGTAAACAACATAGCAAGGAAAAGTGTTTTAAATAAACTAACCTCCATCTGCTGCTTGGCAGCCTTCTCACCATGCGCCTCTTCAACCTTCGATGTCAACTCAGCAACCTTCGCTTCGAGGTCAACAATCTTCTGCCGAGCCGCGTAGGCGCGCTCGTTATCCTGGGCACAAATGCGCTTGAACTCGGCCTTCTCCTTGGCCAGTTGCTGTTCAGCATTTTGGAGTTTATTTTTTAGGCCCTCGCGCCCCCATTCTTCGGCCTTCTTATCAGCATCAAATTTGGCCTTCTCCTCATCGAAGGCAGCTTTCGATTTGTCAAAATCAGCAATGCGCTTTATCATGCGCTCGCGATAACCCTCCCAGTCTGATCGCTCCCTAACCATCGTTCGCCACTCGCGAACTATCTGATGATTGGCAGCGCGAGCATTGGCCTCTCCAAGCACAAAAGTGCGATACAACAATTCATGAGGTTTCGCCCTTTGCCGGTTAACTTCTGCAGGGGTGAACGAGTTCAAGAACCACTCGCGGCAAGGGCCGAATTCCGAAAAGGTATCCTTTTGCTTCAAGCTCCAGGGAGCTCGATGAGGGGCGTCACCGCGTTCTTCTTCGGTATAAGTTTTGTAATATATGTCACCAACAGTGTCCTTCGCCCCAATCACGTTTGGGTTATAACCCCCAGCTCCACCAGAGCTCGCGCCGCTAGAAGTAAACCGACCCGACCCCTTAGAAGTAGTGACCTTGGATCGATCATGGGTCTCGACATGCGCGGAGTGGGTAGGTTTGGCGACCTCAGGCCCTTGAACATTGACAGGCTGATCCATAGCCTTCTTCTGTGCCAGCTTCTTCTCCAAGGCCTTCTTCTTCGCCTCTTCGGCTGCCTTCTCCTCCTCCGCCTTCTTCTTTCTCTCTTCTTCATCTTTCCTCCTCTTCTCCTCCTCAATTTTCTTTTTCCTTTCTTCTTCTCTCTTCTGATTCTCCTCTGCCTTTCGCTGCGCCTCGGCAGCCTTCGCAGCGTCCTGAGCAGCAGTATCAGAAGACTTGATGGTAATCTTCGGCCTCTTCGACCCTGGCTCACTGAACTTGACACCCTTCTCAGGGGTCTTCTTCTTGATCTCTGTGAAAATAGTACAAGTACATTAAGCAAGGAAGGTAAAAAGTAATGAGAAGCAAAAAACATACCAGGAGAAAACTTATACAACGAGCGCATGTTGCTCGTTTTCCCAACCACGGGAATCACAACAGCAGTAGCCGCGGAAGCCACACCAGTCGTGGCCTCGCTTCTACCCCTTTTTCTGCCAATCAACCGGGCAGCAGCATCTTCTTCTTCAACCTCATCATCTTCAGGCACAGATGGAGTCGCGCCAGCATCAGGGTTACGAGAACCCGCGCTCCCAGAGCTTTTTGAGCCGCCCGCTCCAGTTTTTGTTTTAGCTGTGCGCGATAAGCCTTCAAGTGAGTCACTGACTATAACAAAATCGTCTAAGTCACTTTGTCGAAGGCGAAGAGTACCTTTATCAGCAGCAGCGGTTGCGCGACTAGTGCCAGTCCCCTTGCTGGTCACTTCAGAATCTACCTTCGTCTTCTTCTTCTTCGGGGGTTTCTTCTTCTTCTCTTCTGGGTCAATCCCCAGGTCGCGCAACACACCTGCAAAGATGTTAGACCACGAACTTAGCTTGCCGCTGGAAGACCCTACTGACTCCTCGCTGGAAAGATAGAGAATCTCTTTCCCAGCAGAAGTCACAGAGCGCAAAGGACGAGGTTTAGGAAATTGCGCACCTTCAGTCGTGGTTGGCGGCGAAGCAAAGGCACCATCAACCGGATACATGAAGTTGCCCTTGATCTGGTCATACCAGCTCTCCTCATCATCACGCAATGGGCGCACGCCCATAGACCCACCAAACGTGGTGAAGTGGTACGTGCGTGACTACACATATTTTTACAATGAAATTACACACGAATTGGTTTTAAATTTATAAACGTGATTATTACTTTTACATCAAAACACACACGAAAGGGCAAGTGTACCCCGTCATATATGTAGTAAAGTATCGGTAAGAACCAAGTATCGATCCACGGAAATGGGCGGAGAAATAATACTAGACCTTTGTCACTAAATTACCGGTAAAAACATAAATTGTCTTGGTTTTAATTAATCTAAACTAAGCATAAATAAATACTTATAAAACATAGTAAAATATATATAAATAGCCTTGCTTAATACACAACCACAGCATGTCAACTAAGTCAGTTTTGGCACTAGAAGCATTCGGTCAATTTTCCATTTCGAGACAATTAGTATCCCTTTCGGGAATCCTAACATGACAATCATTCGGAAAGTTAAAACGATAAACACACTTTAACCACCTAAAATTGTTCTTTAACGTGCGATTGATAAATGTCTACAAAAATCTCCTAAAAATAAGTTAGTCATCCGTTAGGAGTTTTCTAACCTCACTTAATCAAGGAAAGCAACACCGATAAACACAATGCAGCCACCGAGACAAGCATAAACTAGATTAAATCACAACCGAGTTCATTTTACAAATCTTACACATAAATTCACCAAGATAGCAATTTTGGCCGAAACTACTAACTAGGCTAACAAATCATGGCAAGAATCCGTAACAACACCATCTAACCCGTTAGAGTCCTTCCGTGAGGGCAAGCTCTCTTGATTAATAATAATTGCATTTTATTAAACCACTAACCCGTTAGAGTATCATGGTGCATACATTTTAACCAAGTTAAACTAGTTAACCAAATTAAAAGTTTACTAATACATGATTAAATAAGCTTCATTTTGCAACTATCTTACCTAACCAAGCACCAATCATCCAACACAATTACTTATAATCAAGAAATCAATATCAATAACAAGGTTGCAAACTAATCATCAAAGATAATCATAGAAAATACTTCAAAATGTCATTACAAACATAGATTAACATACTAATCAAGCAAGGGATTGTTGTGTTTTTGCCCAAAGGCTTACATTAATACATAATAATCAGTCTAAATGCTTGAAATATAACAAAAGTATGGAAAGATTTGAGAAACCAAACCATAAACAAGCATAAGAATGAGAATCTGGATAGTAAATGAGCAAAACCGGGCAATGTGGCTTGAATCCGAGTGAAAGCAGCAGCCTTCGGAGCCTCAAAATCGCCTGCAGAGCTCCCAAAATGTCCAGAGTTACTACTAAAATGGTTCTGTTCTGTTTAAATGCTTTTTCGAAGTTGCACGGCCGTTCTTCCGATCGCACGCCCGTGCACTTTAAGCATTATTGGTGGTGGGCCACCATACTGCATGACGTCACAGATCGTTGACTGGTCTTCGGTCACGCACGGTCGTTCTCGGTTTGGCATGACCGTTCCTTTCCGAGGTTTGAGTTGCACGCTCGGTTCTTTGGTCGTTCTTTTCCGAGTTTATGTTTGACCTCGGATCCGCACGGTCGTTCTTGATCGGGAACGGTCGTTCCTTATCGGGCTTGCCTTCAGTGCCTTGCACGGTGAGTTACACGCCTGGTTCACTGCCGGATCTTCTTGGTTTGTCGGAGATGCACGGTCGTGCATATGGCCGCATGACCGTGCCAAACGCCCAGGTCAGTCTTTTTCCACAGAATCTTCGCAGCTTCATCGTTTTGTCCGGAAATTCCTCGTTTTTGGTATCATCTCGTCTGGTATGCTGTTTTAGGCCTGTAAACCAAAATGTAGATAATTAAGTATCTGAATGATGGTTTTACGGCCGAAAACGCATAAAATGGGGGTAAAACGGGGGACTAAAATATGTGTAAATTAGCGAATATCAAATCTCCCCACACTTGAACCTTGCTTGTCCTCAAGCAAGCAGAACTAAAAAGCAAATAAAAGACGGAAAGAAACAAGTACGATAATTTACACACTATTTTATTTAAAACTACTATAAACGGTTGGCCGGTTTGTCGAAAGAAATCATCAAAAGACTCAAACCCAACAAGCATATGCAATTATAATAGCGACAACCAAAAAGCCGTGACTTCACATTTAATTGACTCAACATGTTAATCTTCACACGACTCACAATATTCACACACACTCGGTTTTATTTATGAGACATACATAAAATGTGTATGTGCAAACACTCAATGCCACGTCAATGAAATATGCAATATCATAAGCTTGTCATAAGATCTCGTCTCCACCAACTAACATGCAAATAAGTGTAAATCAAGAGGTCTTTACGGGTTGTAACGTTAGGCTTGGGCGAAGGGTATGGAAGTAGACATTTAAAGTGGCGAAAATGGTTAAAACTCGGTTTTAGCGTTTAACTAGCAAGAACATAATTCAACTATACATACAAATGCCTTAAAAAGGCGACTAAAGCGCAATCGAGCTTATCAACGAAATTTTAACATTTAAGCATTCAAAATTGCTCGATTTCTATCAACTTCACCCTATTTTAGGGTGTTTTATTTTCTGGGTTGTGTTGCTCTTTTTTTTTATATATAAATAACTATACAATAAACCGAAACAAATGCTAGTTAAACGATTATTTTGTCCGAGTTTCAACACTAAAAAGGGTTTAAAAACATACAAAGGCTAAATTTGGCTAAGTGGGCGATAATGTGGGTAAACAAAGGTAAACGGGAAGGCTCGACATGGTTAATCCTAAAGGGTAATATAAGGTGAACGGGAAGCACAACACAAAGAACAAGGCTTACAACAAAGGGGTAATCTAAGTGCCTCTATCACTTTTACACGAATTCACAAGTTCATGGTCTTAACAAGCATACTAGTGACAAATTCTAAATTACGCATAACATCCGGCTCACTCCTATATCCGAAATGAACAAATATATAACAATAGGCTCAAATATGCTCACGTAACGGATGGAATGGGTAAAAGTGTGAAAACTATCATGTAAGTCTTTCTTTGTTTGTCACGCTTTCCGGTTTTCTTTTTCAAAAATATTTTTGCTTGTCGAGTTTTTATCAAGTCTGATGCTTTCTAAAACACAATCAACCGGTTTATTTACTAAAATATATACAAAATACAGGTATTTTTGAATGATTTTTCTGATTTTCTTTTTTTTTTTTTTTTAGATAAATGAGGACAAACAAAGTTAACAAAGTTAACCCCCTCCCCACACTTGAACTTCGCATTGTCCCCAATGCGAAACCCGAAACATAGAGAAAAAGGATAATAGTACTCCCCTCAAGATGATATCAAATGAATCGAGACTTCCAAAGCTACGTCTGGTCATATGCTCCGGCCAAAGACTTGATAGCCACAATCTGCAAATATGTCATATGGTACAACATAACAGAACAGTAACAGAATAAACAGAAATAAACCATAATGTACATAAATACTACTAGTTCAAACAAAGACATAACAAAAAGTAAAATGTTTTAAAATACAAAACAAACCGAGGGTGTTGGAAATAGTATGCAAAAATAACACCCGAAATAACAAATACTAATATAATAGCCACCACGATCATCACTGCCAACTCCTACTCGTCATCATCGTCATCGTGTCTCGTGAAGGACGGGCCCGCACCACCGTAACCAGGAGGGTTCCACGGTGGGAACTCTGGAGGGTTCTGGAAGTAGTTGGGATATGCATGGCGCATCTCCCCAAATAGGTACGAAAACCCGGCACTCACCCCCTAATACAAGCTCTCCTGGCTCTGCCTCAGCTGATCCTGACTGGTCCGCAGCTGATCCTGACTGACCCGGATCTGGTCCTGGCTGGTCCTGATCTGATCGATATACGTACCATGTTGTTCCTGCGTGACCCGCATTTGCTGGAACTGCTGATAAAATTCAGGCCAATCCTGATGCTGGTAGAACTCGTGGTGCTGCGGCTGGTGTGGCGGTGTGTGTGGCTGGTGCTGCTCGTGCATCTCTACATCTTCTTCCTCTTCCTCTGCTGGGAGCGGGGGTAACGGGTCCCAGACCTCGTTATTCAGCCCCCTCAACCTATCCCCGTGATCAGTCTCAACAATAACCCCCATCGCCTTCAGCGACCTGATGTCAACATGCACTCCCTCAGTAATCAGGGTGAGACTCTGAAGTACCTCGTCAGTCATGAGATGTTCGTTGTATGCAAGTTCGGTCACATATTGACCGCCATGTATCTGACTGTTAGGGGTCCTTCCTGAGCTCTTCACAAAGTATTCAGCCATACGCGCCGCTAAATTAATTGGCGCCTTCTCCACCAATGCGTAAAGAAAAATCAGATCTGGTGTTGGACAGTTACCAAGACTGTCCATGCGCCCGCATATAGTGTGGCTAAACACATGGTGCATCACCCGCACCAGAGGGTCTCTAAGTCGTGAGGCCTTTGACATCCTTGGGTTGTATGGGTCCCCAACAGCATTTGCAGCCCAAAACTCATCCCTTGCTGCATCAGACGGGAAAGTGAACTGCTCTGTGAAGACACTGGCATCATCCATGTCTTCCCTAGTGTAAATACCGAGTCTCCTTCCTAGACGACCAACCGACCACCGGTGCCATTTACCACACAATCGGAAAGCTATCCGCTCCTTGTGGCGGAATTTGGGTCTACGAGCAGCAACTGGCTTCTCATAAGCATATGATGCAAAGAACTCTATGGTAAGCTCCAAGTACACGGGTCGGTTGCAACCGACCAGATTTATAAGTGGACGACTCATCATATTTTCCAAACGGTCGTATTGATTTAGTTCTTGCATAACTTCCCAATCAAGCCATCTAGGGACTCCGAATTGCCCCCTCCGGGCCCATAACTCGTCTCTTTTTGGAATGCATAAAGCTTCACGCTCGTTGTTAGGATCGAACTGTAGGAAGGGATGATCCATCTGTAATGGGGAACATTGTTAGAAAGACAGAAACAGGAGAAAATGGAATTGAAAACAGCCGAGCAGCAAATTATGAAGCTTCTGTCCAACTGAACTGGGCAAATGGCACGTGCGTGCTTCGATATGCACGGTCGTGCATATCCGAGACTAACAGTCAAGCCCAGTGATTGTCGGACACGCACGCCCGTTCCTTAAGCGGAACGACCGTGCAACATCGGACAACCCGCTGCACTACCGTGCATCACCGATCAACAGCAGAAATTATGAAAAAGTAGGAAATGCACGTCCGTTCCACCTGAGGAACGACCGTGCCGTTCAGTTTCTGCAGTTTTCGACCCCTGTACTTAGAACAACCTGATTTCTATAAAAATTTTAACAAGCATTGGGTCAACAGAGGTCTGAAAGTCAACCGGGTGTTCACGATACTTCGATTCAACAAGGGTTAGGGTTTCGATTTGTTTATGAAGAGAACCCTAAAAATTTCGTTGAAGAATCGGAATAAATCTAACCTAGAAAGTGGGAAAACAAGAAATCTAACACTAGAGACGTACCGTGCGAAGTTGGGTGCGAGATCGTGCGAAGAATCGTGCGATTTGGTGTAAAAACCGTTCTGGAACGGCTGCAGTTGCTAGGGTTCGCGAATGATAGATTTTTCTGCAGATGAGGGTATATATAATGTGCAAAATGACAAAAATGCCCTCAGCCTGCCGCACGGTCGTTCGATCGTCGGCACGGTCGTGCGAAACCGACGTCTTTCATTTTCCTCGGTGATGCACCGAGGGTGCGACCCATCGTGCCTGATCCTCGAAACTGCACGGTCGTGCGGATACTGGCACGGGCGTGCATCAGCTGCAGATCAGAATTTTCTGCAGAATGCATTTCCAGCAACTGTTTTGGCCGTTTTTCGCCATTTTTTCGACACACCAACTGTTCTAACAATATTGCAACATAGAACCTTTGCTCGGCACGAATAGAAACTGTACAAACTATCGGAAACTACCTAACTAACCTAAATTACGCTAAAACTAGAAAATAAATCCTAAATGACTAAACTACCCCTAAAGCGCAAAATACGCTCTTGCTGCATTTTTGATCCACGAGTCAGCAGCGTAGACTCTCTCCTCCCCACACTTATGATGTGTGCGGGGTTTGGAGCTCAATGACCTCCATTACCGACTCTGTCGGCCCGGCAACGTATAACTTCAAGCGATGCCCATTTACTTTGAAAATAACGCCGTCCGCGTTCTCTATTGCGACAGTCCCATACGGAAATATCTCTTTAACCGTGTATGGGCCTGTCCAACGTGAATGGAGCTTTCCGGGAAATAAGCGCAACCGCGAGTTGTAAAGAAGAACGAGATCGCCCGCTTGGAATTCTTTGTGGTCCTTCAAGCGTTTATCATGCAATCTCTTCGTGCGCTCCTTGTACAACACGGAGTTCTCATAAGCGCGCTGTCGCAACTCTTCCAACTCGTGAATCTGGAGGAACCGGGCTTCACCTCCGGCTTTTAGGTCCAGATTTGCGGTCTTTAGCGCCCACATCGCTTTATGTTCCAGCTCAACCGGTAGATGGCATGCCTTTCCGTAAACAAGCCTAAAGGGAGTAGTCCCAATAGGCGTCTTGTAAGCCGTACGGAAGGCCCACAACGCTTCATCAAGCTTATCTGACCAATCCTTGCGGTTTGCACCTACTGACCGCTCAAGGATTCTTTTCAGCCCCCGGTTCGTGACTTCCACCTGCCCGCTTGTCTGTGGATGATAGGGCGTGGATAGACGGTGATGCACACCGTAACGGGACAAAGCTCTCTCGAGCTGAGTATTGCAAAAATGCGTCCCTCTGTCACTGATAAGCGCTTTCGGAGCGCCGAACCGGGCAAATAAGCTTTTCAAAAATCTCACGACCACCCTGGCATCATTGGTGGGCAAGGCCTGTGCCTCCGCCCACTTCGATACATAGTCAACCGCGACCAGGATGTACTTATTACCTCGTGAGGGGGGAAATGGTCCCATGAAGTCTATCCCCCAGATATCAAAGACTTCACAAACCTGAATCCAGGTCTGAGGCATTTCATCACGTGCCGATATATTTGTCGCTCTCTGGCAGGCATCGCACGCTCTAACCCAGCTCTGCGCATCACGAAATATAGTCGGCCAATAAAACCCGGAGTCCAATACTTTCTTGGCGGTAAAGTTGGCTCCATGGTGGCCTCCGGTAGGTCCCTCGTGACAGTGGCGCAGAATGTCGGTCGCCTCCTTCCCTGAAACACATCTCCTAATCACCTGATCAGCACCAACCCGAAACAAGTAAGGGTCATCCCAAATGTAGTGCTTGACATCCGAAAAGAATTTCCTCTTTTGCTGGTGAGTCAAACCTTTAATCAGAATCCCGCAAGCAAGGTAGTTCGCAAGGTCAGCGAACCATGGCAACTCATCGCATATTTCAACACTCATCAAAGACTCGTGTGGAAAGTTGTCATTTATGGAATCCCAACGCGCGTCCACGATGTCTCCATGCTCTAACCGAGATAGATGGTCAGCCGCTACATTCAACGCACCCTTTTTATCTTGAATCTCAATATCAAACTCCTGCAGCAACAAGATCCACCTGATCAGACGTGGCTTAGCGTCCTGCTTGCTGAAGAGATATCGGATGGCTGCGTGATCAGTATACACAACGGTTTTCGAAAGCACCAAGTACGATCTAAATTTGTCAAATGCGAAAACGACCGCCAAGAGCTCTTTTTCAGTCGTGGTATAATGCTCTTGAGCGTCGTGAAGAGTTTTGCTCGCATAATAGATCGGGTGAAAGTGCTTTTCTCTCTTTTGTCCAAGAACGGCCCCTATGGCGTAATCACTCGCGTCGCACATAATCTCAAACGGCAAACTCCAGTCCGGTGCAACTAAAATAGGGGCCTCAATCAATTTTTGCTTGAGAAGGTCAAAGGCTCTCAAGCAATCATCTCCGAATATGAACGGAGCGTCTTTCTCCAACAGACGGGTCATGGGTCTGGCGATTTTTGAAAAATCTTTAATGAATCGCCGATAGAACCCGGCATGACCGAGAAAGCTCCGTATCGCTCTAACAGAGGTGGGAGGCGGAAGTCGTGAAATGATATCCACTTTGGCTGGGTCGACCTCCATACCAGCATGCGAAATCTTGTGTCCCAGAACTATGCCCTCCTTCACCATGAAGTGGCATTTCTCCCAGTTCAGGACCAGATTCGTCTCCTCACACCTCTTCAACATCTTTCTCAAATTTTCCAAGCAGTGATCGAAGGAATCCCCAAATACCGAAAAATCATCCATGAAAACCTCCATGGAATCCTCGATCATGTCATGGAAAATTGCAACCATGCATCTCTGGAAGGTTGCTGGTGCATTACACAACCCAAAAGGCATCCGCCGGTAGGCGAATGTGCCGAAGGGGCATGTAAAGGTAGTCTTCTCCTGATCCTCAGGAGCGATAGGAATCTGAAAATACCCAGAGAATCCGTCAAGGAAACAGTAATACAACTTCCCCGACAGACGTTCCAACATCTGGTCGATGAATGGAAGCGGGAAGTGATCCTTGCGAGTAGCATCATTGAGCTTGCGGTAGTCAATGCAAACTCGCCACCCAGTGACGGTACGGGTAGGAATTAGCTCATTCCTATCATTCGAGACTACAGTCATACCACCTTTCTTAGGTACAACCTGCACCGGACTCACCCATACAGAGTCAGAAATAGGATAAATCATGCCGGCATCCAACAATTTAATCACCTCCTTCTTCACCACGTCCTGCATATTTGGATTTAAACGTCTCTGGTGCTGCGCACATGGTTTGTACTCGTCTTCCATCAGAATCTTGTGAGTACAAAAAGAAGGATTGATGCCCTTGATATCCATGATTTTCCATGCAATGGCTCTCTTATGAAGTCTCAGAACCTCGAGAAGCCGAATTTTCTCATCCTTTTCCAATGATGCTGAAATTATGACCGGTAGGCGACGCTCCTCGTCTAGAAATGCGTACTCGAGATGTGGCGGGAGTTCTTTCAACTCCAAAGGCGTCGGATCATCAACCGAAGGCTCTGCTTCCCCCTTTTTCACATGGTCAATTTCAAGAAATCTCTCCGGACTCTGGGAACCATCGTCACCAATCTGATAGACTGGCTGCTCGAAATCGTGGCCCTCCTGCGTAATGCCAATCAGGTCCCTACACGACAGACGTGTTCCGAATCAATCTCGTCAATAGTACCTTGAAAATGCGAGCACACACATGCATCGACAATGTCGACGTAATAAAGCTTGTCATCGTGACATTGTGGATGCTGCATCGATCTTTTGATATCGAATGTCACGTGCTCATCATTCACTCGGAGCGTGATTTGGCCAGCTGCCACATCAACAATCGTCCTCGCTGTATTGAGGAAAGGACGTCCAAGTATCAAAGGTACCCTTGAATCTTCATCCATGTCAAGGATAACAAAGTCCACGGGGAAAACAAATTTATCGATTTTTACAAGCATGTTTTCCACAAATCCGCGCGGATACTTTATTGAGCGATCTGCCAACCGAATGCTCATCCTAGTGGGTGACGGCTCACCCAGATCCAGTTTAGTAAAAACCTTATACGGCATAAGGTTAATACTCGCTCCCAAGTCATCCAACGCATGGCTAACAGACATGTTTCCAATCAAACATGGGAGCGTGAAACTACCAGGATCTCCCATTTTCGTGGGCAGACGGTTTTGCAGAACGGCGGAACAAGTCTCATTCATCACCACACACGATATATCCTCGAGCTTCTGTTTATTTGAGAGGATATCCTTAAGGAATTTCGCATACTTTGGCATCTGGGCCAAGGCTTCAACAAACGGTATATTGATGTGTAGTTGCTTAAACAACTCAAGGAACTTACCGTATTGTTCTTCATTCTTCTGCTTCTTCAGCCTGCCTGGATAAGGTACCGGAGGAGTGTAATCTTTGACCGGCTCCTGGACTTGTGCTGTACTTGCTGGGCGTAGCCTGGCTCGGGACCGCTTCAGTGATCGGTACTGAGTCCGATATGACGGGTCCGGTAGTTTTTCCACTCCTGGTCATCACAGCATTTACATCCCTCTGTCCGCCCGGGTTTGGTTCTGTATTACCCGGAAGACCGCCTGGGGGTCTTTTGGACATCATCAGTGCCAGCTGACCAACCTGATTCTCGATATTCTGAATCGAGGCCTTCTGACTCCTCATTTCCCCCTCGTTAGCCAGAAAACGATCTTCGCTTTGTTGGTATCGTTTTTCAGAGCTAGAGAGAAGCTGAGCCATCATATCCTCCAGCTTGGAACTAGACTGAGGGGCCTGCTGCTGGGAGCTACTCCCAGTGCCCTGATTCTGGTACGAATATGGACGCTGCTGGTAGGGTTGATTGTACTGCTGGTACTGCTGACCCTGCTGAGGTGCTGGAGCACGCTGAGTGAACCCCAATGGGTTCTGATTTCCTGCATTCGCTCGCCACCCAAAATTTGGGTGATTTCTCCATCCGGGATTATAGGTGTTGCTGTACGGGTTGTTCTGCGGCCTCACTTGATTACTCACAAAATCTACCTCTTCATGGCCCTCATATACGACTCCCTGAAAACATGCCCCAGGCTCGTGTGACACTCCGCACTGGTCACATCCCGAGCCAGCATGCGCAATCATCTGGGACTTGTCGAATCTCGATGTAAGAGCCGAGAGTTGTGCAGTAATGGCCGTGTAATCGTCTACAGCATGAACTCCTGAGCGAGATGATGATGATGATGTTGCCCGACCTCTATCTCCATCCCGACGCGAGCTGGATTTCAACGCAGCTTTTTCGATAATATCATACGCTTCAGTCGGCGTCTTAGTTCCAAGATCGTCGCCCGCGTTCACGTCTAATCGCTCCTGCGTGTTATAGTTGAGCCCCTGATAGAACGTCAAAACCAGCTGTCGCTTGGAGAAGCCGTGATGTGGCACATCAATCAACAGATCCTTGAATCTCTCCCAAGCCGCATGCAACGACTCGCCCTCGTCTTGGCGGAAGGAAACAATCCGGTTCCGTAATTTGTTCGTTTTCTCAGGTGGAAAATATTTCTGCATAAACTGCTCCGCCAACTGATTCCAGGTCCTGATGGACCCGGCGGGAAGTGACATAAGCCAAGCTCTAGCTTTGTCACGTAACGAAAACGGAAACAACCTCAGCCGAATCGCATCCTCTGAAACACCAGTCATCCTAAATGTCGAACAAATAGCAAGAAAAGCAGCGATATGCCTCCCGGGATCCTCATGCTCACGTCCGTCGAACTGCACCGAATTCTGCAACATGTTAATAACACTAGATTTAATTTCAAAATTAGGTGCATCTATAGTGGGCTGAAGGATACTCGGCTCCAGGCCTGCCCTTCCGGGCTGATTTGTTTCATTCAATGGTCGGTCGTCGTCCGCCATGACGACTCTCTCCTCGTCCTCTAAGCTTTCGTCTTCAGAGATAATCACCGGATCGTCAATTGCATTTGCAATGTGTTGTGCAACGACGAGTGACCTTTCGCGCAGCCTCCTACTTCTTCTAAGATTATGCGCTGGTTCGTCAGTCGGCTCAGCAATAGCGGGTGCGGGAGTTGAGGACATCAACCTGCAAACGAAAAACTGACACAATGAATATTTTATTAATAAAATAATGCTGTTTTTTTTTTGAATAGAAGCAGAATATGTATAAATATGGGCTGTAAAATTTATAAAAATCCGAAAATGGGCCGAAATTTTTATAAAAATTAAAGCAACGAAAATAATCGAATCGGCTAGTTTAAAAACGCTTTTTAAGAGCCGAAAACTCAAAGAATAAATGAATAAATAAATCCGGATTTGAATAAATAAATAGAATAAAAAATTACAAGTGTATAAAACAATCACAAAAATGAATAAATTGAATTAAAAGCAAGAAATATTAACAAATAAATCAACAAATAAACAATCACGAAAATATACACAAATATTAACAAGTATATACACCGATAACACAATGACTCGGGTCGTTCCTAAAACTCGCCAATCCCCGGCAGCGGCGCCAAAAACTTGGTACGTGCGTGACTACACATATTTTTACAATGAAATTACACACGAATTGGTTTTAAATTTATAAAAGTGATTATTACTTTTACATCAAAACACACACGAAAGGGCAAGTGTACCCCGTCATATATGTAGTAAAGTATCAGTAAGAACCAAGTATCGATCCACGGAAATGGGCGGAGAAATAATACTAGACCTTTGTTACTAAATTACCGGTAAAAACATAAATTGTCTTGGTTTTAATTAATCTAAACTAAGCATAAATAAATACTTATAAAACATAGTAAAATATATATAAATAGCCTTGCTTAATACACAACCACAGCATGTCAACTAAGTCAGTTTTGGCACTAGAAGCATTCGGTCAATTTTCCATTTCGAGACAATTAGTATCCCTTTCGGGAATCCTAACATGACAATCATTCGGAAAGTTAAAACGATAAACACACTTTAACCACCTAAAATTGTTCTTTAACGTGCGATTGATAAATGTCTACAAAAATCTCCTAAAAATAAGTTAGTCATCCGTTAGGAGTTTTCTAACCTCACTTAATCAAGGAAAGCAACACCGATAAACACAATGCAGCCACCGAGACAAGCATAAACTAGATTAAATCACAACCGAGTTCATTTTACAAATCTTACACATAAATTCACCAAGATAGCAATTTTGGCCGAAACTACTAACTAGGCTAACAAATCATGGCAAGAATCCGTAACAACACTATCTAACCCGTTAGAGTCCTTCCGTGAGGGCAAGCTCTATTGATTAATAATAATTGCATTTTATTAAACCACTAACCCGTTAGAGTATCATGGTGCCTACATTTTAACCAAGTTAAACTAGTTAACCAAATTAAAAGTTTACTAATACATGATTAAATAAGCTTCATTTTGCAACTATCTTACCTAACCAAGCACCAATCATCCAACACAATTACGTATAATCAAGAAATCAATATCAATAACAAGGTTGCAAACTAATCATCAAAGATAATCATAGAAAATACTTCAAAATGTCATTACAAACATAGATTAACATACTAATCAAGCAAGGGATTGTTGTGTTTTTGCCCAAAGGCTTACATTAATACATAATAATCAGTCTAAATGCTTGAAATATAACAAAAGTATGGAAAGATTTGAGAAACCAAACCATAAACAAGCATAAGAATGAGAATCTGGATAGTAAATGAGCAAAACCGGGCAATGTGGCTTGAATCCGAGTGAAAGCAGCAGCCTTCGGAGCCTCAAAATCGCCTGCAGAGCTCCCAAAATGTCCAGAGTTACTACTAAAATGGTTCTGTTCTGTTTAAATGCTTTTTCGAAGTTGCACGGCCGTTCTTCCGATCGCACGCCCGTGCACTTTAAGCATTATTGGTGGTGGCCACCATACTGCATGACGTCACAGATCGTTGACTGGTCTTCGGTCACGCACGGTCGTTCTCGGTTTGGCATGACCGTTCCTTTCCGAGGTTTGAGTTGCACGCTCGGTTCTTTGGTCGTTCTTTTCCGAGTTTATGTTTGACCTCGGATCCGCACGGTCGTTCTTGATCGGGAACGGTCGTTCCTTATCGGGCTTGCCTTCAGTGCCTTGCACGGTGAGTTGCACGCCTGGTTCACTGCCGGATCTTCTTGGTTTGTCGGAGATGCACGGTCGTGCATATGGCCGCATGACCGTGCCAAACGCCCAGGTCAGTCTTTTTCCACAGAATCTTCGCAGCTTCATCGTTTTGTCCGGAAAGTCCTCGTTTTTGGTATCATCTCGTCTGGTATGCTGTTTTAGGCCTGTAAACCAAAATGTAGATAATTAAGTATCCGAATGACGGTTTTACGGCCGAAAACGCATAAAATGGGGGTAAAACGGGGGACTAAAATATGTGTAAATTAGCGAATATCATGAAGGCAGCTTGATACAGTTGTGCCTCTACACGTAAATGTACATAAGAAACAATTAAAGTAAATACATGAAAGAAGGAAAAGGAGATAACTGACCTTGATCGCCGATCTTCAACACCGGAACCTCCCTGCTGTTGGGTGACCACTGGTCACTCATCTTAGCCGCTACTAACACGTTTTCCCCAAACACCCGATCTGGGGTTGGGTTCAACTGCTGATACCACCGGGCATTCTTAGGAATCGGAAGGTCTTCCTTCGGTATTGCTTCAGTCCAATCCCTGAAGGGCATGGCAACCGGCAACACCTCTTCACGGATGAAGAAGAACTTGGGTTTCCAGTCATGGAAACTCTTAGGGGGGTTTAGCAGAATTTTCTTCGCCGCACCACGGCTTGCAAAAGAGAAGAAAACCATCGTCCTCTGCAACTGGTAGAAGGCCCGGAACTTATCCACAGATGGCTCGATGCCATGAGAATGACACAAGAACTCGAAGTGACGAACCCTAACCATCCCAGGTGGGCTCATCTGTGACAGATGGAAGTTGTAATGATGAAGAATATGCCCCAGGAAGTTTGTAGCCGGTAACCTAAAGTTACCCTGAAGAAAGAGATCCTCATATAAGGTAATATAACCAGGTGGTGCATCAGCCGCGGTCTGGCCCTGAGCCGGATACCGGGCATCCCACTCTGGTGGGAATCGGAAACTCCGAACAATCTGTTCGAAGAGCCCGAGATCCCATTTGAGGACAGGAACTGGACCTTCCTCAGCAGCAGCAACTTCTTGATGTTCTTCACTCATATCGGAAAAGAATTTCTGGAAAAAACTTGAAGGTTTGAAGAAATCTTGAAGATGTGAAGAACCAACTTTGAAGATTCAAAGAAGGAAGTTAGAGAGAGTAAGAAAGCAACGAAGAGAAGTGAGGATCTCTCACATCTCTTCGGATATATATACCCATCGCATTTAATGCGATGGGTAACCGTGCCGCTTTCGCCGCTAGGCTAACCAACGAGAGGCTGCCACGTCAAGCGGAAAACCAGGGATGACGGTTACCACGCGCGCGTGGGCCTCACTCTCCTGACACGAAGTGCAACCGTCGCAGTCGGCATGATGACATCCGTGCCAGGGGTCAACTCAAACGTCGCACTCAACGACTTATCCCACCAACTTGTCAGAGTTCAAATTTCGAAGTTTCCCGCCATAAAAATTACAAGTAACTTTAGGCAAAAGTTACATGAGCCGCGCAAGCTAAACACCACCTTCAGTAACCTTGCGCGCCTGATCGGACAAACAATAAATCCCTCAAGACCTGCCTTGGTAGCTGCGCAATTGGAAACAACAATTTCCACACGCGCCACACTAACCAAGATCAAAAGCACATTTCTCCTTACTCTTATTTTTACTAAGTCCAGAGCTCCAACCACTTGCGTTGCGCATGGTGCAGCACTGGACTGGGGGGACTTGAAGGGGTATGGTCCCAAAAAGTCGCGCAAACCTCCTCTCAGGTTGCGCGTGAGACCATACTCCTTATTTCAGTAAACTTATTAATAAGATCCTCGCGCGGCACACTCCACGTTCTGTTCTACCCCGCGCGAGGCACGGCCCTCAAGAGGCTCAGATATCAGCACTTAGCATAAAACAATGTAACAAATAAGCATACTAACCCCGCGCGGGTTAGTTTGCTGTCCAACAAAAACCACACAGTAGGGAAGCGCACGGCTACCTACAGTGGTACACAAGGTACAAGTGGCAGTAAAAGGAGCCAATGAGCGTCCAGCAGGCTCTGGTCAATCGTGCGCCACGATCGCCTGACGAAAAGTACACAAGGACGTCTACGTGGCACCAATCAGAGGACGGAGACAACTGTCCCACGATCTCCACTTGTCTGCTGATGACAGAAGGACAACAAGGCCGACAACAATGACACGTGGCTCCAATCAAGGTGCGCCAGCACCAACGAACGTCTAGAAGCCACTAAGCGGTCGGCGCCAGCAAGGCAAAGAGCATATCCGTTGTGTCGTCCGTTTCCGGCCCAAGGCCCATCAGCCCATAACCTCTTACACCTCTCCGGCTATAAATAGAGACCTCATTCCACAGGTTAAACATCCTATTCCCTCTACTCTCACTCTTAGCACTTAATTACTCTCAAAGCAGTCGCTTATTCTCACGCCGGAGCCTGGTTAAGAGGGAAACCCCCACATTCCCCTCTTAACGAGTAACGGTGTTCTGTTTTGCAGGATCAAACCATTCAGGTCGGAGCTCAAATATCCATAAGAAGATTAACCACTATGATAGAAACATAAACCAATCTAAATTAATTCCCTAATTAGATCAGTGTTTCTTCATAAGGATAATTTGGTAATTTTACATTTAAAGATA
The DNA here is from genome assembly GCF_002127325.2 of Helianthus annuus. Lineage (NCBI taxonomy): Eukaryota > Viridiplantae > Streptophyta > Magnoliopsida > Asterales > Asteraceae > Helianthus > Helianthus annuus. Next base: position 163,806,756 of record NC_035434.2, on the reverse strand, counting down.
TTACAACTACACACTCTCTCTTATCTCTTCCGCTTTCTCTCCTTGTCACACACACACAAATAAACACCCACACCCAATGAATCAGCCACCACTGTCATTACCCAGCCTCTGTCACCACACACAAACAAATGTAGATACTTCCCCAGCTACCACCGTTACCTGCCACCGCATCAGCCACCACCAACCGCCGTCTGAACTCTAAATCACCACCACAACTCTGAACCCTAATTTCATGTATAGCCACCACAAATCTGTACAGATCATATCTAAATTCGAATAGAGATGGAGAGATCTTATCTAAAATCAAACAAATCTGTATGTTTTTTAAGAGGTCGTTGGGGAGATCTAAGGGGCATCGTGAGTCTTCCGACTGTCCAGGAAAGGCGGGGATGGTGGTGGCTGGTGGTGTGGGGTTTGGGTGGAAAGACTGTACGGGGTCTGTGTTGGGCAATGTGGATAGGAGGGTGAATAAAGGTGGGGTGATTTTGAGAGACGGTGGTGGGATTCAGCGGTGGTGGGTTTTTTTGGGGAAGATGTCGATGGTGGATGTGGTACAATGGTGGTGGTTGGTGTTGATGGCAGGTTGTGGTGGTTGATTAGGTGGTGTTGATTGTGGGTGTTAGTGGTGGCGGCAGGTTGGTGGCTGGTTGTGGTGGTTATTGGTGTAGGTAGCAGGTGGTGGTGGTTGTTAGGGTTGGTGGTGAGTGGTCACTGTCTCTCTCTGTAACACCCCAAAAATGTTTAATGTGAAAATAAGTAAAAATGTAACACCCCATAATTTATAAGAAAGGATACCTTAATGTTTAAAGGTTTATTATATGATTAGTTAAGATTCATCATCATCATCATCATCATCATCATCATCATCATCATCATCATACTCAGTATATCCCACCAATGGCAAAGCTAAGGTAGGGTCTGAGGAGGGTGAGATGTAGACAGCCTTACCTCTACCTCGTAGGAATAGAGATGATCATCATCATCATCATACTCAGTATATCCCACCAATAGCAAAATTAAGATTATCTTATTAAAATATATATATATATATATATATATATATATATAAAGAAAGTTTATATAACTTGGAATGAAAAGTTGTTAAGTGACAACTAAACCTAACTTGAGGGTAGAATGTGTTAATTGAGAAATTAACCTAATAAAATCAAAAACCCAGTACTGGTGTGGGTGTATGTATCGCGACCAGAAAGTGAAAACAGGGGGAAACCCTAGCTTGATCGATTAACATAAAATTCAGCAAGATTAAGGTGGATTCTGGCCCTAATTCGAATGCATGTAATCAAATCTCAATCATCTAAGAGTCTCCTACATAGAGTAAGTCAGATTTTATGATTTTATTCTAGTTAGTGAATGTGGGTTTTGATCAAATCTGTGAATAAGTATGAAATTAAGCTTATATATGCATTAGAATTGTGATTTAGAAGATATTCAATGTCTGAATTCGTTTGTGATGAAGGTTTGAAGTAAAACCTATTTAACCTAGTAGTATGGTAATCTTGCAATTCAATAAATTGAGTTGTTGTGATAGATGAATGTATGAATACTAATATAATTGATGAATTACTATGTTGTAGAATGATTTATTTTGTGATTTGTTGAATTGTAAGAAGTGGGTCTTAACCCAAGCATGAGTGCATGACATAGAATTCGTGAAATTTAGTTAGGATTAAGGAATAGGATAAGAATTATGGCAGGATTTATGTTTGATTTTGGATAGGTTGTTGTAATTGTAGCAAAAACCCGCTTGTTAAGAAGCTAGTAAGTGTAGGATGATGGAATGAGATCATATAACTAGAATTTTGATTATGAGTTTGATGTGATGCATGAATGATCAATAAAATTGATGTAGGATGAAGTAGTTATGTAAATTCGAATAAATGTGAATGTTGTATGATGATGAACTAGTAGAAATGTGCTTATTAGTCTTGTACCGTATACCTTAATTATGATGCCTACCAAGTGTTTGATGAAATGCTTAAGAGATAAATGTATGTGTGATATGGAAAAATGGCTGAACGAATTGATGGACTAAATGAATGAATGAATGTTGTAATGTAGGCGTGAAGGAAGAAGGTACAAGCACTAAGAAAACGGAAGACACGCATGATCGAGGTATGTTCCGTTGCATACAAAACCTTATTTAAATTTTGTTTATATTATGAAAAACAACCCTTGTTACAATGATTATGGTGATTAGTAAGTAGATAACAAATCCCTTGCGGATTTGGTTATGCTAACGAAGGTTACATTAAGCTATGCAAGTCGACCGGTTCGAGTCGAACCATGTCGAGTAAGAATATGGTACTATCCGTTTAGGATGGGTGGTCATGAATGCAATAAAGAATGTATGAAGTTCAAGCCGTTATACGGATAGAACGAAAGATTTATGTTGTAAGCTATTAACTCGATGTTACCGGGTCGTAAGAGATATGCTTGAATCTCATTATGAGAGTATATGCCATACCCATTTAATGGGGTAACCGAATGCGTAAGAGTAATGAAAGTAGATAAAGGAACGCAATTAAAAAGGTTGGTGTTGTAAGTGAAATAAGTATTATGACTAACCTTCTAAAGCTTGTTGTTAAATGTAGGTAAATCCTCGACTTAGGCGACTCGGCGAATTGGAGCGAGCACGTGATCAAAATATGTCTTACCAAGTGCTTCCACTAGTTTATGTTAATGTTTTTGGTCAAAATACTTTTTGTACAATTTGTTGGTAGACACACCTTTTAGTATTTGATGTTTTGGTTTTAGTAGTATCTTGTAGAATGGTATTGTCTTGATTATGGTTAAAACAGGGGTATACTCGTTTTACGAACGGGTCATGCCCGAATTTTGTAAAATTATGTATTAAAGTTGTTAGTTTGAAGTCTTTAAATCACTCTTGTAAGTTATTTTATAAAGACAAAAAAAAGCGGTCCTTTCAAGTTGGTATCAGAGCCTAGGTTTGAGGGATTCGAGCAAGAGCAATAGTGCTTGAACTCAAACTAATGGCTCGTGCAAAAGTGTGCTCGCTCCGAGATCGCCAATGAGGTAAAACTTTAAGTTTTTGTTTAAGTATAAGTATGCATAGTGTGTTTATGATAAATATTTAAGTTAAGTATGTGAAATAGTAATTATGAGAGTTAAACATTGGGTTATATCAGATCTGGCATCGCACACAGTTGTGTCGTTGAGTGACACAGCTGTGTGGACCATTGATGCTTGTTGCTGAGATCAGGGTGTGGCAAGGCTGACATAGCTGTGTGGCATTGTACTCAGATAATCAACACAGCTGTGTCTGGGCAAATTTTTTTCAGCAATTCAGCAAAGGAAGGGCCGTCGCCGACGGGCTATGATGCCGTCGCCGACGCCCTTATGTATGCCGACGGCTTAAGTGGCTGTCTACGGGCTTTTGTGGGTGACGCATGTTTTCAGAGTCCGTCGCCGACGGGGCATGAAGCCGTCGCCGACGGCTAGCGGAAATCAAATCCGCTGAAAAGTTTTTGTTTTGTCTTGTTTTCATATTTCGAGTTTCTAAGTTGTTCAAAAGCCTAATGAATGCTCGTGTAGGGTCTATATAAGGCCTAGTAAGATATATGCAACCATGATTAGTGGTTACGTTAGAAAGAAATTCTTAAAACTCGAAGGTAATGTGTCGAATGACACGAAAGAATGATGAAAGCTGAAAAAGCTAGTAAAGTGTAAAATATAAGAATGTGAACGAAGCAATTATGGACTAATGAACTACGATGTATTGAAGCTTGTGAATTATGATTTAAGTTCCCATACTTCTCAGAAATGCCCGTTTTATGTTCCTGTCAAGTTATGTAGATCGTCGGCGATAAAGTAAAATTTATAAAAGTCGAATGTAACATATGGAATGGCATGAAATGAATGACGAATGTATAAAGTGGAGTTAGAATTCGGATGAATGTATGCTTTGATAGAATTACGCATTAGAGGCTTGTACCTTGTACATGAATGGTGTGATGCTTATGTGTATTTAATGATTTGTTTTGTTATGGTTAAGAGGCGAATATGTGCTAAATGTGAATCATATGAGCTTATTAGTAAAGGATATGTTGGAATTATGATATATAGTTACCTTGAATGATATTTGCTAATTGTAGAATAATGAAACATTAGCATGTAAAAGTACGTGTATGTGAATGTATATGTGTATTGTTTAGAGGATCACGTAAATTATATATATCATACAATACGAGTATGAAATGCGTAGGATATTAATATTATGGCCTACCATATTTAGATGAATACATGTTCAAAAGTTTAAAGTGTGTAAGCAAGACAGTTGACTTTCTAAAAGTCAACAGTATAGGGATATTATGGAACGGCCATTAGACTCAAATGTTAAAGTAAAGAGTTAATGTGTTATGTATTCAATGATTTATGTGTTATGCTTGATGATAGTTTAGATGTATGGATTGGAAATGAGATAACTATTAATAAATGTCTCATTTATACGAAATTTGACTAACGAAAGTCAATTAACGTGTGAATAGTTGTATGTATGCTCACATAAGCTAACAATGTTACGAACGTAATAATATGTAAGGATGGAAATCTTGTCAATTGACTCAAGCATGGATGGCAAACAGGGTAAGAGGAAGCGATGAAGCAAGCATGAACATGGACGCTAAAGGTAAGTGATTTCGCCATCACTTCGAATTTATCCACATGAAGATGTATGCGTATTTGAACAGTCGAAAATTAAAGTGAAACGTATAAATAAATGAGAAATGTTAAGATACGTTTTGGTTGAAATGGTTGGCTTATGTTTAACCGGTAAGACCTCATTATAGGGGTAAACCGGTCATAGATTCTAGTTGAGATGTTTTAAGTCGGAAATGAGAACTTGGTAATGTTAATGAAAGGTATGGAGAGAATATTAGCTGAGGTGTTAGCTAAAGACATTTTGTAAATATGTTTGAATTGAAAGAAAGTACAACACGTAATACAGTACTTATATACAATAGGTACTAAGTGGTGAATAACTTTAAAAGGTCAAATCATAGAAAGTCAGTAAATAATAATTATTTACAAATTTTGGAAATATTACGTAAGAAATGCAACGTGTAATGTAGGATACTCATTAGTAAGAGACATGCTAGAGAACGTAGGTGAATTAACACCAAATACGGTGAACGAACAAATGGAAATGGTATATTAAGAGATGGTCATGTATTGACCGAAGCTCGAGAAAAACACGAGAATCATCTCACTTATGTCCGGTCAAGCTAGCAAAAAGGGGGTCTAACGATTCTTAAAGGATTGGATCAATATAAGAAAGAAATATAAGAATGAAAAGTTTAAGCTTACGACTGAATGTAAAACAAACTTAAGAAAGAAGGGGGATCCGTAAGCAAACACGGATCAAACCAGTAAGAATGAAAGGTATGAATTAAAGGTTCGAATCCGTAAGTGAAGACGGATTAAACAAGTAAGAATAAAAAAAAATTATTATTATATTTTTAATAGGAGCTTAGGGCTCGACTAGAGAATGATGTGTCAGAATAAGAAAATGGATACACATATGTAAGAATGTATTTACAATTAGACTTCCAAAAGTCAAACGCAGTAAATAAAGTCCTTGCAAGTATGCAAGTATAAGGTACGAACGTGTACCTGGATATGACCACATTAAGTAAGGGGGTGTTAGTCCGACCTTGAAAGGTCAAACTGCGAAAGTTGGCGAAATGACCAATAAAATGAAGGGATAGCATGTAAGAAATGGAATGTATGATATGTTTTAGCATGTATGTAAGAAAATTGTGAAAGAGAAAATAGGCGAACAAACACCATGTAGGATGCAATTATGAAAGGTTATGTGCTAACTATTTATTTATAGATAAATATGATGGAATTCTTAGTGAGATGATAGTAATAAGCTAGTGGAAGGATGCTCATGAGTGGGATCATATTTCATGAATGAATGAGACCAATTCTGGTACGGAAGGTACATATAAAGAAACGGATCGATCCGACACATGGATAACTGATTTATGCAATGAAGGCGAGGTTAGTAAAATGTTTAATTCTTGATTGATGATTAAGAATCCGTAGATTTATTTGTAAGTGTGAACAAAATGAATGGTAGGGTAACTATGGTATGGTATATAATAATCGACCTGTAACGATCAGCGTGAGAAGGTATGAATGTCATTAAGAGGGAGATCTAAAGGCCTTGAATGAAAATTTGAACTGATTTGGTTAAATGCTAGTATGGTGCTCGTACACAACATACCTGGTTAATATCATAAGTAGTTCATGCAAGAAGCTAATAATAAAGTGTTGCAAAGGATTAAATTTGAGGCTAAACTCAAACTTGTAATTAGTTCAAGTGACGGTAGTAACTGTAGAATGATGTTTTATACTCGTATTAAGTATGAAAAAGTAATTAGGAAGTGGGTAACTTTGTATTAGTACCACTAAGACATTAAATGTTTATAGAATACGTACAATGTTATGCTAAGCCCTCATATGAACAACAAAGTAATTAGAAGAACGTTAGTAATGGGATAATGGGGTTTGCTCATAATTACAATAATGAACTATACCGTGCATGATTCGTGAGTGGAATGAAATAAATTGATTTATTTACATTACTAAATGTATGAATATGTTACACTTAATTAGAAAGATAGAAACAAGCCGTAAGCATAAGCTTGTACGGCCAATAGTATACATTGGAATAAATTTCAAGGAACGAAGTGCTAGTGATGAGGTATGCTAGGAACTAGCATTATAAAATGAAAACGACACTAATAAGAGCTCTGGACCAGATTCTGACATATATGTTATTATGAAAGTAATTTATTTAAGTTAAGAACGTAGGGACAATGCACACAAATATGTTTATGCATGAATGAAACTTTTGCCAAGACCCCGAATGCATTTATGTTGTAGTAAGCTGAGAATGAATAGATGAAAAATTAAGAGTAGAATTGATCTAATTTGTTATGTGTCCAGGTTTCGGGGACGAAACCTCTTTTAAGGGGGGTAGACTTGTAACACCCCAAAAATGTTTAATGTGAAAATAAGTAAAAATGTAACACCCCATGATTTATAAGAAAGGATACCTTAATGTTTAAAGGTTTATTATATGATTAGTTAAGATTATCTTATTAAAAAATATGAGTAGGAGTTGGGTGGAAAGTCTATTTTTCCTAGAAAGTCTAGGAAGGAATAAGAATTGGACATGTGTCATTGAGGGATTTTAAGTAGAAGGGCTATCATGTAATTTCACATTTTAATTTTATTTTTGGAATGTATCTTCATTAACTAAAATTCCATGATTTTCGGAATTTTTATTATTTTCGAATTCAAATCTTGAAGTCAATGTGTTCATTAACTAAAATTCCATGTCACATTGCATCGCATATTCCATTGTTCAGAAGATTACTGGAATTTATCAGCATGTTCTTGGTGCTGTGTTTTAACAGTTTACAGGGCTAAAGCCAATTTTTTTTATAGATCCCACAATATAAAGATGGTAAAACACAGGGTATGAATCTGATTGCTGTTAAAACACAACTGTATGAATCTGAATGCTAAAACACAACTGTATGAATCTGATTGTTGTTAAACCACAACTGTATGAAACTGAATGCTAAAACACAAGTGTATGAATCTGCTTGCTGTTAAAACACAACCGTATGAATCTGTTTGCTGTTAAAACACAACTGTATGAATCTGAATGCTAAAACACAACTGTGTGAATCTGCTTGCTGTTAAAACACATCTGTATGAATCTGCTTGCTGTTAAAACACATCTGTATGAATCTGGATGCTAAAACACAATTGTATTAATCTGAATGCTAAAACACAACTGTATGAATCTGCTTGCTGTTAAAACACATCTGTATGAATCTGCTTGCTGTTAAAACACAACTGTATGAATCTGTTTGCTGTTAAAACACATCTGTATGAATCTGAATGCTAAAACACAACTGTATGAATCTGCTTGCTGTTAAAACACATCTGTATGAATCTGAATGCTAAAACACAACTGTATGAATCTGCTTGCTGTTAAAACACATCTGTATGAATCTGCTTGCTGTTAAAACACAACTGTATGAATCTGCTTCCTGTTAAAACACATCTGTATGAATCTGGATGCTAAACCACAACTGTATGAATCTGCTTGCTGCTAAAATCAACTGTATTAATTTGCTTGCTGTTAAAACACATCGTCAAGAAAACGGAGATGATAAGAACAATATTTGAATGGTGATGATGAACTCGGAGATGGTGGAGATGGAGAAGTCTTTTAATTTGATCCGGTGCTCTCCATCGTTTCTAAAGTTATCTTCTTCCATGATTGTAGTTATTTTTGGTAGGGATTGGGGTTTCCAAGATGGGTTTGGAGAGAGAGAGGGGTAAAATTGCTTGAATTTAGGAACTGGGCGGTTATCTAATTGATTTAAAACACGGCCATTGACAAAATTGCCCCTACTCATTTAAAACAATTAATTAATTAAACTCAAATATTACAAGATTGCCATTGATTTAATCTCAACCCTTAAACACATCAATCGGATGGACCAGATCGCTTCCTAGACTTTCTAGGAAAAACACACTTTCCGTGCGAACCCTACTCTAATATATATATATATATATATATATATATATATATATATATATATAGAGAGAGAGAGTAAGGTTAACATACAAAAAGCCTTATCATACATCACGTAGGAGACAATGGTAACCGTTGGATCAGGGGTATAATCACGCATGGGACCACATAATCACGCATGGGATCACATAATCACGCATGGGACCACATAATCACGCATGGGACTATAATCACGCACGTTCTATGATAATAACGCGCGTTATATTTTTTGTCATGTATGTTAATGTAGGTTAAGCCTTGAAGTACATTATACTTTCTCTCTCTCTCTATATATATATATATATATATATATATATATATATATATATATATATATATATACAGAGAGTTTATATAACTTGGAATGAAAAGTTGTTAAGTGACACCTAAACCTAACTTGAGGGTAGAATGTGTTAATTGAGAAATTAACTTAATAAAATCAAAAACCCAGTACTGGTGTGGGTGTATGTATCGCGACCAGAAGGTGAAAACAGAGGGAAACCCTAGCTTGATCGATTAACATAAAATTCAGCAAGATTAAGGTGTATTCTGGCCCTAATTCGAACGCATGTAATCAAATCTCAATCATCTAAGAGTCTCCTACATAGAGTAACTCAGATTTTATGATTTGATTCTAGTTAGTGAATGTGGGTTTTGATCAAATCTGTGAATAAGTATGAAATTAAGCTTATATATGCATTAGAATTGTGATTTAGAAGATATTCAATGTCTGAATTCGTTTGTGATGAAGGTTTGAAGTAAAACCTATTTAACCTAGTAGTATGGTAATCTTGCAATTCAATAAATTGAGTTGTTGTGATAGATGAATGTATGAATACTAAGATAATTGATGAATTACTATGTTGTAGAATGATTTGTTGAATTGTAAGAAGTGGGTCTTAACCCAAGCATGAGTGCATGACATAGAATTCGTGAAATTTAGTTAGGATTAAGGAATAGGATAAGAATTATGGCAGGATTTATGTTTGATTTTGGATAGGTTGTTGTGATTGTAGCAAAAACCCGCTTGTTAAGAAGCTAGTAAGTGTAGGATGATGGAATGAGATCATATAACTAGAATTTTGATTATGAGTTTGATGTGATGCATGAATGATCAATAAAATTGATGTAGGATGAAGTAGTTATGTAAATTCGAATAAATGTGAATGTTGTATGATGATGAACTAGTAGAAATGTGCTTATTAGTCTTGTACCGTATACCTTAATTATGATGCCTACCAAGTGTTTGATGAAATGCTTAAGAGATAAATGTACGTGTGATATGGAAAAATGGCTGAACGAATTGATGGACTAAATGAATGAAGGAATGTTGTAATGTAGGCGTGAAGAAAGAAGGTACAAGCACTAAGAAAACGGAAGACACGCATGATCGAGGTATGTTCCGTTGCATACAAAACCTTATTTAAATTTTGTTTATATTATGAAAAACAACCCTTGTTACAATGATTATGGTGATTAGTAAGTAGATAACAAATCCCTTGCGGATTTGGTTATGCTAACGAAGGTTACATTAAGCTATGCAAGTCGACCGGTTCGAGTCGAACCATGTCGAGTAAGAATATGGCACTATCCGTTTAGGACGGGTGGTTATGAATGCAATAAAGAATGTATGAATTTCAATTCGTTATACGGATAGAACGAAAGATTTATGTTGTAAGCTATTAACCCGATGTTACCGGGTCGTAAGAGATATTCTTGAATCTCATTATGAGAGTATATGCCATACCCATTTAATGGGGTAACCGAATGCGTAAGAGTAATGAAAGTAGATAAAGGAACGCAATTAAATAGGTTGGTGTTGTAAGTGAAATAAGTATTATGACTAACCTTCTAAAGCTTGTTGTTAAATGTAGGTAAATCCTCGACTTAGGCGACTCGGCGAATTGGAGCGAGCACGTGATCAAAATATGTCTTACCAAGCGCTTCCGCTAGTTTATGTTAATGTTTTTGGTCAAAATAATTTTTGTACAATTTGTTGGTAGACACACCTTTTAGTATTTGATGTTTTGGTTTTAGTAGTATCTTGTAGAATGGTATTGTCTTGATTATGGTTAAAACAGGGGTATACTCGTTTTACGAACGGGTCATGCCCGAATTTTGTAAAATTATGTATTAAAGTTGTTAGTTTGAAGTCTTTAAATCACTCTTGTAAGTTATTTTAAAAAGATAAAAAAAGCGGTCCTTTCACTCTCTCGCTCTCTCTCTCTCTCTTCATCTGCATCACCGCCTGCCACATCCAACAACTACAAACACCGGGCACCCATCATCTTCATCTGCAACGTTCATTAAAACCCCCAATTCAGTTCCTAGCCCTTTTTCTTTCAGGTTTGAAACCCTAGCCGCTGCCTCCTTTTAGATCTGATCGATGAAACCTGGTAGTGGTGGTGGAGGTGGAGGTGGCGGTGGCGGTGTCCGATGGTGGTGGTGGCGGTGTCCGATGGTGGTTGTGATGGCTGTTATTACAAAAGATAGTGAGAGAGGAAGAGAGGTGATGAATGAGAGAAATGGTTTTTCTTATTTATATAATAGTATGTAATATGGATTTTTAGAGTTAATAATGAATAAAATTATATACTTAAATGTAAAGTTACCGGAATACCCTTACTTTTAACTGAATCTTTAATTGAGATATAGTCATGGAGCAAACTTGCAACAAAACCGAAACATTAGGGAGTAAAATGACTATTTTTAAAGGTTTGGAGCAAAACCGTTAAAGTGACTAAACCACGGAGAGCAAAACGTAAGTTTTCTTTTTTTTAATATGACTATTTTTAACTGTTGGTGGCAGGTAACTAACATGGTTTCTTTTTCATATAGACTCTTTTTTCGGTTTTTGTATTGAAACTCTATCGTTTATTTTTGGTTTCCATCTTTTGCTTTCTATAGTATTCGTTTCTACCTTCCGCTTTCTATAGTATGTGTTGATATCATTACGAATCAAACACACACTAATGGAATTCCTATCGTGTCCCTATGGCAACACACTTCTCTCTTTCAGTTGCTATAACAATTGGCGGTATCGTAATGTAACGTATTATTTGATTCTTTGCTTCATGTATTAATTAAATTAAATTTGATATAGTTATTTCCTTTTATTTGCTATTTTTGATGTTTTAAGTTTATAAAGAGGCTGGTTTTTAAAGTTCACACATGTTTTTATTGTTAGCGATTGTTGATCAAGTTAAATACATATACCTGCATAATATATATTATGCCTCACAGTTCAATTTGTCAATTGTTTGTATGATTTAATTATGTATTAATCATATATAGTTTTTAATATAAGTAACTTTCTCTAGCCCGGGAAGCAATCCCGGGTGATAACCTAGTTGAGATATAGTCATGGAGCAAACTGGCAACAAAACCGAAACATTAGGGAGTAAAATGACTATTTTTAAAGGTTTGGAGCAAAACCGTTAAAGTGACTAAACCACGGAGAGCAAAACATAAGTTTACTTTTTTTTTAATATGACTATTTTTAACTGTTGGTGGCAGGTAACTAACTAAAAACCCACACGACTCTTTACAAGTTCATATCTGCACATACTTTCTAACTGATAATATATTTCTTGATACTTATTCAACGTTCACCTTTTTGCTTATTTAATCATTTTGCTAACTAGTTATGAAGTAAACAGTTCAATAACTCCTAAAAGAACAAAATGATTTATATATATTTTTTTGTTAAAGGGTTATGTAAGGGATGATTCCTAACAAGCCTTGAGACACAACATAATCTTAATGGATTGACTTGTCTGTCTCATTTAATAAAGTGGCCATGGTTGGGTTGTACTGAAAATAAACATGCCGACGCATTCACCATTTAAAATTAAAGGGTAAATTACTTTTTAAGTCCATGTGTTTTATGGATTTTAACTAGTTGAGTCCAAAAGCAAAAAGTTTAACGACCTGAGTCCCCATAAGCATTTTCATTAAGCATTTGAGTACAAATTTCTAACCCAGTTAAATTTTTGTTGTTAAGTTTTGTTAAATGACCAAATTACCCCTATAAAACACAGGGACTCAAAAAGAAAAAGAATATATTATTATTATTATTATTATTATTATTATTATTATTATTATTATTATTATTATTATTATTATTATCATTTAATTTAAAAAATCACATCATCATCTTCACCAAATGAATCAATAAACCCATGCATCTTTTCAACCATATTCAACTCAAATTACAATCGAACTGGTTGATTTGGGTTATGGTTTATGTCTAATCCACCCATTTTGCCACTATATGATATATTTGAAGTTAATAATGCTAGGCATTGGTGGACAAAGAAAGGGCAGAGAAGCTTCTAGAAGAGCTGAAGAAGAAAGAGACCAAGCAACAAGTTGAAGCAGACAAAGAAGGTATCATTGAAGAGGAACAGTTTATACTGAGAAAAGTAGGCATGAAAATGAGGCTATTTTTACTGTTAGGTGAGTCTCATTTACTTGTTTATAGCACAACATTTCAAACCTAAGAGGCTAAGCCTAGAGGTGACAAGTCAACTCATTTACCTGTAAATGGGTCTCATTTAATAAAGTGGCCATGGTTGGGTTGTACTGAAAATAAACATGCCGACGCATTCACCATTTAAAATTAAAGGGTAAATTACTTTTTGAGTCCCTGTGTTTTATGAGTTTTTACCAGTTGAGTCCAAAAGCAAAAAGTTTAACGACCTGAGTCCCCATAAGCATTTTCATTAACCATTTGAGTACAAATTTCTAACCCAATTAAATTTTTGTTGTTAAGTTTTGTTAAATGACCAAATTACCCCTATAAAACACAGGGACTCAAAAAGAAAAAGAATATATTATTATTATTATTATTATTATTATTATTATTATTATTATTATTATTATTATTATTATCATTTAATTTAAAAAATCATATCATCATCTTCACCAAATGAAACCCATACATCTTTTCAACCATATTCAACTCAAATTACAATCGAACTGGTTGATTTGGGTTATGGTTTATGTCTAATCCACCCATTTTGCCACTATATGATATATTTGAAGTTGATAATGATAGGCATTGGTGGACAAAGAAAGGGCAGAGAAGCTTCTAGAAGAGCTGGAGAAGAAAGAGACCAAGCAACAAGTTGAAGCAGACAAAGAAGGTATCACTGAAGAGGAACAGTTTATGCTGAGAAAAGTCGGCATGAAAATGAGGCCTTTTTTACTATTAGGTGAGTCTCATTTTCTTGTTTATAGCACAACATTTCAAACCTAAGAGGCTAAGCCTAGAGGTGACAAGTCGACTCATTTACCTGTAAATGGGTCGTTTCGGTGTTTTTCTTTCATATCTCAAATGGGTCAAATAAAAAAGTATCTTAATAGGGAACAAGCTGAACAAGAGGTGACAAATCGACTCATTTACCTGTAAACAGGTTGTTTCAGCTTTTTGCATATCTCAAACGGGTCACGGGTTAAATACTAAATGGCCACTTTGGTGGGTGATGAAACACAGGTTAACACTAGGGTTAATCTGTGAGGTTATTTCTTCTGTGGGTTCAACCTCTTTCTTGACTCGTAACAATAGCTTGAATCCTGCAAAACAGCAAGCCGTTAGTCTCGTTAAGAGGGGGAGATGGGGGTTTTCCCTCTTAACCAGGCTCCGGCGTGAGAATAAGTACTGTTCTGAGAGAATAAAGCAGTGTGTGTATATAGTGAGTGAAGAGAGTAAAGGATCCTGAACCTGAGTGATGAAGGGTCCTATTTATAGCCGGAGGGTGAGGAAAGGAGGAGCAGCTGTGCCAGCTGTGGGCGCGTGCCAGCTGTCCGACCAAGGGGAATATCCTCTTGGTCTGCTCTGTCACGGCAGGTATAGTGATACACCTGGCATTCTTTCATTTGCCCATGCTGGAGACCTCGTACCGGTGTTGTCAGCTCTGTCCCCTGATTTGCCGCAGGCCTATGTGGCCTTCTGCGAGTGGTGACACGTGTTGTCCTTTTTGTCTGGTAGGGCATCTTTGGTGCCACCTGCAAGTCTTCCAGAAGCTTCTAGAAGCTTCTGGATTGCTTTGCTGATGTGGTTGCCATGTATGCTCAAAAGTGGTGTGGTCCCTGCCATGTAGGCAGGGAATTGGGACCATACCTCTTCAAGTCCCCCGAGTCCAGTGTGCCTTCTATTTGAGTTGATCGTCTAGGAGGGATTCTGGACTTATAAGAGTAGTGGTTTTTACGGCGCGTGGAGTTTTGTGATTTGAAAGAAAGATTTGAGCCGAACAGGCGCGCCGCGCGCGGGTCTTGGTACTTTGTAAAAATGAGCCAAATGGACGCGTGGCGCGTCGGTCTTGGCTCCTTGCTAAAAAGTGAGCCAAATGGACGCATGGCGCATGGGTTTGGGCTTTTTATAAAAAGTGAGCCAAATGGACGCATGGCGCATGGGTTTTGGCCTTTTATAAAAATTGAGCGAAATGGACCCATGGCGCATCGGTTTTGGCCTTTTATAAAAATTGAGCCAAATGGACGCAAGGCGCATGGGTTTTGGCCTTTTATAAAAATTGAGCCAAATGGACGCATGGCGCATGGGTTTTGGCCTTTTATAAAAATTGAGCCAAATGGACGCATGGCGCATGGGTTTTGGCTTCTTATAAAAAGTGAGCCAAATGGACGCATGGCGCATGGGTTTTGGCCTTTTATAAAAATTGAGCCAAATGGACGCATGGCGCATGGGTTTTGGCTTCTTATAAAAAGTGAGCCAAATGGACTCATGGCGCATGGGTTTTGGCTCCTTATTGTTTCCTTCTGGTGGAAGTTTGGTAGTTTTGGGGAGGAGTTTGATGTGACTATCTGACATCCCTGTCTTATCGGAGACGAACAGGCGCTTTTTCAGTTACTTTCTGTCACGTCAGCAGGCCTTGTTACCCATGCTTCCCGAAAAAAGAGGTGACGTCTTCTCTCTCTTCTGATGTGTCACTCTCTTATTGTTTGCTTTTCTTGGCCTCTGACGGTTCCTTACCCATCGCATTAAATGCGATGGGTATAAATAGGAGACGGTTTCTCGCTCTTCTTCACTTTTCAAATTTCTCAAGTTTGGTTTTTCTCCATCTCTTTCGTTCATTTTCCTTTGTTTGAATATTTTGCTTGAGTTCTTACTTCCGACTTCTCTTTATCTATATCATGTCTGGTACAAATCCATCCCAAAAGAAGAGGAAACACAAGGGGAGGGTTCCTCCTGGTCCTGACCAAGCCGTTATTGGGTGGAAGGAAGAGGAGTTTCAGAACCTTGTTCGAGGTATGGGTTTCCGCCCTGAGTGGGGGGCTCAGTACCCTACTGCTGGTTCCACCGCCGTGGACGCTCCTCCCGGTTAGATGCCTCTGTATGCTGCCTTCTTTCGGGAGGGTAACTTTAGGCTGCCTATTTGTCACACCCCAATTTCAACGTGTCTCACCAGTGGGTCCGGTGGGGGATTACCGTGACGTAGTTGGCAACAATATAGTCAAACCACACAATTATATGAATGCACAGCAGAAGCATAAAAATAAATATATTTCAACCTTTACCGTAATATCAAAGTATCACTGTTTGTTGAAATAATATCCACAGGGAATCAAAATAATACATAAGAACATTGTTTAACAGACAAGGCATCAAGAGCTTGCGAGACTCTTTTAGACGCTAAGGAGCTATAGCCAGCCGATTTCGTTTAGTACCTGCATTTAATCTTTTTGGGAAAATACGTCAGTTTACACTGGTAAATACATTCAACCGACACTTTTGTAAAATGTTTATTAAAATTGATTTGAATGCACAAGGCACAAACTCTTTTATAACTTGGGATAATTTATAATTAAATCTTGTAAAGAATTACATGTTTGCTATGCGTTCGGTCACCCGGTTCGTGCCGGGTTAAAGTTTAATAGACACACCACATAGCGTAAAACCGAGGTGGGTAAACCAACGGCTACACCTTTAATTATTATAGACACAATGCCGGGTGTACGCCTACACCCGGATGTCGAGGTCGTGGCCATTTAGTAAAATGATGCCAAGGATACCCAGGACATGGTCATTAAGCCCCCAAAGGCGTTAAGCCAACAAAACAAGTTTTTAAACAGGTCACATTGAAAATAAGTTAGAAGTATTTACCTTTGCAAGTATAGTCCTTAATTGATTAAATCATAGATATCTTTTACTGGGCTCCTATTCTGGAACGAAGATTTTAAAATAACCTATTAGAATCCTTACGGGTCTTTATATTAGCCGTAGCCTAGACCGGTCAGTTTCAAAGGATAGATACGGTTTAATCGCGTGAAAGGCGAAAACCAGGAATGGAATGTGATTCTGACCCAACAAGTTTGAAGGCTTGTTTTATATGGGTTTAATATCCACACTCTGGATTTTGGGGTCAAAACAATATGGTTTGACCCGTATCGGCTAATTTATGTAAACTAGTTACATAAGCCGAACCGTGCGCGCAAAAGGCGCAACGGGTAACCGTAAGAGTCCTACACTGTTTTCCTAAGTCAATATACTTTAAAGAGGTTGTGGTATCAGTAGGATACCTTCCATAATGCCCGTAACGAGTTTAAGTTGATATTATGCCCCGTAGGGGTATTTCGGTCTTTTTAAAGATTAAAAAGAGGTTTTTTTAGAGTTCTACAGGAAATCTGAGTTTCCCGAACAGTTTATAAAATCTAAAATACTTTATTTATTATTAAAAATCAGTAGCAACTGGAATCGGGTCAAAAGACCTTGTAGAACTCAAGTTATGGCCGAAAAGGGCATATTCGGTATTTACCGACCCGTAGCCATTACCGCAGGTTATGAGCAGGTTAAAAATAATTAAAAATCTTTAAAAATCCCAAAATATTATTTTACAACAGTGATTAAAAGGTTTGGTGTCTAAATCCGGGTTTAGATAGGCGTTATGCTAATTGCGCTATTTAATTACTAAAGTTTCGCAATTTGCGCTATTTAGCGTAACTCCTATTCTGGACCTCGGATTGACATGAAATTTTAGGGACATGCTTAGAAATCAGTAACCAAGGTTATGATCCCTTCATATGCCCGAAATACTCGTTTTAATTTAGAAAGGGCGTTACGGTCAACTTTTGAGCAATTAACGGAAATGCGTAAAAGACTCGGACAACCAACGAACCGGTCACAGAGGTTTATACCATCATGTAACCTGGTCCTAAGAGAGTTCTAAGGCATATCTAAATCTCACTTTGACGGGTCAGAACTGAAGTCAAAGCAAAAGTCAAACTTTTGCGACATTCGGCTCCGAACCGGATCAAAACAATAAATGGCCGGATCAAACAAACTTAGACTTGTTAATATACTTGTTATCATGTTTTATGAGTGTTTAAACAGGTTACATATCATCTACATTACAGATTACGTGTAAAATCGCAAAATAGCTTTCTGTTGACTTTTTCTAAGCATGTTTGACTCGCCATTTGAACTAGTTAGAGTGGTGATCAGGGGGAACCCTTTTAAGGGTTTATTACCCACATAAATACCAACTTATAACTACTTTCAATTCGAGATATGACTGAGCCATTGCTGACTAATCTCGAAGTCAAACCGTAATTACGACGGTTTGATTTCTAGCTAAATAACTAAGCTAAATTCAATTTAGAAAGGACATGAATACTTACTGAAGTCCTAAGCTTGACTAGAGAACACTTGAGAGGAATGTTGAGCTCCAGAAGTGATCAATGAAGGCAGAACAAGATGTGAGGAAACTTGTTGCACCATGAGGCCTTTTATAGGCACTTTGATCCATTGTGATCATGACAACAAGGCCTAAAATGGGTTCTTGATGATCAACAAGTGTCCCCTGATGTCTAGGATGTGATTAGGGGTCGCCCATATCCTTGGAAAATCTTTCATTAATTGTTTTACCGTTTACAACAGCCAACAGCCAAGCTGCTGTCGCTGGGCATCGCTTACGGACCGTATGGCTTGGTCCTTGTGGTCCGTAAGCCTATGGCGGAAAAACTTTTACCCCTTCACCCCCTTACGGTCCGTAAGGCTTGGCCCTTATGGTCCGTAAGCGATCATCAGTGGCAAAAAAATTAACCTTTCATGCATTGAACGGTCAACTTACATCATTGTGTTTTGGGTATGGGAAATGTCAGTATGAGACCCTCTTTAACCCATTCTTGGTCCTTTAGCATTATGCATTATGGGCCTTCAATGATGGGGTTTACAATTATTCATTATTTCTTTAAGATCCATTATTAGTAAAATGAACTCTTTTGATTATTGGAAATTACCGGATTACGATATATTAGATGCTTATTAAATTTGCTTAAGGTCTCGGGATTTATGATAACGAAGTCGCTCAGAGGTATAAAATTAACATGTCGACATATTCGAAAATCCTACCGTATATCTTAATTAAATCCAGGTTTATATTATTTTTGTCGTATTTGACACGTGTCATTTATTTATTGGACACAAAATTTCGAGGTGTTACATCCTCACCCCCTTAAAATAAATCTCGGCCCGAGATTTACTCAAACAAATAAGGGTATTTTTCTTTCATCGTGGATTCAACTTCCCACGTGAATTCGGGACCTCTCCGGGCATCCCACTTGACCTTTACTATCGGTACATGTTTCCTTCGAAGCTTCTTTACTTGTCGGTCTTCAATTGACAAGGGCATCTCCACAAATTTCAAGCTCTCGTCTATATGCACATCCGTATGAGGTATCACCAATGATTCATCAGCGAAGCACTTCTTTAGATTGCAGATGTGGAACACATTGTGAATTCCATGGAGCTCTTCTGGTAAGTTCAGCTTATAGGCAACTGACCGGACTCGTTCGATCACCTCGAAAGGTCCTATGTATCTCGGGCTCAGCTTGCCCTTCTTACCGAAACGCATCACCCCCTTCCAGGGCGATACTTTAAGTAATACCTTTTCACCTACTTCGAAGTGAAAATCCTTACGCTTTGGATCGGCGTAACTTTTCTGCCTATCACGGGCAGCTTTCAGACGCTCTCGAATCTGGACAATCTTGTCTGTTGTTTCGAAGACTATCTCAGGTCCTGATAATTGGACCTCTCCAACTTCCGCCCAGCAAACAGGCGATCTACACTTCCTACCGTATAATGCCTCGAAAGGCACAGCCTTAATGCTGGTATGGTAGCTATTGTTGTAGGAGAATTCGATTAGTGGTAAGTTCGTATCCCAACTACCACCCAAATCGATCGCACATGCACGCAGCATGTCTTCCAACGTTTGAATAGTACGCTCACTCTGACCGTCTGTCTGAGGATGGTAAGCCGTACTAAAATTCAAGCGTGTGCCCAAAGATTGCTGGAAGCTCTTCCAGAAATGAGACGTGTATCTAGTATCTCGATCAGAGATAATAGACATAGGTATGCCATGCAAGGCTACAATCTTATCTACGTATAATTGGGCTAATGTGTCGGAGCTATAAGTCTCCTTGATGGGTAAGAAATGAGCTGACTTAGTCAGTCTATCGACTATAACCCATATTGTGTCATTTCCTTTCCTCATCTTGGGTAACTTGGTAATAAAATCCATAGTTACACATTCCCACTTGCATTCAGGAAGTTCGGGCTGTTGTAGCAAGCCTGACGGCTTTTGATGCTCAGCCTTGACTTGCGCACAAGTCAAGCATTTGGCTACATAAGCGGCTACAGACTTTTTCAAGCCTATCCACCAATAATTTGCCTTTAGATCCTGATACATTTTATCTGCTCCAGGATGGACAGAATATTTGGAACTATGGGCTTCCTGGAGGATAACATCTCGTAGTCCTCCATAAATTGGAACCCATATTCGCCCATTCAATCGCAAAATTCCATCCTTGCTAAGAGTTAACTGCTCCTCAGTTACTCCCAGCTTCTCCTTAGGATAGTTAGCTTCCAACACAGCTTCTCTCTGTGCAGCTAACACCCTTTCAATCAGATTATTCCTTACTTCAATGCTCTTAGCATTGATTCGGATGGGTTTCACCCCTTCCTTTCTACTTAGGGCATCAGCGACTACATTCGCCTTGCCGGGATGATATTTGATTTCACAATCATAGTCATTTAAGGTTTCCATCCAACGGCGTTGCCTCATGTTTAATTCCTTCTGATTAAACAGATGTTGAAGGCTCTTGTGATCTGAATAGATCACAAACTTGATTCCGTACAGATAATGCCTCCACAGTTTTAGTGCGAACACAACGGCACCCAACTCCAAGTCATGGGTGGTGTAATTCTTTTTGTGCACCTTTAACTGTATCGAAGCATAGGCAATCACCTTGCCTTTCTGCATGAGCACACACCCCATGCCAGTGTGTGATGCGTCGCAGTAAACTACGAACTCCTCGGTACCTTCCGGTAGTGTCAGCACAGGAGCGTTGCTCAGCCTTTGCTTCAGAATATCAAAGGATTCTTGCTGCTTAGGGCCCCAAGCAAATTTTATATTCTTCTTGGTTAGAGAAGTTAAGGGCGCAGCAATCCTTGAGAAATTTTCAATGAATCGCCTGTTGTATCCTGCTAACCCCAGGAAACTACGAATCTCTGTAGGCGTCTTTGGCTCTTGCCAATTCATGACAGCCTCTACTTTAGCGGGATCCACCTGGATGCCACGCTCGCTTATGACATGTCCAAGAAATTGGACTTCTCGTAGCCAGAATTCGCACTTGGAGAATTTGGCATAGAGTTTCTCATGATGCAGCAGTTTGAGAATACAACGAAGGTGTTTCTCATGGTCAGCTTTGTTCTTCGAGTAGATGAGAATGTCGTCGATGAAAACGATGACGAATTTGTCTAAGTACGGCTTGCAGACGCGATTCATGAGATCCATGAACGCAGCCGGTGCATTTGTGAGCCCAAAAGGCATCACTAGGAACTCGTAGTGACCGTAACGAGTCCTAAATGTTGTTTTATGTACGTCTTCATCTCTGACTTTCAGTTGATGGTAGCCTGACCTCAAGTCGATCTTTGAGAAATAACTTGCCCCTTGTAACTGATCGAACAAATCGTCGATCCTCGGCAAGGGATATCTATTCTTTATCGTGACCTTATTAAGTTCGCGATAATCGATGCACAGACGCATCGATCCGTCCTTCTTCTTAACAAACAGGACAGGTGCTCCCCAGGGAGATGAACTAGGTTTGATGAAACCTTTCGCTAACAGTTCATCCAGCTGGGTCCTCAACTCCTTCATTTCGGTTGGTGCTAGCCTGTAAGGTGCTCTTGCAATAGGAGCCGCTCCAGGGATGATATCGATCCTGAATTCCACTTGCCTATCTGGTGGCAAACCAGGCAGATCTTCGGGGAAAACTTCTGGATTCCGAAATGACGGGAATGTCTTCTATCTTTGGTTTGGGCTCTTCAATAATCACCTGTGCCATGTAGATGACACAACCTCTTTTTAAACATCTTGAAGCCTTGAGCATAGTTACGTTCTCGGGCAATCCATACTGCGTATCTCCTCGAATGGTGAGCGATTCACCAGTCGGAGTCTTTAGCGCTATATGTTTTCTGTTGCAGATGATCTGGGCCTGGTTGTGGGATAACCAGTCCATACCCAGAACTATGTCAAAACCAGCCAGTTTAAAGGGAAGTAGAGATAGTGGAAAAGAGTGGTTCTTAATGGATATCACACATCCATCTAGTATAGTGGAGACGGTTTCTACTGTGCCATCTGCTAGCTCTACCTCGTAATTCACATTTAAGGTTTTGACAGGCATATTCAGCAATTTGCAAAATTTTTGGTCTACGAAGGACTTATCAGCGCCTGAATCAAAAAGTACTCTTGCAAAGATATTATTTACGAGAAAAGTACCTGTGATTACGTTATCGTCTTGCAAAGCTTCCTTTACATCCATCTTGAAGACTCTTGCATTATTCTTTTTGGCTTCTTCAGGCTTCTTGGCGTATTTGGGGCAGTTGCTTTTAATGTGCCCCTTCTCATTGCAGTTATAGCAGGTTGCATCTTTTATCTTCTTGCAGTCCACAGTCTTGTGGTCCTTGGACTTGCACAGTCCACAAGTATACGACTTCGACTGGGACTGTGAGTTTGACCCGAGCCTACACTTCCCAAAGTGATACTTCTGGCAGTTTTTGCACTTGGGCTTCTCTCCAGATTGTTGCCCATCTTTCCTCGACTCTGACCCTCTCTTGTTATCACCGTTCCCACGGTGTTTCTTGCCCGACCTTCGTGAGGTATCGTCCTCACGCTTCCTCTTCTCGGCCTCTTTGTTCCTCAGCGACCGTTGCCGGACCGCATCCTGGGTGAGGGACAAAGATATGTCGGTCACAGATCTGAAGGTCGTTGGCCGAGAGGCCTTCACGCTTGCCTTAATCTCGGGGGCTAACCCACCGATGAAACGAGCGATTCTCTTTGGCTCCGGGGTTACCAGATATGGAACCAACCGAGACATCGTGTTGAAGCTCGTTAGGTAAGCTTGGCAGTCAAGGTTTGTCATCACCAATGATACAAAATCGGATTCTATCTTTTCCACCTCATGTTGAGGGCAGTAATTTTCTTTGATGAGAGAAATGAACTCCTCCCATGTCATGTTGTATAGTACAGCCTTTCCCGAGGCCTGAACCAAAGCCCTCCACCAAGACAGGGCCTCGCCCTTAAACGATTGCGACACAAACTTTACCACATCCCTTTCCGCACAGCCACTGATGTCCACCACGGTGTCCACCTCATCCAGCCACGTCATACAATCGACGGCGCCTTTATCCCCCGTGAAGTCTCGGGGTTTACAAGACACAAAGTACTTGTAGGTGCAGCCCCTGGCACGGGATGCATCAGTATACTCCCTTTCACGACGAACACTGTTTTCATTGGACGAGTGATTATCATCGTCCTTTTTGGGCTTGGACAGTGGTTTGCTGTGGGATTTTGAGTGTGTTTTCGGCTTGGAGAGTGGTTTGGATACGGTTCTGCTCCGAGATTCGGTGTGTTCCTCGTATTGTCAATCTAGAGCTGCCTGAACAGCGTTGTCGACAAGAGATTTTAATTGAGCGCCCGTTAAATGTACTTGGGCGTTATCGTTTTCGTTTTCATTCGTATGACTATTTTCTCCATTAGGATCAGCCATGGTAACTTGAATCTGTTACAGAATATAATGAAAATTTTATTTAGGAGTTTATTATTGAATTGTCTTTTATGGCAATTCATTAACCATGGTAACAAAGACCATATCTGGTTAATTTGTTACTCACTTTTTATTTAGGATTTGAACATACTTATCCTACTTACAAATAATATTGCTAGTGGCATAAAAGCCTAGTCATGAGGACGTCATTATAATATTAGCCGAGATTATAGAGAATCAAGGTATGAAGGTTTGAACCGTAGTCCTTTTACCCCTTTCCGACAGGGAGTCATAGACCACCACTGTCTTTTGTCTTATGTGACAAAAATTATGGCCCATAGGCACTACATCACTAATGGATGCTTAATAATTCAGCCCGTAGGCACTACATCACTAATGGATGTTTAATAAATGATCACCTTTATTGGTGATTTAACCCATGATTTATAAATCATCAATTTGGGCTTTGGAACCCTTAGAAGGATTCTTTTACAGGAATGACGCGTGCGATTTTTAACGAATCACATCTGCCATGAACGTTAACATGATTACAGAGGTTAACTGGAATTCTGAATCTTTTAATCAGGTCTTACCATCTTGGCCGGGTCCAAAAAGACACCTGGCTAGGTTTCACTCTTAAGATTCTTCACTTAGGCAGATTTAAATTTAAAAGGAATGATTTTGATTTATTTCATATATAGTAATAACAAAAATGAAATTCATAACATAACATTCCATAACTTCAAATACGATTACACGCTGCCCTAAACGGGACTTTTAAACAAGTATATACCTACATAGAGGTTAATAAGGAGACAAGTCCACGCAGGGACCAATACAAGATAAGTGTCCGCACAGGGACTATAAGGATAAGTCCACGTAGGGACTGAAATACGATAAATGTCCACGCAGGGACTAACTAGCAAATACAATATTACATAATGAGACTAGTGGTCTCGTTTCTTCTTCTTGCCCTTCAACAGGTTTGCTAGACCTTTAAAGAATCCCCTGTTGTTCTTTTGTTCTTCCTCGAAATCTTGTTCCACACGACTTAATCGGTGGAGGATCTCTTCTTGTTCACGAGGAGAGAAACGTGGTTGTGGCGCTGGTTGCGAACTGGAGGTCTAGGAGGTGCTGGATACCCATGAGCTGAGTAGTCCGGTATCCCCATGTTTCCAAAAGCTCTGTCGGGATAGCGGGCATTATACCTAGCCGCTATCACATATGGGTCGCGCTCATAGTTTTAATTGTAATGCGCGTGCGACGACGGTTCGAACGGGTTGTATGCCGTTGGACCCGTGTATGCAGGTATTGGGTGGTCATACCCGAATGGTGGCGAAGATGGTGCAACTGGTGCGGAGTTCGCCTCCTGTACTGGACTTGATGGTCCTTCTTCTTGTAGTGGCGGGTAGTGACTACCACTAGAGTGTCGAGGGGTGCTGAAGTGGAATTCCCCTCTTCGGGTGGACATACGAGCACCCGATCTCCTACGCCTCGGTGGATCAGGAATCTCTGGTTGAACCGGTGGCGGAGGTGGTGGCGTAACTGCCACGAAGCGTGGATCCTCGGAGGGATCCTGCTGTTGATGCTGCTGGTGTTGTGATGTCTGATGAGATGGTGTATAATACCACTCATGTTGGTTGAACAACGCCTGGAAGCTATCTGGGCCCTGGTAAGGTGTGCCATGGAAAGAAGATCCATCGGAGATCTCGATAGGATGTGTGGGCGTACCACGAGCAGGTTCTATTGGATCTGTGTCCTCATCCATGTGGTCTTCTGAGAAGTGATCTTGTGGTCCTAGCGGGACAAAGCCTGCAGGTTCCTGAATGTAATCCGCTGGGTTAAACTGGCTTCTGAAGTAAGGAGTGGGATCGTCAAAAGCACGGTGCGATACTGAACGCTGCAGAGGTATGTAGGAGGGTTGAGGGTTATTGGGATCATTTTCGGAATCTGGCCCGAACGAGTGACGATACGATGGCGTTGAGCTAGAGGTAGAATGTCTCGCAGGTTCAAAAAGGTTTCTTCGCCTTTGTGGTTCTTCACTCCTCGTACTGGAAGGAGCTCGAGTGTTTGACGGTCCAGCTTCGTGATCATTGTGGGTAATGATCGTTCCTCTACCTCTTCCTCCTCTTCCTCGTCTGATTGCAGGTGGCATATTCCTGCTTTCAAATCTTTAAATAACAATAACAAATAAAAAGACAAACTTGGAATAACAGTTCGAATTTGTCCTATGTTCTTGTCTAGACTCAAGTATGTGCAATTGTGTCACTGAGATTAAACACATTAGGATAGTGTTTAATTCACTCAATGTTGGCTCTGATACCAACCTGTCACACCCCAATTTCCACGTGTCTCACCGGTGGGCCCGGTGGGGGATTACCGTGACGTAGTTGGCAACAATATAGTCAAACCACACAATTATATGAATGCACAGCGGAAGCATAAAAATAAATATATTTCAACCTTTACCGTAATATCAAAGTATCACTGTTTGTTGAAATAATATCCACAGGGAATCAAAATAATACATAAGAACATTGTTCAACAGACAAGGCATCAAGAGCTTGCGAGACTCTTTAAGACGCTAAGGAGCTATAGCCAGCCGATTTCGTTTAGTACCTGCATTTAATCTTTTTGGGAAAATACGTCAGTTTACACTGGTAAATACATTCAACCGACACTTTTGTAAAATGTTTATTAAAATTGATTTGAATGCACAAGGCACAAACTCTTTTATAACTTGGGATAATTTATAATTAAATCTTGTAAAGAATTACATGTTTGCTATGTATTCGGTCGCCCGAGTCGTGCCGGGTTAAAGTTTAATAGACACACCACATAGCGTAAAACCGAGGTGGGTAAACCAACGGCTACACCTTTAATTATTATAGACACAATGCCGGGTGTACGCCTACACCCGGATGTCGAGGTCGTGGCAATTTCGTAAAATGATGCCAAGGATATCCGGGACATGGTCATTAAGCCCCCAAAGGCGTTAAGCCAATAAAACAAGTTTTTAAACGGGTCACATTGATAATACCCAACTACAAATGAGTTGGGGTCAATTGCCCGACCAAGCGGTATTTTAGATACCGTAACCCAAGCCCGTATAACGGAAAATAAGTTAGAAGTATTTACCTTTGCAAGTATAGTCCTTAATTGATTAAATCACAGATATCTTTTACTGGGCTCCTATTCTGGAACAAAGATTTTAAAATAACCTATTAGAATCCTAACGGGTCTTTATATTAGCCGTAGCCTAGACCGGTCAGTTTCAAAGGATAGATACGGTTTAATCGCGTGAAAGGTGAAAACCGGGAATGGAATGTGATTCTGACCCAACAAGTTTGAAGGCTTGTTTTATATGGGTTTAATATCCACACTCTGGATTTTGGGGTCAAAACAATATGGTTTGACCCGTATCGGCTAATTTATGTAAACTAGTTACATAAGCCGAACTGTGCGCGCAAAAGGCACAACGGGTAACCGTAAGAGTCCTACACTGTTTTCCTAAGTCAATATACTTTAAAGAGGTTGTGGTATCAGTAGGATACCTTCCATAATGCCCGTAACGAGTTTAAGTTGATATTATGCCCCGTAGGGGTATTTCGGTCTTTTTAAAGATTAAAAAGAGGTTTTTTTTAGAGTTCTACAGGAAATCTGAGTTTCCCGAACAGTTTATAAAGTCTAAAATACTTTATTTATTATTTAAAATCAGTAGCAACTGGAATCGGGTCAAAAGACCTTGTAGAACTGAAGTTATGGCCGAAAAGGGCATATTCGGTATTTACCGACCCGTAGCCATTACCGCAGGTTATGAGCAGGTTAAAAATAATTAAAAATCTTTAAAAATCCCAAAATATTATTTAACAACAGTGAGTAAAAGGTTTGGTGTCTAAATCCGGGTTTAGATAGGCGTTATGCTAATTGCGCTATTTAATTACTAAAGTTTCGCAATTTGCGCTATTTAGCGTAACTCCTATTCTGGACCTCGGATTGACATGAAATTTTAGGGACATGCTTAGAAATCAGTAACCAAGGTTATGATCCTTTCATATGCCCGAAATCCTCGTTTTAATTTAGAAAGGGCGATACGGTCAACTTTTAAGCAATTAACGGAAATGCGTAAAAGACTCGGACAACCAACGAACCGGTCACAGAGGTTTATACCATCATGTAACCTGGTCCTAAGAGAGTCCTAAGGCATATCTAAATCTCACTTTGACGGGTCAGAACTGAAGTCAAAGCAAAAGTCAAACTTTTGCGACATTCGGCTCCGAACCGGGTCAAAACAATAAATGGCCGGATCAAACAAACTTAGACTTGTTAATATACTTGTTATCATGTTTTATGAGTGTTTAAACAGGTTACATATCATCTACATTACAGATTACGTGTAAAATCGCAAAATAGCTTTCTGTTGACTTTTTCTAAGCATGTTTGACTCGCCATTTGAACTAGTTAGAGTGGTGATCAGGGGGAACCCTTTTAAGGGTTTATTACCCACATAAATACCAACTTATAACTACTTTCAATTCGAGATATGACTGAGCCATTGCTGACTAATCTCGAAGTCAAACCGTAATTACGACGGTTTGATTTCTAGCTAAATAATTAAGCTAAATTCAATTTAGAAAGGACATGAATACTTACTGAAGTCCTAAGCTTGACTAGAGAACACTTGAGAGGAATGTTGAGCTCCAAAAGTGATCAATGAAGGCAGAACAAGATGTGAGGAAACTTGTTGCACAATGAGGCCTTTTATAGGCACTTTGATCCATTGTGATCATGACAACAAGGCCTAAAATGGGTTCTTGATGATCAACAAGTGTCCCCTGATGTCTAGGATGTGATTAGGGGTCGCCCATATCCTTGGAAAATCTTTCATTAATTGTTTTACCGTTTACAACAGCCAACAGCCAAGCTGCTGTCGCTGGGCATCGCTTACGGACCGTATGGCTTGGTCCTTGTGGTCCGTAAGCCTATGGCGGAAAAACTTTTACCCCTTCACCCCTTACGGACCGTAAGGGATCATCAGTGGCAAAAAAATTAACCTTTCATGCATTGAACGGTCAACTTACATCATTGTGTTTGGGTATGGGAAATGTCAGTATGAGACCCTCTTTAACCCATTCTTGGTCCTTTAGCATTATGCATTATGGGCCTTCAATGATGGGGCTTACAATTATTCATTATTTCTTTAAGATCCATTATTAGTAAAATGAACTCTTTTGATTATTGGAAATTACCGGATTACGATATATTAGATGCTTATTAAATTTGCTTAGGGTCTCGGGGTTTATGATAACGAAGTCGCTCAGAGGTATAAAATTAACATGTCGACATATCCGAAAATCCTACCGTATATCTTAATTAAATCCGGGTTTATATTATTTTTGTCGTATTTGACACGTGTCATTTATTTATTGGACACAAAATTTCGAGGTGTTACATCCTCACCCCCTTAAAATAAATCTCGGCCCGAGATTTACTCAAACAAATAAGGGTATTTTTCTTTCATCGTGGATTCAACTTCCCACGTGAATTCGGGACCTCTCCGGGCATCCCACTTGACCTTTACTATCGGTACATGTTTCCTTCGAAGCTTCTTTACTTGTCGGTCTTCAATTGACAAGGGCTTCTCCACAAATTTCAAGCTCTCATCTATATGCACATCCGTATGAGGTATCACCAATGATTCATCAGCGAAGCACTTCTTTAGATTGCAGATGTGGAACACATTGTGAATTCCATGGAGCTCTTCCGGTAAGTCCAGCTTATAGGCAACTGACCCGACTCGTTCGATCACCTCGAAAGGTCCTATGTATCTCGGGCTCAGCTTGCCCTTCTTACCAAAACGCATCACCCCCTTCCAGGGCAATACTTTAAGTAATACCTTTTCACCTACTTCGAAGTGAAAATCCTTACGCTTTGGATCGGCGTAACTTTTCTGCCTATCACGGGCAGCTTTCAGACGCTCTCGAATCTGGACAATCTTGTCCGTTGTTTCGAAGACTATCTCAGGTCCTGATAATTGGACCTCTCCAACTTCCGCCCAGCAAACAGGCGATCTACACTTCCTACCGTATAATGCCTCGAAAGGCGCAGCCTTAATGCTGGTATGGTAGCTATTGTTGTAGGAGAATTCGATTAGTGGTAAGTTCTTATCCCAACTACCACCCAAATCGATCGCACATGCACGCAGCATGTCTTCCAACGTTTGAATAGTACGCTCACTCTGACCGTCTGTCTGAGGATGGTAAGCCGTACTAAAATTCAAGCGTGTGCCCAAAGATTGCTGGAAGCTCTTCCAGAAATGAGACGTGTATCTAGTATCTCGATCAGAGATAATAGACACATGTATGCCATGCAAGGCTACAATCTTATCTACGTATAATTGGGCTAATGTGTCGGAGCTATAAGTCTCCTTGATGGGTAAGAAATGAGCTGACTTAGTCAGTCTATCGACTATAACCCATAATGTGTCATTTCCTTTCCTCGTCTTGGGTAACTTGGTAATAAAATCCATAGTTACACATTCCCACTTCCATTCAGGAAGTTCAGGCTATTGTAGCAAGCCTGACGGCTTTTGTAGCAATCGCAAAATTCCATCCTTGCTAAGAGTTAACTGCTCCTCAGTTACTCCCAGCTTCTCCTTAGGATAGTTAGCTTCCAACACAGCTTCTCTCTGTGCAGCTAACACCCTTTCAATCAGATTATTCCTTACTTCAATGCTCTTAGCATTGATTCGGATGGGTTTCACCCCTTCCTTTCTACTTAGGGCATCAGCGACTACATTCGCCTTGCCGGGATGATATTTGATTTCACAATCATAGTCATTTAAGGTTTCCATCCAACGGCGTTGCCTCATGTTTAATTCCTTCTGATTAAACAGATGTTGAAGGCTCTTGTGATCTGAATAGATCACAAACTTGATTCCGTACAGATAATGCCTCCACGGTTTTAGTGCGAACACAACGGCACCCAACTCCAAGTCATGGGTGGTGTAATTCTTTTCATGCACCTTTAACTGTCTCGAAGCATAGGCAATCACCTTGCCTTTCTGCATGAGCACACACCCCATGCCAGTGTGTGATGCGTCGCAGTAAACTACGAACTCCTCGGTACCTTCCGGTAGTGTCAGCACAGGAGCGTTGCTCAGCCTTTGCTTCAGAATATCAAAGGATTCTTGCTTCTTAGGGCCCCAAGCAAATTTTATCTTCTTCTTGGTTAGAGAAGTTAAGGGCGCAGCAATCCTTGAGAAATTTTCAATGAATCGCCTGTAGTATCCTGCTAATCCCAGGAAACTACGAATCTCTGTAGGTGTCTTTGGCTCTTGCCAATTCATGACAGCCTCTACTTTAGCGGGATCCACCTGGATGCCACGCTCGCTTACGACATGTCCAAGAAATTGGACTTCTCGTAGCCAGAATTCGCACTTGGAGAATTTTGCATAGAGTTTCTCATGATGCAGCAGTTTGAGAATTTGTGTGTTCCCTTATAGCCTTGTCATTTGCAGTTGGATATAGCTTGATAAATGTTTTGGATCCAAAGGCTGCCGGTGCCGTGGTTGAGGCGATTCAAGAAGAAGGAAAATCAACGTGGTTGGATCAAATTCGTGGTCGTTTCTTGCACCCCTCTGACGAAAGTTTTGCTAAGTATGCTGCAGTTGCCCTAGGTGAAGATGCTGAGGATGATTTTGTTGGTCTTACCCGAGAGGAAGTTGTTGTCCTGTCGAGTAGTAGTTCTGGTAATTCCCTTGAGGGTCTAACGTCCCATTCCGCGTGTGCAGGTGTTGCGCATGCTGCTGTTGACGAGCCTGTTCAAGAGGTCGTTGGTGATGATGCAGAGGTGTCTGTTGACCCTTCTGCACAGTTGGAAACGAGAAAAAAGGCGAAGACTGATAAGTCTGAGAGGAAAGAAGAGAAGGTGGAGAGCAAGGCTGCTGATTCTTCTCGTTAGCGATCCTCTATTCTTCCTTGTCTAGATTATGTGGTTGTCTCTGACACGTTGTCTGGTCTAGGAGTTGGTGAGAGAGCTCGAGAGTCGGATCCGGATGACAGTGCTACCTTAACTGAGCGTATGAGGAAAAAAGCCTTGGAGGATCATAAACGCAAACTTGATGAGCAATCCGCTGCTCTTCTTGCTTCCAAGAAGGCGAAACTTCGTAAGGAGGCTCCTCCCGCGCCTTCCGAATCTGAGATTGATCTGGGTGTTTTTAGTGGGGGTCGCGGGAATCTTCTGGAGGAGATATATGATGCGTCTGCTCCTCCTGCTGGTAATTAGTTTTTAGTTGTATACTTCTTTCGTGCTTCTTCAAGTTGTTTTTAATTGTTGTTTTGTGACAGCGGTCAAGGTTGGCAAGAAGCCTCGGATGGTGGATATTTCTCAGATCACGCCCCCTGCTTCCCCTCCGTCGATGACGGTTGGCTTGACCCCTCCCCGTGATGATCTTGAAGCGAGTAAGAATGGAAGAGAAGGGGTTATTGAAAACGTGGGTGAAGGTGGTGGTGATGATGGAGGTGCTGGTGGTGATGATGTTGATGATAAGGGTAAGGGCGTCGAGGTGGAGGTGGAGTCTAGTGAAACTACCCCGCGCCAGACTATTTATACCAAGCGCCCTTCTGGTGGTGACGGGGCTACTTCTGGTACGGCTCGTGGCGCGCAGTTTGTAAATATCTCTCCCGAGTCTTGGGGGACCCAAAACCCTGCATGTGACGACTTGCCACACGCCCCTCGCTGGAACCTTACTCAGGGTTCTAGGATGAATGATGTGAACAATTGTCATGAATTCTTTTCTATGTCTCTTCCTCCTACTGAGAGGATGTTCCAGAAGAACCGTAATCGGTTTGCTTTCTTGGACGACCATGTGCGTGCCGGAGTTAATTACTTTGCCACTTCTCAGGAAATTCTTCGTGAATCGCGGCTGATGGGAGAAGAAACTGCCGATTTTGAGAATGCAAAGAGGTTGTTTGTTGAGGAGAGGGAGAAGTTTAATGCAGAGAAGAAAGGGTTGCAGTGGAGGGTGTCCGATGCTGAACAGAAACTTGAGGAACAGAAACAAGTTAATGTTCAAAAACAAAAGGATTGGGAAGTCGCGTGTGAGCGTACTAATGCTGAGATGCAATCTCATCGCAATGCGATTGTTCGGTTGTCCGGTGAAAAATCAGAACTTGCTGAAGAAGCTCAGCAGGCGCGCGTTGCGGCCGAGAAGAAAGAGAAAGAATATGTTGACCGGATTGATAAGTTGGAGGTTCTTGTGCAGAAGAAGGTGTCGGAGTGTGAAACTGCACAGCGCCTTCTTGACGAGAAGACTGCTGAGTGTCGAGCTTCTGAACTCCTTGCCGAGGAGGCGTCTGCTGATAGTGCATGGTTGCTTTCTCGTGGTGTACCCTTGGTAATTTCCTCTGTGTTTGCCCCATTCTTTCTTCTTCT
Organism: Helianthus annuus; assembly: GCF_002127325.2. NCBI lineage: Eukaryota > Viridiplantae > Streptophyta > Magnoliopsida > Asterales > Asteraceae > Helianthus > Helianthus annuus. Next base: position 163,773,617 of record NC_035434.2, on the reverse strand, counting down.
TTTATTTTTGTGGTTTTTCTTTTATTTAGTTGCCTTGTTTTACGCAGCTTGCCGACCGTATTTTAAACTCAACTGAACTTGCCACATATATGTTCGACTTGGGTCGAGCGGGTTACAATAGTGGTCGAAAGTTTGGTTATGCTGAGGGCAAGGCTGCGGTTATCAACAAAGAGAAAGATTACCATTTCGAGTTGCATAAAGAAGATTGTGATGGCACATATGCTGCCAAGCGCAAGGAGTTTGCGACCCTTGACTTTGCTGTTGTTCGGGCTGCGCAGAAGTTGTCTCGGAAACCGGATGGAGTTGCTCTACTTAAAAAAGCTCTTGGGGACGACGCGGCTGCGGCAGGAGGTGCTGGTACCAGCCATTCTTAAAAGGTGGATTCCGGCCTGTGAGCCGCGTATGGCCTGGGACGGCCTTGTAGTTTTGATAACCTGTTTGAACAATTTCCCTTTATCTTACCTGCTGTGTTTATGAATGATTACTCGTCTGATTTTTGTTATATCATTTGTCTGTTTTTATATAGCCTTGGTTATGCGAATTTTGTTATCTTCATAATATGTGCATGCTCAATTACTTTGATTAGGTGTCACGAATGAATGATGGCGCTGACAGGTTATATTGTGTAAACTACAATGTGTATTCTATCGTGTTTGCGCGCGAGTAGGCTCGTGACTACGAAGTGATCGAGTTGCAGGTTATTGTGTGGGCTCAGCTGTGTTCAGCTTTGGGAGCATTACAATGTTTAATTACCTTGCTATCGATATGTTCGTGTTTCTGTGGGCACGAAGTTTTGTTTTGGCGTCTTGTAGGCTTTGGTTGTGTTTCTGACCCGGCTGTGCACTTGGTTGTGACGAGCCTTGGAGGTCTATGACGTTTCCTATGGTCGAGCCATTGATGTTTTCGTGTACGCCCAAAGTAATAAATGCAGTTGTGACAAGAAATTTGCAAGAAATAAAAGTAGCCAAACACTTCTTGTATTATAGTAAATGTGTTGGCGATTCGGCCTTTGCGATTACATAGTTGTTTTACATGTAGCACTTTCTAAGTTGCTGAGCGTTCCAGGTTCGCGGAACCTCCTTGTCGTCGATGGTGCGCAGTTTGTAAGCTCCCTTGCCGAGTACTGCATCGATGGCATATGGGCCTTCCCATTTGGGAGCCAGTTTTCCGGGCTTTTCTGCGTTGGAAGGTTCATTGTCTCTTAGGACGTAATCTCCCGGATTGAAAGTGCAGACTCGGACTCTGGAATTGTAATATTTTTCCAGCTTCGTTTTGTACTTGGCCTCATTGATTGCTGCCATCTCTCTCCGTTCTTCTAGGAGGTCCATATCGATTCTCCTTTCTTCTTCGTTGTTGATTAAATTCATGGAGAGCATTCGTGGAGACGGTAACCCGATTTCTGCTGGTATGACTGCTCACCGTTGCTTGTCTTTGGCATTGTCCTATGGGCCCACAATATGCTGGGTAGTTCATCTACCCAGCCTCTTCTTTTCTCGCCGAGCCTTGCTTTGATACCATCGATGATACTTTTGTTGACTGCCTCTACTTGACCATTCCCTTGCGGGTGCGCAACCGAAGAAAAGGTGTGTTCGATGTGTAGTTCTTTGAACCATCGTTCGAGGTCGTCTGCTGCGAAGTTAGTTCCGTTATCGGTGATGATTCTGAGAGGTAGGCCAAAACGGCATATGATTTGTTCCCATATGAATCGCTTGACGACTGTTGATGTGATTGATGCAAGTGCTTTCGCCTCTACCCACTTGGTGAAATAGTCGACTGCGACTATTATGAATTTGACCGCCCCTGGTGCTTCCGGGAAAGGACCTACCATGTCTATGCCCCATTGTTGAAAGAGCCATGCGGTTGTGACTGGTACTAGTTCATTTTTGGGGCGCATGGTCTTAGGCGCGTGTCTCTGGCATCCACTACACTTCCTCAACTCTTTCACAGCGTCTAAATGCATCCCGGGCCAGTAGTACCCGGCGTTCATCACTTTTGCCACCACCATTCGAGGTCCGGCATACCACAAATTCCTTCATGAACCTCCCGGATTAAGTAGTTTGCGTCTTCGGCGTCTACGCATCTTAGCAACGGGCCTAGGTATGACCTTCTGTAAAAAATTCCGTCGGCCATCTGATAGCGCTAGGCCTTGTATTGGATTTTTCTTGCCTCCGCTTTGTTTTCTGGGAGAATCCCAGACTGAAGGTACATGATTATTGGGGTCATCCAAGAAGTTGCCCCTGTCTGGATGACGCTTACTTCTCTGAGTGGAACGGACGGGTTGCTCAAAACTTCTATGCGCACATCCTTTGCTAGGTGTTGAAAACTTGTTGATGCGAGTTTACTCAGCGCGTCTGCTGGCTTGTTCTCGCTTCTATTTATGTGGTGCACCTTGTAGGAGTAGAAGGTTTGTAGCAATGTTTTTGCATGGCTGAGGTAGAGTGCCATTATATCCCCCTTGGCTTCGTATTGGCCGTTGATTTGCCCCGCTACTAGCATGGAGTCCACATGCGCTTCGATGTGTCTGACCCCCATTTTGATCGCCAATCGCAAGCCAGCCAGGAAAGCTTCATACTCGGCTTCGTTGTTCGTGCTTTTAAAATCCAGGCGTATTGCATATGTGAATTCATGTTTGTCGGGGCTTACCAGCCTAAGCCCTGCACCTGCTCCGTCTTCGTTAGACGCGCTGTCTGTGTATAACAACCATGGCTCTTCTACTTGCTTTTTCTCAGCTTTTTCCATTGCTTTACATTCTCGATCTTTGTCATCTGGAACTTCTGTCATAAAGTCTGCCAAGACTTGGCCTTTGATTGATGGTCGTGGTCTGAAAACCACATTGTGACCTCCTAGCTCTATTGCCCATTTGGCTAGTCTTCCTGATATTTCTGGTCTTGCGAGGATGTTGCCAATGTTGTAATTTGTTAGAACATGGATAACGTGGTTGGCGAAGTACCTGCGCAGCCGTCTTGAAGCGTGAATCAGCGTGAGGACTAGTTTCTCCATGATGGCATATCGAGTTTCTAGGTCGGTCAAGGTTCGTGACACATAGTAGACTGGTGTTTGAGTACCTTGACGATCAACAAGTAACACTGCTCCGACTGCCCTATCAGAAGCTGATAGATATAGTACCAAGGGTTCTCCTTTGTTTGGTGCGGTTAATGTTGGCAACTTGATGAGGCAATCCTTCATCTCGCGGAATGCATTCTCTGCTTCCGGAGTCCATTGAAACTGGCTTTTCTTCATGCAGTTGCGCAATGTCTTGATGAACGGAAAGGATTTTGCAGCGTGATTAGCTAGGAAACGATTGAGCGCAGCTAAACGTCCTGCTAATTTTTGCATTTCTTTGATATTTGACGGGGAAGGCATCCTTTCAATTGCTTGGACTTTTTCTGGATTCACCTTGAAACCGTCTTTTGTGACGATGAAGCCTAAGAATTTCCCTTCCTCCATACCGAATGAGCACTTTGCCGGATTCAATTTGATACTTACGCTGCGCAGCGTGTTGAAAGTATTTTGGATGTTAGCCAGCATCGTGCCCTCTTCTTTGCTCATAATCACCAAATCGTCCATATACACTTCTATGTACTTGCCGATGGCATCGCTGAACGTTTCGTTCATCAATCTTTGGTAGGTCGCGCCCGCATTCTTTAAGCCGAAAGGCATCTTGGTGTAACAGTACAGCCCTGTCGGCGTGCGGAATGCGGTTTTGTCCTCGTCTTGGACAACCATTTGGACCTGGTGAAATCCCTTGTAGCAGTCGAGGAAGCATTTCCATCTGAATGTGGCCAGAGAATCGATTTTTTCGTCTATGTCTGGTAAGGCGTAGCAGTCGCGCGGGCATGCCTTGTTTAGGTCTTTGTAGTCGACACACATTCTCCAGCTGCCATTTGGTTTCTTTACCATCACTGGGCTTGCCACCCATGTTTGATATCTGACTTCTCTAATGATGCATGCATTCAGCAATTCCAGTACTTGCTCTTTCATGGCATCGTGCTTTATATCGCCCAGGTGGCGCTTGGCGTGTACCACTGGCTTTGCGTCCTCTGAGACGTTTAAATGGTGTTCTGCTATGTGCCGTGGAACACCAACCATGTCAGCTGGTCTCCAGGCAAACACGTCCATGTTCTTGTGTAATAACTTTTTGAGCGTTGCGCGTGTTAAATCGGACATCGCAGGTCCTAGGGTAACAGTTTGCTCTGGGTGAGCACTGTTCAACACCCATTTTTCTGCCTCTGCATGTGGCGCTGGTTTACTTGCTTTTGCAGGCCTCACCTCGTCTGTTGCTAGAACTTCCTTGCTCGCGTATATCAGTGCGATGCCTGTTTCTGTTGGGAATCCAATGGCTGAATGTGGTGCAGAGCAAATCATACTGAAGTCTCCTTGGGATTCTCTTCCTAGGAGGATGTCGTGTCTTGAGTGTGCGGGTAGCACCATGAACGTGACCTCTTCTGTTCTTAAATTTCTTCCATCCGAAAGTAACACCGGGAATGATATCTGTCCCAGGGGAAAGACGGCTTCGTTGCAGAAACCAGTTAGTGGGTAGTCAACTGGTTCCAAGCGCGCCTTGTCCTCCTGATCAAATTGATTGAAGCATTGTTCATATATGATATCCGCGGTGCTCCCCGGATCGATGAAGATGTAGTCTGTCTGGTAGTGACCAATCACACCTGGAATAACTATCGATCGCTTTTCCCTCGGGCCTCCTCTAACAACTGGGAAAATAACTTGCTTCTCGCGCCATGAATCATCTTGTGCGCGCTTGTTGTAGTTCTTCCTTGGCCTTCATGGACCTCCCTGAACCATGTGGGTTTCCAACTTCCTGAGTTTTTTGTTGTCTGGTCCTTCTTCTCGTCTTTGGATTTGGCGGTAGTCGCGCTTTCCGCCTTTGACCAGGTGAGTGAGCTTTCCATCTCTCAAGGCCCTTTCAATTTCTTGCTTCAGGCTAAAACAGTCGTCGGTTAGGTAACCCGTGTCTTTATGGAATTCACAGTAGAGATTGGGATCTTGACCCCTTTTGTTGCGCATCTGCAGGGGTGGTTTGAATTGGTGATTTTCAGTGGCCAAGATCTCTGAAGGGGTCTTTGTCAATGGCGTCCACTGTTTCTCTCTGTTTTCTCTTTTTACTTCTTTTCGGTGGGCTATCTGATTGATTGTGTGTCGCGCATCTTCTCTTGGTGGGCTTCTTTCTCTGTGACTGGAAGTCTTCCATGACTGGCCTCTGCCTTTTCTGCCGTGACGGTCGTTAGAGTTATGTGCGCGTTGACGGTGGTCGTCACCGGTCAACTGTTTGTCTGTCTGCGCTATTTTTTTACCGGCCTCAATGAAGGTTTCCCAATCTTTGGGTCCTCCGTCTCTTCCTTTCACACGCTTGATTAGATCATCACACTTGACTGCCCTCATGAAGTGCGCACGCATCCTCTTTTCACCTACGTCTCCAGTCTTCAGACATTCCTTGTTATATCTTGTGATAAAATCTTCCACGCTTTCGTGGTCTCGACGTGTAGGATCGTTTGCTGACCCGATGAGTCGTTCAGAAGAGAACTTAGACTAGTTCAGAGGCGGAATTCATTGAATTAGTCTTCGTAAAGCTTGATTTCACACTTTAACGTCTCCTTTATTGATTAATTGTCAGTTTACAAGAACGTGGAGACAAACAGGCAGAGCTTCGCCTTTTCACACACACATACCGACTCACTTCTTACTGACTGACCGGAACCGCTCATTGGACCCCTATATATAGAAGTCTTGGGCCGCTCATATGGATAAGTCCATATGAGCGATCCAACTACTTACCAGATAAGCGATCCAAACATTCTGTCACTCGAGCGGTCCATCATTATGCCGTTCGAGCGGTCCAGCCTTTATGCCTTATGAGCGGTCCTCAACCTAATTGAACTAATGAGCGGTCCAACAAGTTCAATTCTATACAAACTTTCTCATTTTCCTATCACTATACAACCAGCTCTGCCCTAAGACTCGAACGAAGATGTAGTCGACAGACAACTGCACCAACAGACTCCCCCTTGAATGTTGACGGAATCTTCAGTGAGAGTCTTTGATCATTTCCAGCTCTTCACTCTTGTTCGGTCTTCTTCAGGAACTCAGCCTGGAATAATATCTTCTTCAGGAATTTCTTCTTGGAATCACATGCCTGGATCATTCTCTGGCTCTAACTTTCATCAGACTTCCCCTATCATCATGCTGGGATCTCTGTCTGGAAATCGTTATCACCATTGAAATCAACTCCTGGCTTTCTCTGTTTAAGCTCTTCTCTGGTTCTGATGTGTCTCCTGGCTATTCGTAGCAACAGGATCAGAAACCTGCAAAACTCAACCATACTATTACAAACTAATACAATTTGCAATTCAACTTAATGAATCAACAAATCATAAAAGAAGAATTATGAAGATCAAACTGTAGGTTACCATTCAACTTATTCATCAAGTTAATGAACCAAATTTGCATTTCAAATCTTCACTGTTTTACACTCTCTTCTCAAACCACAAGTTCAACATGTTTAGCACTTGAAATGTCAAATATCAGTTCTTCACACTCTGTTGTCGAAAATCTTTTTGTAGTTTTCAAAATACAAACAAAAACACAATATTTTTGGATTTTTTGAATTTAATGAAATACAGAAATGAACACTATTTTTGAGAGATTGTGCAAGAGGATCATATCGGTTTTTTTAGACATATCACCAACACCGTTGATCTTGATTAATCAGCAAATGTTAAAAACAAATTTACTTCTGATTGTCAGTATTGTTGTCCACTTAAACCTCTACACAAGTTTTCAATCGATTCAAGATACGTATTTAATGTATTAGCACTTAAACTTATTTGAGTGTCCCACCTCTTGAATATACTCCCGTATCCAGATCCCAATATTCTGATCTACAGGTCAGTATAACTACAAATGATATCTGTATATAAATTAGGGGAAAAATGCGAGAACTGAGGGATCTCAGGTCAGAACTTCCGTTCAGCAGAGAGATATCAGCTTCGACTTAGCAGTGGGTCCCCTTTAGAGGATCTTTTCAGCTACAACAACTGATCATCAATTTTATTGTCTAATCAGCTGAGGGCTTTATGCTATGTTTCAAGCATATGAAGAAAGTATTAGCCAGGGACTAGGTCAGAACTACCGTTCAGCAGAAGTCCCGGAATAATACCCCAGACATCAATTGAGTACAAGAACCTAGTATTCCAGAATAAGAAACCTTTCAAACGAGATTTCAGGGGTTACCTATATATCCAAGTAGTGTTCCCCACAAAATAAGTAAGTTTTGATTTTATGTTTATATCTCGAATACAATTTACTAACTGTGTGAAGCCTACTGACACATCATTAGTAAGACTTGTTTAAAAACAATGTTGTCTTTACAAATCTCTAGCATGCTGTGATAGTCCACCGATGTACTATCATCTCCTCTTTTTGCAACAAAACTCATTTTCATTTTTCAATTTTTTTTAAATTTTTCAAAATTTTCTTACTCCCCCTAAAATCAAAATATGTTTCAATTTTGATTTTCTGAGGAAAAATTGAAAACAAACTATACAAGAAATATGACAACATTATGTGAATCACCTCAATTCACCATTCTCGTGCAAAAACAATCAGAACTCCCCCTCACAACAAACTATTTTCCCATAATGATTTCAAAACACTTAAGTTTGTTTCAATCAAAATGGTTTTTCCGGAAAAATTAATTTGTGTTCAAACCATTTGTAGATTCGGGGTTATCTCTTCATCTTGTTTTCTTCAAACATTTTAAAGATTTATCATTTCCAGTTTGATCATAAACCATCAGTAGAAAATCAAGTACAAATTAATGTCCCTGATTTACCACGTACGAGGCGAAAAAATCACCAAAGTGAAATTTCTCAAGAAATGTGCCGATTCATGATCCACGATACCATCTTGGGATCTCCGGCAAGTCAGGTTTTTCATTTAAACAGATTCACCCAAGCCTGACGGTCCTTGGGTGATTTCGAATTCTTGTTCAACAATGATGGAAAATTTGCATCATTCATTGTTAAACCTGAATTCTCCTTTTTTACCTCAACCAATGGCTCCTCTGGTTTTACCATACCAGAATCATTGCCTGAATGTGGCTTGTCTGATTTTGACCTATCAGATTCATCGCCGACATGTGGCTCCTTTGTTTCCGAAGAAACAGATTCATCGCCAACCTTTTCCTTCTTCTTCCCTCTCTGTTCTGTCCTCAGATTTGTATCTGATGAATTCGTCTTGCTTGTTTTTGCGGCTGAGGGAGTCGATTCATCAGAACTTTCAATCTTTTTGTTCGGTGAACCCGAGGACAAAATCTTCTCGAGATATTCTCTCGCTTTCTTTCTCTTTTTCCTCAGTCTGTCTTTCTGCCCCTGTGAAAGTTTAACTTTCTTTTCCTGAATTGACTGTACTGGAACTTTAGGTTTTAGAACCTTTTGCTCCTGGGGCTTGACTTTGACTGGAATCTTTGCTGATTTCTGAGAATTAGCCCTCAATCTTTCATTAGATTTCCTTGGGCAATCTCTGGCAATGTGACCTTTGATGTTGCAGTTAAAGCACCTCCTGGTCTCATAACTCCAATACCGGCAGTTAACAGCAATGTGTCCATGATAGCCGCAGCTGTAACACACTCTGTTATCGTACCTATCACCATTTTTAGTCCAAACACTCAGATCAAAACATTGTTTGGCTTGGTAATATTCTTTTCTCAAAACTGAAGGATTTAGCTTTTGAGCATTATGGTTGGATGATCGATCTGATGACTTTTTACTATCTTTTTGTTTCTGTTCCACTTTCTTCTTCAAAGGTTTCTGTTTAGAACATTCACCTTTTTCAGTTGATTGTAGAACAGATTTCTGAGATTTTTCTTTCAAATTTAAAAACAATTTTTGTTTTTCAATTTTAACCTTTTTATTATCAGATTTTCCATCACAACCTTCAACTTTGACATGATCAAAGTTTGTGACTTTGTCACTCATTGGAACAGAGTTGATCGGTTTTGGACAAGGAATATTCAACTTGTCAGATTTAGTCGCAAAACTGATCAACTTCTTTTCAAGTTCATCAATCTTGATCCTTGAACTCTTAGCTTCGTCTTCAAGCTTAGATATTCTTTCAAGATGAGACTTGATTGAATTTTCATTTTCATTTTTCAAATTTTCAAGAACAGTCTTTTCATTTTCCAAAATTTTTATCTGTTCTTGAAATTTTGATTCACTGGCTTTCAGGTTTTTGTTTTCAAGTTTGATCCAGAAATCCTCATCTTCTGACGATTTTTGTTTGTTTTCAAAAACCTTTATATTTTCTTTCAACTTCCTGTTTTCAAATGTCAAACTGTCCAAACCACCCAACAGTTTGTCATTTTCTGCCTTCAACTTCTCACAACTTTCTTGAATTATAAGAATCTGTTTTTCATCAGCCTGCTTCTCTTCTCTCAACTTCTTGATTTCCAATGCCAAACTTTCCGCATCTTTGACAAGTTTGTCATTATCATTCTTGAAGTTGTCGCATTTGAAGCATACTGTTTTCACAGATTCTTCAACCTTCGGCACTTGTTCTTTCTCTATCTTGTATGTACCTGCACCAAAGATTGTAACAAGATCAAGAGGATTTCTATTATCATCAATATAACAGCCTCTTTTCATATCATACACCGACTTTCTTTTTGTTCCCAAACAAAAATTGATTCTTTTGTTTATTTCTTTTATCACTTCTAAACTCAAATCTTCCAAATTTATTTTTATCTTATCCAATAATTCTCTCTTCTTTTGATAATTCTCATAATCATGATCCTTAAGTTTTTTAATGAATTTATATAGGGACATTTGTGAACCATCATCATTTTTTCTCAGATTTTTCAGGCAATCATCCCATTCAGCTGATAATCCATTAGCAAACTTTGAAATCTGATCTTTTTCTTTTATATCCATATCATTTTCTTTCAAATACTCAATCAACCGATCAAAACGTTTCTCCAAATCATCCAAAGTTTCATCTTTCTTACTCAGAAAACATTCAAATCGTTTACACCAAACCTCTTTAGACAAATTCCGATAAGAATTACTAAGATGTCCTCGATACCAACTATTCATTCTTTCAAGATCATTGTTTTCCTGCACATCAAAACTCATTGTCATTTTTCACAAAAATCCCGACAAATATATTGTGAACACAAACAAGAACCAGATGTCCTAATCAGTGAATCGGATGAGCGAACCAAACAACCCAGATCAAATAAGCAGTCCAAGATTTTCCTTTCGAGCGGTTCCACTTGTTCAAATAAGCGGTCCAGAAGTGATTGTTCGTTCGAGCGGTTTAACTAATATCCTTTTGGAGCGGTCCAAGTCAACCAATTAGATAAGCGGTTCCTGATGTACAGATTAGCGATCCAAAGATGTTTGAATGGGCGGCCCAAGAACACTTCGACCGAATAAGCGGTTCTAGATCCGTCCGGATAAGCGGTCCAACAATGTATGGATGAGCGGTTCAGAACTGTCCGAATTAGCGGTCCAAGGTCATTCGAACGAGCGGTCCACAATCAATTCCAATTTTAACCCACTTAAACTTCGAGTTTTGATTTGAAACTTTCCAGGGTTTGTCACGGTACTATTGTGCACAATCCCTGAGATTTTGAACAAATTTCAACCGTGAAATCTTATCGAACCAGAAAAGAAAGTGTAGAAGTGAGAATTTCGAGCGAAAATCGAGCTAAACAGCAAGAACTCTTCCTCCTGAGCTCTGATACCACATGTAGGATCGTTTGCTGACCCGATGAGTCGTTCAGAAGAGAACTTAGACTAGTTCAGAGGCGGAATTCATTGAATTAGTCTTCGTAAAGCTTGATTTCACACTTTAACGTCTCCTTTATTGATTAATTGTCAGTTTACAAGAACGTGGAGACAAACAGGCAGAGCTTCGCCTTTTCACACACACATACCGACTCACTTCTTACTGACTGACCGGAACCGCTCATTGGACCCCTATATATAGAAGTCTTGGGCCGCTCATATGGATAAGTCCATATGAGCGATCCAACTACTTACCAGATAAGCGATCCAAACATTCTGTCACTCGAGCGGTCCATCATTATGCCGTTCGAGCGGTCCAGCCTTTATGCCTTATGAGCGGTCCTCAACCTAATTGAACTAATGAGCGGTCCAACAAGTTCAATTCTATACAAACTTTCTCATTTTCCTATCACTATACAACCAGCTCTGCCCTAAGACTCGAACGAAGATGTAGTCGACAGACAACTGCACCAACACGACGCCATATGTTCAGACAATCTGCTGGGTCTCTGGCGTGTCTCCGCTGTTGGGAGAAGTGTGCCAGGAACTTCTCTCTGAAGTCGACCCATGATTTAATTTTCCCTGCTGGTAAGCTGTCGAACCAGACGCGCGCTGCGCCTACGAACGTTTGTGCGAACAGATGACACCAAGTTGGTAGGTTCCACCCACCTGTTGCTCCTGCGCCTTTGAAAACCTGGAGGTGGTCATCTGGATCTGTCAGGCCATTGTATTTGCCAACGTTGTGCGGCAGCTTGGTTTTGTCTATAGCGGCTGTGGCAATCTCCCTGATGAATTTTGAATCTTCGGCCATGTCGTCTGGACGGTAGCTTAAGGTATAATCATGCTCTACCTTTTGGTTGTACCATGCGCGCTTAGCGGGCTTGTATGACGCGTGTTCCGGGTGTAACCTGCTGAACACTGTGCTTTCCTTGTACGTTAGATCTTCCTCTTCGTCTTCCCACTCATTGTTCATATTGCGCGCGCCCAGGCGGCTTTGAATCGGCTTTCGTTGTAAGTTGGAGTGCTGCACATAGTTGCTTTCTGTTTCACCATAAGTGTTGCGCGTGTCGTGCGCGCTGGGCTTTCTAATGTTTGTTGCAGGTCCTTTTTCTGGGTGTAAAGTCCACGCGTTGACCTGCTGAGTCGTATGTGTGCTCAGAGACCGTTGCGGTGGAGTAGCGAACGCCGATTGGTTAGCCTGTGCTTGGAGCAGGGCTTGTTGCGCGCTCAGTTGTGTGTAAACCAGGTTTATAGATGCCATTTGCTCAGCGTACCAGGAAGCCAGAGTTTTTCCTTCGGGTAGCCCTAATAGTGCAGAGAAATTTAATTGTGCCTGTTCCGATGGAGCTGAGGGGCCAGCTCCATGGCTTGATGTGTGCACCGGTGGAGGTGTTCGAACCAGCCCGGATGGGGGTATTTGCTGGACTACCCCCTGTGGAGGTTGGAAAGTGGCTCCGTTTGTGGTCTGGGTGATTATCCTGGTGGGTGTTTGGAAAATGGGTCCAGTTGTGGTTTGCCTAGCAACCCTGGACGCACTTCCGAAAATGCTAGGAAAATCGTTGTTTGTTTGCCCTTCCTGGATGATTTCGTTCCTCTGACCCTTTTAGACGTGTGCTGAGTCCGAAACGAGTTCAAAGGAAGAAACTTCTCCATCTACATGGTGTGAAGGGTTTTGCTCCGCCATTTTTACTAGGGTTAATCTGTGGGGTTATTTCTTCTGTGGGTTCAACCTCTTTCTTGACTCGTAACAATAGCTTGAATCCTGCAAAACAGCAAGCCGTTAGTCTCGTTAAGAAGGGGAGATGGGGGTTTTCCCTCTTAACCAGGCTCCGGCGTGAGAATAAGTACTGTTCTGAGAGAATAAAGCAGTGTGTGTATATAGTGAGTGAAGAGAGTAAAGGATCCTGAACCTGAATGATGAAGGGTCCTATTTATAGCCGGAGGGTGAGGAAAGGAGGAGCAGTTGTGCCAGCTGTGGGCGCGTGCCAGCTGTCCGACCAAGGGGAATATCCTCTTGGCCTGCTCTGTCACGGCAGGTGTAGTGATACACGTGGCATTCTTTCATTTGCCCATGCTGGAGACCTCGTACCGGTGTTGTCAGCTCTGTCCCCTGATTTGCCGCAGGCCTATGTGGCCTTCTGCGAGTGGTGACACGTGTTGTCCTTTTTGTCTGGTAGGGCATCTTTGGTGCCACCTGCAAGTCTTTCAGAAGCTTAAGCTTCTGGATTGCTTTGCTGATGTGGTTGCCATGTATGCTCAAAAGTGGTGTGGTCCCTGCCATGTAGGCAGGGAATTGGGACCATACCTTTTCAGTGGGGATAAACATCAGCTGCCACTAGGCAAAGAGGCCATCCGCACTTCTGTTTTGTTGGGCGAATCTCGGTTGTTCTTCTATAACACAACACCTTAATCCTTAGGAGAGGTGGCAATTTCGACCCATTTACTAGTGAACGGGTCAATTTGGGTTGATCTCAACAGGTCATGGGTCATTCAAAAACAATTAGCTTAAAGGGAAGAAGTCAAATGGGTAATAGACTGAAAAGTCCCACTACCTCCTATATCATTATTATTCAAAGATCTCAATAATCATTATTATCAAGTCGACGAAAAGAGTTTATTGGTCACTTTTCGACCCGTGCTAAAAAGTGATCCAAATTAACCTGAACCCATTACAAATCCGCTCAGGTTGCAATGTCTGAGTGTACAAATGTAGTCATCCGTCAATTGTCATGGTTAACACCGGTCTGATTCATCATCATCATCATACTCAGAAAATCTCACCAATAGCAAAGCTAAGGTAGGGTCTGAGGAGGGTAAGATGTAGACAGCCTTACCTCTACCCCATAGGAATAGAGAGGCTGCTTCCAGTGAGACCCTCGGCTCGATTATTCAATTTGTCTTGAACCAGGCTACAAGTGAGGAAATAAGTATACACGGCCAAAAAATCAGAATATTCAGTTGGTGAGTATCCATTTTTAGGGTTAAGTTATTCTACAAAGGCTTCTAATTGTAAGAAGTGTAAGAAGGATTTATAGAGTGACAAGTGTCCAATAACCTAAAACTAAACCCACTACATCACCACCAAAAACCTAAACACCCACCCCCACCCCACCCCACCACCACCCAAAAACCTAACCCCCCCCCCCCCCCCCACACCAAAAAACCTAAACCCACCCCCCCCACCCCCCGCAAAAAAAAAACAAAAAAAAAACTATACCTCACCAAAAAACCTAAACCCCCCCCCCCACCACCACCACCCCTCAAAAACCTAAAAAAACCTAACCCCCCCCCCCCCACCACCACCACCACCACCCAAAAACCTAAAAAAAAAATCTAAAAAAAAATAAACACCCGCCCCCACCCCCACCCAAAAACCTAAACCCCCACCCCCTCGGCAAAAAAAAAATTTTTTTTTTTTTTTTTTTTAGGGTGGGTGATTTGGGGGTGGGGGTTTAGGTTTTTGGTGGTGGTGGATGTTTAAGTTTTTTTTTTTTTAGTGGGGTTTTTTTTGTGTAGTGGGTTTTTTTAGGTTATTAGACACTTGTCACTCTATAAATTCTTCTTACACTTCTTACAATTAGGATCCTTTGTATTTGATCCTAATCCTCCATTTTTATATGTCACTTCTTATTTTTGTAACTATTTAAGGATGACATATAATTGGCGTTGTTAGAGTAATGTTGTTGTTATGTACAGGAACAGGATATTATAAGCTCATCAGCTGAATATATGGAACCTGACTCTGATCTTGAAGTTTATAAATCAAATCCTACAGATCAGGATAATGGGCAGGTGAGGAGTACTCACATGTTAATTTTTTTATGTGGTAAATGCATTGATATGATTGCAAAAAGTATGTTATTACAGTGATCTTCTGTTTTTTTTTAGCCCACATGTAATGGGGCGCGAACAAGAACATGGCGCCGGTATGGAGCCCCTCCCACCGCCCCCCCAGCGCCATAATCAAAAAAAAAAATACCGGCGTGAAGGACATAGCGGCGCGAGGAAGAAGGAGGAAGAAGGGGATTTGTTCTCCATTTTCCACTTTGGTCCCTGCATTTTACAATTTGGTCCCTGCATTAAAACACTTTGGTCCCTGCATTTTACACTTTGGTCCCTGCATTTTACACTTTGGTTATGATGAGGTAGGGCTTTATGACTACGGCCTCAAGCCCCATAAAGCCCCGGGGTGACGTGGCATGCCACATGGCGCATAACGCCCCTTTGGGGGCTTTATGACTACACATGGCCTTATATAAGGATATTGTTAGCATAAGGTATACCCTTCGGACGTTCACCTGTTTATCCATTAGACATAAACCATAACCCAAATCAACCACTTCGATTGTAATTTGAGTTGAATATGGTTTAAAAGATGTCTGCGTTTGTTGATCCATTTGGTGAAGATGATGATATGATTTTTAAATTAAATGATAATAATAATTTTTTCTTTTTGAGTCCGTGTGTTTTATGTGTTTTATAGGGGTAATTTGGTCATTTAACTAAACTTAACAACAAAATTCTAACTATGTTAGAAATTTGGACTCAAATGGTTAAAGAAAATGCTTATGGGGACTCAAGTCATTAAACTTTTTGCTTTTTGACTCAACTAGTTAAAACCCATAAAACACATGGACTCAAAAAGTAATTTACCCAAAATTAAAATTGAAAAACCAAAAATGGGCAAAACTAATAAGTGCAAACCTCAACTCATTTACAACTTTATTACAACCCGACCCATGTACAAATCATAAACCTCTTTATGACTCATTTACAACCCGTTGACCTTTTTACATACTTGCATGCATGGTTTTAAATGTGACCGGATTAGTGTTAATATATTTGACACGAATAAATGTATGATTTGATTTTGGGTTGTAAACTAATGTCTTCAAGTATCACGAAATAAAAGTGTAAGGCGGGTGCTCTTAAATCTTAATCCTTGAATCAAATCTTCCTCAACCTTTTAAACAAATGACGTGCGGACAACTTCTTAAGATACATGCATGGTGCTGGTTTTGGGTTTTAAGATAAGTAACACATGTAAATTGTCTTGTCAACAATACATTATGTGGCGCTAAACTGATTCAAATACTGAAGTATCAAGCATAACTATATTACTATATAAAACATTTTCTTATGTATAAAATGGTAATTCTCATCAAATTTTAAGATGGCATATGAACGATCAAGTTAAAATGCCTAAATTTTTGACATTTTCTTTCATTTATACACCTCTTCACTTGACCAATGGATTTTTGTCTAATAAATTTATACTATATATTATATTATTTATAATAATAAAAAATAAGCTTATGGATAATAAACTAATACTATATATTAGATTATTTATTCTTATACCTTACACCAATAAATTACTCGTTCGCCTAGGTTTGAACCTAAGACCTCCATCTTAGGTATTTGTGTATTTGGACTAAAGAACTAATTAGTGAACCAAAATTAATCAAATTTAACATAAAATGTGATTTGTAATTTTAGAGAAGTTGGTTAAAAAATTAGATGTAAATTGTCGACTCCATCGCAACACGCGAGTTTTCCGCTAAATAAAAAAAAATATTGTAGTATACTATATAATGTTTATCATAAGGGTTTTCCGTGCGTTGCAGCCGCACAACGTGAGTGCTTTTATATATATATACACACACACAACGTATATACAGATTTGAGTTATGTTCTTGATCCATATTATCGACTCCGCTGCAATGTGCGAGTTCCCGTTAGTTAAGTAACTAAAAAGAGTCATGGGTGGATTCAAATTGTTTGATTAGCATATGCTACATAAAGAGTAAAATAGTTTAATTTGACCAAGTGTGTTTCTCTTAACATTACAACAATCAAATCTAGAACAAAACATGTGTTTTGTTGATAATTTAATAAGTGAAACGAACAACGACCAGTTAAAATATTGTCGAACAGTGTTGTAAATTTTGCTATAATCAGAAAAGAATTAGTGACAAATTGTTTTAGTACTAAATGCTGACCGTGCCAATTGACTTTTTAGCGACAATTTTGTTACAAATCTTTAAAACTAGTTTAGACTATACGAGTGGGGGTTGAAAAAGGGACGTTATCTGACATGTGAACGCCACGTCAGTACGCGTCAGAATGTGGTTTTTAAAGGTCGGAGTGAGACTGGGCGTGAAAAGGTGGCGTTATTCGACATGTGACACACGCTTTTATTATTAGTTTATATTTAAAAATTATATAAAACTAGGAATAACACCCGCGCGCGTTGCGGCGCGAGTACATTGCAATTATCGAATGGATCAGTCTAAAAGTTATGTGATGCGTTAACCATATGAAACATGCATTTCAACATATCTGATCGAACTCAATGTAACCTATATAAGCATTGCGATTAGATCAAAACAAAAGTAAATCAAATTTATACCGTACAATCATAACATATTATATAGGATCCGACTCATACATAGAAACGTAACGGGTATAACGGAAAAAACTGACACGTATAATCAAAAGAAATTAATTAAATCTTTTGAAAAAAAGACACCGCAATTTGACTCCACTCGGTTCGAAACAAAATTAACGAAACATTCATAAAATAAGCACGAAAATGGATTATATTTCACCTCGCTCATTTCCCAAAAAGTTCACGTTGAAACATATGCCAACTCGAATTTATACCGAAACGTACATAAAATATGCACATAAAAGATTTTTTAAACAAAAAGTATTATATTTGATCTGACTCGTTTCCAGAAAAAAAAAATTTACGTCAAAACGTAGAGCAAATCGAATCCATACCGACACGTACATAAAAATACGCACGTAAAAATAGTTTTTTTTTTAAGCAAAGGATGTATAGGGGTAAACTTGAAACAAATTATTTTTAGTAAAAAAATTAATAGGTTAAATACATTTGTAAAATCGTGCCAAGTATCCCCAATGTCACACAACCAATAACAGAAGAGCTCGTAAAATTAAAAAGAAAAAGAAAAAATAACACTGAACGAAAAACATACGTAAAATCGTTGGATCACGTACACCCGTTGCGGTGTGTTAATGCGAAGAAATTAGACCGAAACGTAAAACGTAGAAAGAAAAAACTAAGTTGATTTAGGGCCCTGCGCATTGGAACGAACTTGTCAAACGTAGAATAATAGACGTGTTGCGATAGGCCTGTCAAACGGGATAAACAGACAAAAAACGTTGAACCACAGAGACACACAGTTGCGGCATGTTGACTCGCGAAATTTTAAACGAAACGGAAAACGAAAAACTTGCAAAAGATGAAAAGTATAGGGGATCAAATTTGAAAATAAAAAAGTTTAGGATTAAATTACAAATAATGAAAAACTTTAAGTTAAAAGTTAATAACTTTAAGGGATGAAAATAAAAAGATAAACAATCTTTGGATTGAAAATGGAAAATCAGAAATTTTTTTTGAAACTCTCCCAATCCATAAAGTACAACAATAAAAGCAACAAAATGTTGCTTATTTATATGTGGTAATATATTAAATATAATAAAAAAAACACCATTAATGCAAATTAAACAAATAACATTAATAAAAAAAACAATACATAATTAAAAAAATAAAAACATACTTAACCAAAGAATCTTAATATTTGTCACGCCGCAATGTGTTTGAAGTCACGGTCGTACGTATGTCTTTACTCGACGAGGGCGACTTGGATGACATCGTCTTCGTTGAGCTCACCATCGTCGTTGTCCATA
Source organism: Helianthus annuus (assembly GCF_002127325.2). NCBI lineage: Eukaryota > Viridiplantae > Streptophyta > Magnoliopsida > Asterales > Asteraceae > Helianthus > Helianthus annuus. Next base: position 163,755,099 of record NC_035434.2, on the reverse strand, counting down.
GCATTGACAATCATCTCAAATCTCAACCTAGCCATACGAATAATTCGGAAACGTGAACAAAGTGCGTCCATGGTTTAGGTGGCTTCGCCCCTATACATACAAAATTGTTGGAAAACTCGTTCCCAAAACGGATGTGTGGATAAGGAAGGTGCGTTATCGGTAATTGTTGCGATCCAGGATTCACACAACGCAATATGCTCTTCTTCGTTCCATGGATTCATTGCCATTTTGAAGAGTTTTGTGAGAAATGAGATGAGAGTTGAGAGATTTTGAAGGAAAAAAATGGAAGAAAAGGTTCAAATTAAATAAGAGGAGTAATCTTTTTTAAAAGTAATTTTTTTTTAAATAGCCGTTGGGGCAACGGCTATAATCCACACCCAACCACAAGATGCCACGTCGCCACCCCAAAGCCTTCCACGCCGGTGAAAAACCCCCGCCACCAACTCCACGCGTTCCCAGTGTGGTGTGCCTGGCGTGGAGAAGCTACCACGCCGCAAATCCACACCTATATATCCGTGTGATCAAAGTTAGTCCAGTCCCCGCTAACTGTTTTGTTGTCACAAAAGGTGTGATGGTTCGTGGACAAGACCCTTCGTTGGCAATCACGTTACATAACAATCACGTCCCTTTAAACCACTACGAGCATCCACTCAAACCAAAATATAGTGTCGTGTGCGAACTTCCCATTGAACCAATTGATTAGAGTCGACCAGAAGTTTTGAAATTAATAACTAAGGATGTTTGCCACTTACAAGCCTAATTAATGTTTTATTTTTGGCGGGTTATACAAAATATTATTAACGTACGATGTGAAGAAAGAAATTTTTTTAAATGATTCCCCTACTTATTAAGCATGTGTTTTAGGCCTATAATAAAAGATTTTTCTCATTCGCTTCTTACGTTAAGGATATTTTGTAGATTAGGGTTTGCAATTCAGAAAGGGGTGGTGGTGCAGCTTGTTGCCCGTCTACCTTTTGTTTTGATGTAACTTGACAAGTATGAATGAAATTTCGTTAAAAAAAATATATATATGATCTTTATACTATTTTTGGTAACGGTGCAAATTAAAACACTCGACTCTTAAACCAACTGAGCTACACGACAGGGGCTAATCTTTTATCTTGTTTCGGTGTGGAAAAAGATTTTGGATTAAATTATTGTATAAATTGGTCTTTAACATACAAAGTACTCTTAACCTAAGAAATGAAAAAGGGATTTTTTTTTTTTGAATTTTTTTCCCATCTTATTAAACATGTATTTTAGTCAGATAATTTAAAAAAAAAATCTTGATTTTACACTAGCAGAGTAATTATATAATTTTGGAAGGTAATTATAATCACTCTACAAAATTACAATCACGATTTTATTTATATTTTGCAATTAAACATCATTCTTAAGAGGGTGTTTGGGATTACGTTTTCAAGTGATTATTTGATTATCGCGTTTGTAAAATCTAAAAAGTGTTTGGATGAAAAGGTGATTATCTGCCTCCAAAACGCATTTTTGAAAACGCAAAATCTATTTTTAAAACGCATAATCTATTTTGAAAACGCAACACCAAACACCCCCTAAGTAGTGGGAAAAAATTTCAAGAATTTTTTTACCTCCTTCACTTTATTTTGTATGTTAAGACTCATTTGTATTTGATCCTTATACAAAAGTCAAAATTCTTTTCTTTTTCTTTACCCGTGACTTTGATAATTTCTGAATGGTTAAGTACTGAACCAGTAAGAGTAGTTCTGAACCATTAAGTGTTGAACCAGTAAGATGTCTGAACCATTAAGAGTCAGTATAATGCTCAACTGTTCAGAAGCAAATGTATGACCAATTCACATAAGAGGTCTTAAACATCCAGACTCGGTATAATTCTTAACCATTCAGAAGCAAATGTCTGAATCATTCAGACATTTGCTCGCGAAACAAACAGTCTGAACCATTAAGAGCCTCATTAAGAGGTAAACAAACAGCATCTCACCAGTGGCGGATCTAGAAAATAATTATAGGGGCAACATTTCAAAAAATGAGTAACGAAATTGAAAAAACGTCAGTTTTTTTTCCAAAATTTACAATACCGCCGGAATGTTAAGGGGTACGAGGGTTGCCCCTATTAACATCCTAGGTCCGCCCCTGCCTCTCACTAAAATTTACACTTATTTCCAACATATAATCGTGTTCAGATTCACTTATTCTAACTCACTGACTCGGACCGATTACAACCCGAGGTTTTATATATTATACTTTTATGTTATACTCGGGGTGGACCTATAGCCACCATTGGGTGGGCGGACACACCCCTTAAAAAGAAAAATTTAGTATAATATATCCGTTAAAGTCTTGAGCGCACCCCATAAAAATTTTCAGTCGCTCCCCTTGAACTCTCTGATGGTTAAAATAAAAAGAGAACAGAGAAATTAACCATCGTCACCTGAAAATTTATAAGCAAATAACGACTCCATAGCTCGATATTCATACAGAAAAAAATAGTGAGGGAAAATTTTTTTTGAACGGCCAACAAACTCAATTCCAAGCACTCTCGGGGCATCCACTGGACAAACGGAGTACTCCGAGAGTAACCTGAGTCCACCATCAATTCTGGGGAAAACCCGGTAACCCACCCGCCCGTAGGCACGACAGTGAAATTACCGGTAAAACCCGTTTGGCTCAAGAATCTAACCCAGGTTTCCCTGGGTCTCCTATCATTGCCCACCAATGCCTCACTCTGCACCAAGTAGAAGTCGAACCTGTATCTCTCAAAAGAAATGCAAGCTATCCACCACTTGATCTAGAAATCATTATCAAACAATGAGGAAAATGATAGGAAAAATACGATTGATTAAATAAACAAATTGTTGGTTGTTATATGTTTTTGCTTTTTCTTTTTCTGACACAAAAGGTGATGGGATTGGCAGACACATAGTTTCAATTCTCAAAGTATTTTATTTTGATTTTCATTTATTAGTTTTTCTTTAACTTTAAATTAAATTTAAATTTTTAGGTATATTATTTAATTTACAACCAAATTAACACTTCTCGTAAGATTTTTATAGATTAGAAATTTATTATCTGACTAGAAATTTTGAAATTTATAAATTTTCAAAATATAAATTGAATAGAAATAATAATTATTATTTTTTTTCCGAACGAAGTAATCAATTAAACATTAACATAACTTATATTGTTAAGCCCAATTTCGTCCCTAACATAATACGTTAAGGGTTGAGTCAATTTTTAAAAAATTCTAATGAGTTCATTCTTTGGGCCTAATGTGTTTAATGAGTTCTATCAGAAAATTAACTTTTTTTGTGAAAAATATGAACTTTGAATGCATTAACCCAAAGAAACCACAAAAAAAGTAAAACAAAACATCACTTGTCACTATTTTTAATTACATTTGACACACTTTTGTTGTTTATACGAAATCTAATTTGCTTTATCTTTTTCAATATGATCCGACCCAAAGCGGACCAAAAAACAAAAACGACTACTAAAAGTTCCCGCCCTCTATAAAAAAATTTCTTGGGTCCACCACTAGCTAGTTATATTTATGGCATTCGACAACCCCATAGATATGACATAGTACATTTGGGATTTTTGACCACATATATGATCAATCTTAACGGTCCAAACAGGTGGCTATGCCTGTAGTCCGTGTGAAGAAATGCTGTATCATGTCACTATCGATTTTATTGTGGTAGGAGGAGTTGATGGAACCTATTTAATACATTCCCAGGTCATCGGCTAATGAACCAGACATAATTTTTTTTTTTGGAATAATCTTTAGTAAAACATAAAGTCATTGGATATTATGGCGATTTAGACAAACAACTGATTTTGTCGTATAGAGTATAGACTTGGAACCTAAGTTAAATTTTTATAATTTAAACTCAGGGCTGACAAATCGTGTCTTAGCGGGTTTAAAAGGTGAGTGACGACGCAAACAACACAAATTCTAAACATAAATATGACTCGTTTAACTACTTTATATCCAATGTCTATAACACGGTTGGATGTTTTATGTACCAAGAAAGAAAATTGATGGATCCTAACCTTTTAATTTTAATTATTTTTTAAAAAGTGAAAAATCAATTAGGTAACTTTCAATAAACAAGTTTTACCGTGTCTTATACATGTTAACTATTGTCAGCCCTATTGAAAGTTGACGACTAGTAAAGAAGATAAGATATCATGTTACGGAAAGAGTATATATTCAATACCTTGTTAACTAATAGAATTAGTGAAACAAAGCTTAGCAGACTCAATGTTTACTATTACTGTCATCCTAAAAAACGTTATAACTTACTGTCTAAAAAAAATTTAAGTATAAATATAGTTTTATTTTTTTTTTTACTCTTTTTGTATATTTATACTCTTTTGGAAAGATACGGTAATTGGTATAATTTTAGTAATTGTTACTTTTTGTTTCAAAAAACTATTTACGTTAGATTTGTATCTTAGTCTACTTCAAAAAGTTAGATTTGTATTTTAGTCTATTTTATAATAGCAATGAAGATTTGTTGGTTGATTATGTTTCCTAGTGAATACTGAACGTAAAAAGGACATGTCTCATTTGCTAATGATAGTAAGTAATTTATTATGCTTTACTTTTCAAAATATAAAATAAAATATTATTATTACTTTTAATGTTGAAATCTCATTGTCATGAAAATACACAAAATCCACCAACAAAGTTTGTTGGCATGAAAATAACGCCACTTGAATTCCAATCGGACCTACCAATTAACTATTGACAATGCCCTTGTAAACCCTATAAACCCATGGAGACCAATTTTGATGGCCTTCAGACCATTATGGTTAAAAAACACTCAACGATGGTGGCTTTTGAGTGTGCGTTTAGCCCATGTAGTGTTCTTGAGACTCGGGGTCTTGGGAAGTGTTTTGGGTTGTCACATCTGTTTACATGGATGGTGTCGGATGGATTATGTAAAAGAGAGAGTATGGTGTTTTAGTAAGCTTTTTTTAGCTGTAAGAGGGGCAATTCAAGCAGGTGGTGACGTGACGTCGCAACCAACTTCTTGCTGACGTCATCACTAGAAGCAGGAGGACTGTAAAACCTAAAACTCGGGAGATCTCACAGTTGAGTTTAATCATCAACACATAGTTCTTAAACTAAAAAAATGCAATAACGTCACAACGAAAACCATCAACATTCAATACATCAACTCACCAAGTTTAAAACACAACTGTTAAGATCTCAACAAATAAATTAACGTCATCGGGATGCTTAGGGCTGTAAACGAACCGAACGTTCAGCGAATAGTTCGTGAACCGTTCGGCGGGAAGTTCGTTTATGTTCGTTCGTTTAATAAACGAACGAACATGAACAAGAAATTCCGTTCGATTAGTTAAATGAACGATCATGAACAGAGGTCTCGTTCGTTCGATTGTGTTCGTGAACGTTCGGTAAGGTGTTCATGAACATTCATTGATTTGCGTTCGTTTATATTCGTATGTTTGTGTTTTTATTGAAGATCTTTATACTTTCTTATATTTTATTTATACTTTTTATATTATTAAACTTTTATTTATTTTATTTCCCTAATAATTAAACTAGGAAAACCACTTTCACCTTGTTTATGCATTATTTCCCTTTCAATTCTCATTATTTACATCCACGAATACGATCGACCTCCGTTCCACAATAAGGGATTCAAGTTCGAGTGCTACTCTTTGGGCCATCTATCTTTATCCTTCGTCGCGTTCGCCAAATTTATTTGTGTTCGTTTGTGTTCGTGAACCATTCTCGAACACGCTCATTTCCTTAATGAACGAACACGACCACAAAATCTTGTTCGGTAAGTGTTCATGAACCGTTCGTGAACACATTTATTGCCTTAACGAACGAACACGAACAAGGTCTTGTTCGTGTTCGTCCGGTTCGTTTACAGACCTAAGGATGCTAGTCTTTGGAGTATGGTAGCCTTCAATTCCATGCTTGGAGTTTACTATCGATTGAAATCAACATCTTATTAACCTGATATGCATACTAAGTGAGTTTTAGTTTTGGTTCAAGCATCAAAATATCGTTTCAAGTCAAACGTATTAAAAGTTGTGGTAAACCATACGAGACACCAATCATGAGTGGCGAGCTGTACCATCATCTACTTATCACATAGCCGAGAAAAACTTATTCCAAATAAGATTCCATCAATACATGTTACGCCTCAAGCTTACAAGTGTTATCAATAACACTAGCAACAAATGCTAGCCATCAATCGTGATTGTTAATCATATAGCATTTAACTTAAATTGATAAAGTTATTCATATAGCATCACTCAAAGACATGTCAACGACATGTCTTTTTGCTTGGTCAACATTCCATACCTATAACATACATTTCATTACACTACATTTCGTTGATCTTGACTTTTCGTTCGGCTAATACATTTCGTTGATCATAGAATTTCGTTGAGGGGTTCAAAGAAATGTACTTGGAACCCTAGCGATGCACCAATGATGGTTGTGATCAGATCCAACCTTATTCAACGTTAAGATCCTAACTTTTTCATTGGAAACACATTATAATCAATCCATAACATCATCAAGCTCCATACAGCAAAACATGTAAACGTTAACGTGATTTTTACATCTTTTGTGCTAAAACTAAACCTGAGCTTGAAAATCTTTCAAAACTGGTGAAAACCATGAGAAAACAAGTTATCTTCGATCCCAGACGAATGGAACAACCCAATATCGTCAATCCACAATGTGAAACACACAACTTGTGAGATCTAGATCTTAATTCACAGTTTCTCACTTTAAGCTTGGGTGAGGTTTTAATCTCCAAGATGAATGGACCAACTCAATATGATCAATCCACAAGGTGAAACACACAACTTGTGAGATCTAGATCTCAATCCACAAGGATTTTTACATCCTTTATGAGCCTTGCCATAATCTCCCAAGTGTGAGCTCTTAAATGTTATCCGTATTTGTCCCTTTTAATCCATTACTTGGGATTTTATTCCATTCCATACATATCTTAAAGCCTGTGTCACATTTGCCACTTATTAGAATGTGGGGTGTCATAAGGACATTATCACTTCACTATGATTCCATAGTGGAAAGCGGAAAGGAAGGTCAAACGGAAACAATGATGATGGTTTAAGGCTAGGAATAGAGAAAGAGATGCGTTTTGTAGCGAACAAAATGAGATCGCTCAACTACTTTGTTTATATTGTTCAAAGCTCCATACTCAATTTGTAAATAACTTATAGAGACAAAACTAGATTTTTCTAATTCATACTTAAAGTTGATTCATACTTAGAGTTTTCTGATTCATACAATGACATAGGGCACACATATACTTTTAAAAGATAACAATGTCGTGTCTTATTGGGTTCGTCCAAAGAATAATCGTTTTAATATTCTCATATAGTCGAATCTAATGATCAACAAACCATGATAGCTTGACTATTGGGTAAGTTGCCAAAATGGTCTCTGAGGTTTGGTCATTTTTGTAATTTTAGCCCAAAACTCACACCTTTTGAATCTGGGTCCTTGTGGTTTCAGTTTTTTTGCCATTTTCATCCAAAATCAAAATTTGGTCAGATTTTTCAGTTAACATTCAACTTTTTTTGTCTTTTTCCTCTTTTTGCCATTTTCATCCAAAATCAAAATCTGGTCAGATTTTTCAGTTAACATTCAACTTTGTTTGTCTTTTTCCTCCCTTTTAATGAAAGGCAAAATGGTCTTTTAACGTTTTATTATAACAAATTAAAAAAAAAATCTGACCATTTTGTTCTTCATTAAAAGGGAGGAAAAGACAAAAAAGTTAGAGGTTAACTGCAAAATCTGACCAAATTTTGCTTTTGGATGAAAATGAAAATAAAATTGAAACTACATGGATCCAGATTCAAAAGGTTTTAGTTTTGAACTAAAGTGACAAAAGTGACCAAACCTCAAGAACCATTTTGGCAGTTTACTCTTGACTATTTCATTGCTTGACCCGTGGGTTAGTGTTACTATCTAAAAAATAAATAATATGATCGGGTTGTTTAAGTTGATGTGATATCGAATTTGGGGTATGCGTCTACATCCATTTACTTCTTAATCAACTTCTAATCACATTAATATTCTTCATTCCATTTTGGATCAGGTCAGAAAATGACTTGCGTTGTGATTTTAGAAGTCAACTTAATTATTTGTTTTCATATGTGATTTTGACATGATTATTTTAACCTTCCAATCTCACTTGAGGTCATAATGGCAATCAAATCAATGTAAATTGTATAATATATAATGGGTCCTAATAAATCCACATGGTATCATCTTATTTACACATGATTTATAAGGGCCGTATAAGGTTATACGGCCGTATAGAATAAAGTGAACCGACAAAGGCTATGCCAGCAGCCTTTGTCAGTTCACTTTATTCTATACGGGCCGCGTATAACCTTATACGGCCCGTATAAACCATGTGTAAATAAGATGATACTGTGGTCGTATATATATTATACGACTACTTTATACGGGTCGTATATATCTATACGGCTCGTATACAATGAATTTCCTTTGTTTTATTGTTTTATTACTATTTGACGCGACGTATTATTCCTCGATTCACGTGCGAGTAGACGTAAGATTCTCTGATTCGATGTTATATTCCTCGATTCTCGTGCGATTTATGTGATTAGACGTTAGATTCCTCGATATTCGTGCGAGGTATTTGATTCGACGTTAGATTCCTCGATTCGCGTGTTAATCATTTGAAACGATGTAATATTCCGTAAAATTCTCTATATAAACGACACTAATTTCATTCATTTTCATTCAACTTCTATTCGTTTCTTCTATTTTTCTCTGTATTCAAATTATTTACGCTATAATGTCGGGTTGGGGTAACTTTTTTAATGTGTTTGATAACGAGGCGAATCAGGGGAGTTATGATAACAATGAAGATAACACCGAAGGTGGCATGTTTGATCTGAATGCTCCGTTGATCCCATTCTTGCGTCTGATGCAGGTCAGGATAGTTGGGGTTTGGATGCAATTCAGCCTAATTATGCTGGTTATTATCCATCGCAACACCCGGTTAATTTTGAAGCCCCTCCTGTTAGTTTTGGACCACTGACTGATAGTTCTCAGTCTCCTCCCATAAGTGATGGACCGTCGGAGGGTCCAAATGCTGACCAGGAACGTAATGAGTTTCAAAACAAGCAGGTATAACATTTAATTATACGTTTATTTGTTGTACGTTAACTATTTTAGTGTTTTTACGTTTGATGTCGTTTTTATTAAAACCTTAGATTAGGGTTGCTCAACGGGTCGTGTTCGCGGGTTGGTGGGTTCAACCCGACCTGAACCTGAAAATTTTACACAAACCCGAACTCGACCCGAACTTTCATGGGTTAATTTATGACGTAAAATATATTGTTAAAAAACATAATATAGTATAAATGTGTAACGGGTCAAGCCGCCAACCCGACCATGTTGACCCGAACCCGACCCGTTAAACCAAACGGGTTCGCAGGTTCAACCTGAAACTGACCCGAACCCGTTTATACTAAAGCTAAACCGATTGGTTAATCATTAATTGACACATATAAGTGTTTTCGTTAGAAATTCGCTAGCATGGATGAATTGGTAGAGTGGTGTAGAGACGTTGGACGCGTAAATGGCTACGCCCTCGTCACCAAACGCACCATCTACGATAAAAAGGGTAGCGGTCAGCCGTTAAAAATCTGGCTTACGTGCGATTGTGCCGGCGAGTACAAATCAACAGCCACGGTCAGACGCAGCGGGACCAGGAAAACCGGTTGCAAGTTCCAACTGATCGGGGCATACAAAAAGAGGTTAGGTTATTGGGATCTAAAGGTTGATGAAGCTAAACATAACCACGAACCATTTCTGTATCCAGAGGGTCATCCGTCCTAATGAGGCTGACTCCATCAGAAGAGAGGACAGTGGAGCAAATGACGCATCAGAACATAAAACCACGAGACATTCTTGCTGCCATTAAAGAACAGAACCCCCATAATGTCTCAACAAGAAACACCATATACAACGCTCGGGCCAAATTAGGTCGAATGGAACAAGTCGGCGAGACTCCAATGCAGATACTTTTCGACCGGTTGGGGAAGGTTGGGTTTGTTTTTTACCATAGAACATCTCAAAACGGCGAACGGGTCGAGGATGTTTTCTTCATCCACCCGGAGTCGAACATGTTGTGGCGCGCCTTCCCGCATGTGTTGCTTATAGACGCCATCTACAAGACGAATCGGTACAAAATTCTGCTAGTCCAGATTATCGGTGTTACATCCACATTCATGTCGTTTTGCATTGATCATGCGTTCGTAAGCAACGAGAAACAGGAAAACTTCACATGGGTTCTACAGAGGTTGAAACACTCATTAGACAGTGTTATGGAACCCCGTGTAATAGTAACGGATAGAGATCGCGCCCTAATGAACGCATGTGCAACCGTGTTTCCCAGGGCTAGACATTCATTGTGTAGGTGGCACATACAGCAAAACATCTTAAAACATTGCAGGAAAAGCTTTAAAACAAATGATCAATGGGAAGGCTTTCTTTACAAGTGGCGCGAGCTAATTAACTCAACGACCGATCATGACTACAACTACTGGTACGAGCGAATACGATCAAACTTGCCACGCAAAAAAACCGACGGTAAGTTTTATATAATTTTTGCTTAATAATCGTATTTATTTGACTTGTCTTAACTGCACTTGACTTTGATTACAGAGATTATGAACTATTTGGATTCAATCTGGTTACAACCATATAGAGACCGGTTTGTTTCGTTCTGGAGCGACCAACATCTGAACTTCGGTCAACGTACAACGAACAGGGCAGAGGGTCAACATGCCCTTTTGAAGCAGTACCTAGGCGACTCTAATTACACCGTGGAGAAAGTGGTACCACTTATCGATAAGCTCATAAGAAACTAGGTGACAGAAATCAAAGGCAGCATTGAAACAAGCAGGAGCCGAACATTGGGTCATCATAACAAACCAATATTTAATCTCCTACTAAAGAAGGTTTCACATGCCTGCCTAGAGTTGATATCAGACGAAGTAAATGAAATAGAAAAATTAATGTTATATAACCGTACATGCGCGTGCCGTTTGTATACAAGCTGTGGGTTGCCGTGCGCATGTCGGTTGGAACCGTATACAACGAATGGTAATACATTATTCGACCAACCACATTTTATAATCATAGCCTTTCATCACGCAAAATCTTATTGACGTTTTATGTTGTTTGTTGATATGTTTCTTAGGTGAAATGATCCCGTTGGAGTTGATAGACCCTTTTTAGAGAAAGTTAAATTTGGACTCCATAGTGGAACCGAGCAAGGTGGACTCTTTCGACTTAGACGGTGAATTTGCGCTTCTCAAACAACATTTAAGTGCTCAGCCGAGAGAACTCAAGAAAAACTTGATTTAAAAGATGAAGGAGTTGGTACAACTCAATAAGACGAAGCTTAAACAACCAGTTGTGCAAAAAAACACACGGGGTCGTCCAACTTTAAAAGCTCAGCAACAAAGGAAGGATGATTTGTTTACGGAGCCTTCTAGACACAGCTTTTTTACAACGCAGGACCAGTATAGTGATTCACAAGATGGGTTTGGCACACAAGAGTCAGCGATCGAACCTACCAGGCACAGCTCGTTTGTCGAGTCACAAAGTTATTGTACTGAAACACCTATGTTCTTCGGCGAGATTGCGAAAGGCGCTAAGAATTCGAAAACGAAAAAGAAGGTCGCAAAATCAAAGGAAGAGCCACCAGATTTACCTTTGCTGCCTGTCGAACAAGTTAATATGTTCTTGCACTTCCAAAAGTTCATTCCACCGTGCTTCTATCCACACCTCAGTCACATACAAAATGTGCAGGGTGATGGTAATTGTGGGTTTCGATCTATAGCGGTCGGCTTATCGCTTAAAGAGTGGCAGTGGCCATTCATACGGCAGAATCTTCATGATGAGTGCAACCGGTTCCACGAATCTTGGAAAAACATAAATGAAGTTGAGTATCAACAAGTTCTGGAATCATTAGTTTGGTCCGACCAAATAGTCGGAGCACCTCGACATAAGTGGCTACAAATGCCATTCACGGGGCTTCTGATAGCAAATCGGTGGAATGTCATTTGTCTCTTATTAAGTGACATTGGTTGTGCTTCATTTTTTCCCATGTTCAAAACAGCCGAAGAAAGTATTCCGCATAGAACAGTCGCGCTTGTACATGTACACAGGAACCATTTTATTCACGTCAGATTAGAAGGGGAATATCCAATGCCAACCCCATCAGGATACTGGCGACAACCGACACGGAATACGCCAGCAAAAAGTTGGTATCACTATTACAAGGAACGTATTGACCAATATAATACGATCGTTGATGAATATAGGAACAGGGATTACATAGATATAGGTACCCTATGAATATAAAATGTTATTTACATGTTTTGACAATTTGTAATGATCAACATACATGTTATATAAATGTTTTGGCAACTTGTTATTTACATGTTTTGACAATTTGTAATGATCAACATACACGTTATATAAATGTTTTGGCAACTTGTTGAAATTGAATTTGAAAAAACGTTTAAACGAATCAACGTTAACGCATACCGACCGTATTTTCGTCAGTTCCGCATATAGTAATTGAAAATAAATGAAAAATACTGAATTGTATACGGGCCGTATAAAAATATACGCCTCGTATACAGTGATCGTATATTAAGTATACGACAGAATTAAAATAAATTAAATTAATGTATACGAGCCGTATACACGTATACGGCCCGTATACACAGGAAAAAAGATCGTATAAGTTTTATACGACCTCATTTCCACCATACGGCCTCAACATTCCACAAAAAATTCTCTCGGTTTTCTCTCGGATCGTTCTTGGACAGCGTTCTTCGGCTTTTTTGGCGTTTTCTTCTCGTTCTTCCTATACGGTACGTTTTCGTATAGTAAACTTTCAAATTCCGTAACATGTTAGATTATGGTCTTGTATAGTAAAGCGTAGATAGGCATAACGATTACGATTGTATAATTCAATTTGAAAAAAAAAATTGAAACAGAAAATTGTAACTGATTATTCAAGTGTATACGGTCGTATAAATTGTATACGATCGTATAATGTTTGATTATTCAAACTGTATATGATCGTATACATTTTATACGACCGTATACACTTGAATAATCAAAGGTTTGTCGATCGTATACATTATATACGCTCGTATAACCTTTGAATATTCAAACATTATACGATCGTATATTTCTATACGATCGTATACCTGTTTGAATATTCAAAGATTATACGAACGTATATTTTATATACGGTCGTATACTTGTTGAATATTCAAACATTGTACGAGCGTATATGATATGTACAATACGTTCGTATACAAGAACAGTATTCGTATAATACGTTAACGATAATCGTATAGTGATTGCTAAGTTGTAATTGTTATTTGTTACAGACGATATGGCTGAGTCATCAGCAGCTGGTGCGGCCCGTAGAGGTCGAGGTCAGGGTCAGGGTCAGGGTCGGGGCCGTGGACGTGGACGCGGACGTGGATGTGGACAGGAGGAGGAGGCTGTGCTCGATTTTACTGAGACGGGGCAGTTTCTTAGAGATATCCCCCGAGGTATGGTTGCCTATAGGGTTTTGGGCAAATTACGGGAGATGGTGCTGGATGCGCCTCGGACCATAGATTTTCAGTTTTTGACCGATATTGGAGCGATCGGTCGGGTCCGGGAGCTCATGCCAGCTAACTCCCCGTGGGACCGCTTATTTGATGCCGCCGCAGAGCGGGCCCACAGGGAGATTACTTTAGAGTTTTTATCTACCTTTTCATTTACGGACACCCGGGGTGGGGGTTTTCAGCATTTTTTGACGACAGAGGCCGTAGCTTTTACTATTTGCGGCGAGAGTCAGAGGATGACACTTCCTCAGTTCGCTGTTGCCTTGGGTCTGTACTCACAGGAGGACTCAAGGTCCCGCACATTTTTTGATGCGCCAGTCAGCACGTCCACTGACGTGTTGTGGCCGTATTGGTGCACTATTGGGTTCGGGGAGTTCGCGAAACCGAAGCAGCGATCCCCGAAGGCACGGGCGACTGATCTTTACGACCCGTTTCACCGATACCTACATCGGTGTATCACCGTGACGATCGCCGGTCGTCATGATAGTAGGGAACGGGTCACCCAAAATGACCTATTCTTCTTGCACGACTTACTTAGCGGCGGGAGGGCCAACTTGGCGTACAAGTTGGCCGCATATCTCGCCGACTACGCTTTTAAGTGACCCTCTTCCCACATCAGCTGTGGGGCCTTCGTCACCCATCTGGCGAAGGGTTTCTTTCGCCTCCTGTCCCCGCAGGTGGCAAGTGATATGACCCTGACACGCCAGCTTGACAGGGTTGGGAGGGACATAGCCCTATCGATGGGTTTGGCTCGCGAGCTCGAGGGAGGGCAGCTGGTTTGGGCTTATGGTGTGGGTGAGGGACCCCGTGGAGAGGGTGGTGATGAGGAGGGAGACGATGGAGAGGGAGGCGATGGGGAGGGAGATGGAGGCGATGGAGAGGGAGGCGACGGAGAGGGGGTCGGTCATGCTGGCGATCGATCACAGGTAGCTGCGGAGGAGTTACAGGGTGATCGCATGTACGTTCGACGCAGCGTGAGACAGCGTGTGATGCCTCCACCAGGGGTGGAGGAGAGACTCGTTCAGGTCGAGTCGGATGTAGCTGCAGTCAGAGGGGATTTAGCTGCAGTCAGAGGGGATTTAGCTGCAATGAGAGAGGATGTACGGTGGATGGTCGAGGCGATTGTGGCTATGCATTCTGCCGCGCCCCTACCTCCACGAGCTGGCGCAGCACCACCACCACCACCACCGCCGTAGCTGATTTTTGTATTATTATTATTATTTTTTTTTGTTATTTTACGTTTGAAACTTTGTAAAAGTCTATCTTTTTTTTTTGTTTTAGATGTAAAACATTATAAATATTAATCTTATGTTTAGATGTTAACTTGTTTGTTTATTAATTGTTGTCGTAGTTTATCATAATCATATCACATATTTATCGTTTTACATACTGGAAACTTACTAAACATTATAAATACGTTTAACTAGAAACTCGTAACATAATCCGATATATACAATACTATTTTAAAATTTACAAAACTTATTAAACGGTTTCCCGATTGCAACAAAAATTAACTATTCTATACATATTTATCGTTTTACAAAGTGGAAACCTATGAAACATAATAAATACGTTTAACTACAAACTCGTAACATAATGCGATATATAGAACACTATTTTGAATTTTTCAAAATTTATTAAACGGTTTCCCGATTGCAACAAAAAATTAACTTTATTCTATACGGCCGTATAACCTTATACGGCCCGTATAACCTTATACGGCCCGTATAAACCATGTGTAAATAAGATGATACCATGTGGATTTATTAGGACCCTAAATTTTTCAAAATTCATTAAACGGTTTCCCGATTGCAACAAAAAATTAACTTTTCTATACATATTTATCGTTTTACAAAGAGGAAACTTATTAAACATAATAAATACGTTTAACTACAAACTCCTAATATAATCCGATATATACAACAAACGGTTTCCCGATTTCAACAAAAAATTAACCTTTCTATACGGGCTATACGGGCCGCATAACACTATACGGCCCGTATACAGATTTCAAAACTAAAAATCCTTGTCCAACCTTCGAAACAATATGCAAGTATGTATACGACCCGTATATAATATACGGCCCGTATACATATAAAAACAAAAAAAAAAACATTCCACTCATTAAATTCTGTGCATAAACATTCCATACGGCCCGTATAATTATATACGGCCCGTATACAAATAGGGATGTGAAAATAAGATTATAGGGGTGTGGAAATAGAACAACCCTAATCTTATTTTCACATCCCTATTTGTATACGGGCCGTATAGAATGTTTATGCACAGAATTTAATGAGTGGAATGTTTTTTTTGTTTTTATATGTATACGGGCCGTATATTATATACGGGTCGTATTCATACTTGTATATTGTTTCGAAGGTTGGACACGGGTTTTTAGTTTTGAAATCTGTATACGAGCCGTATAATGTTATACGGCCCATATAGAAAGGCTATTTTTTTTGTTGAAATCGGGAAACCGTTTGTTGTATATATCGGATTATGTTAGGAGTTTGTAGTTAAACGTATTTATTATGTTTAATAAGCTTCCTCTTTGTAAAACGATAAATATGTATAGAAAAGTTAATTTTTTGTTGCAATCGGGAAACCGTTTAATAAATTTTGAAAAATTTAGGGTCCTAATAAATCCACATGGTATCATCTTATTTACACATGGTTTATACGGGTCGTATAAGGTTATACGACCGTATAGAATAAAGTTAATTTTTTGTTGCAATCGGGAAACCGTTTAATAAATTTTGAAAAATTTAAAATAGTGTTCTATATATCGCATTATGTTACAAGTTTGTAGTTAAACGTATTTATTATGTTTCATAGGTTTCCACTTTGTAAAACGATAAATATGTATAGAATAGTTAATTTTTGTTGCAATCGGGAAACCGTTTAATAAGTTTTGTAAATTTTAAAATAGTATTGTATATATCGGATTATGTTACGAGTTTCTAGTTAAACGTATTTATAATGTTTAGTAAGTTTCCAGTATGTAAAACGATAAATATGTGATATGATTATGATAAACTACGACAACAATTAATAAACAAACAAGTTAACATCTAAACATAAGATTAATATTTATAATGTTTTACATCTAAAAAAAAAGATAAACTTTTACAAAGTTTCAAACGTAAAATAACAAAAAAAAATAATAATACAAAAAGCAGCTACGGCGGTGGTGGTGGTGGTGGTGCTGCGCCAGCTAGTGGAGGTAGGGGCGCGGCAGAATGCATAGCCACAATCGCCTCGACCATCCACCGTACATCCTCTCTGACTGCAGCTAAATCCCCTCTGACTGCAGCTAAATCCCCTCTGACTGCAGCTACATCCGACTCGACCTGAACGAGTCTCTCCTCCACCCCTGGTGGAGGCATCACACGCTGTCTCACGCTGCGTCGAACGTACGGGCGATCACCCCGTAACTCCTCCGCAGCTACCTGTGATCGATCGCCAGCATGACCGACCCCCTCTCCGTCGCCTCCCTCTCTGTCGCCTCCATCTCCCTCCCCCTCGCCTCCCTCTCCATCGTCACCCTCCTCATCACCACCCTCTCCACGGGGTCCCTCACCCACACCATAAGCCCAAACCAGCTGCCCTCCCTCGAGCTCGCGAGCCAAACCCATCGATAGGGTTGTGTCCCTCCCAACCCTGTCAAGCTGGCGTGTCAGGGTCATATCACTTGCCACCTGCGGGGACAGGAGGTGAAAGAAACCCTTCGCCAGACGGGTAACGAAGGCCCCACAGCTGATGTGGGAAGAGGGTCGCTTAAAAGCGTAGTCGGCGAGATATGCAGCCAACTTGTATGCCAAATTGGCCCTCCCACCGGTAAGTAAGTCGTGCAAGAAGAATAGGTCATTTTGGGTGACCCATTCCCTGCTATCATGACGACCGGTGATCGTCACGGCGATACACTGATGTAGGTATCGGTGTAACGGGTCGTAAAGATCAGTCGCCCGTGCCTTCGGGGATCGCTGCTTCGGTTTCGCGAACTCCCCGAACCCAATAGTGCGCCAATACGGCCACAACACGTCAGTGGACGTGCTGACTGGCGCATCAAAAAATGCGCGGGACCTTGAGTCCTCCTGTGAGTACAGACCCAAGGCAACAGCGAACTGAGGAAATGTCATCCTCTGACTCTTGCCGCAAATAGTAAAAGCTACGGCCTCTGTCGTCAAAAAATGCTGAAAACCCCCACCCCGGGTGTCCGTAAATGAAAAGGTAGATAAAAACTCTAAAGTAATCTCCCTGTGGGCCCGCTCTGCGGCGGCATCAAATAAGCGGTCCCACGGGGAGTTAGCTGGCATGAGCTCCCGGACCCGACCGATCGCTCCAATATCGGTCAAAAACTGAAAATCTATGGTCCGAGGCGCATCCAGCACCATCTCTCGTGATTTGCCCAAAACCCTATAGGCAACCGTACCTCGGGGGATATCTCTAAGAAACTGCCCCGTCTCAGTAAATCGGGCACAACCTCCTCCTCCTGTCCACGTCCACGTCCCCGTCCGCGTCCACGTCCACGGCCCCGACCCTGACCCTGACCCTGACCCTGACCCTGACCTCGACCTCTACGGGCCGCACCAGCTGCTGATGACTCAGCCATATCGTCTGTAACAAATAACAATTACAACTTAGCAATCACTATACGATTATTGTTAACGTATTATACGAATACTGTTCTTGTATACGAACGTATTGTACATATCATATACGCTCGTACAATGTTTGAATATTCAACAAGTATACAACCGTATATAAAATATACGTTCGTATAATCTTTGAATATTCAAACAGGTATACGACCGTATATAAATATACGATCGTATAATGTTTGAATATTCAAAGGTTATACGAGCGTATATAATGTATACGATCGACAAACCTTTGATTATTCAAGTGTATACGGTCGTATAAAATGTATACGATCGTATACAGTTTGAATAATCAAACATTATACGATCGTATACAATTTATACGACCGTATACACTTGAATAATCAGTTACAATTTTCTGTTTCAATTTTTTTTTTCAAATTGAATTATACAATCGTAATCGTTATGCCTATCTACGCTTTACTATACAAGACCATAATCTAACATGTTACGGAATTTGAAAGTTTACTATACGAAAACGTACCGTATAGGAAGA
Source organism: Helianthus annuus (assembly GCF_002127325.2). Lineage (NCBI taxonomy): Eukaryota > Viridiplantae > Streptophyta > Magnoliopsida > Asterales > Asteraceae > Helianthus > Helianthus annuus. Next base: position 163,736,238 of record NC_035434.2, on the reverse strand, counting down.
ACGAGAAGAAAACGCCAAAAACGCCGAAGAACGCTGTCCAAGAACGATCCGAGAGAAAACCGAGAGAATTTTTTGTGGAATGTTGAGGCCATATGGTGGAAATGAGGTCGTATAAAACTTATACGATCTTTTTTCATGTGTATACGGGCCGTATACGTGTATACGGCTCGTATACATTAATTTAATTTATTTTAATTCTGTCGTATACTTAATATACGATCACTGTTTACGAGGCGTATATTTTTATACGGCCCATATACAATTCAGTATTTTTCATTTATTTTCAATTACTATATGCGGAACTGATGAAAATACGGTCGGTATGCGTTAACGTTGATTCGTTTAAAAGTTTTTTCAAATTCAATTTCAACAAGTTGCCAAAAAATTTATATAACGTGTATGTTGATCATTACAAATTGTCAAAACATGTAAATAACAAGTTGCCAAAACATTTATATAACGTGTATGTTGATCATTACAAATTTTCAAAACATGTAAATAACATTTTATATTCATAGGGTACCTATATCTATGTAATCCCTGGTCCTATATTCATCAACGACCGTATTATATTGGTTAATACGTTCCTTGTAATAGTGATACCAACTTTCTGCTGGCGTATTCCGTGTCGGTTGTCGCCAGTATCCTGATGGGGTTGGCATTGAATATTCCCCTTCTAATCTGACGTGAATAAAATGGTTCCTGTGTACATGTACAAGTGCGACTGTTCGATGCGGAATACTTTCTTCGGCTGTTTTGAACATGGGAAAAAATGAAGCACAACCAATGTCACTTAATAAGAGACAAATGACATTCCACCGGTTTGCTATCAGAAGCCCCGTGAATGGCATTTGTAGCCACTTATGTCGAGGTGCTCCGACTATTTGGTCGGACAAAACTAATGATTCCAGAACTTGTTGATACTCAACTTCATTTATGTTTTTCCAAGATTCGTGGAACCGGTTGCACTCATCATGAAGATTCTGCCGTATGAATGGCCACTGCCACTCTTTAAGCGATAAGCCGACCGCTATAGATCGAAACCCACAATTACCATCACCCTGCACATTTTGTATGTGACTGAGGTGTGGATAGAAGCACGGTGGAATGAACTTTTGGAAGTGCAAGAACATATTAACTTGTCCGACAGGCAGCAAAGGTAAATCTGGTGGCTCTTCCTTTGATTTTGCGACCTTCTTTTTCGTTTTCGAATTCTTAGCGCCTTTCGCAATCTCGCCGAAGAACATAGGTGTTTCAGTACAATAAATTTGTGACTCGACAAACGAGCTGTGCCTGGTAGGTTCGATCGCTGACTCTTGTGTGCCAAACCCATCTTGTGAATCACTATACTGGTCCTGCGTTGTAAAAAAGTTGTGTCTAGAAGGCTCCGTAAACGAATCATCCTTCCTTTGTTGCTGAGCTTTTAAAGTTGGACGACCCCGTGTGTTTTTTTGCACAACTGGTTGTTTAAGCTTCGTCTTATTGAGTTGTACCAACTCCTTCATCTTTTGAATCAAGTTTTTCTTGAGTTCTCTCGGCTGAGCACTTAAATGTTGTTTGAGAAGCGCAAATTCGCCGTCTAAGTCGAAAGAGTCCACCTTGCTCGGTTCCACTATGGAGTCCAAATTTAACTTTCTCCAAAAAGGGTCTATCAACTCCAACGGGATCATTTCACCTAAGAAACATATCAACAAACAACATAAAACGTCAATAAGATTTTACGTGATGAAAGGCTATGATTATAAAATGTGGTTGGTCGAATAATGTATTACCATTCGTTGTATACGGTTCCAACCGACACGCGCACGGCAACCCACAGCTTGTATACAAACGGCACGCGCATGTACGGTTATATAACATTAATTTTTCTATTTCATTTACTTCGTCTGATATCAACTCTAGGCAGGCATGTGAAACCTTCTTTAGTAGGAGATTAAATATTGGTTTGTTATGATGACCCAATGTTCGGCTCCTGCTTGTTTCAATGCTGCCTTTGATTTCTGTCACCTGGTTTCTTATGAGCTTATCGATAAGTGGTACCACTTTCTCCATAGTGTAATTAGAGTCGCCTAGGTACTGCTTCAAAAGGGCAAGTTGACGCTCTGCCCTGTTCGTTGTACGTTGACCGAAGTTCAGATGTTGGTCGCTCCAGAACGAAACAAACCGGTCTCTATATGGTTGTAACCAGATTGAATCCAAATAGTTCATAATCTCTGTAATCAAAGTCAAGTGCAGTTAAGACAACTCAAATAAATATGATTATTAAGCAAAAATTATATAAAACTTACCGTCGGTTTTTTTTGCGTGGCAAGTTTGATCGTATTCGCTCGTACCAGTAGTTGTAGTCATGATCGGTCGTGAGTTAATTAGCTCGCGCCACTTGTAAAGAATGCCTTCCCATTGATCATCTATTTTAAAGCTTTCCCTGCAATGTTTTAAGATGTTTTGCTGGTGCGATCTCTATCCGTTACTATTACACGGGGTTCCATAACACTGTCTAATGAGTGTTTCAACCTCTGTAGAACCCATGTGAAGTTTTCCTGTTTCTCGTTGCTTACGAACGTATGAGCAATGCAAAACGACATCAATGTGGATGTAACACCGATAATCTGGACTAGCGGCATTTTGTACCGATTCGTCTTGTAAGTGGCGTCTATAAGCAACACATGCGGGAAGGCGCGCCACAACATGTTCGACTCCGGGTGGATGAAGAAAACATCCTCGACCCGTTCGCCGTTTTGAGATGTTCTATGGTAAAAAACAAACCCAACCTTCCCCAACCGGTCGAAAAGTATCTGCATTGGAGTCTCGCCGACTTGTTCCATTCGACCCAATTTGGCCCGAGCGTTGTATATGGTGTTTCTTGTTGAGACATTATGGGGGTTCTGTTCTTTAATGGCAGCAAGAATGTCTTGTGGTTTTATGTTCTGATGCGTCATTTGCTCCACCGTCCTCTCTTCTGATGGAGTCAGCCTCATTAGGTACGGATGACCCTCTGGATACAGAAATGGTTCGTGGTTATGTTTAGCTTCATCAACCTTTAGATCCCAATAACCTAACCTCTTTTTGTATGCCCCGATCAGTTGGAACTTGCAACCGGTTTTCCTGGTCCCGCTGCGTCTGACCGTGGCTGTTGATTTGTACTCGCCGGCACAATCGCACGTAAGCCCGATTTTTAACGGCTGACCGCTACCCTTTTTATCGTAGATGGTGCGTTTGGTGACGAGGGCGTAGCCATTTACGCGTCCAACGTCTCTACAACACTCTACCAATTCATCCATGCTAGCGAATTTCTAACGTAAACACTTATATGTGTCAATTAATGATTAACCAATCGGTTTAGCTTTAGTATAAACGGGTTCGGGTCAGTTTCAGGTTGAACCTGCGAACCCGTTTGGGTTAACGGGTCGGGTTCGGGTCAACATGGTCTGGTTGGCGGCTTGACCCGTTACACATTTATACTATATTATGTTTTTTTAACAATATATTTTACGTCATAAATTAACCCATGAAAGTTCGGGTCGATTTCGGGTTTGTGTAAAATTTTCAGGTTCAGGTCGGGTTGAACCCACCAACCCGCGAACACGACCCGTTGAGCAACCCGAATCTAAGGTTTTAATAAAAACAACATCAAACGTAAAAACACTAAAATAGTTAACGTACAACAAATAAACGTATAATTAAATGTTATACCTGCTTGTTTTGAAACTCACTACGTTCCTGGTCAGCATTTGGACCCTCCGGCGGTCCATCACTTATGGGAGGAGACTGAGAACTATCAGTCGGTGGTCCAAAACTAATAGGAGGGGCTTCAAAATTAACCGGGTGTTGCGATGGATAATAACCAGCATAATTAGGCTGAATTGCATCCAAACCCCAACTATCCTGACCTGCATCAGACGCAAGAATGGGATCGAACGGAGCATTCAGATCAAACATGCCACCTTCGGTGTTATCTTCATTGTTATCATAACTCCCCTGATTCGCCTCGTTATCAAACACATTAAAAAAGTTACCCCAACCCGACATTATAGCGTAAATAATTTGAATACAGAGAAAAATAGAAGAAACGAATAGAAGCTGAATGAAAATGAATGAAATTAGTGTCGTTTATATAGAGAATTTTACGGAATATTACATCGTTTCAAATGATTAACACGCGAATCGAGGAATCTAACGTCGAATCAAATAACTCGCACGAATATCGAGGAATCTAACGTCTAATCACATAAATCGCACGAGAATCGAGGAATATAACATCGAATCAGAGAATCTTACGTCTACTAGCACGTGAATCGAGGAATAATACGTCGCGTCAAATAGTAATAAAACAATTAAATAAAGGAAATTCATTGTATACGAGCCGTATAGATATATACGACCCGTATAAAGTAGTCGTATAATATATATACGAACACAGTATCATCTTATTTACACATGGTTTATACGGGCCGTATAAGGTTATACGGCCCGTATAGAATAAAGTGAACCGACAAAGGCTGTATAACCTTATACAGCCCGTATAAATCATGTGTACATAAGATGATACCATGTGGATTTATTAGGACCCTAAGATTATAGGGGTGTGGAAATAGAACAACCCTATATAATTTCATTGATATTTTGTTAAGTATTTATTTTTTTGTGTGAAACTTTGTAATTTTATTTTTTGAGAATCTGATATCTTTTAAAAGTATTTGTGTGCCCTATGTCATTGTTATGTTACTTCAACAGGTTTTTGAACAATGACTTACTTGTCTTACACTTGAGCAGCCTATGACGAGACACCCCCTCCAAACCGTTTTACTTTTTAGATAACTTCGATCCAAACTCAATCGATAGTACACCACCTCACGTTCTCTAAGATTGCTTACGAAACCCCTTTGGTACCACCGTCTTCACTCTTGGACAAAAACCCCCAAAATGAACAATCAACCCCCTAAATACAACCCAAACATCCATGTTGTGGGTGACCTCAACCCCGAAACCAGAAGCTTAAAAGATTTGGAATCTTTGGGCTCGACTTTTATGTTGCCAGACTATGACTGTTGAATCAAACGACGAACAACAAAGGGTATCATAACGTTAAAAGAAAAAAAAAAGAAAATAAAAAAACAACAACAAGGTAGCTATTTTTATTTGATTAATCCATAGACAAGCTAGATAAAAAAATAAAAAAAACAGTTACATTTTTTAAGTATATCTAATTCTAGTTGAATTAGTTACATAAAAGAAATCCACCAAAGCTCTCAATCATACTTTTTTTTTCGTTTATATTTCATTTAAAAATTAAACAAAATATATAAGATCAACATTAAATTCATTCTTCTTTAGACAAACATGTTAGGGGCTGGGGATTTGGTTCCTCTTTGCGCTTGACCCATAGACGCATTTAATCAGATGATAATCCACTATTTGAAAAATTAATTTGTCTCACTATTTTCTTTTTAATTAAACTAGCCTAAGACCCCGCGAGCTTCGCGGGTGGCTAAACACCAACTAAACACATAAAATAATATAAACGTAGAATCGTTAAAGTGTGATTTGTTAAGCCTAATATTTTGAGACAGTTGAGCACGTCCCAATAGTACATCTACATAATGTTCGTTACAAATTAAGTTTTTGTCAACTAAACCTTCATGATGTTTTCATGATGTCTTCTTTAACTCCACTATCGCATTCATCCTCTGACATTATCAATTCCAATCAGAACGACTTAGAATTTAAAGCTCTATTGCTAGATTATTAAAAACATACATGAAATCAATTTGAAAAAAATAGATTCTTACTTAAGTGTAAGAACAACTCAAACAGGTTCTTAGAGATATCAACTGGTTGGCTACCCTCCAACACTTGATTTGCTATAGATCCCTTTTACTGTTATAGAAAAGATAAGGTTAATAAATTAAAATACCCAAGATACCAATAACCAAAAAACTACTATCCTACATCATCTTGAATTGCAAAACTTTATACATTACATGTAGGTCTTCTCCTCAAATGCATAGCATGAATTAGATGATAGAGAGCTGCACAATTCATTATAATTTGAAAAATTTATGAAGAAATAGGTTATCTCCCGTGAATACTCACGGGTTGTGAATCTTTTTATTTAAAAACAACAGATGTACATATCTATATAGTCAATTTTTAAAATATCCATATGTGTATATTATAAAAAAATATATATCCTTAACTTAAGAAGTGTAGGAAATCATGTCAAACGAACTCTGATTAAGCTCATTCCAGCAGCAAATATGCAATGGTTTTTGCTTCCATTTGTTTGCATAATATATATTTTTTTTCTTTTAGCGGTTAATGAACACATAGTGAGGTGCTATGAGGTCCCCAAATTACACGCTAGTTCAGCAGATGCTTCAGCACAAACAACCAAAAATTAACGCTCATCCATTCACCCCATGATACCTCAATGCCTTTTGTCCAATGCTTGAACAACGAAGTGCTCTTGCCATTGAATAAAATGCAGCATATCAATAAAGTGGTCCACTCTGTTCCCGTGTCTTCAAATTCACCAAATGATTTGTATAAAATGCATGTGTAATATCCTTTTTTTCTTCATGGAAGCCGTTAACCCGTTCATGCTTTGCAGCATATCAATAACCAAATCATTATTGTTCCCCATAGGGAGTTTGAGCCACATATGTAACTGAGTTCGCACTGCGTCTACTACCGGGCACATTACCAAGATATGATCCACGGTTTCGTCCCTTGTATTACATATTTTGCAAGTTGTGGTTGGAAGAGTAATACCCTTGCCATTGCGTTGGTATTTTCCCGTAAATTGCTCTCCATGCAAACAGATTCGCCTTTAACGTCGCCACATTGTTCTATGTAAATCTGTTTGCTTGTTCATTCATATCCACCGTTCTAGCCAAGTCCATTCTCACTTTTCTTTCATAGAAAATCCTATCTCACCATCACCCTTCCAATGCCACTTTTCATCTACATTCCGTTGTATAAGTTCTGCATTCAAAGTCTCCATCTCTTTATTTTCTTCGTCATTGTTAGGTGGTCTTACCCAATTCCATTCCCAAACCCCTGCCTCATGACACTTCTTATAATGATCCTTCCCAAATCGTAATATGATTTTAGCAGATTGTGTATAGCAACGAATGGTCAACGCTGCAAGGGCAAACCCTTAAATTTAGTCAACCCTTTTCATTTAATTATCAAACCCTTAAACAACATAGTATCTTGAAATTAGATTACAACGTTAAAACACAAACCAATATATTATATTACAACGACAATTTGAAATACAAAACCTTCTAAATACAGTGTTAGTAAACCAACAACATTATCTAACGGACGGAATCTCTGAGTTGGTCCACTTAGTTCACAAATTCTCCTACATAGTAATAGTAATTTCCCATTACACGAAATAGAAAAAAAAAGATAAAAAGAGAAAGAAAGAAAAAGGTTCGTATGAAGTTAACGTTATCTACACTCACACGTCAGTTAAGTTCAGAAAGGAAATGGATGAAGGAATCGGTCCCGAAAGCCCCGTCCCAATTAGTTCTCTTCAAAAATGACAATACAAAAAAATGAATGGAATTAAATATACAGCACAAGTGCATATGATTTACAAACTAAACTTACAGTTTATTGAGTTGTCTCCAATTCTCTATGAAATTAGGTATGGACCCACTGAGATTATTGTCACTTATCCTGCTGTAAAAAAAACTGTTAACTTACACCTCAAACATCAATGAAACAAAAAAAAAATATCATTAACTTTCAATAGCAATGTGAAAATGTTTACAAATCTTTTAAATTGCTCAATTCAGCAAGAGATGCTCGCAACGTTCCCATCAACCGGTTTGAGGACAAAATCCTGGAGTAAAGTATCAAAGAACATAATAAGTTAAAATATGTGAGTAATTGAAGAACAAACAAACCGAGAGCCAAACATCCTAAAAAAATTAGGATTTATGATCTAAAAAATAAGGTGAAGTTCAACATCCCGCCGTAACGCGCGGGTTGCGTCAACTCAACTCGTATATGTTAAAAAGCAAACTGGATGGGCACTATTGTAATTTACACATTTTTTAAGATGGCATATAAGATAAAACTTTTTACTCTTTATATTTTGTTCCATCTATGCGCCTCTTTCAATGTCAAGAGGGTAAATCATATTGAGTTTGAATGCGATTGAATGGCAACCGGTATCACCGCCCTTTTTTCAACTTCTTTCAATGAATTCATAAATGAAACCCAGACAACGAATCGTTCAATCACTCCCTTGAAAACTCATCGTGGAAAAAAAACCCTTTATTAGACACAAAAATTTGTACTCAAAGTGTACCTTAATGCATCATCATAATGAACTATCATGTATCATTTGTTGACCACTAAATGTCAACAGATGATTTTTCATACACGAAATATGATAATTGTTTGCTAATTAGTAGTATAGCACAACAGCTATAAAGCATTAGATTTAACTACCTATAATTACCACCAACAAAAAAAATCAAATGATTGATACTTAACATGACACCTATTATAGAAGAGGCAAGTTATTTGTTGATGTCAAAATATTGAGATGTATGTAATCAAAGAACAAATTTCTTAGTCAAACCTCTCTCAAGGTATTAGGAGCATCCTAATTAAGCTTAATGCGGGTATAATCTTAGGTTATTTCAAATTAAAAAGACCTTGAATTATATGTGAGCCTACCATCTCTTGAACTGTTCTTTCAATAGAGAAATAAAAGCCATCAACCACTACATGTATTCTGCAATTGCATAATCTCATTGAAGTTCATAAGCAAATGTGTTTTAACCAAAACTAACAAAGTACCTGATATATAGATGAAAAACCTTATAAATAAAAATTTCATGAATAATTATAGCATTAGAAACAACCGATTTAAGATACCTAAGTAAATCGAAAGAAGATCACGAACATGTGAAGCGATCTGAAATAGCTGACGTATCAATCACCTGTTATTAAAAGAAAAAAAACCGAAAATTATATGAATTTAAGTGAGAACAGGTTATAACTTGATCATACTTTATATAGCAAGTTTTACCTACAAACAATAAGAAAGGAATCTAGATAGGTACCTGGGTAATCTTTGATTGGTGTTGTGGAGGAGAAAACTTCAGAATCCACAGGATCTTGCGAACCCTAACTTCCTAACCGTAATCATATTCATGAATCAACGAAAGAAAGTCATAATTCGTAATCCAAAATCTATCTATCTGGCATACCGGCTCAACCATTTTGTTGGCGTAAAGCGAATCCGTAATTTGGGGACCTTTTATAAGAAAATATTTATTTTTAATTATGAGGATCACTGTAAAGATTGTCGTCAAAGAATGACAATAACTAATTTTTTTTACGATGACTTTCGTTAAGGTGATAACTAATACCAATTAATATTCGCAACAATAAGAAAGAGAGTTACAATCCATTAATCACTCCATTCTTAGTATTTATGTGAATTTTGTTAAGAACTTAAATAGAAATATTTTACATTCATACAGTATACTATAAAGCTACATGTAGCTACCGAGTTTTGAGGTTGAATTAAGTCAGTCAGACCTTAAAAGGTCAAGTTTTTAATTTAAAAATTGGAGCTTTTTAAACCCGGTAATAGAAAACACATCGAATTAAAGAAGAAACAAAGAGACGTTACCCGACAAATAAGGCAAAAGATTATAACCTTAGAGACGTCTCTCACACTTGCGGCGGTGGTAGGCTTTAGCGGTGGCACACAAATAGACAAATAACCATAGAATAAAAGAATAAGAGCTATGTCTCTGCTCAACCCCAAAATACAATGATTCTAAATCAAGACTCTAGAGAGGTGCCAAACTAAGAACAGATTTCTTAGTCAATATTGCCCATGTTCCAAAATTACCATTGCTTTCTTAAAGGTTAAACAAAGATTTGTTTTATTAGTTATATATACCAAGCATACAACTGTGCAAAAAAGTTGTTTTCATGAAAGAACATAGGATACACTTTTTGTCCAGCTCCTTGGAAGGCTGGATCCAAATCTCTCATAGAAACAGACATACTGTTGTTTTTACTTCACTGTGTGGCTTTTTAAAGCTACAACCTAAATACCACGATGGAGTTCAAAAAATCCCTGAAATGTGTATTAAAAGTGTATTGTTACTTTCTTTTAAACATTTTACATCTCTATAATTTATTTTTTTTAAAAGAAAAGGCTTTCAATGTCAGTCTGACATCTCGACAAACCGCGAGAAAGCTGTAAGTCGTAATTTTTTTTTTGTTCATGGGGTTTCAAGAAACTCTATTTCAAGATTCTTTAAATCAAGAAAGATCATACCTTTGTTCATGCTTTCCTGACACTCAATTCAACTTCTGCAATCTGGTCACCAATGATGGATTTGAAGAGAGTTTCTAAATCATGTTCTTTAGCATATGAGTAACGCAAGAGCTGGAAAACCAATGGCCTCATTATATATCAACTGCAAATTAGATTAAACATATCATCGATTAGGGTGCCCAAATAAAAAGTAACATCATGAAACAGAAACACATCATACAGAAAAGTGAATACCTAGTAAACAAACCACCAGATTCGAGTAAACAAAAAAGCCTTTATACCCTGCACCAATAAATAGCCAAAAAAAGCTTAATGTACAAAAAAAAGCTTTATACCACCGGATTCGAGTAAACAAAAAAGCCTTTATACCCTTTATACCTAGTACAAAAATTTGTACTCAAAGTGAACCTTAATGCATCATCATAATGAACTATCATGTATCATTTGTTGACCACTAAATGTCAACAGATGATTTTTCATACACGAAATATGATAATTGTTTGCTAATTAGTAGTATAGCACTATAGCTATAAAGCATTAGATTTAACTACCTATAATTACCACCAACAAAAAAAATCAAATGATTGATACTTAACATGGCACCTATTATAGAAGAGGCAAGTTATTTGTTGATGTCAAAATATTGAGATGTATGTAATCAAAGAACAAATTTCTTAGTCAAACCTCTCTCAAGGTATTAGGAGCATCCTAATTAAGCTTAATGCGGGTATAATCTTAGGTTATTTCAAATTAAAAAGACCTTGAATTATATGTGAGCCTACCATCTCTTGAACTGTTCTTTCAATAGAGAAATAAAAGCCATCAACCACTACATGCATTCTGCAATTGCATAATCTTATTGAAGTTCATAAGCAAATGTGTTTTAACCAAAACTAACAAAGTACCTGATATATAGATGAAAAACCTTATAAATAAAAATTTCATGAATAATTATAGCATTAGAAACAACCGATTTAACATACCTAAGTAAATCGAAAGAAGATCACGAACATGTGAAGCGATCTGAAATAGCTGACGTATCAATCACCTGTTATTAAAAGGAAAAAAAACCGAAAATTATATGAATTTAAGTGAGAACAGGTTATAACTTGATCATACTTTATATAGCAAGTTTTACCTACAAACAATAAGAAAGGAATCTAGATAGGTACCTGGGTAATCTTTGATTGGTGTTGTGGAGGAGAAAACTTCAGAATCCACAGGATCTTGCGAACCCTAACTTCCTAACCCTAATCATATTCATGAATCAACGCAAGAAAGTCATAATTCGTAATCCAAAATCTATCTATCTGGCATACCGGCTCAACCATTTTGTTGGCCTAAAGCGAATCCGTAATTTGGGGACCTTTTATAAGAAAATATTTATTTTTAATTATGAGGATCACTGTAAAGATTGTCGTCAAAGAATGACAATAACTAATTTTTTTACGATGACTTTCATTAAGGCGATAACTAATACCAATTAATATTCGCAACAATAAGAAAGAGAGTTACAATCCATTAATCACTCCATTCTTAGTATTTATGTGAATTTTGTTAAGAACTTAAATAGAAATATTTTACATTCATACAGTATACTATAAAGCTACATGTAGCTACCGAGTTTTGAGATTGAATTAAGTCAATCAGACCTTAAAAGGTCAAGTTTTTAATTTAAAAATTGGAGCTTTTTAAACCCGGTAATAGAAAACACATCGAATTAAAGAAGAAACAAAGAGACGTTACCCGACAAATAAGGCAAAAGCTTATAACCTTAGAGACGTCCTCACACTTGCGGCGGTGGTAGGCTTTAGCGGTGGCACACAAATAGACAAATAACCATAGAATAAAAGAATAAGAGCTATGTCTCTGCTCAACCCCAAAATACAATGATTCTAAATCAAGACTCTAGAGAGGTGCCAAACTAAGAACACATTTCTTAGTCAATATTGCCCATGTTCCAAAATTACCATTGCTTTCTTAAAGGTTAAACAAAGATTTGTTTTATTAGTTATATATACCAAGCATACAACTGTGCAAAAAAGTTGTTTTCATGAAAGAACATAGGATACACTTTTTGTCCAGCTCCTTGGAAGGCTGGATCCAAATCTCTCATAGAAACAGACATACTGTTGTTTTTACTTCACTGTGTGGCTTTTTAAAGCTACAACCTAAATACCACGATGGAGTCCAAAAAATCCCTGAAATGTGTATTAAAAGTGTATTGTTACTTTCTTTTAAACATTTTACATCTCTATAATTTATTTTTTTTAAAAGAAAAGGCTTTCAATGTCAGTCTGACATCTCGACAAACCGCGAGAAAGCTGTAAGTCGTAATTTTTTTTTTTTGTTCATGGGGTTTCAAGAAACTCTATTTCAAGATTCTTTAAATCAAGAAAGATCATACCTTTGTTCATGCTTTCCTGACACTCAATTCAACTTCTGCAATCTGGTCACCAATGACGGATTTGAAGAGAGTTTCTAAATCATGTTCTTTAGCATATGAGTAACGCAAGAGCTGGAAAACCAATGGCCTCATTATATATCAACTGCAAATTAGATTAAACATATCATCGATTAGGGTGCCCAAATAAAAAGTAACATCATGAAACAGAAACACATCATACAGAAAAGTGAATACCTAGTAAACAAACCACCGGATTCGAGTAAACAAAAAAGCCTTTATACCCTGCACCAATAAATAGCCAAAAAAAGCTTAATGTACAAAAAAAAGCTTTATACCACCGGATTCGAGTAAACAAAAAAGCCTTTATACCCTTTATACCTAGTACAAAAATTTGTACTCAAAGTGAACCTTAATGCATCATCATAATGAACTATCATGTATCATTTGTTGACCACTAAATGTCAACAGATGATTTTTCATACACGAAATATGATAATTGTTTGCTAATTAGTAGTATAGCACTATAGCTATAAAGCATTAGATTTAACTACCTATAATTACCACCAACAAAAAAAATCAAATGATTGATACTTAACATGGCACCTATTATAGAAGAGGCAAGTTATTTGTTGATGTCAAAATATTGAGATGTATGTAATCAAAGAACAAATTTCTTAGTCAAACCTCTCTCAAGGTATTAGGAGCATCCTAATTAAGCTTAATGCGGGTATAATCTTAGGTTATTTCAAATTAAAAAGACCTTGAATTATATGTGAGCCTACCATCTCTTGAACTGTTCTTTCAATAGAGAAATAAAAGCCATCAACCACTACATGCATTCTGCAATTGCATAATCTTATTGAAGTTCATAAGCAAATGTGTTTTAACCAAAACTAACAAAGTACCTGATATATAGATGAAAAACCTTATAAATAAAAATTTCATGAATAATTATAGCATTAGAAACAACCGATTTAACATACCTAAGTAAATCGAAAGAAGATCACGAACATGTGAAGCGATCTGAAATAGCTGACGTATCAATCACCTGTTATTAAAAGGAAAAAAAACCGAAAATTATATGAATTTAAGTGAGAACAGGTTATAACTTGATCATACTTTATATAGCAAGTTTTACCTACAAACAATAAGAAAGGAATCTAGATAGGTACCTGGGTAATCTTTGATTGGTGTTGTGGAGGAGAAAACTTCAGAATCCACAGGATCTTGCGAACCCTAACTTCCTAACCCTAATCATATTCATGAATCAACGCAAGAAAGTCATAATTCGTAATCCAAAATCTATCTATCTGGCATACCGGCTCAACCATTTTGTTGGCCTAAAGCGAATCCGTAATTTGGGGACCTTTTATAAGAAAATATTTATTTTTAATTATGAGGATCACTGTAAAGATTGTCGTCAAAGAATGACAATAACTAATTTTTTTACGATGACTTTCATTAAGGCGATAACTAATACCAATTAATATTCGCAACAATAAGAAAGAGAGTTACAATCCATTAATCACTCCATTCTTAGTATTTATGTGAATTTTGTTAAGAACTTAAATAGAAATATTTTACATTCATACAGTATACTATAAAGCTACATGTAGCTACCGAGTTTTGAGATTGAATTAAGTCAATCAGACCTTAAAAGGTCAAGTTTTTAATTTAAAAATTGGAGCTTTTTAAACCCGGTAATAGAAAACACATCGAATTAAAGAAGAAACAAAGAGACGTTACCCGACAAATAAGGCAAAAGCTTATAACCTTAGAGACGTCCTCACACTTGCGGCGGTGGTAGGCTTTAGCGGTGGCACACAAATAGACAAATAACCATAGAATAAAAGAATAAGAGCTATGTCTCTGCTCAACCCCAAAATACAATGATTCTAAATCAAGACTCTAGAGAGGTGCCAAACTAAGAACACATTTCTTAGTCAATATTGCCCATGTTCCAAAATTACCATTGCTTTCTTAAAGGTTAAACAAAGATTTGTTTTATTAGTTATATATACCAAGCATACAACTGTGCAAAAAAGTTGTTTTCATGAAAGAACATAGGATACACTTTTTGTCCAGCTCCTTGGAAGGCTGGATCCAAATCTCTCATAGAAACAGACATACTGTTGTTTTTACTTCACTGTGTGGCTTTTTAAAGCTACAACCTAAATACCACGATGGAGTCCAAAAAATCCCTGAAATGTGTATTAAAAGTGTATTGTTACTTTCTTTTAAACATTTTACATCTCTATAATTTATTTTTTTTAAAAGAAAAGGCTTTCAATGTCAGTCTGACATCTCGACAAACCGCGAGAAAGCTGTAAGTCGTAATTTTTTTTTTTGTTCATGGGGTTTCAAGAAACTCTATTTCAAGATTCTTTAAATCAAGAAAGATCATACCTTTGTTCATGCTTTCCTGACACTCAATACAACTTCTGCAATCTGGTCACCAATGACGGATTTGAAGAGAGTTTCTAAATCATGTTCTTTAGCATATGAGTAACGCAAGAGCTGGAAAACCAATGGCCTCATTATATATCAACTGCAAATTAGATTAAACATATCATCGATTAGGGTGCCCAAATAAAAAGTAACATCATGAAACAGAAACACATCATACAGAAAAGTGAATACCTAGTAAACAAACCACCGGATTCGAGTAAACAAAAAAGCCTTTATACCCTGCACCAATAAATAGCCAAAAAAAGCTTAATGTACAAAAAAAAGCTTTATACCACCGGATTCGAGTAAACAAAAAAGCCTTTATACCCTTTATACCTAGTACAAAAATTTGTACTCAAAGTGAACCTTAATGCATCATCATAATGAACTATCATGTATCATTTGTTGACCACTAAATGTCAACAGATGATTTTTCATACACGAAATATGATAATTGTTTGCTAATTAGTAGTATAGCACTATAGCTATAAAGCATTAGATTTAACTACCTATAATTACCACCAACAAAAAAAATCAAATGATTGATACTTAACATGGCACCTATTATAGAAGAGGCAAGTTATTTGTTGATGTCAAAATATTGAGATGTATGTAATCAAAGAACAAATTTCTTAGTCAAACCTCTCTCAAGGTATTAGGAGCATCCTAATTAAGCTTAATGCGGGTATAATCTTAGGTTATTTCAAATTAAAAAGACCTTGAATTATATGTGAGCCTACCATCTCTTGAACTGTTCTTTCAATAGAGAAATAAAAGCCATCAACCACTACATGCATTCTGCAATTGCATAATCTTATTGAAGTTCATAAGCAAATGTGTTTTAACCAAAACTAACAAAGTACCTGATATATAGATGAAAAACCTTATAAATAAAAATTTCATGAATAATTATAGCATTAGAAACAACCGATTTAACATACCTAAGTAAATCGAAAGAAGATCACGAACATGTGAAGCGATCTGAAATAGCTGACGTATCAATCACCTGTTATTAAAAGGAAAAAAAAAACGAAAATTATATGAATTTAAGTGAGAACAGGTTATAACTTGATCATACTTTATATAGCAAGTTTTACCTACAAACAATAAGAAAGGAATCTAGATAGGTACCTGGGTAATCTTTGATTGGTGTTGTGGAGGAGAAAACTTCAGAATCCACAGGATCTTGCGAACCCTAACTTCCTAACCCTAATCATATTCATGAATCAACGCAAGAAAGTCATAATTCGTAATCCAAAATCTATTTATCTGGCATACCGGCTCAACCATTTTGTTGGCCTAAAGCGAATCCGTAATTTGGGGACCTTTTATAAGAAAATATTTATTTTTAATTATGAGGATCACTGTAAAGATTGTCGTCAAAGAATGACAATAACTAATTTTTTTTACGATGACTTTCATTAAGGCGATAACTAATACCAATTAATATTCGCAACAATAAGAAAGAGAGTTACAATCCATTAATCACTCCATTCTTAGTATTTATGTGAATTTTGTTAAGAACTTAAATAGAAATGTTTTACATTCATACAGTATACCATAAAGCTACATGTAGCTACCGAGTTTTGAGATTGAATTAAGTCAATCAGACCTTAAAAGGTCAAGTTTTTAATTTAAAAATTGGAGCTTTTTAAACCCGGTAATAGAAAACACATCGAATTAAAGAAGAAACAAAGAGACGTTACCCGACAAATAAGGCAAAAGCTTATAACCTTAGAGACGTCTCTCACACTTGCGGCGGTGGTAGGCTTTAGCGGTGGCACACAAATAGACAAATAACCATAGAATAAAAGAATAAGAGCTATGTCTCTGCTCAACCCCAAAATACAATGATTCTAAATCAAGACTCTAGAGAGGTGCCAAACTAAGAACAGATTTCTTAGTCAATATTGCCCATGTTCCAAAATTACCATTGCTTTCTTAAAGATTAATCAAAGATTTGTTTTATTAGTTATATATACCAAGCATACAACTGTGCAAAAAAGTTGTTTTCATGAAAGAACATAGGATACACTTTTTGTCCAGCTCCTTGGAAGGCTGAATCCAAATCTCTCATAGAAATAGATATATTGTTGTTTTTACTTCTCTGTGTGGCTTTTTAAAGCTACAACCTAAATACCACGATGGAGTCCAAAAAATCCCTGAAATGTGTATTAAAAGTGTATTGTTACTTTCTTTTAAACATTTTACATCTCTATAATTTATTTTTTTTAAAAGAAAACGCTTTCAATGTCAGTCTGACATCTCGACAAACCGCGAGAAAGCTGTAAGTCGTAATTTAATTTTTTTTTTGTTCATGGGGTTTCAAGAAACTCTATTTCAAGATTCTTTAAATCAAGAAAGATCATACCTTTGTTCATGCTTTCCTGACACTCAATTCAACTTCTGCAATCTGGTCACCAATGACGGATTTGAAGAGAGTTTCTAGATCATGTTCTTTAGCATATGAGTAACGCAAGAGCTGGAAAACCAACGGCCTCATTATATATCAACTGCAAATTAGATTAAACATATCATCAATTAGGGTGCCCAAATAAAAAGTAACATCATGAAACAGAAACACATCATACAGAAAAGTGAATACCTAGTAAACAAACCACCGGATTCGAGTAAACAAAAAAGCCTTTATACCCTGCACCAATAAATAGCCAAAAAAAAATATTCATCAAGTTTTATTGTCAAACTTTACTTATAAATGGTTAAGTTATCATCAACAAACTTAGATGGTTATACAAACAGGTGATCCAATTCACTACTTTTTAATTATTTTGGCATCAAATAATGTGGTCGTCACAATTAATATTTGGTAATGCATTGAAAATATGCAAGCATAAATATAAAAATGCATAGTGATATCTTATCATCCTCATAAGGAGCACTACTTTTAAAATTCTTAACAATGAAAATTGGTTAAATCGTGTTAATTAATTTATAGTAATACAAATGGGCAAACATAGAGCCTAAACTTGATTTGTGGATTTTACCTTGCAGTGAAGCTCTTCCATATGCTCTATCAAGATTTGTGTCTGCATAACATTGCAAAATTAGTACATTTTTAAAAGCTGATTATATAAGGGTTCTTATGAAAGAAGCTTAATTATGACAAAACTAAAACTCAAAACCCAGCTTACATAAACTGCACCAGTCCCCTTGTCCATAAGATTAATCTTCGTTAAAACACCAAACGTCCTCTCCCCTGCCGACACCACCATGACAAACCCTAGCCGCCATCTCTGTTATAAACAACACGGAATCAAACATTACAGAAAACAAATTAAACCTGCAGTTTACTTTCGGATGCATTCAATACAGTTATTAGGGGTCATAATGTACAAAATCAAATCAAAGAAAACGGATTTTCCATAACAATCGGACAATAGGGTTTTATAATAACATCAATAATCTATTACATAAACATAGATTTACTAAACAAAATCAACGGACGAACACATAATGGATGAATTAACAACGAAATTAAGAAACATACCTTAAAGATATGATTGAGTGATCGATTAACAACTGATTGATGAAGAAACAGAGTAATGTACGTAATTCATTTGTAGATCTAGGTTTTTTGATAATAATAATTCTTACATATGGAAACTGATTCATATTTGGAAGATGATAATTCTTACATATGGAAACTGATTCATATTTGGAAGATGATTTGAGAGAAGATGAAAGGACGATTGTCTGGGATTTGGGATTCTTCTGGCGTAAGTTATCAATAGTAGAATAGGAAGAGTGTATTGAGATTTGCCGCTCAAAGGAAAAATTGAGGAAACAATCAATTGCCACGTGTCAGACACATGGGTAAGAGGATGACAAGTGGCTAAAAATTATTTTGTTTTATTAGAAGTAGTAGATCTTCTAATTTTACACATTTTAGCGTAACTTAAATCAACTTATTTATAGGTAAAAGAAGTTATAATTATCATTCCTAATTTTGATATTCTTTAAAAATCCATAAAACAAAACAGAGATCATGAACTTCATGTAATGTTGTAACTAATCATATTAATTATTATAAATATATACTAGAATACAACTTACTTGGGGTGCTATAGTAAAGTTTTGTCTTTATTTTTTCTTTTGAAGTTTCAAATTCATCTTTTACACTCTAAATAATATACGCCTTTAACTTAATAGTTTTCAAGTTTTTTTTTCTTGTATAACTTCCGTTCGTTAGTTTTTATTTTACAAAAAAACTAAATACGCGATTTTTTTTCGAAAATGGCTTGAGCTGATACCCACCGTAAAACGTCAGTACCGGTATTGGTACTATTAGAACCGCTAATGGAGTAATGGTATTCGTTTACAATGGATTTCAATCAATAGAAACACGTATATATAAACATCCTTTTGGACTTATCACGACTTTATATTTAAAGTTTTCTTTTTCGTTTGCTATATCGAGTGCCAGTATCGTATTGATACCGTAATAAACAAGACCAATATCGACCTGATTCCCGATATTAACGTTATTTATACAACCGTGTCTACGTTTCCATTAAAGATTTATTAAAAAACGGGTCGCCCTCTACGTAACAAAAATGTTTATACAAACTTAAATATATAAAAATGATCCAAAAACTATCATAAGATAACAAAAATCTAGCTATGCTTCGCGTCTTGATAACCATCTTTATCTTGAACATAAACATCCGATCACCTATGAACAAAACAAGTATATTAGTGTTAATCTCCTAAAATTATACTTATTAATACAAATGTAACAATAGGTATATAACATCTGTTACGTGTTATACAAGTGTAAACTTTTGTTGTAACATGTGTAACGTGACATGTGTTACCCTCTAGCGTAACACAAGTTACAAACATGTGTTACATATGTGCAGCCCGTTTTTATGTCCAAGAAAGGGCTGGTGTTGTCACACCTCAACCGATGACGGAAACATTGGGGTGCGAGCACTAAGCGTTCAGATTGCTCACGAGAATCCATAACACTCAATAGTTTCGATATGAATTAGGTTCATTTCATGCAATTGTCTAAAACAAACCTCAACCACCAAAAACATAGTATCAACCAAAACCAACATAATCATTATTTCAAAGTTTCTAGATTTAGCTACGTGGAGTATCTAAGTTCCATCCTAGCTTGTTTCACGATTCCTAGCATCCTGTCAGCCTGCAACATGTATTAAAATAAAGTTAGTACAAAAATGTACCGGCGAGTATACAAGTTTGAATAATAGCATAATAGTTTAAAACAACTCATATCCATCGTGTAAATGATAAAATAGTTTCAGCCATGCTAGTGTTCGCAGGCCAACAAGTGATAGCCCAAGTATCCCGATGCTTTAGTGTTTTCCCAAGTCTCAAGGAAAACTAGAATCCTCCTAACAATACCCCCGAGAATAATGGGGAGGTGCATCTCCGATAGCGCTACTATTGTTAAGGCGGAACTACACACCCTGGATTAAACGTCCACATAGCACAAATAGAATACAAGAATCACAAGTTTCACATACACATAGGAGAGAGTTTAGTTTCCAACAGTCTCAGGTATCATAGTTTAATAGAATACGTGTTGCATCCCAAAGTTTAAAGCAAAAGGGGATCGAGTATACTCACAGTGATTGCTTAACAGGTTAACTGTTATTGGATCAAAGGGAGCTCATTTAGAATTAGCCTGATTAGATTACAACAGATAATTGTTGGGCTGAATAACAAGATTCAAGCAACGTGTCAGATCAGTCACTGGATCGGATGGTTGTTCAATCGGATGGTTATCCGATCGGATTGCCATTCGATCGAGGTGACATAAGTGTGTGGGACGGATTGCCATCTGATCGGATGGTCATCCGTACGGATGGCCATTTGATCGAATGGTCGTTCGATCCAAGTGTTGAGATTCTAAAAAATGTTAAGTCAAGTGTCAACTCGAGCTACCTTGATCGGATGGCAGTTTGATCAGATGGCTATCCGATCGGATTGCCATTCGACGATCAAGATTCAAAGTTCCTAAAATGTTTAAGGTTACGAGGAAAGTGTCACCTGATCGGATGGCGGTTCGATCGGATGGCTATTCGATCGGATTGCCATTCGATTGAGTTGTCCTTGTCCCGTTTACAACCTTGTAAAGTTTCTAAGTTTCTGGTTTGACGTTGACGACGTGATACGTATTGAGACAACGGTAAACACATCAGCGTACAGCCGCCCTCATCGAATGGGAATCACCCCAGTCCGCCCAGTCATCTGTCTTTGACGGTATTTATGTCGGAATCCGTACTCCGGTCATCTTCTCCGGCAACAATCCATCTCCAACCAAACTCCAGACTAATCATCAAGTCTAGAGTTCGTTCAGATCCGAACTCCGCCGTTTCAAGTGAAAAGTTAAGAAAAGATGAAAGAAAAACATAAGTTTCAGTTGAAAAGTCTAGATCTAGTAAAGATTTAGTGTAAAACACATGAAATTTCCTCAGATCCGAGCTAGATCTTGAATGGAATGACTTCACTCAACAGTTTAGTATAAGCCGCCAGGGTGATGACGTGACGTCACCCTCAAGAGCTCAAATCCCTGAGATTTCACGGTGGAAAGTGAGATTTTGAAAGAGAATCATATAGAGAAGGACGTGTAGTTCAGAGTTGTACAATAATCTAGTGTAAAACGTACCGAAATCGCCGAGAAATGGAAGAAAATAGGAGTGCGTGTGTCTGGATCGAGTGAGGTTGTCACATCAGTGAGAATGATGATGTGACATGCCTATTTATAGTGTCAGAGTGAGTGAAGGCGGTGTGCAGCGGATCGGATGGCAACTCGGTTGAATGGCCATCCGATCGGTTGGTCATCCGATCGGATTGCCACTCGGCCAATCTCATCCTTCCCGCGTTCCCACCTTTGTGAAACGCCCTCACACGTAATAACTTAAAAATGACGCAGCGAAAAAAGAGCCTTAAAAATTTCTTTCTCTATTAGACACATTTCTTACATGAAGGCTCAAATACGGAATGTCAAACGTTAACTAAAAGAAATATACAACATTCGCTTTCAATTAACACTTTAAGGCGTTACATAATTAAATCTATGTGACCGTTCTTTTCCATACAATCCTTGCTCTTGACTCGATCTATGTCCGCTTCTCTTCGTTTGTGATAGAAGAAATCCGTGTAGTACCTGTGGACATCACATACAACTTAACCATTAGTCGTTAACAACATCATACGACATTATTCTCATGTATTTTAATATCAAATATCATTCAACAATATAAACTTTGATTCATTCAACTATCCTCTCGTATTTTCTCATTCCGAGTTCGACTTCGATACCTCATGAACCCGATGTTCTTTTACCTGCATTACATTTCAACTTCAAGGCACACCATTAGCAAACGTCAACGCCCAAACATAATGAAACCATTCCTTCATACATTTATAACATCTCGCATTCATATATGTATACTAATTCCTATGTGCATTCATAGCATATTACATCCATACATGCATACATTCATAAATCATACATGTACACAAACATATACACCTACATATAAACGCACACATTCGTACACGCACACATACATACGTACAAGCTCTTACATACCACTTACATTCCCTTATAATTTTACTAACATATCCTAGTCACAAACATCCATATAAATAAGTCTCATACGTACAAACTTACGTGCATGTTCATTTCTATTCATGCATACCTATGGATTCCGTCACTAACATGTAGGTAGATCTATACACATACATATCTCTAAACTTATTTCTTTCCCACACATACTTTGAGTGAACGTTTTTGCTTATGAGTGAACATTTCAACTGTTGAGTGAACATTCTTGCTGATGAGTGAACGTTCCAACTGTTGAGTGAACATTCTTGCTGACGAGTGAACGTTCCAACTGTTGAGTGAACATTCTTGCTGACGGGTGAACGTTCCAACTGTTGAGTGAACATTCTTGCTGACGAGTGAATGTTCCAACTATTGAGTAAACATTCTTGCTGACGAGTGAACGTTCCAACTGTTGAGTGAACATTCTTGCTGAAACGAACTAGAAAAAAACAAGATTTGCCAGCTAACTGGCTCTCGCGGGGCGTGACATCTGTCGCGTTGCGCGACGGTGAAACTGAATTGCTGTCGCGTAGCGCGACAACCCTATTTTTATAGAATACTTCCCTTAACTGCTGCATAAAGTGCCCAGCTATGTTTTCAACCAATACTCAACTTGAAACTTACATAACTTTTGAGCTAAGCGTCCGTTTTGTCTAATTCTTGTTTCTGCGCGTCCGTAATTTAATTATGGATTCGTTTACCATCCTAACTCACATCAAAAGCTGAATTATAGTAAAAGGCTTAAAGATCCTTCATGCCATTATTCGACCCGTTCGATTCCACCATTTTATTTCCGACGTAACTAGCTACTTTCGGCCCCGACAATCATTCCTACCTTAGTATTTCCATTTATTAATTAATCATGCATGACCTTCTCACATTTATAAGCATTAAATAACTCCCTATACATACTAATAAGTGAGTCAGAATTTACTTACCTTGAGCGTCCGTTTTCGCATTCGCTTCCTTGTCCTCTTGACCCGTTAGTCTTTCTTGCTCAAGTCCATTTCCACATGATCCCTAATGCTTTCGTCTCACCGCAATCACATCCTTGTTAGTATACATGATTTTGCATATAAATGATCATGTCGAATGCATAACTCGCATTTGTCTTTCATAGTCAAGTCTAACGAACATAAGGCATACACCCAAAATCACATCTTTTCAAACTCATACAATCCATCATGTTAACGCATAAAACACATATTAATTTAACACATACCATATGACGTTCTAAGATCTTATAATTGTGATAAAATTTTAGCTATGCCCCTTATGTGCAATTGACTTTCAAAATTCAACGGTTTAATGTATAAACTCTCGACTCAACCTCATATATTCGCGACATCATATTAGGCTATACATATGACACAATATACATTTCATACTTATGATGCAAATGTACTTACAACCACATGATCACATAATCATTCAAGCATACACATTCACTCGCACATACTTTCGTTTCATTACACTCACGTTCTTGTTAGCATATGAATTTATACGTGAGAACAACCATATTAATTGACATTTCACCCTCGGCTTCCATTAATCATTTCAAAAAGCATATGATACACTCATGGTGAGATACTCATTTAATCACATGATCTCTTGTTTACATGTACACACCATATTAGAAACCTCCATAATTCTACACTTGCACCATGATCCATACTTAGTAACGAACTATATCTAAACTCAATTCTCATGTTAATTTACTATCAAACGCCTCTTTATCACATTCCATATCTAATTACCACTTTCTTGCATACAATTTCACCTTCTAAATTCACCTAGTCATTTCATCGAACACTTGGCACGCGTACTAGTTTTTAAACATAATGTACAAGTAACCTTCATACTTTTCTTCCTATTTCTTGCTTTCAATCGTCCAAAATACAAATAACAATTCAATTTCATACCATGTTCAATATAACTAACAAGTTGGTCACATACAACATAGCATATCAAGAATTAAACAAAGGCTGGACATGGGTGACATACCCATGTCGCCATTTCCATCATCCATGGTGGGTTTCACCTCCAAACACCTAATTGAACAAAATCATGCATAACACATGTTCCGTATGACGATTCTAGCACATAATAACGCTTAATTTCATACTAATTCCTGGATTGATCGAAAACCCACTTCTTACAAAATCACCAAATCAGAATTTACAACTTACTAAGTGGTTTATAGAGGTGAGTGATCGAGAATCCTTGTTCATGCAGTAGATTTGGGCTGAAAACTCCTTTCAATTTGATGGTTTCTTGAGGGTTAGGGTTTTCACCCCTCTTTCCTTCTCCTGGTGGAAGTCGCGCACACACACCCCTTGTGTGTGTGTGTGTGTGATATTTTGTTTTAATAATTTAAGTTTCCATTTTGGCACCCTAAGTCCCTCAAGTTTAACATACCATAACAATTGCAACAAACTTCATTCTTTTACTTATTTATTAGACATTTAAATAGGCTTAATAACTTAGTTATTGTACTTCATCTAATTACACAAGGTAACCCACGAACGAATTTAATAATTCGAGTTTTGGGGTGTTACAAATCTACCCCCGTTAAAGAAGGTTTCGTCCTCGAAACCTCTTTCACTTCTTCTTTAACCCGTCTAATTTTATTATTTCACAATACTTCCTTATACTAACCCGGCATGTCGTGCAAGAGCACCATACGAGCATTAAATCAACTAGTTCCAAGTTTTCATTCAAGGTCCTTATATCCTCCTCTTAATGACATAAATATTTTCTAAAGATGGCCATTGCTTGTCAGTATTTCATATTATACCCTATTTGTCCTACCATTCATTTCATTCATATGTACAAATGATTTACAGATTCTTATCTTTCAATTCAGAATTAAACTTTTTACTAATCTCGTCTTCATTGCATAATTCAATGATCCGTAAGCCGGGTCAACCCGCTTCTTCATAGTACCTTCCGTACCAGGATTTATTTCATTCATTCATGTATTAAGTTCCTGCTCTTAAGCATCCTTTTATTAGCTCTACTACTTTTATCACGCCAAGAATTTCACCATTCTCATCTGTAACATTAACGGTTAGCACATATCATTCAAATTTCCTTGAGTATGGTGTTTATCAAATTAACTTATTTACATACTAGCCATTTCCAAAATTCTTTTTAAAAGAGTAGTTCGTTTGACTTATTCATAGCGGGTCAATACATGACCATTCTCTAACACATTAATTTCCCCTTATTCTTCTCATTCATAACAGGTCGATACATGACCATTCCTTAGCATACTATTTTCCACTCGGTCCTTCATTGCATTCAGCGTTGAATCACCTATGTTCTATCGAATCCCTTACTATGATGTGCACAAAATGCAACATATAAATTACATCAATTGTGGCATAAAACTAACTCTTTTTTAGTACTAATGTTGGAAAAAGTGTGCTTTTGTCTTCCTTTTGTATTTTCAGGATTAAATGAGCTCAAATAAACAAAAGAAGCAAAAAGGCAGTTAAATCTAACATAAATACAAGAAAAGAAGCAAACGTGGCATGCCCGACCTCCCGACAGCATCTTCCCAAGCAAAACAAGAAGACAGAAGACTGAACACGCCCCGTGCTCAGTGAGCACGGGGGCGTGCCCAAGTGTCAGCAGAAAAGATAAAGTTGTAGAAGCTTCCATCGCCCACCATGGGGCCGTGCTCAGCGGACACGGGGCCGTGGTCAACTATAAGATTCACGAAATCCAGGCAAATCTTGATAGTACAGATATGCTTCTGCACACGGGGTCGTGCTCAGCGGACACGGGGGCGTGGTCAACTAATGCAGACAAACTGCATTTAATGAAGAAAGAGAGGAGGATGGACACGGGGCTGTGCCCAATGGACACGGGGCCGTGCCCGAGCTTCTGTTCAGCCTATAAATAGGAGTGCTTGGAGCTCTTGCTACTCATCCCTTGGCACACCACCTCTCTCACACTTCACCCACCACCCACCACCATCACAACACCATCATCCACCACCATCATCCACTGTCCATCATAGAGTGTGTGAGTCATCTCGGGATCCAAGATTGATCGTAAGAGTTCTTGACAATCAAAGGCCATGTTTGCCTAAGTCTCTTACATCACTTGGTGAAGACAAGTGTTTAGTGTAATACTTTTTATTTTTTATCTTTTGCACTTTTTAATTGGTTATGTATTAATGATTTTATTTACTAGTTTCTTATGTTGAAGGTGATTCTTCCTTATCGTTTGTCTGTGGTGTCTTGGCATTATTTTACTGTCTATATAAAATAAAAGATTTTCACCATTCATATCTCCACGGTCTATATAGAGGTATGTTGGCCACCTGGTCGGGGGTTAAGGGAACGGTTTGGAAAGAGTCTTGCCATTGTTCAGTGTATAGATCCTGCAAAGGACCTGGGTCAAATTTAGTAGGACCTCCTTCAATGCCCAACGGTATTGGATGGCGGGGGTCCAAACTCTTTGACCCCCTCATAAGTTAAACTACTATTAAAACTTTAACCCGGCTACTTAGGACTGTATCCTTGCTGACTCAAACTACTTAGCCGAGGGTAACGTCGCCTTCAAAAGAGGGGCCTACCACATTATGCATTAATAACTTAATTAATTATCTTTCAATAATCCGACCCTTTAGGATTGTATCCTTGCTGACTCAAACTACTGGGTTGAGGGTAACGTCACCTTCAAAAGAGGGGCCTACTACAATAACTAAGATAATCTCTTAAACAAGTGCAAAAGTGCGAAAATAATCAAAGGTTACACTACACACGAGTCGGATCCAAGTGATTCATCTTGTCTATCTGTTTTTACTTTTATTTTTATTTTCAGCATTTTAGTTAGTTTTATTTTTCTAGTTTAAAAAACCTTTTTCTAACATTTTGATTTGATTAGACGTTGAGGATAAACCGGTACTAAAAGCTCTTGTGTCCTTGGACGACCTCGGTATCTTACCAACACTATACTACGTCCACGATGGGTGCACTTGCCCATATGTGTGTTTAGTGTTAGTGAATATCGTGTTTATAAATTTAAAACTTGGCTAAAAAGTGTAAAAATGGCTTAAAATATACACCTAAAATATATACACACTTCACGCACATCATACTACTAGTATTTCACTTTACACATTGCTTTTCTTACGTAATACTTTTCAACTTTCATAAATAATTATTTACCGACAGCTGCAATTTGACTCTTCGAGGTCAACTGCCACTCAGCACCTAACGTATACAAGTATCATAGTACGCGTTGTACTCACTTTCCGTTCGAACATTCTTACAAAATTATTTCATTATTTTAACGTTTTCTTGCAAAAACCCTTCATCCTCGTCCATACCCGAGCCATTCACTTGGGTTATAACCGTCATTCATTCCAACTCCCAAAAGTCAATTTAATAACATGTCTAACATGTAACTCATTTCAAAGCTTACCTCTTTCAACTAAGGTTCCTTGCCACTACAATAGCTTTCCTCCGTTTTATCTACTTGGTGAATTAATTACTTCGTACTAAATTTTACTAATACCTGCTTAGCAATTATCACTTACTTTGTTTAACTTGTTCGGAAATACATTCTGACCATATATCTACCAACTACCCATTTCTGGCACATCCCTCTCTAGTCGAGCTATAAGCCCCTACTTAAAAGAAAACAAAACCTTTGTACATACCTTACGCGAATCAAAACCTTTGACTCGTTATCCATAACTTACGATGGTTATTCCTTTCCAATTGTGACAATGCATGCCCATTCATTACGCTTACCTATAAGCATAAAGCTTGTCAAAACAAAACATTAACTGCAAAGTTTAAATGGCGAGGAGCGAGCTTTCCCTTCTTACCAAAACGAACTACTCCCTTCCAGGGAGATACCTTGAGAAAAACTCGGTCACCAACATGAAATTCCAGAGGCTTACGCCTATTATCAGCATAGCTCTTTTTTCTGCTCCTAGCCTTGATCAAGTTTTCACGGATCTGAAGAATCTTATCCATTGTCTCTTGAATGATTTCAGGGCCAGTAAACTGCTTGTCACCAATCTCATGCCAGCTGAGAGGAGATCGGCACTTGCGGCCATACAAAGCTTCGAAAGGAGCCATCTGAATACTGGAATGATAGTTGTTGTTGTACGAGAACTCAATCAATGGTAAATGTACATCCCAGTTACCACCAAAGTCGATGACACAAGAACGGAGCATATCCTCTAGGGTCTAAATAGTACGCTCGGTCTGTTCGTCCGTCTGAGGATGAAAGGCCGTGCTAAGATTCAAATGAGAACCCACAGCGGATTGAAAAGTTTGCCAAAGACGTGAAGTAAAACGACCATCACGGTCTGAGATTATGTCAAGAGGTATGCCATGACGACATATAATCTCATCGGTATAGATTCGAGCAAGTTTCACCACTTTATAATCTTCACGAATAGGAAGAAAGTGGGCTGATTTGGTCAAACGATCAATAATCACCCAGATACTATCGTAACCAAACGGTGTACGGGGCAATTTAGTAATAAAGTCCATAGCAATGCTATCCCATTTCCAAACTGGGATTTCGGGTTGTTCTAAGAGTCCAGAAGGACGCTGATGTTCGGCCTTAACCTTTGAGCAAGTAAGGCATTTAGAAACATATACAACAATATCCTTCTTCATACCAGGCCACCAATAAGTCATACGCAGATCATGGTACATCTTATCGGCACCTGGATGAATAGAGTAATGAGATTTGTGAGCCTCATTCATGATGAGCTCACGAAGATTATCGTGATCCGGCACCCAGATGCAATTGAGATAGTATTGAAGACCATCAGATTTAGTTTCGAGTTGATCCACGTTAGCACCATGAACTTCAACAGACAGACTTCCTTCATTAGCTGACGAATACTGAGCTTCACGAATACAAGCATGCAGATCACTAGAGATATGAATAGCCTTAAAATGAGTTTTACGACTAAGAGCGTCGGCCACTACATTCGCCTTGCCAGGATGATAGCGAATTTCGCAGTCGTAGTCGTTAAGTAGTTCCACCCAACATCTCTGTCGCATGTTCAGTTCCTTTTGGTCAAAGATATGTTGAAGGCTCTTATGGTCGATGAAAACCACACACTTAGTACCATACAGGTAGTGTCGCTAGATCTTTAACGCAAACACAACTGTACCAAGCTCCAGATCGTGACTAGTATAGTTTTTCTCATGTACCTTGAGTTAACGAGAGGCATAAGAAATTACCTTGTCCCGCTGCATGAGCACACAGCCCAAGCCACGGTTCGAGGCATCACAATATACCACAAAATCGTCATTCCCATCGGGGATAGTAAGAACAGGAGCATCACACAAAAGGGTCTCAAGAGTCTGAAAAGATTCCTCTTGCTCGGGACCCCAAGCAAAAGGTCTCTCTTTTTGAGTCAACGAAGTAAGAGGGATGGCGATCTTAGAAAAGTCCGAAATGAATCGGCAGTAATAACCCACCAATCCTAGAAAAGAACGAATCTCAGATGCCGATTTTGGCGTACTCCAATTCTTCACAGCTTCGATTTTTGACGGGTCAACATGAATACCTTGCTTACTAATGACATGGCCAAGAAATTGCACTTCATCAATCCAAAACTCACACTTAGAAAATTTAGCATACAAACATTCACCACGTATGAGTTCAAGCATCAAGCGTAAATGACGAGCATGATCAGCTTTAGACTTAGAATAAATGAGAATATCATCAATAAAGACTATCACAAAACGATCAAGATAAGGTTTACAAACACGATTCATAAGGTCCATGAACACCGCGGGCGCATTGGTCAATCCAAAAGGCATGACCACGAACTCGTAGTGTCCATAACGAGTACGAAAAGCGGTTTTGGGTACATCCTCCTCGAGTACACGAAGCTGATGGTAACCAGAATGAAGATCGATTTTCGAGAAACATGACGCGCCTTGTAGTTGGTCAAATAGATCATCAATACGAGGAAGAGGATAACGATTCTTAACGGTAAGCTTATTAAGTTCCCGGTGGTCGATACACATACGAAACGAACCATCTTTCTTCTTGACGAATAGCACAGGAGCACCCCACGGAGAGGTACTTGGACGAATGAATCCTTTATCGAGCAGTTCTTGTAGTTGGCTCGATAACTCTTGCATCTCAGAAGGTGCAACTCGATAAGGAGCCTTGGCGACAGGAGTCGCACCAGGTGTGAGGTCGATACGAAAATCAACAAATCTAGGAGGAGGAAGACCAGGAAGATCTTCAGGAAAGACATCGGGGAAATCACACACTACTGGGACATAGCTTATGTTCTTCCCTTTGCCCTTTTGTTCCACTACGTGGGCCAAGAAGGCAAAGTTCTGTTTACGTAAGCATCTGTTCGCTTGAGTGCTTGACATCAGCCTTAGTCCTTTCAAAGGTCGGTCTCCATAGACATGCAAAACATCCCCGAATGGAAGAGGTAGACTAACAAACTTCTCGTGACAAGCAATCTCGGCATGGTTCTTACGCAACCAATCCATGCCGATAATGACATCAAAACTACCCAATTGCATGGGTATTAGATCAATAGTAAACACGTGGTCGTTAAGAGTCAAGGAACAACCACAGAGAACAGAATCAACTAGAATAGACTTCCCATCGGCAATCTCCACCGAAAATGACTTAGGTAACATAGAGCGTGCACAATTTAACAAAGATTCAAATTCCACGGACACAAAACTTTTATCGGCACCAGTATCAAATAGAACCGAAGCGTAAAGGTTATTAACAAGAAATGTACCATTAACGACGTCATTGTCATTACGAGCCAGATTAGCATTAAGATTGAACGCTCGTCCACGAGCGGCTGGCTGTTGGTCCTGGTTCAGCTGAGGACACTGGTTACAAAGATGGGTAGTATCTCCACACTTGTAGCATGCACGAACAGCATTGACTGGCCTAGGAACTTGTTGAGGAGCTGGAAGAGCGGGTAGGGCTAGCTGAGCTGGGGCTTGCTGAGCTGGTTGATTAGGGTTAGCTTAACGACTGTAAGGAGTCGTGTGACCATAGCGATTGCAATTGGTGCACAAACGACATGCAGAGTTAGCAGGATGATGAAAATTTCAAGTTGTACACTTGGGGTAAGACCCAAAGTACTGCTTCTTGACTTTTGGTGCAGTAGTGATTGGAACAGTAGCAGCAGGAGCAGGTTTAGTAACAGGGTTTACAGCAGGAATAATAGAGTTGCATCATGAACCCTGAGACTTTCGCCTTTTGTTTTTGCTGCCACTTGGCTGCTGGGTAACTTGATGTGCAGACTTGGAGGGAACAGAGTTAGCAAACTGCTTATCACGAACACGGTTATTGTTGAGACTAGTTGCAAGACGGTAGACTTCCTCAATAGTTTTGAGCTGAGCTGCTTCAATAGAATCACGCATAGCAGGAGGTAGACCATTGATGTACTTGGTTATCATTCGCTTGGGAGTAGAAACCAAGTGAGGAACGATCAAGCTGAGCTGCTTGAAACGTGTAGTATAAGCCAGATTATCATCACCAATCTGCTTCAAATGCCAAAACTCTTCTTCAAGCTTCAACTGTTCATGGGGGGGGGGGGCAGAACTCAAGCATCATTAGTTCTCGCACCTCAGCCCATGGAAGAGCATAGGCTTCTTCGTTTGAACAGATGTTTCTCTCATTAGACCACCACTCCAATGCTCTACCTTGAAACATCCCAGTTGCACTCCTAGTCTTTAGATGATCTGGGCACTCGCTATTAATGAATGTAACTTCAATGCTGTCAAACCACTCGAGCATAGCAGTCACCCCATCACTGCCCGTGAAAGGCTTAGGGTTGCAGAAGATGAAATGTTTGTAGCTGAACTTTGTAGGCTTTAGCTTCTCGGCCTTTTAGTCCACAGAGGATGGAGGAGTGTTTGATCCTTGGATCTCAGAGACGATCTTTGGCACGACTCGAGCAATTTAGTCGACCATGAAGGACATCATCTTTTTCTGAGACTTTTCCCTGGATCTCTTGAGAGTGTCAGATAGCTTACGAGAAGACATTTAAAGATCCAACAAGAGGATCGTATGTCTAGATTCACAAAGTCTCACAGCATAGAATCACACACGATAGATTAAGACTCAAGATTCAACAAGATTCACGTAGATTAAAGACTCAAGCTTCACATAGATTCCAATAGACTCAACACCGCAACCCACGACCTTCGCATGGCATGTTATACAAAGTTTGGCAATGTGTCAGAAACGCTTATATATAGGAAGTACCAGCGGAGTATCCACCACGCTTCGGGCACATTGCTTCCACCTCGTACTTGGTGTCATGTTACGTGTCGCAAAACACACTCATCATCATCATCATCATCATCATAGATCACATAGTTCCAATAGATCCAATAGATTCACATAGATTACAATAGATTCCAACAGATTCAATAGATTCCAATGGATTCACGTAGATTCCAATAGATTCCAATAGTTTCACATAAACTCCAATAGTTTCTAATAGTTTCCAATAGATTCACATAGATTGGTGTTAACAATCCACAACCAACGAAATCCTGCATGGTACGTGCTATGAAAGTTCGGCAACATGACGGAAGCACTTATATATAGGAAGTACCAGTGGCGTATCCACCATGCTTCAATCATGCCACGTCCGTCTCGTCATTGGTGTCATGCTTCGTTAACCACAACATTAGATTTTCCCACTTCTCACAACATAGATTAACCAAATAGACTCAACCACATAGATTAACCAAATAGATTCCACAACTTCAACCCGAGCCTACAAAACTACGAACTTCGCTTAGCGTGTGGTACGAAGGTTTGGTAACATGCCAGAAACACTTTTATATAGGAAGTACCAGCGGCGTATCCACCATGTTTCAGACATGCCACGTCCGTCTCGTCTTCAGCGCTAGGCTACGTTTCATATTTTGTTTCTCAAACCACACATACTTAGATTACACGTAGATTATGCTAGAGTACACATAGATTATACATAGATCACGCTTAGATTTCACTTAGATTACACAAGTAGTTTCCCATAGTTTTAGAATTCACAACCTCATCACCGGTTCGCAAAACACTAAGTTTCGCATGGCACTTGGTACGAGAGTTGGTAACATGCCTGAAACACTTATATATAGGAAGTACCAGCGGCGTATCCACCATGTTTCGGACACGTCACTTTCCCCTCGTATTCTATGCCATGTTACATTTAGTGCCTTACAACCACAAAATTACACATAGATTCATCGGATAGATTCACATAGCATCATAGTCGATTAAGATTCCCACATAGATTAACATCATGAATAAAGCTTCATAAATTTAGTTGCTCCTGAGATTAAAGTTAATGTTTTAGATCGCGGACATACGTGCGTTTCGTGTAAGAGTCTCAAAATAAACAAAGAATCAAAATAAACGAAGGATCAAGTTTAAAACCACACACATAAAATCGAGATAACATAAAAGATAGGCTCATAAAACATAGGATTGTTCCGGGTAGAGGAACGGTGACTAACCAAAGTGATTCGAACCCCTTTCGAATTGAGGCAGCGTCTCTTGACTTACTTAGACAAATACGTCATCGATGTTAGGCCTACGATATTCGTCCTTTTGGTCATTTCACGTTCCTAATTGAATGGAAGTTTCGAGACCTTGGCGAGACATGAAAACGTCAAAGAGTAGGTCTAGTTATCAAGGTCTAAGTTTCACCTCTAACTTGACAACATCGTACCCCAATAGCGTTGGTACTTATCCGCAGACAAGACCTACTAGATTAATATGGGGACTTCCATCAAGGTTCGGACGTCACTCCTGACTTGAGGGCAAATCTCGTGCAAAAGACAAACACTGGTTGACAGTGTTTTCAAAGTATCAACTGTATATTGTGTCAGCCTTAGGAAAGGCATGTAAGTTTAACAGGAAATTGTGCTGCTAGGAAGCAAATACGGTAGAATGCATAATTCTTAAACAACAAATAAGAGTCAAGATTCCTAGAACTATAGAGTAGGGCAAGTATTCCTACTTATCCTAATTCCCTATAGTTATGGCTCTGATACCAATCTGTCACACCCCAACCGATGGCGGAAACATCAGGGTGCGAGCACTTAGCGTTCAGATTGCTCACGAGAATCCATAACACTCAATAGTTTCAATATGAATTAGGTTCATTTCATGCAATTGTCTAAAACAAACCTCACCCCCCAAAAAACATAGTATCAACCAAAACCAACATAATCATTGTTTCAAAGTTTCTAGATTTAGCTACATGGAGTATCTAAGTTCCACCCTAGCTTGTTTCACGATTCCTAGCATCCTGTCAGCATGCAACATGTATTAAAATAAAGTCAGTACAAAAATGTACTGGCGAGTATACAAGTTTGAATAATAGCATAATAGTTTAAAACAACTCATATCCATCGTGTAAATGATAAAATAGTTTCAGCCATGCTAGTGTTCGCAGCCCAACAAGTGATAGCCCAAGTATCCTGATGCTTTAGTGTTTTCCCACGTCTCAAGGAAAACTAGAATCCTCCTAACAATACCCCCGAGAATAATGGGGAGGTGCATCTCTTATAGCGCTACTATTGTTAAGGCGGAACTACACACCCTTGATTAAACGTCAACATAGCACAAATAGAATACAAGAATCACAAGTTTCACATACACATAGGATAGAGTTTAGCTTCCAACAGTCTCAAGTATCATAGTTTAATAGAATACGTGTTGCATCCCAAAGTTTAAAGCAAAAAGGGATCGAGTATACTCACAGTGATTGCTTAACAGGTTAACTATTATTGGATCAAAGGGAGCTCATTTAGAATTAGCCTGATTATATTACAACAGATAAGTGTCGGGTAGAATAACGAGATTCAAGTAACGTATCAGATCAGTCACTGGATCGGATGGTTGTTCGATCGGATGGCTATCCAATCGGATTGCCATTTGATCAAGGTGACATAAGTGTGTGGGACGGATTGCCATCTGATCGGATGGTCATCCATACGGATGGCCATTCGATAGAATCGTCGTTCGATCCAAGTGTTGAGATTCTCAAAATGTTAAGTCAAGTGTCAACTCGAGCTACCTTGATCGGATGGCAGTTCGATCGGATGGCTATCTGATCGGATTGCCATTCGACGATCAAGATTTAAAGTTCCTAAAATGTTTAAGGTTACGAGGCAAGTGTCACCTGATCGGATGGCGGTTCGATCGGATAGCTATTCGATCGGATTGCCATTTGATTGAGTTGTCCTTGTCCCGTTTACAACCTTGTAAAGTTTCTAAGCTTCTGGTTTGACGGCGACGACGTGATACGTATTGAGACAACGGTAAACACATCAGCGTACAGCCGCCCTGATCGGATGGGAATCACCCAGTCTGCCCAGTCGTCTGTCTTTGACGGTATTTATGTCGAAATCCGTACTCCGGTCATCTTCTCCGGCAACAATCCATCTCCAACCCAACTCCATACTAATCATCATGTCTAGAGTTTGTTAAGATCCGGACTCCGCCGTTTCAAGTGAAAAGTTAAGAAAAGATGAAAGAAAAACATAAGTTTCAGTTGAAAAGTCTAGATCTAGTAAAGATTTAGTGTAAAACACATGAAATTTACTTAGATCCGAGCTAGATCTTGAACGGAATGACTTCACTCAACAGTTTAGTATATGCCGCCATGGTGACGTCACACTCAAGAGCTCAAATCCCCGAGATTTCACGGTGGAAAGTGAGATTTCGAAAGAGAATCATGTAGAGAATGACGTGTAGTTCAGAGTTGTACAAGAATCTAGTGTAAAACGTACCGAAATCACCGAGAAATGGAAGAAAATAGGAGTGCGTGTGTCTGGATCGAGTGAGGCTGTCACATCAGTGAGAATGATGATGTGACAGGTCTATTTATAGTGTCAGAGTGAGTGAAGGAGGTGTGCAGCGGATCGGATGGCAGCTCGGTCGAATGGCTATCTGTTAGGATCGGAGGCTGTCATGATTGTGCTTATTTGTATAAATTTGACAAATCAATGAATATAAAATAAGATTAAGTGCAGCGGAAATGAAGACAAACTTTGTAAGCACAATCTAAGTGGAAAATAGTTTGATAAACAGATGCTTCTCATTAAGTTGAAGGATTCAATTACAAATCAAATGATTACAAGCATGCTTACAGAACTAAGCTCCCCCTCAGCCTGATACTCCAAGGTTGGTTGCACAAGATGAAAGGATTGGACTGGAGAAGAAGAATCCACTCAGTCAATCAAATGTAACAGTATAGGGTACTGCTCCATTTATAGGCAAACCAAACCACTGAGGCATCTCAGCTGACATCACCATGATAGTGACATCTAACAGCCTAACAACCTATAAACAGTGTTCTATACAAACTACTGATGTTTAACAACTGATTATAAGTATAGTACAAAACAAGAGAAAACTACTGCTTCACGTTCCGCTGTTGTAGCCTGAGCACTGATGTTGAGCATCAGTGCTTTCTTCAAAGGTGATCAGTCCTTGAATGAGCAGTGCTTGTGTCTTCAGCAGTACTTAGGGAACGACAGTAGATAGAGCAACAGTGTTTGTCTTCAGCAGTCTTTAGAGTTTCATCAGTGTTTGGTTCATCAGTTGTTATAGTGAGCAGTACTTAAGATCTATCAGCTGTTAGATTGCCACTGTCAAGGGGAAAGCCAAGTGCAAACAGCTGCTTATTT
This sequence comes from Helianthus annuus, assembly GCF_002127325.2. NCBI lineage: Eukaryota > Viridiplantae > Streptophyta > Magnoliopsida > Asterales > Asteraceae > Helianthus > Helianthus annuus. Next base: position 163,698,760 of record NC_035434.2, on the reverse strand, counting down.
TGAATCCACTGTTGTGATCCGGTTTTGGCTTTCATTATCTGTTCCTCTGGTAGGGTTCACTCCCAACAATCTCCCCCTGGAACAGATAATGCCAAAACCCTTCATTATTCTGGACCTTTATTTCTCATCAATAGTTCCTTAGCTTGCCTTTTAAATTCTTCTTCAAAATCCTTGGAACTTGTGTCATCTTCATCCCTACACAGTGTAAGTTCAAGGAGATCCTGCAAATCTTCAACACTAAGGCCTAGTGCCTCTTTCCTTGATATGTACTTCACTTCGCCGTTGGATCTGAACAAAGTCAGTACGTGGGTCTTTTGATCAGACATCCACTTTAGTACTTTTAATCCAGACGGGTTTCGTGGGAGAGAGTTATTTCCTAATGAGTTTGGAGATGTTGGCCTTGTGAAAAGTTGTAAGCTGTCAGACATTTGTTTGAGGGCCTTCTCAATAACATTATTTGCTGCATCTACATCTTCTGCAGTCTCTCTTTCAATCAGCTCTTGCCTCTCAATGTCTGCCATGCCTGTTGGAGTGTTTGGTGATGCAGGTTTGGCTAATACCTCTTTAAAAAGGTTTTGAAGTTTTGCTGAGGTGTCTTCTTTTAGACCCATTTTTATGATGGTATCCTTGAAGTACTCAGCTTCCTTTTCTTTTACCTCTTCACTAGACAGCTATTTTCCTTCTTCTTGGTTTGACACAAGAATAGGATTATCTGCTGATTTGAACAGTTTTTGGAGGTTTTCAATCTGTTGTTCAAGCTTCATCATTTATTCATGGTTCTTTGAAGTGCCTGAAACAGTTATCTTTCTTTTCTTCAGCCTTTCATAGGCTTCATCAGTATGCTGCCTTGACCATTTTGATATGGCATTGGCAGTGTCCACTTTTGCCTCAACCAGCTCTTGTTTCTTTCTTTTGTACTCAGTTGTTAGGTCAGCGATGAGCTTTTTGTATTTGCTCCAATTTAGAGCATTTTTCTTCTTTCTAGGATCGTTCTTAATTCTATCAATCCTATCAGCCTCATGCTTTAGAGCCACTATTGGCCATTCTTCAAATTGGTTTTCTTCAGCAGGATAAAAATTTTCTTGCATGATGTATGCAAGAAGTTTTCTTCTCATTTCTTTTCGTTGACCTGCCTTTTCTTTGCTCAACTCTTGTGCAAAATCTTTTATCTGTTTGACTTTTGTGAGCAGAAATTCCAATCTTTCAGCAATGGCTTCATCACTTTGACCTTCACATTCGACCTTGGCTCTTATCTTAGCCTGTCTTGCTTTGAGCTCAAGGTATTCATCCATGTCTTCTGGGACTATGAAGCCAACGAGTGAAAGAAATCTTCTGTTTAAAGGATCATCATCAGTGTAGAATTGCCTCATCTCATTTTTGATAGCTTCTAGTTCCAGTGGATATTTTGCAGCAATGGGATCATATTTGTCCTCATTTGCCCGAGTAAGTTTTCTTTTACTGGTATAGAGCTTTGCTGGTTGTGATGTGAGAATGGTGAGAGCAGTGGTGGATGGTTGACTAACAGTGGTTGAAACAACTGGTGTCTCAACTGCTGTTGTCATTACAACTACTGATATGTCAGCAGATGTCTTCTGCTTTTGAGCAGGGGTTGTGATGGCAGGGGTTTGAGTGGTGATGAGTGACTGACTAACAGTAGTTGGAACAACCGGTGTTTCAACTACTGTTGTCATTACAGTAGATGTTGTAACATCTGCTGTCTTCTGCTTTTTGGCAGGAGGTGATGATGGGGTGGCTGTTTTTTATGGTGAAGTTGTTGTTGGTGATGTGATCACAGATGATGGTGGAGCAGTGGTTATGGTGGTGTGTGGTGTGTGTTGATACAGTGGCTTTGGTTTGGCTATTTTCTGGCTCAATAAAGATGCCATCATCAATTCCTTTCTTCTTCCACTTGATCTTCTCCCCCTTTTTGGCATTATCTGGGAAGGGTTTATTCATGAAGAGGACAGTAGGAGGAACTTTTCCAGAGGCACTTTGGATATGACCCTTGATAGCTTTAATATCTGCCTGAGTATCTTTAATTCTTGACTCCACCATGTTTGTCAGCTTTTGTACATGTATAGCATGCTGCTGATCAGCCATCTGCTTTTGACTTTCCAGCAGTGGTTGGAACATGTTCCATAACTCATTTGCAGCAGGTGCCTGTTGTGCAGGTGCTTGAGCTGGAGCAGCAGTGGATTGGGCTTTCTGAGCTTTTAACGGCTGCTGCACCATATCCTTTATTTCAGCAACTGAGGTTTCCAGGTTTTCAACCCTGCCCGTCAATTCCTGATATTTTGAATCATCACCCAAGTTAATGGGATCATCTGAATCCCCACCAGCAGTGGTTTTATCAATGTGTGACTTAGGGACTGAATCCCAAAAGTCATTCATTGATGCCCCTTGTTCTTGGTACTGGGGACTTCTTTCTTCAGCACTTGATAACCTTTTGATGTTGCCAGTGGTTAGAACAAACTCACTGGTGGTTCTCATTGGTGCTATTGAAGAAATTGCCTTCAAGGGAGTCTTATGAATGTAACAACTGTCCAAATGTAAACCAGTGGGTTCAACATTTGTAGTGGCTGCTCCACTTGAACTACTGACAGGAGTTACTTGTAACTCCTGCAGTGTAACCTCCTCAGTTGTTGCTGGGATAACAGAGATATCAACATCAGACCCAGTCACTTGTGGGAGTATACTCTCGGTGATAGGTGTTTGAGAGGAACTGGTTTGTGTCTGAGTAATACCAACTGTATGCAACAAGGGTATTATGGATGATGGTAATGTAGGGGGTGAGGATAAAGGAGTTGAAAGAGACATGTCCTTGGGATCAGGACTGTGGAAGATGGATCCGAGTGGGTCCAGAGCTTCATATTGTGGGGTCCCTGAGTTTACAACCTGATCCTTTTGTGAGGATGCAGGAGGAGTTTGAGGTAAGGGTGGAGATCTTTCTTCCAACTGCTGTGAGGAAGTAGCAGCAGTGGTTATTGGTGACATTTGTGTTGTCACGGCCATTTGCTCTGGGATCTCATCTTCCGGAGGTGCCTTTGTTTTGGGTATGGGGGGTTTTCTGGATGTTTTCTTTTTGTTCTTTTTGGTGGTAGCAGGTGTGGGTTTCAAAACAGTGGGTGTGCTGCTTTGATCACCTGGAGCAGTGGGCTCAGCAGCCGATACCTGAGGAGCAGTTTCATCTGCTAAATTCTGCTCAGGTACCTCTGATTTTGTTTTTATAGGTGCCAACATTCTTGAGAATGTTTCAGACGTTAAACAGTTTATTTTAAAATGAGCACCTTGTTTGGGCAATTCTGCATCTTCTTTTACAAATTTTTGTTCGAAGTAATAGCTTAAAAACCTTGGAAGAGCAGAAATGCTTTGCTATCAACATTTTTCACTAAATCATCAAAAATCTCCTGGGAATAATTAAAATTTTCATTGTTTAAAATTTCATATCCCAGGCATTGAATTTTTGATGGTATTTCATTAAAAGAAGTTGTTTTATTAGATACACACATCAACAGCGTGTGAAATAAAAACCTTGGTGCAGAAGGGAAGAAACCTTTTTGTAAGGTATCCCTTTTTGGTTGCTCTGCATAACCCCTATTCATGAAATCCTTTTTCAACTCGGCTTTAGAAAATGAGGTTTTACCTTTCAAATCATCGAGTTTGAAGACTTCTGAAATGGATTGTGGAGTGATTTGGATCTTTTTACCCTGTATCGAGGAGTTGATGGTTGTGACAGTCTCTCCTTGTTTTTCAAGGGTAGCATTGTTCCAGAACTCTCTCTGGGTTTGTAGATAAATGGGAGCGTCTGCTGTTATCAAAGTTTTGTACTTTGATGCAGATAAGATGTTGATGATGGAGTCGAAGGAGTTGTTGGTTGTGGGTTTTGTGAGTATGCCCACATAGTTGTGAGGGGATTTGTAACGAATTTCTGTGGTTTCAATGGCCATTTGAGTGGCATCAGTAGGAGCGGAGGAAGAAGATGATTTTGATTTTGATTTCGATTTTGATTTCGTCATTTTTTATGAAGAAGATCGAAGAATGTTTTTGGAGTTATGAGTGGGAAACTGCTTTGTGAAGAGAATGTTTGGAATTCAATTCGACAGTGAAACCCTGTTTGGGGTTTTGATCAGGGATTTATTTAGGGAAAAAGTGAATACTGACGTGGCAGCGGTTATAATGATCTGACGGCAAAAAACTGACCACGTGCCAACCCCTCATGGAAGAGTAAATAATGGAGGACAGTTGTTTTGGTGGCCAATGATGAAACAAGCATCAGTGGTTACAACGGTAATAAATGAAGCAGTGGGTGATTTTTACCATCAGTGGAGGCTTTTACTACATCAGTGGATAGCATATCAGTGGATAAAACACTGATTTTGAACAACAGTGCTTATCAGAGGAAAATGAGAACAGAGGTTGACTTTCAGCAGTGGACAAACATTAGAGAGCAGATGTTTGAGGACAATCAGTAGTTTTAAGGAAAAACAGTGGTAGACAACAAAATGAATACCATAAGTATAACAACTGTTAGTGCAGTAGTGTTTCAATTTTTAGTATTTCAAGTTTTGACAAATAATTTTAGCATCTGCTTGTTCAGATGTGGGGATTGATTTTGTCTTGTGTGAGCTCAATATCATGTCTAACATCCGTTATTCTGCAGGAATGCTAACTTAGCTACATTTTAGATGTAGATTATCAAGTTTACTTTGTCAGCAGTTTTTCTATGAGATTATGTTCTAGGTTTACCACATGTTCACTATTTCCTAACAGTGGTTTAGCATCCCAGATGATGAAAACTTCTTTACTAAGGCAACTCATTTTGTGTCTAATTATTTGAACTAGAACATGAGTGTCTCAGTATTTTTAGAATTAATTTGCAATCAATTTTTCTGTGATAAACAAACTTGAGCTTAATGTGACCTTGACATGTACACCATTTCCTTTTGATCAGTTTTAGGAATAGTAATTTCACACAAAAATAAGGAAATTACATCCTGACCGGAGAGAATACTTTTACTATTAAAAAAATAAAAGTACAGAATATATTATTATTAAAAAAAATCAATAATATATCTGGTTTTATTTGAGAAAAACACCTTTCTAAAAATAAAGGTTATTTTGAAAACATCAAAAGGATCTGGTGACTTCCAAAAGGCTTATGATCACATCAATATGACCACTGATTAGGATCATTTTCTTGTTAATTGATTGCAAATTCATCTTTTAAATTCAATCACTGGAGATACCATTGTCACCTGAACTTTTCCTGAATTAATGGATGCACACAGTTGCATAATGACCATTATTTTCCCAACTTTTGACTCATAGGTGTTTTATGTTTATACTCTTTTCTTTTGACTTCAAAAGTTTTGAGATAAAACACTTTTGAGTTTTGTTCATTTTCTTCTTCCCTTTTTACCCTTCCCATTCATAAGTACAAAAATACTTACTGGGTGATTTTATTTTGGAAATACTTCATCCTGAATCATTTTCCAGTAATGTTTTGAGAGATCTGGCCGCATGTGAACATGTTTTATTACCAAATCTCACATTACTTATGATTTGGACTGTTTTTGACCCCTGATTCTCTTAATGTGTTTTGACAGGGTTGATTTAGTCCTTTTGAGGATTCTCAACCCGCCTTCTAACACATAAGATCTCATGACTAAAGTTTCATTTTCCTCTTTCTAAGTTAGCAAAACACTAATGTTTTTATGAACATAGGTTTTGTTAATCTGAGGTTCATACTTTAGCATAAGACATGATGAAATCATCACAAATTCCATAACAACAGTTGAAATCAACTTTGAATGAAGATAGTCATACCATAGTTACCAGACAAGTTTCCAGATCTGGAAACTATGAGTGATTTGTGCATGACATCACTAGTTGTTTGAGATTTGTGAATCTTATGACATCTTGGTTGTTTTACAGAGTAACTGATTCATCATTTTGAACATGATTTCTCGTTGCTCTTTTTCAACTAAATACAATCAACCTTAGTATCAATGAATTTTCAGCTGAACTATTATGTCAAATTGATTGTTAGATAGAATTTGACTGTCCGGCTCTGATACCAATTGTTAGGGTCGGAGGCTGTCATGATTGTGCTTATTTGTATAAATTTGACAAATCAATGAATATAAAATAAGATTAAGTGCAGCGGAAATGAAGACAAACTTTGTAAGCACAATCTAAGTGGAAAATAGTTTGATAAACAGATGCTTCTCATTAAGTTGAATGATTCAATTACAAATCAAATGATTACAAGCATGCTTACAGAACTAAGCTCCCCCTCAGCCTGATACTCCAAGGTTGGTTGCACAAGATGAAAGGATTGGACTGGAGAAGAAGAATCCACTCAGTCAATCAAATGTAACAGTACAGGGTACTGCTCCATTTATAGGCAAACCAAACCATTGAGGCATCTCAGCTGACATCACCATGATAGTGACATCTAACAACCTAACAACCTATAAACAGTGTTCTATACAAACTACTGATGTTTAACAACTGATTATAAGTATAGTAAAAACAAGAGAAAACTACTGCTTCACGTTCCGCTGTTGTAGCCTGAGCACTGATGTTGAGCATCAGTGCTTTCTTCAAAGGTGATCAGTCCTTGAATGAGCAGTGCTTGTGTCTTCTGCAGTACTTAGGGAACGACAGTAGATAGAGCAACAGTGTTTGTCTTCAGCAGTCTTTAGAGTTTCATCAGTGTTTGGTTCATCAGTTGTTATAGTGAGCAGTACTTAAGATCTATCAGCTGTTAGATTGCCACTGTCAAGGGGAAAGCCAAGTGCAAATAGCTGCTTATTTTGAATCCATTGTTGTGATCCGGTTTTGGCTTTCATTATCTGTTCCTCTGGTAGGGTTCACTCGCAACACTATCCGATCGGTTGGTTATCCGATCAGATGGTCATCCGATCGGATTGCCACTCGGCCAATCCCATCCTTCCCATGTTCCCGCCTTTGGTTCGATTTGCGAGTTAGACTAAGCGTTGCGTATTATTGGGTATTAGTATAACTAGATTATAGCATTAGCACAAAAGTTTCCATAGTTTCTATAGTTTCCGCCAGTGACAAGACTCCAGTCCCTCGTTCAACCAAGTCTCAAGTTTCACGAGCCTCAAGAATCATGCACCAAAGTATCAAGAGTCAAGAATCATGGAATCGAGTCTCATAGAATCATAGTTTCATAGTTTAATAGAATCATAGTTTCCAAGTATCAAGTATCAAGAATCAAGTATCTAGATTTAAATCTCATAAGATTCATAGCATTAAATTCACAAGGTATCAAAAGTATCACATATCACATAGTATAGGGGCTAAAAGTGTCAAATAAGTGAAAGTCTAGGGACGCAGGTGTTACAGGTGTAACTATAAGTAACATGTGTAACATTGTTACAACATATGTACCTGCTAATTACGCCAACAAAAACACAACTTTTTGTTTGTCAAATAAACGAGATCATCAACTATTAAATTATGTACTTTCTAAAGGTAATGAAAATGTGATATTCGAGTGAAGTTTATACAAGACAACTAACAACCCATCTAAAACAACATTTCAACATTTTAAAAGATATTGATTTGTAATCAAACAACAACTGAGAATATCGAAAACTCAAAATGATTTTAACACAAAAACAAAAACCTGCAAACTACATAAACATTTACCCATTAACTAGAACACTTTAAGCAGACAAAAATATATTAACAACCATTTTAACAAAAAAGATCAAGTGTGAAATGATTTTTCAAAATTAAACACTCAAGAGATTGTTGTTTCTCTCTTTAAAAATTGTGGTAAATTAGCTTCAAACTTGCTTCTCTCTCACACACTTGTATGTGTTCTTGGTGCTTAACGAAAAAAGACATAGATTTGTAATCAAACAACAATCAAGAATATCAAAAACTAAAAACGATTTTAACACAAAAACAAAAACCTGCAAATTACATAAACATTTATCCATTACTAGAACATTTTGAGCACACAAAAACATATTAACAACCATTTTAACATAAAAAATCAAGTGTGAAATGATTTTTCAAAATAAAACACTCAAGAGATTGTTGTTTTTCTCTCTAAAATCGTGGTAAATTAGGTTCAAATCTGCTTCTCCCTCACACACTTGTGTGTGTGTTCTTGGTGTTCCAGATGAACGCGATGAAGATTTGTTGTTTCTCTCTCTAAAACAACAACTTTCTCTTTCTAAAACACTTACCGGATCTAGAACCGCCCGATGAACACGATGAAGATTGTTGTCTCTCTCTAAAATCGTGGTAAATTAGGTTTAAATCTACTTCTCTCACACACACTAGTGCGTGTGTCTTGGTGTTCTAGATGAACACGATGAAGATTGTTGTTTCTCTCTCTAAAACAACAACTTTCTCTCTCTATAAAACTTCATCTTGTAATCGTTCACCCACTTATTAGAATTGTTTGCTTTCTCTTTTCTATTAATGGTGAAAGGAAACTCATGTGAGAAGATTGGTTTGTTTTCTCTTTTCCATTAACGGTGAAAGGAATAGAGAAGAAGATAGAGAACTATCAGATCTAGAGAGAGAATGTTATGATGGAGAAAGAATGTCATAAAAGTAGAGAACACAAGTTTCAAGAGAAGTACATATGAGAAGAGATAGAGACATGTATATGTACCAAAATACCACTTAAACCACTTTTCAACATAAAGAAAGTAATATATTTAAATCAAAATAACATCTTATTTCTCCAACCATATTAGATCATCTAGATCAATGGTCATAATAAGGTTTACTAGGTTTTCTCACACCAAATAAGTTTTATATTTATCTTTTTCCTATATATATATATATATATATATATATATATATATATATATATATAGATAGGGGAAGGTTCATTGGGGAACACTAAAAAAGTGGGGAACAGCGGGGAACCGACTCAAACGAACTCCGATTGGACTCATTCCAGCGGCGTTGGAACCGACTCGTCGAACCCTAACTAAGATCTCTTAACCTTAAATGCTAAATTCTAACTCATAAACTTAAACCCTAAAGCTAAAAAAATAAGGCTAAAAGCTAAGCTAAACCGTAAAATCTAAACTATAAACCCTAAAAGCTAAACCCTAAAGGCTAAACCCTAAAGCTAAACCCTAAACCCTAAAGCTAAACCATAAAGCTAAACCCTAAAGTTAAACCCTAAAGCTAAACCCTAAAAGCCAAACCCTAATATATTTAGGGTTAAGAGATCCAATCGGAGTTCGTTTGAGTCGGTTCCCCACTGTTCCCCACTTTTTTAGTGTACCCCAATGAACCTCACACTATATATATATATATATAGAGAGAGAGAGAGAGAGGTGAATTATAGGTAGAAATCTCATGTGAATTGCAAAAACTCTGAAAACCTAATGGATGGACATAATGTTGCCACGTGTTACACTTTTTCGCTGCAACATGTTCACCGACACATGCAACATTTTCTGACACTGACACACTTTTTGTAATAGTAGAAAGAGGGGAGAGAATATGTTAAATTGTTTCAGTTGTTCACATTTTTTGTAAATTATCTGTAACACATTTTTATCGTGTTTTAACAACAGTTTTTTAGATTGTATAAAGTGTATAGATTTTAGAACTTATAATTTACGAAGTTTTTATTTTGTAATGTGCGTAAAAAACATGTTACATTTTTTACAGCGAGATTTATAAGTAACAATGCAGTTGTCACGTTTTTTACAGCGAGATTTTTATGTAACAGTGCAGTTGTCACATTTTTTGTGTCAAATGAGAGAGGAGAAAGAAGAGAGAAAAGTGTAACACTTTACACTTTTTGTAAAATAGACTGTAGCATTTATCTGAAAAAGTCTGAAAATGTAATTTTTTTGCACATTTTTTAATATCCATCATTAATCAAATGAGATGAATGATGGAGATGTAATTTTCTAAGTCTCTTTAACTAAGATGGGTTTTTGATTTATCATTTCCCTATTATATACTTTTTATTCCAATTATATGATGAAGAAAAAAATTCGTCAAGCTCTCAATCATAATATACTTCAGTTACTTTTTTGGCTATTTTATTTAAAATATAAAATAAACAACTAGTGGAAATCAAAATTTATAAGATTTTTAAAAATACAACAAAGATGGTTCATGAATATTATATATATATGCATAAATATTAAAAACATTTTAGTAAGTAAGAAAGGTAAGTGTTACGGAATCATATAAAATATTAAAAACATTTTAGTAAGTAAGAAAGGTAAGTGTTACGGAATCATATAAATCTCAAACCAAGTGAACTAGGTTTACATGAAAATATTATGATAAACACAATAAAAAGAAATAGAATTATGATACTATAAACAGAATAAAAAGAAATAGAATTAAGGGTCTGTTTGGTATGAGGTAATGGAATAGATGAGAGAATGGAATAGACGAGGTAATGGAATGGACAACGGAATGAAATGGGTCATTCCATTCCATTGTGATGTTTGGTTACTCATACGTGAATAGAATGAATCATTACTTTGTACAATTTGATAAACAAAAAAAGATGAAGTAACGAAACACAACTGTATTAAAAACGACAAAAATACACTAATAATAATAATAATAATAATAATAATAATAATAATAATAACAACAACAATAATAATAATAATAAAAATTTAATAAAAGATTTTTTATATATATTAATATTAATAAATATAAATACAAATAAAAGTATAAGTATAAATAATAATAATAATAATAATAATAATAATAATAATAATAATAATAATAATAATAATAATAACAATAAGAACATATTTCTTTCCATTCCTTGAAGGAATGGAAAAAAAACACCTACATACCAAGGAATGGAAATTATTATATTTGGAAGGTGTTACATTCCTTTGGAATGCTTCATTTCATTACCACATTATAACCAAACATGTTTCTTTTCATTCCATCAGAATGATCCATTCCATTCCACCTTCCATTCCTTCATACCAAACGCTACCTAAGATAAACAGGGGTATGAGAATTTTATTTTATATTTTTTTTCTAGTTACTAATGGATCAAAGACTAAAGAGTAAGGATAAACAGGCCAACAGGGTATTAATTAAAAGCGGTGGGCCGGCGGTTTAATTCATCTTTTCGCTTGGCCCATATAGGCATTTAAGTTTTACAAGAGCCCACTGGTTAAGAAATTAATTTCTCACCTTTTTCCATTTAACCCGTTTAAAATAAGAACATAACTTAATTCAACTCTTTATAGATGAGTTAAAATATGAGTGAAATTATGTAGTTAATTTTAACATTCTTACATATTAAAATTTGAGTGAAATTTTGTAAGAATATTATTACATATAAATGAGTAATGAGATAAAATTTGAGTGAAATTATGTAGTTTTTTTTATTATTTTTTTTTACGGATGATCCGTAAATTAACGGTAGGCGGTAGCCACATATTTGATTTGTGATGAACTTCAAAGGAATTGATACTAAAATCCGACATTGCAAATCCGGGGCACCCACTGGATTAAACGGAGCACTTCGAAAGTAACCCGAGTCCATCATCAATTCCGGAAAAAACCCGGTAACCCACCCGCCCGTAGAATGGGCTTGTTGCATCAAAACTAAACGTTCCACTTATGGCTCCTCCATGTTCCTCAATGGCAACTTGTCTCATAGAATGCCAAAAAGCAACCAACCATGTCAAATTTAATCATTGAATCTGAATATCATGCTATGCTTTAAAAAATACCGTTGGTTATTTCGGTTTTCGGTTATTTCGGTTCGATTTTGGGCTGCAAAGGAACCAAGCATTTGGCGAACAGTTCCTGCACAATTTGGCGGGAATTCCGTTTGTGTTCATTCGTTTCTTAAACAAATAAACTTGAACAAGAAATTTCGTTCGTTTACTTAAATGAACGAATTATTAGAACACATTCGGTCAAAACCGAATCTCCCACCAAAGAAGTTTCAGATTCAAATTAATTCTATTGTTGTAACTTACCAATTAATTGGTCAATATCCTAGCTTGTTTAGTTCCCTAATTTTAGCTCATTAGTTCCTAGTCTATAGCTACAATCTTGTATATATGTAATCCTTTTAGTCATTGAGAAAACACAAGTTTGATACATTCATATGGTATCAGCCAGGTTTTGCAAAACCTAAACACAACCGTCCTCTCCTCCATGGCCGACAATGTTACCGTCACCACTTTGACCACCGGCACAGCAGCCACCCAATCGATCACCATAGTCAATTTCCCTTCATCTCTAAAACTTACTTCTACCAATTACCTTAGTTGGAAAACCCAACTAGAAGCCATCCTCCAAGGTTTGGACCTATACAAATTCATTGATGGTTTTCACCTTGCTTCTTCTTCAACCAAAAACACCGACGGCTCCACAATCCCACATGCCGACTATCCCGCCTGGTACCACCAAGACCGACTCCTATTCGGTGCCATTGTCGGCAACCTTTACGCCGAGATTGTCCCCCTCATCACCAATGCCAACACTTCCCTTGATGCTTGTAAAATCTTGGCATCCACCTATGCCTCCCCATCCCGAGGACACATTAAACAACTCCAACATCGCCTCAAAAAATCCCTTAAAACTCCTGACCAAACCATCATACATTCATACGAACATGAACAGAGGTTGCATTCATTCATTTATGTTCGTGAACGTTCAGTAACGTGTTCGATAATTCATTAGTGTTTTCAGTATTTATATTTCATTTAAACTAGGTTTAAAGAAGTTCGCTGCGTTGCAGCGAATTTCTTTTGTTATTTAGTTTATGTTTACATGTGTTTTGAAATCACTACGAGCGTGTTGCGAACGGAACTGCTGACAAGAATAGAAAGAAAATGTAGAAAAAAAACACTAAAAGATAACCGAAAGAAAATCAACCAAAAAAGTTGTATGGTAACGATGTTATTCGTATGAAACCCGTGATCAGAGATGAGCAAATTGTTCTGGGTACCGGTACCAAATTTGCCGAATCGAAAAATCTTGAGTACCAATTCGGTACCGACTTTTGGCATTCCTGGTACCGGTTCACTACCGTTTTTTTACCTTAATATACCGGTACCGTAACCGCTATTTTCGATATCAGTATCAATTCTGTATCGATTGGCACCGAGCTCATCCCTACCCCTGAAACTAAAAAAAAGAAAATATTAAAAGTTGAAGAAAATCAACAAAAAAAAGTTGTACGATACCGTTGTTCGTACGGTAACCGTGATCAGGGATGAGCAAATGGTACCGGGTAGCAGCACTGAATTTCCCGAACCAAAAGATTTCCAATATCAATTCGGCACCAACTTTTGACGTTTTCTGTATTAGTGCCGAATTTTACCTTCATGTACTGATACCGAACATGACCGTTCCGATATTTTAGATACCAATACTGGTTCGATACCGGTTGACACCAAGCTTATCCCAACCCTTGATATGAAAAAAAAAAGATTAAAGTTAAAAAGTAAAGGAAATAACTATTATTATAATATTAAAATAATAAAAGTATTAAAAAAACTATATATTATTATAATATTAAAATCACTATTCATTTCATTTCCTTTATTAATATATAGTAATAGTAATAATACTTCAAAATTCCGACAAATAAAATCTTTAATAAGAGTCGGTATATTATATAGCATGTTCATGAACGCTTGTTTGTGTTTGTTTGTTATCATTTGTGTTCATAAACATTCGTTTGTGCTCATTTGTGTTCATCAACGTTCATTTTGTTTGTTGTCTAAAATTAAATAAACGAACATGAACAGAGGCTGCATTCATTCATTTATGTTCGTAAACGTTCAGTAACGTGTTTGATAATTCATTAGTGTTTTCAGTTTTTATATTTTATTTAAATAGTTCAAAATTCTGACAAATAAAATCTTTAATAAGAGTCGGTATATTATATAGCATGTTCATGAACGCTTGTTTGTGTTTGTTTGTTCTCATTTGTGTTCATGGTCATTAGTTTGTGTTCATCAACGTTCATTTTTGTTTGTTGTCTAAAATTAACAAACACAAACGAACATGAACAAGTTCATTTCCGTAACAAATGAATACGAACATAAAATCTCGTTCGGTAAGTGTTTATGAGCAGTTCGCGAACACATATGTTTCATAACAAACGAACAGGAACAAGGACGTTTTTAAATGCCCGAAATATCACAATGGTTAAGGTAGGGCTGTTCACGAGCTGAACCGAACCGATCGGATCTTTACTCGTACTCGGTTCATTTACAAACCGAACTGAACCGAGCACTTATTCAACCAAGCCAAATTCGAACGAGCGTCTTTCGATCCGATCATTTTTCGTCCGAACACTGGACGAGTATCGAGCGTCGTAGAACAAAAAAGGAAAGTGACGAAAGGGTGTCAGTTTTCAAAGTAAATTGCAGTTTCGTAAGTAATGTGCAGTTTTCATCAATTAGAAGAAAAATAAAAAATTAATAAATAACATGTACAAATTTAACAAATAACAAAAAACAACACTAGATTGGTTTTATTGAGAGATTAACTGAGTGAGAATATGAATCATCGATCAATTGGAGCGGACCCTTGTTCTATCGGAAGTTTGAAAACAAGTGAACTGATTGAAGCAAATGTCACACCCTCAATTTACCACTTAGGGAGTATCCCTGTTAGGCGTGCGACCACTAGTAATGAGCCACCAATTACATTGAATCCATAAGTTTAAAATAAAAGTTCATCATTTTAATAGTAATAAAATCCAAAGATAAGTAATTCGAAAACCATCAAGTTCAGCGGAAGCGTTAATGTATCATAATATGAATATTATCCAAACAAACATAGTAAATAAATGTCTGATAAATAAATCCATCAATGCAACCATGACCGCTCACGCCCTCCAGCCAGCAAGTTCCTGTTCCCAAGTACCTAACGACCTGCGAGCATGTAACAAGTGTATCAGACAAAGCTGGCGAGTTCACAGTTTTAGAAAACGTTTGTTACCAGTTGTATGTAAAACAGTTCAATAACCAATGCAAGCAATATTGTTAATATCTCAATTCCGAACAAGACGGCTCCTGAAATACATGACTGCCCTTCCCACGTACTCCTATCTAGTACTGGGCCACGACTGGGTCATTAGTTCACATCCGTCCTCTCTAGGAGCGGTGTGAGGGTGCCAAACCTAAGTAGCGCTACCAACTAATACCCGTTACCCTCCAGGTAACATAATAAGGGACTTACAAAAATGATAGGTGAGAATATTAACCAATATACCCATTTTTACCCAAAAGACTTATTCCTTCCCGGGATACCTACTGACTGTCCCCAACCACTGGGACGCATGCTCGAATGTAGTGAACTCACCTTAGGGTTGCTCGGTAAGGCTAGATGTTTGTTTACTTTCACCGTTAGTCAACCAAGTCCTATTATAATTACCGAATATAGTCAATCTCATGCACACAAAATCACGTATTCAACATATACATTTCATACATTGCATACAAATACCACATACATCGCTATGTACGCCATAACAAAAGGTCATTCAATAATCCTCATCACCTTATAACAAGTAACTAATAACCGGGTTAAGTGTGCGGTCTCCCCACTCGTTTTTATGTGGGCTTAATGAGTTGCACGACCCATTATTCTTGTAACCCAAATTAAATGACCAACCCATCCGAACTTGTGTGATACTGGACCACCCGAGATTTGGGCCCAGTTCATCCACTCATAAGATTGCACTCGCCCTTCCTACTCGATGTGGCCCAATGTATTAAAGTCTGGGTATTGTTACCCAGCCCACACTTAACCGGGCCTGTAATACTTCTAGTTCATCACTGCCTCCCCCAGTCCCGAGCCCATGCAGTCCGCAACACCTTAGCTCAAGGACTCGTTTACTGGGTGCGACCCATGTGTAGTGCAGCCCAATTATGCACCACAGCCCAAAGTCTATCTATTGGATCAACAATTTGTAATTTGTTTTGTTACCAGCCAATTACATCTAAGCTATGTGGTCCGTATGAGATTATTTTATCACAAAGTTGTAGGATTCTGTTGTGTTTATGCAGCCCCAGGTCCCCACATTATTTCATCACATAACCGTACTTCAATACATAACCTATAGCTCAATAATAATCTATACCAATTTGCACAGGATCCATTTAATCAACCAATGACATAACAGCCCCACTACCCGCAACCCTCTATGCCCATCGATATAATAATTCTTTTTTTTTTACAAAGTCACGTTACCATTTCTGAGCACTGCACTAACATCAATACAATCAATTTATGTGAAGGTCACTAAAGTCAAACCTCCCAATTGTTAAATAGCACATCAGTACATGCATATATCCATAAAAGATCATACTATATAATATCCAACTTAACACATCATGCATGAGCAAAATTTACATTACTGTTACTCAATAATCGACATATAAATTATGACTCACACATCACCAAAAGACCATTACAATTCACGACACACATCACCTAATCATGCAGCACTAATAATTAAATCATTCGACAATAATCATACAATTATCCTATTATCACAATTCAGTTTTCAATCAAGTTATGAACAAACGAGTATAATGCATCAAGGACCTAATAAACGTGATTGGACTAACCCGATCTTGATATTCACCAGACAAGAAGGATGATTCTTAAGAGGGATAGACTTCGATCACGATGTAGGGGGGTATGTTACTGCCGTCACACAATAGCTAGCTAGGGTTTGTTATATGATGATGGAGAAGTAATTTTACGTACATGCTAATCAGTTATAGGTACAACACTATTCTTAAATCATTGAGAGTAAGTGGGCTGATTACAAGTTGGGCTACAAGGCAAATAGGCGGCCCAAATATAGAAGTGCGAGGTTGGGCTCAGGTGGACTAGTTCTTGGTCTGAAATTTAGATTGATTTAGCAATCGGTTACATAGAAATTCGAATGGCACCAATGGGTCAAATCTTAGTAGGCCCAAATGTGATAAGGCCCAAACATAATAGATAATAGGATTACCAACAGTTAACGGAGTTAAGATCATGAGATTTAAGCGTAACTAACCTTGAAGGTTCGGGTTGTCACATTATCCCCAACTTGAAGGAAATTTCGTCCCGAAATTTAACAAGCATGAAGGAGTGAAGCGAGGAATTAAGATTGTTGCGGATCTTGCTCAGGTGTCACATCATCCCCAACTTGAAGAGGAATTTCGTCTCGAAATTCACCAGCTTTACCAGATTCGGACGTGTCATTAGGGAAAAGTTGAGGATACTTGAGCTTCATCTGATCCTCACGCTCCCACGTGAACTCTGGTCCACGTCTTGAGTTCCAACGAACTTTAACAATTGGGATGCGACTATGCTTACGCACCTTGACTTCTCGGTCCATGATCTCAATAGGCTCTTCGACGAACTGCAACTTGTCGTCAATCTTCAACTCTTGAAATGGCTCAACTAGTGTTTCATCAGACAAACACTTCTTCAGCTGTGAGACATGAAAGACATCGTGCACGTTACCCAATTCAGCAGGTAACTCAAGCTTGTAAGCGACTTTACTGATCCGCTCCAGGATTTTGAATGGCCCCACGTAGCGTGGATTAAGCTTGCCACGCTTCCCGAAGCGTACAACGCCCTTCCACGGTGAAACTTTCAACATAACCTGATCACCTACTGCAAACTCTAACGGTTTGCTACGCTTGTCAGCGTAGCTCTTTTGACGGTCACGCGCTGCTGCCATGCGGTTCCTGATCTGAACAATCTTCTCCGAAGTTTCTAGAACAAGCTCAGGACCCGTAATCTGACTGTCTCCCACTTCGGCCCAACAGAGAGGAGAACGACATTTCCGCCCGTACAATGCTTCGAACGGAGCTGCCTTGATACTGGTATGGTAGCTGTTGTTGTAGGAGAACTCTATCAAGGGCAAATGTTTCTCCCATCCTTTCCCAAAATCAATCACACATGCCCGCAACATGTCTTCAAGCGTCTGAATGGTGCGCTCACTCTGACCATCCGTCTGTGGGTGATAAGCAGTACCCATGTCGAGGCGTGAACCAAACGATTTGTGCATAGCCTGCCATAACTCAGAAGTAAAACGCGGATCTCGATCTGAAATGATAGAAGTTGGTACCCCGTGCCTAGATACAACCTCCTTAAGATAAACTACTGCCAGCTGTGAATACTTATCTGTTTCCTTGATTGCGAGAAAGTGTGCTGACTTCGTGAGACGGTCGACAATCACCCAAATAGTATCGTTTCCAGCCTGCGTTCTCGGTAGTCCCGTAACGAAATCCATGGCGATTTGTTCCCATTTCCACATGGGTATCTCTGGTTGCTGAAGTAGACCCGAAGGTTTCTGGTACTCTGCTTTGACTCTGGCACAAGTTAAGCACTTACTCACGTACGTGGCGATAATAGCTTTCATATTCGGCCACCAATACAAGACTTTGAGATCCTGATACATCTTATCAGACCCCGGGTGAACAGAGTATCGCGACTTATGTGCTTCATCCATCACAAGTTCGCGGAGATCACCAAACAGAGGAACCCATAATCTCCCCATAAAATAGTAAATGTCGTCGGACTTTTGCTCGAACTTCTTGTTCATACCACGCAAACCCTCTGCTTCAATGTTTCCAACCTTTAAGGCTTCGACCTGGGCTGAATGAATCCGTGTGGGGAGATCAGAGTGAATAGTAAGCTGTAGAGCACGAACACGCTTCGGCTTCGTTTCCTTGCGGCTAAGAGCATCTGCTACAACGTTAGCTTTACCTGGGTGATACTTGATGGCGCACTCGTAATCATTGAACAACTCTACCCAACGACGCTGACGTATATTCAATTCTTTCTGGTCGAAGATATGCTGAAGGCTCTTGTGATCAGTATAGATGGTCCATTTCGTACCGTACAGATAATGCCTCCAAATCTTCAGTGCAAAGACCACTGCTCCTAACTCCAAGTCGTGTGTCGTGTAGTTTTTCTCGTGTACTTTCAACTGACGAGAAGCATAAGCTATCACCTTCTCGCGTTGCATCAACACGCAACCGAGACCCTGAATCGAAGCATCACAATAAACCACAAAATCCTCGGTACCATCTGGTAGAGATAGAATTGGCGCGCTGCATAATTTTTGTTTCAAAAGCTGGAAAGCATCCTCCTGTTTCGTTCCCCAAGAGTAAACTACCTTCTTCTGTGTTAATGAGGTGAGTGGCTGAGCAATCTTCGAGAAGTTCTGAATAAAACGACGATAATACCCTGCTAGACCGAGAAATTGCCGCACCTCCGAAGGATTCCTTGGTGCCGCCCAATTTCTAATGGCGTCGATCTTGGCAGGATCCACATGTATGCCCATCTCATTAACTATATGCCCCAGAAAATGAACCTCCCGTATCCAAAAATCACACTTAGAAAATTTCGCGTACAACTGCTCTCTTCTCAGGAGTTCTAGGATAAGGCCTAGATGCCGCTCATGATCCTCCTTGTTCTTGGAATAGATTAGAATGTCATCGATAAAAACGATAACAAAGTCGTCAAGGTATGGCTTGCACACGCGGTTCATGAGATCCATGAAAACCGCTGGTGCGTTGGTCAACCCGAATGGCATAACCAAGAACTCATAGTGACCGTATCGCGTCCGAAACGCTATTTTGGGAACATCTTCCTCTCTGACTCGCACCTGATGATATCCCGACCTTAAGTCGATTTTAGAGTAAAAACTTGACCCTTGCAGCTGGTCAAACAGGTCGTCAATACGTGGTAAAGGGTAACGGTTTTTGACCGTCATCTTGTTGAGCTCGCGATAATCTATACACATCCGAAAAGACCCATCCTTCTTCTTCACAAATAGGACTGGGGCTCCCCAAGGGGAAGAGCTAGGTCGGATGAAACCCCTATCCAACAGCTCTTGGAGTTGGTTTGACAATTCCTGCAACTCCCCTGGCGCAAGACGGTATGGCGCACGAGCAACCGGGGCTGCCGCTGGGGCGAGGTCGATCTGGAATTCCACCTGACGATGTGGAGGTAAACCAGGGAGTTCCTCAGGAAATACGTCAGGATATTCACGAACAACTGGAAGATCCTCAATCTTCCTTTCATCAGACTGTGAATCAGTGACAAGGGCTAAAATAGCAGGATAGCCCTTACGCAGATACTTCTGAGCCTTCATTGCTGAAACAATACTAACTGGGGTCCCATTGCGATGACCCTGAACCAATAAAGATTCTCCACCAGGAAGGGGAACACGTACGATCTTCTCCTTACAGAGAATCTCCGCCTAATACTTGGACAACCAGTCCATACCGATAATCACGTCGAAGCTTCCAAGAGTAATGGGAAGTAGGTCAATGTCGAATACTTGACCCAGAAGATCGAGTTTACACCCAACTAGGACATGCGAAGCTTCGATTGTTTTACCATTTGCTATCTCTACAATGTGTTTCATTACGAGAGGTGTAGGACTTAACCCTAACTGAGAACTGAACCCCAAAGACACGTAACTCCAATCGGCACCAGAGTCAAATAAAATAGAAGCAACTATACCATTCACTGAAAACGTACCAGTAACCACGTTGCCGTCGTTCTGCGCTTCCCCAGCTCCTAAAACAAACCCACGCCCACGCGCAACATTACCCCCATTGTTTCCCGCATTGTTATTCCCGTTGTCACCCCCTGTGTTCTGCTTCAGCTGAGGGCAATCTCGCTTGAAGTGTCCCTCGGCCCCACACTGATAACACCCTTTTTGAGTACCCTGGTTCTGCTGAGTCTGTTGTCTACCCGACTGCTGTGATGGCTGCTGCTGAGCTGGAAGTGTAGCCCTACAATCCCTAGCCACGTGCCCTGATCGGTTACACCGATGACAAACCCGAGCACACTGCCCCTTGTGATGATAGTTACACTTGTTGCACAAAGGTAGCTTCCTCGCATATGATCCCTGCCCTGACTTGTTACTCTGGTTTTGATTCACTGACGATGACTGGCTGAAACTGCGGTTGCTGCCAGTATCCGTCTTCTTCTGAGGCTGTGCAGAGTTGGACCCCTTGTCCATATCGTTCCATTTACGCTTGCTATCAGTAGCAGGTGCAGTGGAAGTAGTAGCGGCTGTAGTAGTGCTAGAAATACGTGGTGGTAGTGAATTGCTCTCCACCTCTTGATCAACGATCTTGTGAGCCAAACGGACAATCTGAGTTAAGTTATTAAGGTTTGCCGCAGTAACCAAACCCTTCACCCGTGGAGGTAATCCCTTGATAAACAACTCAATTCTTCGAGGCATAGGTCGAGACAAATTCGGACACAAGTCAGCCAACTCATACGATCGCTTCACGTATGCTTCAATTTCGGATCCCACCATTTTCAAATCATAATACTCGTTTTCTAATTTTTGTATTTCATCACGAGGACAATATTCCTCCCTCATCAATTCTTTAAAGTCGTCCCACGTAGTGGCGTTCGCCGCCTCGATGCCTAACAGTTGAACCTGGGCATTCCACCAGGTCAAGGCACCATCTTCAAGCGTGCCCGCAGCAAATTTTACTCTATCCCCAACCGGACAGTTACACATCGCGAATACGGACTCTGCCTTTTCGAACCAGCGCAAGAGTCCTACAGCCTCTTCAGTCCCACTGAAGGTCTGCGGCTTACAATCCATGAAGGTTTTAAACGTGCAAACAGGTGGGTGAGGCGGATTTTGTGGCGCTGGCTGACCTATTAATGAGAGAAAATATAACAACAAGTAAGACTCAAGTATACGACTCAAAGAGAAAGAGTGTTTGGTACATGTCGTACCAGCCTGATAAGCTGCCAAGGCTGCAGCCACCTGGGCGTTGATTAAATCTGCTAACTCAGCTTGTGTCATATTGATTTGGCCACGTCCACCACCGCGGCCTCCACCACGTCCACCACGACGGCCTCCACCACGTCCGTTCATGATTCTATGAATATGGGAAAAAGGAACGAATTTAACAGACAAGTTCAAGTAGATGTCAAGTATTGCTATGGTATTCACAGTTTTCGAGGTTCTAATACAAGATTGACTAACAACGCGGAATTCCATTTTCACACTAGTCGAGATTTACTGGGACTCACATGCACCCCTCGTTGTTATTATGTGTGCACCCATAATAATAACCCAAGTTGCATGTTTATCTCAGTTCCTCTCAACTCGTGTTAAAAGGTTTCCCCAAATTCAAGCAGCATGATTAATGACATCACAACATAGAGCATGTAAGTTCAAGAAGAGTCCTACTCTTAAAACACGTAGCATAGACCGATAACATAGAAATTCGTATTGTAATATCAGGTGTGCGTTTGAGTGTGATGCTAATCATGAGTATGTACTAAATATGCTATGCAATAGTAAACAAGAGACGAACCTTGCTGCCGGGAGCTGAGTGTCATGGTCATTGTCGGATCAGTTCAGTTATAGTCTGGTTTTATAAAACAGTTTAAAACCAAGTTCACTATAACCAGTGGCTCTGATACCAAACTGTCACACCCTCAATTTACCACTTAGGGAGTATCCCTGTTAGGCGTGCGACCACTAGTAATGAGCCACCAATTACATTGAATCCATAAGTTTAAAATAAAAGTTCATCATTTTAATAGTAATAAAATCCAAAGATAAGTAATTCGAAAACCATCAAGTTCAGCGGAAGCGTTAATGTATCATAATATGAATATTATCCAAACAAACATAGTAAATAAATGTCTGATAAATAAATCCATCAATGCAACCATGACCGCTCACGCCCTCCAGCCAGCAAGTTCCTGTTCCCAAGTACCTAACGACCTGCGAGCATGTAACAAGTGTATCAGACAAAGCTGGCGAGTTCACAGTTTTAGAAAACGTTTGTTACCAGTTGTATGTAAAACAGTTCAATAACCAATGCAAGCAATATTGTTAATATCTCAATTCCGAACAAGACGGCTCCTGAAATACATGACTGCCCTTCCCACGTACTCCTATCTAGTACTGGGCCACGACTGGGTCATTAGTTCACATCCGTCCTCTCTAGGAGCGGTGTGAGGGTGCCAAACCTAAGTAGCGCTACCAACTAATACCCGTTACCCTCCAGGTAACATAATAAGGGACTTACAAAAATGATAGGTGAGAATATTAACCAATATACCCATTTTTACCCAAAAGACTTATTCCTTCCCGGGATACCTACTGACTGTCCCCAACCACTGGGACGCATGCTCGAATGTAGTGAACTCACCTTAGGGTTGCTCGGTAAGGCTAGATGTTTGTTTACTTTCACCGTTAGTCAACCAAGTCCTATTATAATTACCGAATATAGTCAATCTCATGCACACAAAATCACGTATTCAACATATACATTTCATACATTGCATACAAATACCACATACATCGCTATGTACGCCATAACAAAAGGTCATTCAATAATCCTCATCACCTTATAACAAGTAACTAATAACCGGGTTAAGTGTGCGGTCTCCCCACTCGTTTTTATGTGGGCTTAACGAGTTGCACGACCCATTATTCTTGTAACCCAAATTAAATGACCAACCCATCCGAACTTGTGTGATACTGGACCACCCGAGATTTGGGCCCAGTTCATCCACTCATAAGATTGCACTCGCCCTTCCTACTCGATGTGGCCCAATGTATTAAAGTCTGGGTATTGTTACCCAGCCCACACTTAACCGGGCCTGTAATACTTCTAGTTCATCACTGCCTCCCCCAGTCCCGAGCCCATGCAGTCCGCAACACCTTAGCTCAAGGACTCGTTTACTGGGTGCGACCCATGTGTAGTGCAGCCCAATTATGCACCACAGCCCAAAGTCTATCTATTGGATCAACAATTTGTAATTTGTTTTGTTACCAGCCAATTACATCTAAGCTATGTGGTCTGTATGAGATTATTTTATCACAAAGTTGTAGGATTCTGTTGTGTTTATGCAGCCCCAGGTCCCCACATTATTTCATCACATAACCGTACTTCAATACATAACCTATAGCTCAATAATAATCTATACCAATTTGCACAGGATCCATTTAATCAACCAATGACATAACAGCCCCACTACCCGCAACCCTCTATGCCCATCGATATAATAATTCTTTTTTTTTTCAAAGTCACGTTACCATTTCTGAGCACTGCACTAACATCAATACAATCAATTTATGTGAAGGTCACTAAAGTCAAACCTCCCAATTGTTAAATAGCACATCAGTACATGCATATATCCATAAAAGATCATACTATATAATATCCAACTTAACACATCATGCATGAGCAAAATTTACATTACTGTTACTCAATAATCGACATATAAATTATGACTCACACATCACCAAAAGACCATTACAATTCACGACACACATCACCTAATCATGCAGCACTAATAATTAAATCATTCGACAATAATCATACAATTATCCTATTATCACAATTCAGTTTTCAATCAAGTTATGAACAAACGAGTATAATGCATCAAGGACCTAATAAACGTGATTGGACTAACCCGATCTTGATATTCACCAGACAAGAAGGATGATTCTTAAGAGGGATAGACTTCGATCACGATGTAGGGGGGGTATGTTACTGCCGTCACACAATAGCTAGCTAGGGTTTGTTATATGATGATGGAGAAGTAATTTTACGTACATGCTAATCAGTTATAGGTACAACACTATTCTTAAATCATTGAGAGTAAGTGGGCTGATTACAAGTTGGGCTACAAGGCAAATAGGCGGCCCAAATATAGAAGTGCGAGGTTGGGCTCAGGTGGACTAGTTCTTGGTCCGAAATTTAGATTGATTTAGCAATCGGTTACATAGAAATTCGAATGGCACCAATGGGTCAAATCTTAGTAGGCCCAAATGTGATAAGGCCCAAACATAATAGATAATAGGATTACCAACAGTTAATGGAGTTAAGATCATGAGATTTAAGCGTAACTAACCTTGAAGGTTCGGGTTGTCACAGCAAAACCCTGGCGAGTTGGCGATGGAGAAATTGAACAATGATGGCCGATGAGGAGTTTTGATTAGGATTATGTACTTTTGAATCGAATGGCAGGTTGAGAGTTGAGTATCGAGCAACACTTCCTATTTTAGTATTTGACATTTTGACTTAATTACTAAATGGCGGCGTTGATAGCTGAAATACAAAAGGGTACATTCACTAAACGGTCTTTGTCCCGAGTGCCGAGTGTTATGTACCTTATGTCCAAGGTTTGATGCAAAACTACTATTGAGCCGGGGGTCTCACTCGAAGCAGCCTCTCTATTCCTACGGGGTAGAGGTAAGGTTGTCTACATCTTACCCTCCTCATACCCTACCCTTTGCTTTGCTATTGATGGGATTTAGTGAGTATGATGATGATTATGATGATGATGACGACAACTAAATGGATTCATCAAAAAATTATTAGTGTGATTGTGTGCCTCTAGTCATTTTATCAAAATTTATATATAGTAAAATATAAATTGAGTTAACGAGTTAATTACATAGTTAGTATATGTGGTTTATAGAAAATAACATACTTAGGTACTAATAGCTTAAATCACCTTCTAGAGTATTATCTTTTCATTTTGTAACGTTTGGAGGTATTAACTTATAGGGTATTAACATAGTTAGTCCCTGTGGTTTGCACAAAATAACATAATTAGGTACTAATAGAATGCGATTTTAAACCTACAAATAACGTTAATACCTCCAAACGTTACAAAATGAAAAGTTAATACCCTAGAATGTGATTTTAAACTATTAGTACCTAAGTACGTTACTTTGTACAAACCACAAAGACTAACTATGTAATTAACTCTTGAGTTAACTGAGCCGAATCAAATCGAACGGACCTTTGCTCGTGCTCATTCGTTTACAAACTGAACCAAGCATCTTTTTCAATAGAGCTGAATCAAACGAGCAAATTCTGAGCATTTTTCAAACAAGGATCGAACGAGTATTGAGCGTCGAGCGATTTAAACAGCCCTAGTTTAAGGTGTGATTATTTGTACTTGTAAAGGGCAAAGTTGGAAAACCCATAAAAGAAAAGCAAACACAGGTGACAACAGACAGTAGAGCCGCCAACTGAAACCAAGAACAAAAGCCACAAATGGGGAAGAACAAGAAGCAAAGAAACCAACACCAAAACCAACGTAATCGCAAAGATGCATCATACTACCTCGAAGATAACGAACAACAAAGCTATCCACTAACTCAACCCCCAAATCTCTCCGACCAAGAACAAGATTCAGACGACAACAATGAAGACCAAAACCCATCAACTGATAATAATAATATTAGTAATAACAATGATGATGATGGTACTCATCTTCCATCAAAGTTCTCACTTTATCAACAATCTGTACAGGTATACATGACTTGAACAAAACCCTTAATTTGATTAGGGTTTTATAATAATAATAATAAATAATTTTTGTGGGGTTTTGTTGCAGTCACCTAAGGGGGATATTAGTTATCTACAGAAGTTTTTTTTGACTTATGTTGGTGGGAGGGCTCCTCTGCATCTTCAAGAAGATTTCTGTGGCACTGCTCTGCTAAGGTTTTTTTTTTTTTTTTTTTTTTTTAATGATTTTATCAATATTAATGTTTCTTGATATGTGTGATGCTGCATTTGGCAATATATGCACAATAAATGTGTTTTAAGTTAGTGTTAATTTTGGGTTAGTATTAGACTATTAGGCTGGAGGGTGTGGCTAGGGGCTTTATCACGCCACGCTGCCACGTCACACAAGGGCTTTAAAGTCCTCCTTTAACTTGTAGGGTGTGGCTATGGGCTTTATAGCGCCCTCCTTTAAAGCCAATCAACTTCGATGGAGCCCTTTCTTCCGTTACCATCTTGGCGAAACAACCATGCCCCCCCCCCCTCTCTTAAAGATGACGGTATGGGTGGTGGAGCCCCACCGGCGCCATTGAAGGTGAGGTGGCAGGGGTGGCGCCTCCATACCCTCCAGCCTTAGTAGGAGAATAAAGTTTCAAACTTGATGACGAAACACTGATATTCATGCCTTTGGAGATTTTAAAGAAACTAAATTAATGTTAAAGTTGAAAAGCGTGGTTTAAAAATTGTGCGCGCGTTGCGTTTAGTGCGGCGATGGAAACGCGTCGATGTAGTTAATGCTATGTGATTCCATGGTGCGCATGTGTGGCGCTTTGCGCAGTTAATGGAAGTATTTTGCGCATGCTTTTATTAGATAAGAAACATCATTAATCTATAATCATATGATTCAATTACAGTACAGAGTGGCTCCGAAGCGACTCAAGAAGGACTTCCATAGGTTTAGATTTAGACGTCGAGGCTCTTGATTACTGCATGGAGAATAACGTCAACAAAATCGGGGCCGATATATCTTCTAGAATCTTCCTTTACCACGGCAACGTATTGCAACCTCAAGAAGCAAAACTAGTAAAATCCAATCTTCAAAACATCATGCATAATGCAACACTTGAAGAAAACGAAAACGGTTCTGAACCCGTTACTAATTATGAAGCACTTCCATCTAGAGACATTGTATGTGCTTTTAACTATAGTTGCTGTTGTCTCCATACTCGCCATGAGCTTGTTTCGTATTTCAAAAACGCCCTTCAAGCGTTATCTAAAAAAGGCGGGATTTTTGTCATGGATCTTTATGGTGGTACTTCATCCGAATGCGAACTTAGGATGCAAAGAAAATTTCCGAATTTTACGGTAATCACTTAAATTATTTTCTTGCATATATTATACATATAGTGAAAGGATTAAATACAAAAGGCTCTTAACGTGTGACGACACGGGACCACCAATATAACGAGCGTAATTATGCAAAGTTAATTACTATTGTGCTACCGCGTTCAATTGAAGGCCTAGATTAGATCAGATGTGCGGTTGAGATGCTCGCGTACGCATCGCACGATAAGGTGGTCTTGTACGTTAACCGCCTAACCGGCCTCTATATATATATATAGATATATATAACTAGTTTTCATTCAATTATTTTTTTTTTCAATTATTGCATGGTATCTTGTAGCAAAAACACTTGAGTAAAGTACACGGATGGTCCCTGTGGTTAACCAAAATTTTGGATTTAGTCCCTAGCTTTTTTAAAGTACACTGATGGCCCCTGTTGTTTGCACTTTGTAACGTATTTAGTCCCCAACTTTTGCCAAAACTGCATGGATGGTCCCTGTGGGTGTAACACATTTAGTCCCTAAACGTTGGGGACTAAATGCGCTACAAAGTGCAAACCACAGGATCCATCAGTGTACTTTCGGCAAAAGTTGAGGACTAAATAAGTTACAAAGTGCAAACTACAGGGACCATCCATGTACTTTTGAAAAAAACTAGGGACTAAATTCAAAATTTTGGTTAACCACAGGGACCATCCGTGTACCTTACTCAAAATCACTATTTTGAGAATTTTATTTTTATTTTCATCCAAAATATGTCAGTATACATGGGAGCAAGCGGGATTCGACATTGTTCAAAGGAAAACACGAATCAGTCTGCATTATACTCTGCATAAACATCAAAACAAGAAACTTCGCCACGCGTTTTCATACAGCTGGAGATTGTAATACTTTCTTTATCTCCTTACGGTTGAAGGGTATTTTAGACATTTGACTAACAGGCAAACGTTGATTTATTTTTGTGTTAGGTGGTCGTTACCGGAGATCAAAGATTGTTTGGAAGAAGCGGGATTTCGGTCTGTTCATTTCTGGATCCGTCAGATGCCTGACAGTGAGAATATCAAAAGCATTCAAGGATTTGGTGACGGTAAAGATATTAAATACGAAGAAGTTACGAGTTTTCAACAGCAAGATTCATGGAATGCTTATATCGTTGGTGTTTCTTAATGTTTTTTTTTTTTTTTTTTTTTTTTGTGATAAAAACAGTTTATTTAAATCGTTTAGCTGTTATATCAAGAATTAACGTGGTGAATCCGTTGAGAACTTGAACAATTACAACGTCGTTGCAGACGTGATCTTCTTGAGCATTTCTTACCTTTTACCGAAACGTTTATTCAGTTTTAAATGATTATAATGTTACTTTCTTACCACTTTCTTGCTTCTGGATTATTTGCTTTCAGAATTGTGTGTGTGTGTGGTTTTTTTTTTTTTTTTTTTTTTTTTTTTTTTTTTTTTTTTTTTTTTCAACACAGTTTGAGTTAGTAGTGTTAAGATCTTGGATGAGTGAGAAACAAGGTACGCAACGAACTTTGACTTTTTAGGTCAAAACTGTTTCCATTCATATCTATATATTTGTGATGGCCTCGTAGCAAAGATAAACCAACATTCGCTTCACGTGGTAGTATTTGTCTAAAACTCTAAACCGTCGTCAAAATCATTAGAAAAGAGTAAGAATTTTATGTCAAATTTGAAGGTGATAATTACTCTGTTTGACCTTTAAAGTCAAACATGAAGCCTTGGTTTATTGACTATGCTTGCGGATTGCTTATCTTGAAGGTTATACTAAGAGAAATTCATGAGTATTGGTATTTGTTTTTTTTTTTATATATAGAGTTAAATGCCATTTTAGTCCTTGTAGTTTGGGCTACTTTGCCAGTTTAGTCCAAATGTTTCATTTTTCACCTTTGGGTCCAAAAAGGTTTCACCGTTGCCATTTTAGTCCACTGAGTTAACTTCATCCATTTTTCTGTTAGCGAGAAGGGCCATTCGATCATTTTATATGTAATTCTGTTAACTAGAAGGCAATTCGGCCATATAAAATGACCGAATTGCCCTTCTTGTTAACAGAATAAATGGATGAAGTTAACCCAGTGGATTAAAATGGCAATAGTGAAACCTTTTTGGACCCATAGGCGAAAAATGAAACCTTTGGACTAAACCTACCGTACGCCTTCTTATATTTCGTTACTAAACAAACATGTAAAAACAAACTTATTATATAAATACACCAAAGATATATATAATTCTGGTCATTATCACTTTATTAATCTTTGAGTTGAAGACTAAGCTATGCCACTTTTCTAGTTTCCTTAAGAGTTGCATGCAAAGTGCCTTTTGCTTTCTTGAGATAGAGCTTATATAGTCAAAATTAGTCCGCTGACTTTCCAAAGTTTTTTTTTTTTTTTAATTTTATAATCCGCTGCATTTTTCCCCTTGGTATTGCATATATACAAAAAATAAAGCTAACGTATAATATAAAGTTGTCGCCACGGGTTTTTGTTGGGTAATTGATCAAGCTAAAGTAATTATTGTACATAACATGTCTGCTTTATTTAATAAGATGACTTCAAAAACTTATAGAGGAGAGTGTGCGTGTGAGTGATGAAGAAAGAGATGGAGGTTGTCGATGGTGAATGTGAAGGTTATGCGACAGTTAAAGGTGCTAAACGGCTTGTGTTCGTGGTTTGACCTAGATCTACTCTAAGCTTGTTTACATCTAACTCAAACCTGTGAATTTTATTGGTTTTACATCACCAGTTTCTAGGTTTGTAAATATTGTCACGTCTAGTATATTTTCTATTTAACCCATGACCTAGTGATCTGGTGTATGATATTGTGATTTCCCTTCAAAAGTGATGTTGTTCGCATGTGTAAGTTGATAGGTGGTTTAAGTGTAAAAAAGTTGTTAAAAAGTAAATTTAGTTATTTTTAACTCAGTTAACATTTTTAAGGTTAAAAAAGGAATGCACCGGAATTAAGTTATCTAAATAAATAATATTGGTTGATGGAAACAATGATGGTTTATCTTAATCTCAATTGAACTTTTTACAAGTGTTTAACTAGTTAACTTAAGAAAGCAATTATAATTGATTGATAGAAACAATGATGGTTTATCTCAATCTCAATTGAACTTTTTTACAAGTGTTTAACTAGTTAACTTAAGAAAACAATGATGATAAAGGAAGATGTGATTTTTTGGGTTTGTAATAGGGCAAGAATCTCATCTCCTAAATCAGAGAATTGGGTCACTTTTGATGTAGCGAACATCGTATAAGTTTCGTTTTCTTGTTTTTGTTTCGTCCGTATTTCTTCAGTTTCTTGCTGACCCTATATATTTATATATAGAGTCGTTGACGTTAAAAAAATAGCAATTATAATCACAATTGAAGGGGAAGTTATAAATGAGGCTACAAGAAAGAAGTATAGTTTTAAAATATTGCTTTTATTAGATTAGATTGTTAGATGGATTACAATGTAATTCATTGACTAGTTAATTCCTTCACATGTCACCGACGTTAACCCTTTCCCCACAGAATTGTGAAACAAAATATTTTAAGTCATATAGATAAAGTGATAAATGCTTAATGATATATTTTGACCATGTTAAATTTGTTCGTTCTGGTTCGCTCTTTTTTTAACGTTCAACGAATCCTCTAAATAGATTATTGGCGAAATTCACCACATTGGGATACACTCGCCTTCGAACCGGGGAAAACCCTCATCTAGGGCTGAAGCCCGTGAGTACTCTCGAAGGCACGACAATGCAGTGAGGTAAAACCCATTCAATTCAAGGATCGAACTAACGATCGCCACCTATTCGCCTGGTCCCCCATCATCATCCGGTGCCGCCAAAACTAATGGGGAAGCAGGAATCGAACCTGGGTCTTTTGGAAACCTATGTCTCTCCTTTACCACTCCACCACCAGCTCATTGGCCGTACTAGTTCACTCTAAGCGGCTTAATTAAATGATTTATGTGACATCTGATTAGTATAATCAAACGGGACGTGATTGGACTACACCATGTGTCACCAAACACTCACCTAAACTAGACGCAAACCAATACTCAAATCTAGAAATTAAATTAAGAAAAAGGAAGACAAATATTAATTAAAGTAATAAGGACGTCACAACTCACAACATGTTACTATAATAATCATACCATGACACAAAGGGAATAAAATGGAAACGGACCTACCAAAGCCCCCATAATCCCACCATCCCAATACATACAAAAGACCACTCATACACAATCCAATAAATCAATAATAAACGGTCAAAGTTCTACCCTTTTTAGTGGAGACGTAGATTCAATTCCCGCTTATACTATTTTTAAGGGACGTCTGAGTGAAGAGACGAATCAGGGCTTTAATCCCAGGTTCAAACCTGAGAAAGCGAGAATTTACGAATTCCATCCAGTTTTCACGCGTCTGAGTAAATGGACGAATCAGGGCTTTAGCCCCCCACTCACGTGTAATAATCACCATACAAATCACACCTACAACATGCACTACCTCTCATGACTCAATATACAACAATGAAAAACAATCAACCAACTTTCATCTACTTCAAATCCATTCTTTAACCCATACCCTTTTCCGATCCAAACCCATATTTGACCAGACCCACATAACCAAAATGATCGTCAAGCGTTCACTTCGCACGTTATTCCCCGCCGTTTTTGTTTTCGCCGCCGCCGCCGTCACTCTGTACATCCGGTTCATCCCCACCGACGCAATACGACCACAGAACGTGTTTAACGACACTTTGCTGACGTTTGCTGGAGTTGATTTGGGTGATTTTTCATTGAGGCATAACGTCGAACAATTGGTGGGCGGAGATTTCCGAAACACTAGAACTAATTTCCAGCGCTCGTTTAGGTCAATTGGACGTTACCGGTTGGATACTGGAGCTAGATCTGTCAGGGGTGGATCAACGGAGGTTAATTTGCATCAAATCCAGATGATTTTCAGGCAGAATTTGGAAAAATGGTGGCGAAACCGTCGGTTTGACCCGGATGTAATGTCAAACATGGTCAACGATTTGAAAAGTTCGTTGACTGTTGGGAGGAAGTATAAGACTTGTGCTGTGGTGGGTAATAGTGGGATTTTGTTAAAAACCAATCTTGGTGAAGTAATTGATAGTCACGAGTTCGTAATTCGGTTGAACAACGCACGTATCGGCGGTTATGAACGCTTCGTGGGGTCGAAAACGAGCCTTTCGTTTATGAACAGCAACATACTACACTTGTGTTCGCGTAGAGGCGGTTGTTTTTGCCATCCGTATGGCGAAAATGTCCCCATTATGATGTACATGTCTCAACCGATACATTTTCTCGATTACATTGTATGCAATTCGTCGCATAAAGCGCGGTTAACAATCACCGATCCGCAGCTTGATGTGTTATGCGCGCGGATTGTTAAGTATTATTCGGCGAAAAGATTTGTTGTGGAAACCGGGAAGGGGTTGGAATCATGGAGTTTGTTACATGGTGGGCCCGAGTTTCATTACTCGTCGGGTATGCAAGCGGTTATGCTTGCGTTGGGGGTTTGTGAGAACGTTAGTATCTTCGGGTTTGGTAAATCAGGTGGAGCGAAACATCATTATCACACGAATCAGAAAAAGGAGCTTAGTTTGCATGATTATGAGGCGGAGTATGATTTCTATGACGATCTTGTTAAGAACCCGAAGGCGGTTCCTTTTGTCTCGGATAGGTTTAAGTTTCCGACTGTTGTAATACATAGATGACAAATTGACAATGTTGACACAATGTTTAGATGTTTTTAGATATGGTGATGAGTTTCTAGTTTTACATAGATTGATTGATGTAATTACATTTTGAAAGATATACAAACATATGTGGGAAATTTATGTTTGTTGTTATCATTTAAATAAAGTAAAGGCCTTGTTTTACAATTGAACATACTCATCAAGCTACCATTTATATATATATTTAGAGTAAAAATGTTAAAATGGTCCCAGGTCAATTTTGTCACTTCAATCAAAAAATAAACTTTTGTATTTGGGTTCATAAGGTTTCATTTTTGTTGTCATTTTCTTCCAATTGACAATTTAGGTTAGAATATTTAGTTAACTTCTCTATTTTTTTTTTTT
Organism: Helianthus annuus; assembly: GCF_002127325.2. Classification (NCBI taxonomy): domain Eukaryota; kingdom Viridiplantae; phylum Streptophyta; class Magnoliopsida; order Asterales; family Asteraceae; genus Helianthus; species Helianthus annuus. Next base: position 163,665,016 of record NC_035434.2, on the reverse strand, counting down.
GTCGTTTTCCTCATTTAATTAAAATATATTATGGCATAAAATGACGATTATACCCTTCATTTAAATGAGGATAACGACAAAAAGGGGAGAAATTAACAGAAATTCTAACACAATTTGCTAATTGGATGAAAATGACAACAAAAGGGAAACATCGAGGACCCAGATACAAAAGGTTCCATTTTTGGACTGAAGTGGCCTAAACTAAAGGACCATTTTGGCATTTTACTTTGTATATTTATATACACGATATGATGGCATTCATCATACAAGAGTTGATACTCAACAACATATAATGTGGTTTTTTCTAATAGTGTGTAACATTTAGTTTTTATAGAAAATATAAATACATAGTTCGTGATAAATTTAATTGAAAGCTGAGTTGTATCTAAAATAAAGAATTTTTTTTTATATTACGAGACCAAAATCTGCCATATTAAAACCTATATAAATTATCAACTTTCTTGTGCATCATGAGTTGTACTCCATGCTTAGGGAATTTTTCAAAAAAAAACTTAATTTTTCACTTTCAACCTTAAAGTTTTATCTTTTACATTTTAAGTCATTACTTGATTTTCCACTTTCAACCTTAAAGTTTTATCTTTTACATTTTAACCCATTTGAAATTTTTACTTTTAACTCAAACTTTTTCATCTTTTGTAATTCACCACAACACTTTATTATTTACAACTTTGGTCCTCCATACTTTTTATCTTTCGCAAGTTTTTCGTTTTACGTTTTGTTCTAAATTTTGCGAGTTAACTTGTCGTAGCGTGCATGTGAGGTTCAACATTTTTGCTCTATTTCTCCATATTTGACAGACCCGTCGCAACGCGTCCATTTTTTCCCTTTTGAAACTTCGTCGCAACGGGCGGGTCCTAGATCGACTAAGTTATTATTTTTTACGTTTTACGTTTCTGGTTAATTTCTTCGCATTAACACACTGTAACGGGTGTGCGTGGTTCAACGATTTTAGTCTCCTTTTCGTTCAGTGTAATTTTTATCATTTTATCTATTTTATTTTTACGATGTTGAGAGTCGATGTCGTTGTGGCATTGGTGCTACTTGGCACGGTTTTACGAACATTTTTAACCTATTAATTTTTTTACTAATATTTTGTTTCGGTTTACCCCTATACTTCCTTTACTTAAAAACTATTTTTTACGTGCATATTTTACGTACGAGTATGTATAAATATGATTTCTTCTGCATTCCGACGTAAACTTTTTTTATAGACGAGTCAGGTCAAATATAATACGTTTTTGTTTAAAGAAATCATTTTTACGTGCATATTTTTATGTACGTTTCGTATAAATTCAAGTTATTGTTTGATATGAATTCCATTTACTTTACGTTTGATCCAATGACAATGCTTATACATGTTACACTAACTTCAACTGGATACGTCGAAATGTGTGTTTTCATATGGTTAATGCATCATATAACGTTTAGACTAATCATTCAATGTTTACGATGTACCCGCGCCGCAACGCGGGCGGGTCTTAACCCTATTTGGATACAAATAGGTTTTCAATAGCGAAGCATAGAGAAAAGCAAAACAAAAAAGTGTGTTTAGATCATATTATTAGAGAAAAAGAAATTATATGTTAATTGAAACACTTTCCACTCCTCTAAGGCCACCTTTAGTGGCACGTTATATCACACCATTTTTGTATATGGTGCCCCCATAGTGCCGCCAACACCACCACGGCGGACGCTATGGGGTGTTTTTTCCTTCTTCCGTGAAAATTATAGCGGCATGAGGGGGGGATTATTTCATATACAAACTCACACACATATACATACATATACATAAAGCCCCATACATATATAACCTCACTACACCCTCTTGTGATATAAAGCCCCTCTTTTACGCGTCTCCTTGTCGCATGAAGCCCCCTAAGGGGCTTTATTACTCATGGTCTAAGAAAGATTAAAACAAATACCCCTTTGGGTTTTGGTGTTTGTTCAGTTGGAACATTTCCAGTTGTCATCGGACTGAACCTGCGACAATCCTGAGATGTTGAGGACCAAGATTAGTATGTGAATGATAATTAACACATCATGTCCCCAGTCTATCATGATGGTCTTTTTTCTTTTTCTCTTTTACAACAATCTTGTTACATTTGATATTTTCTCTTTCTTTTTACAGGACACATTGGTTAATTAGGACATCCCTAGGCATTTTGATTCAACGCGACATTAGTGAATGCTAGTTATGTCAACATAAAATATGTGATGGAGCTTTTTTATACGGAATTCTAAGATATAACGTATCTCTTTCTATCTTGAGGAGCTCGTTTTCGTTACTTTTATATAAAGTATAACTATAAATATATGTTCTTCTAATACATCTTTATGATTGATTTAGACTTGGTTGTAACATCATGTTACAAACACTTAAACAAGAAATATATGAGTAGCAAGGAGACCTACCTACCTAGTATGTACAATACTTGTGGTAAAAATCATGGTTGCAAAAGTCGCTAGGCGCTCCCTAGTCGGTCGACCGGGGAGTTGAGAGTACTCGGTCTACGCGGAGAGTACTCGGGAAGTACTCGGACGTGTTAAATTATAAAGAAATTACTTTTTGGAGATTAAATATATGTCAAATAACACAAATTTGCTAATATTTAGAACAAAATACGTGAAAATGATATTCATTCTTTAATATGATAGGCATAGAAATTATGTTATATTATTATTTAAGTCAAACTAGGCCCGATTTGACCTACTAGACCCAATTCTGGCCAAGGTTCATCGCGTTTGACCGACTCCGAGTAATTAGGCGGAGTCAAAGAAAGTCGCCACGGCAGCCTGCCTTGTAGCGACTACTCGGGGAGTACTCGGCCTTGAAAACCTTGTTTTACAACCATGGTAAAAATGAAAAATATTCAACACCTAGAGGTTTTTGTGAAGGAATGATCGGGTTTGACCAGTTGGTTTTGATTGGTTCGGTTCAGGTTAGACCAAGTGTAGGATTACAAACCGATTTTAACCCTTCGGTTCAGACCGGGTTCAAACAAAGAAACGGATTTTTTCACCTCCGTCAACACCTAATACATGCAACTTAATTTGAATATATGTTTCTTTTAACAAGTTAGTTTCCAGCAATAAAGTTTTTCAGAAACTATGAAAAGTCAAAACCATTTCATTAACTAAAGTCAACCTTTTTACCAAATAAACCATTCATAGTTTCTTCCTCCATCGGTTGTTTTCACATATCAGCCGCCTAAAGACCCATACTTTGACCGCATCTTCAGGCGGGCCTTGAGTCTCAGGCGCGCAAGGCTAGAAGATTTCCTGAAAACAATTATGAAGCTATCCAAAGACCTAGCAGTGATGTAAAAAGTAAAAACACACGACAACAACAAGACGTCACAAAACGGTACAGAGTGCAGTCACTAATCAGTAATTAACAGATGAATAACATAAAGAGCTGCTAACCAAACCGGAAAATCAATAAACGAAAAAAAAATCATAATTATTTTACTATTTTAGGCTCAGGACCTTATTGATTAAGATCTGCAGACATCATCGCCTTACGCTTCAATTCCAACAGCATTTGATCGTTTTCCATCTTCATCCTCTCGTTATCGATCCTCATCATCTCCAATTCGGTATCTTGCTTACGGCGAAACCTTTGCCATTTAAAGCGTTCTTTCTCTAACTCCAACATTTGTGCTTGAATATGTAGCTTCTGTTCTTCTAGTTGTAATAAACGGTTGTTCAGCCATTGATCCTGCAATTTCACACCTTGTTGATCCATGTCCATCTGCACGTTTTTCATCATCAGAGAATCTTCATTTTGTTTTACCCTCTTCGAAGATCCTTCACCAACTCCACATACCGCTGCTGTTCTTTGATCACCTTGATGATGATGATGACGGTGGTATTCATCATATTCGTCATGATCAAGATCCACATACGGATCATCATCATCGTCATCGTCATCAAGATCATCATTTGGAGCTCTAAGAGCTAATCTTAACGAATGTTGTAGTTGAGGATCGGGAGGAAGGTGTAACCGATTCCCGTTATGATAGGAACACATTTCTTCGTAATGCAAATGTTTAGAGCTTAAAATCTTCCTAACTTCTTCTTTGAGTTTCTCGGGAACATGATCCATCAAATCAAGAAGGGAGGGGTTTTCTACAACCTCACAAGAGGTACCTCTTCCGAGAATTTCATTAAGGCGTTTATAGCGTTTGTTTAAATCATTAAACTTATCCTCACACTGCTGCGGAGAAACAAAATGACCCCTTTCCGCCATAACTTTGGAAACCGACTTCCACTTGCCTTTCTTTTGTAAATTGGAAAACTTTCTTCGCGATCCGCCGTAGTCAGCAGCATCTTCACCTATGTAAGAAACCGCAGTGATCAAAAGCCGCACCATCAGGTCGTTCCATTTCACTCGTTGCCACGGTGAGGCGAAGTTCATGTTAACATTCTTCGCTCGGCCGTCTTGTTCTGTAAAGCTCGGCTCATCCTCCTCACCGCTCATCGCTCTTGTTTCCCCTTTACCAAACTCAGCCGCTAACGAAATGGTTCGATTACAATCTGGAATCGTTTCTGTTCCTATTCGAAAGGGGAAATTCTCATGAACACAAGGAAGAATCATGGATCCTTGTTGTTGATGATGATGAACTCTTTGCAAATCGAAACTCCCTCCCGAACCCCCCGATGATGACAAATTACCCCCCTCCATATCTAGAAAAACCCTAACTTCAAATTCAACTCCAATAATAATACCAAATCCAAGCCCTAACCCTAACCCTAATCAGCATCTAAAAATTCGTTTGTGAAATGCATAATTCGCGAACAAAATTACATGTAGGAATCGATAAAAACAATTGTACAGCAAACTTACAGTGACGATGAAAGGAGGAAACTGGAGATTGTGACTGAGTGATGGTGAAAATGAGTTGAATGCATGTTCAATGAATTGGGGACGGGGTTTAGAATAGAAAAATAGCTCCCAGAAACAAGGCCAAAAGTTATTTATTTATTTTTGAGTAAACTTTCATTTTGGTCCCTATGGTTTGGTCACTTTTACTATTTTAGTCTAAATCTCAAACTTTTTATATCTGGGTCCCCGTGGTTTGCATTTTGTTGTCATTTTAGTCCAAAATCCAAAAACCCTATTTTTTTGACTGTTGCAACCTCCTATTTTGTCCTATAGTGCAGGGGCATTTTGGTCATTTAATTTTCATTAAAGCAATTCTTTTATTAAAAACCCCCAAATATAAAAACCCCTGATCATCATCATCTTCAACCTCTGCACAACCCAAACACCACCACCTCCTCCACCATCACAACCCACCACAACCTGGATTTAAAAAAAAAAAATCATATTTTCAAGAGAAAATAAATTAAATGCAAGGAGACAGGCTCAGATCTGTAATTGGGGGATGGGGACAAAGAAGAAACGAGTTACGCCATGGCTGCAGAATACACAGTTGCTTGGTGAGAGAATGTCAAATTCTTCTTCACTATGCCATCTGGATTTTGACCCGCACCTCCCTCTCGCCACCAAGCACCACCACCCTCTCGCACCCCCTGCAACCACCGCACCTCTCTCTCTCTCTTACATCACAACACCATCTCCTTCAAACAACATTCCACTAGAAAGAGAGAGAGAGAGAGAGAGAGAGAGAGAGAAAGAAACAGGAGAAAGAGAGAGCCGAACGAGAGATAAACATGAGAGAGAGAGGAACGCAGAGATGACGATGACGATGGTGGATCTGAGTTTCGGTAGGGACGACACCGGAGATGACGATAACGATGGTGGGTGGATCTGGATCTGATCGATTTAGAGAGAGGAAGTCAGTTATTTGGGGATGATGATGATTATGATTTATTTATTTAGGGATGATGTTAATAAAGAAAATGTAAAATGAAAAGCAAAATGACCAAAATACCCCTGAACTAAAAGACAAAATAGGAGGTTGTAACAGTCAAAAAAGGGGGTTTTTGAATTTTGGACCAAAATGGCAACAAAATGCAAACCACAGGGACCCAGATGTAAAAAGTTTGAGATTTGGACTAAAATGGCAAAACTGGCCAAACCACAGAGACCAAAATGGCAGTTTACTCTTTATTTTTTAGAGTAAACTTCCGTTTTGCTCCCTGTGGTTTGGTCACTTTAATGGTTTTGTCTCAAACCTTTAAAAATAACCATTTTACTCCCTGATGTTTTGGTTTTGTTGCGAGTTTGCTCCCTGCAGGGAGCAAAATGGAAAAACAAACAATTTGGATGGAGTTAGAGGCGGGGAGCAAACTGGCAAAAAAACCTAAACATTAGGGAGTAAAATGGTTATTTTTAAAGGTTTGGAGCAAAGCCGTTAAAGTGACCAAACCACAGGGAGCAAAACAGAAGTTTACTCTATCTTTTTAACGGCCACAAAATCAATCCCGAGCACTTTTGGGGCACCCACTAGACAAACGGAGTACTCCAAGAGTAACCCGAGTCCACCACCAATTCCGTGGAAAACCCGGTAACCCACCCGCCCGTAGGCACGACAGTGAAATTACCAGTAAAACTCGTTTGGCTCAAGATCCAACCTAGGCCAAAAGTTAAAAAAAAGTGTGTGCCAACTCATTCATTCTCTCTCTCTATATATATATATATATATATATATATATATATATTATATGGTGCGTGCGTTGCATTACGGTAGTCGTCTCTAGTAGCTTACTTATCCGTATATATAATATTTATTATAACATTATTATGGTAGATAAACGTCGTCATAAGTAGAGGTGCAAACGAGCCGAACTCGATTAACTTCGAGCTCTGCTCTGCTCAGTTCAAGATTTGTTTTCAAAGATCAAGCTCGCCTCGTTGGTAGTTTCTCAATCTTGATTTAATGACCCCCAATCATATGATAATTAACATTTAAATTTTGTCAAATCAACTTACCTCGGGATTTCGTGTTTCGGGCCAGTTCAAAAAGTCTTCCCCGATCAGGTCTAGGAGTCTTTCCCTCTTTGTCCATCCACTGCACAAGAAACAACAGTTTACGGTGTAGTTATATTAAAACCAATAAGTCATATTAACTTGGGAATTTTTAAAATGGGTAAATAAGTCATTCTATGGGTACATGTATTCTTGATGGGCTTCTCATTTCAAAGTTTGCATATGCAGTGCATGTGAAAGTAATAAAGGGCTGAAAAAGTAACTAAATCATCAATCTTTATGCACAACTTCTCCTATAGCGTTATACATGTTAAGATCATGTTTGTACGAAGTTAATGACATGTTCAACACAAAACGTTCAAACCCAGATTAAAGTATCAAGTATAAAGTATGCATGCATGTATAAGGACTGTTGTGCAGTTTAGTATAAAAGTATGAGTGTAAGTTTTATAGTTTAACATGTTATACCCCAAAAGGTGGTAAAAGAAAAGGGGGTTCAAGTATACTCACAATTTTGTGTAATTCTTCTAAGAATCATGTGAGCGTAGATTTGAGTTGATGGATGTAGCGCAGAGACACCGAGGTTACCCTATAGGGCAAACGGAGGTGTGAGTTGGAGTTGGAGATTTAATGTTACGGAATTTAAGGGACTGAATACATTAAGAAATTTAACAGTAGGTAACAGAAGTGTATTCTGACTATCAACGATGAGTAACACCGAATCAGAATGCAAAACAGAATTTCGAACAGTTCGTTAACAGGCTGTTTCGGACGGATGCACTGTTCGTGTGGACGGGCAATCCATATGAATGGGCCATCCATACAAACGAACTGTTGTCGATCAGTTTTCTGTTTTGAATTTTTTAACTATTTATCAGTTACGTTCGATGATCCTGTTTAGTCTGTTACTTATGTTGTACGTATATTAGTAGTCTAAGTTAACTGTAGTATCATAGATGTCATGCATGGAGGTTGTGGAACCTCATTATACAACACCAAAGCACAAATCAATAGAACTGATCGGTTGGTCATGTTTACAGAAGGAAATTACAGAATATAAATATTATTAGTTACGTCTAGAATTAACCACATTAAGTTATAGCAATATGGAAGTCAGTTGACGTTGGAAATCGTCGGAACTTGTCTGAACAATGCGTTCGTACGGACAGATATGTCCAGCTTCGTACGGATGTAGGTGTCCATTCGTACGGATCGACTTGTGGGTTCGTGCAGACCTACTGTTCTTGAGGTAAATCAGCTCGGTTTTGCTCGAACTGACCCTCTATTCGACTGAAATCAGTCCTTCTACGAATCCACAACTACTTTCTCAGCTTGTGAGCTCAGTGGAACTTGGTTTCAGTTACGTTTAAATCCGAAAGTTTGTCAAAGGGGGGTTTTTTGATAAATTAGCTTCACATTATGTTGGTCCTCAACCTAGTTGAGAGTTTACATCAATTGCCAAGGCAAGGCTGATGTACCAACATATTTCGTGGGAAATCTATGTTAAAATGTTTTGTAGAAAAGTTAAGAAAAGTAGAAGAAACTAGAGGGTATTATCCCACACTCACTTTCAAAGTGACTGATGTGAGCTCCGTAAGATTCTTGATAGCAGCAATTGAGAGAGTGAAGTGAGAGTAGAAGGTTGGAAATGGAGGAGGAGGGTTGTATTTATAGAACGAGATTAGGGTTTTAGGTGGATTGGGCTTTTACGAAGGGGATGGGCTTACGGATGGGCCCTTGTTTACGGACCGGCCCATACTTGCGGATCGGCTGGTAGTTGCGGATGGGCTTGTCTGGTGCGGATCTGCTGGGCTGGGCTGCAGATCCGTACGGATCCACTAGTGTTGGTGCATATTACATATGTCTGCCACTGTGCGAATAACTAGATAGAGCGTGTGTTGAATATTGTATAGATTAGAGTGAAAGTCGTTACGAATCAAAGGTTTTGTGATGTATAAGCCCATTCGTACGAAGGGAGTGCCTTCGTACGAACGTACTACATGGCTGATTTATACAAATGCAAGATCAAGCAGCTTCGTACGAAGGCACCCATAGTGGGTTCGTATGAAGCCATGAGTCCTCTATATATGGAGCTTGGGTCTTGTGTTGGATAAGCTTTTGGTTCCCAGAGGGGAGATGCGGTCAAAGTGGTTTCACGGGTATGTAACTTTCATATATGAATAGAACCAGATTATAAGTGACTATTCATGTCGTCTCTATCTTCTACTCATTTCTTATCACCGAACCGATCATCTCGGGACCAAAGATCCGTCAAACTCGACGTTTCATGGACTATCAAGTGGTATCAGAGCTACAGTACCGATTCAATCGATCTAAAAGTTGGTTGAATCACCTACGCTCAATAATTTTGGAGTGTAGTGAGTTTTGACGTTAAAAATCTGAAAAACATCAAATTGAAGGTCAATTCACGGATGAAATTCGAAATTGAAGACATCATTACGTCCGGAATTGATTTTCACACAATTCTGTGAAGTTTCATCACGAAATTCAAAGTATTAAAGATTCTGTTCGTACGAAGGCGTAGCTTCGTACGAAGGGAGGTAATGAGCTATCTGTATCCTACGTCTTTTAAGTGTATCTATCACCTCTAGCAATTTACTATTTAAAGTTCCTACATTCCAAGAGGCTTCTCGCAAACTATACCCATTTTCCTTTCTTGCACCCCTTGTCCTTGGACACGATCTCAAGGTAAAACCATGACTCCTATTGTCTATGGTTGCAACACAACACTAGATAGGTCAATGACACACGCGCACCAAATAAGTCAAACAAACAAACACCCAATAAGTTAATATGTAAGCTCGAACACATAAAATATATAAACACACTATGTAACAAGTATCATACAATGAGAAACACGTCTCACACAAAATAATAAGCACAAGACAAACGAGCACACATAAACTCAACATTGCTTAACGGGTTGGCCAAAGGTACAAACAGAACAGAGGAACGAGCTACTTATTATTTTGTTTAAATTAGAAATACTTACAATGCTTTGAGCTGTGATTTAGGCTTGATACTTACAGTGCTTTTAAGATGTGGTTTAGGGCCCGTTAGAGAAACCTGAATTACAGCCCTGCAATGAATAAATAACAACAACGAAAAATTGACCGTATCTTGGCCGGTGATATACCCTTATCGCTTATGAAGGTAGAAATATAGGTAGATGTGTCTGTAGGGTCTCGAGGTGTGCAGTGGTTTGGAAGGTTTCGACCGGCGGGTGTTCCGGTAACTGAAGCGGTGTTCCAGTAACTGTAGTTTGTTTGGAAGGTTCCGACCTGCGGGTGTTTCGGTAACTGAAGCGTGGACGCAATGGTTGGGAGGAGAAGAAGAATGGTGCTTTAATTTTAGGTTTAAAATTCCAACCGGCCGGCAGTGACTCAACACTTACTGCCGACCGATTAAACCCTAAACGACAATCTGCTCATCGCCTCGATGTCTCATGTTGGTGTTACGGTGGATGTGTGGGCACACAAGGGTAGATAATAATGTGTCAAAATCTTATTGGTTAATACGAGTTCCTATGGTTCTCGTAACTGGGAGTGGTTTTCCCTTGAACCGAATCCATATAAATTATACATATATATACACAAATATAAATTATACATATATACATAAATATAAATTAAACTTATAGTTTTATATATACCACTCTATAAGATTTTGGTCTATTATATACAAATTACAACTATATCTATCGTACTAGTCTAATCATGCCAATAAAAAACTTTACACCAGATCTAAAAGTTAAACCCTAAACAACAATATGCTCATCACCTCAATGTCTCATGCTGTTACCCTAAGTCGATCATCTCCTGCTCTCAACGTCATTATTCATGTAATATGAACATTGTCTCATCGGCCACAACATTGTTATTTATAAGAAAAATATTATGCCATGAAATGCGCCTGTTTTAAAGACATAAAAACTTGAGACCCAACATTGTCACTGTCTCTCTCCTTAAATTTAAATCGCGCGACATAGTTGTCAAAATCGCTCGAAGTTCGCTCGATGCTCGCTCGAAATATTCACTGCTCGGAAAATGCTCGCTTGATTTGAGGCTCGGTTTTAAATGAGCCACTCGGTTCGGTTTGTAAATGAGCCAAGCATGAGCAAAAGTCCGCTTAGTTCGGCTCAACTTGTGAACATCCCTACACTAAACACGATAATTAAAACAAAGGGAACTACCAAATTATTCAAAAAATAAAACAAATCAATAAAAATATCCAATATCTAACCAATACAAAGGCTTACCTGGTGACTCGTTTTAGGGTTCACAGACGTTGACACTGAAAGATAATTGATTTTTTGATATCTCTCTTCATTCCCCAAAACCTCTATAAATACAAAAACTATCTCCACAATATATGGAAAGAGATAAGTGTAAAATAAATACAAATCTATTTTCTAAAATACAAAATATATCAGCCTAATCTAATACACCCCCGCAGTCGAAGCTAGAGGAGGTCGAATGCTGAGACTGGATCTAAAGTCATCAAACAGAACCCGAGGTAGACCTTTGGTGAAGATGTCCGCAATTTGATAAGAGATGGAACATGAAGAACCCGAACGGTACCACGCTGAACCAAATTACGAACAAAATGAATATCCAATTCAATATGTTTAGTGCGTTGATGCTGAACCGGATTTCCAGAGAGATAAACTGCACTAATATTATCACAATAGACAAGGCTATCCCGGGGCAATGGCCTGCGTAATTCTAGTAGTAAATTTCGAAGCCAACATGTCACAACCTCCGTTCCCTCCTGGTAAAAAATCCCGGGAACGGGCGGCCATGGCCAGTTCTGGTGGTATCTTGTTATTATCAAATTTGGCAGCGGAAATTTTCATCAGGACCGTAGTTAGGAAATATTTAATCAGAGTAAAATACCACATTTCCGTAATATTAAACACATGGGTAAAACCCAAGTTTTCAGTACACACATTTTCATAGAAATAAATCCTATTTTATTTCAGAAAAACATCTATTTCTTTTAGGTAACTTTATTGCCACTTTCCAAGCCTTCAGTGCTGTCCAGCTGGCTTCCAATTGGCTTTCACATTTTATTACCTGAAACGTGTTTTAAAAACATTTTGTCAGTGGGAAATACTGGTGAGTGAATCCCAGTTTAATCAAGTTTAAATAAAAAGTCCCAGTGTACAGTATTGAGGGCGATCCCGCAATTACATTTGTTTCCAAGTTATATCAATTATCACCCGTTGGTACTGTCAGACCCGACTTGTGGAAATGTTACTCCTTGACCAGGTGGTAACAAATTTTGTATACAAAACCCCAACATACCCACGATAATTGTATTCTTACGAATACTCAATAACTGTTATTGGCATGGAGAGGTATTTAAGGTTTTGTAAAAATAGTTAACAAAAGAGAATTACTCACATTGTTGTTTTAGGGTTTTCAGTAAGGATTTCCTGGGAATAATCTATAAATTACACAAATGCACGTGTGTTAGTATAATAACCCATTTTAACATTAGTAATACCCTCCCCGAGACGGCATTCCAACGACTATGTCGGGCAGAACCACGACAGCCATTACGGAACCCTGGATCAATCGGGTAGAGTATCTAATATGTCTCCAGGGTTTATGATACTTACATCGTAGCAGAACCTCGCTATTTATGGGGGTATTAGACCCGAGTATAATGCCCACTATTTAGAATTTAGAGAGAGATTTGAAAGAAATGAACGAAACAGACTAAAGGCCGATGCTCTTCTTATATAGGGCCTGATTCTGTGTCTCTAGCGGCCCGCGTAAGAGTAGCCCAAGGGCTACGCGGCCCGCGTTAACCCTCAGTCAAAGCGTAGCTCGTCCAGATCAACGTATAGACTTGCCACGATGATGACACGTGTCATCACCGGGCTGCGCCACTATCTTGGTCTCACGCGGCCCGCGTAAGTATAAGCTAAGGCTTACGCAGCCCGCCTAAACTTAAGAAATCAACGAAATCAGGTTCTAGCCTTGAAACCGCCCGCGTAAGGTTGGGGTAGGGTCCTACGCGGCCCGCCTCAGCTTGATTTTTCTTGTTTTTAATTATTTTTAAATGTTATATTGTATTTCAGGCTCGGTTTTCACATACGGGGTGTATTTAAAGACATATTGGGATATTTTAAAATATAATAGGGTGTCGGAAAAATTATGAGGGTGTCGGTTTTACGTTGGGGTTGTTATATCCTCCCCACCTTATTTTAGAGCTCGTCCTCGAGATCTACTGGAACAAGTGTGGATATTTCTTTGCATTTCTGATTCGAGCTCCCATGTGTACTCAGGTCCTCTTTTGGAGTCCCATTTCACTTTGACCAGAACTAATCTCTTATGCTTGAGGTTTTTAACTTTTTTGTCTTCAATCTGTAGAGGCATTTCTACAAAGTTAAGTTGTTCATTTATCTCTATATCCCTTAAGAGGCACTACGAGTGATTCATCGGCTAAGCATTTCTTAAGATTTGATACATGAAATACATCATGTACCCCTGCCATTTCCTCTGGCAGTTGTAGCTGATAGGCTACAGGTCCTATTCTTCTAACAATTTCAAAAGGTCCAATATACCTGGGACTTAGCTTTCCTCTTTTGATGAATCTTACCACTCCTTTCGAAGGAGAGACTTTTAACAATACCTTATCACCTATCTGGAATTCTAACGGCTCACGTCTGTTATCAGCGTAGCTCTTCTGTCGATCACGTGCTGCTTTCAGTCGTTCCTTGACTTGAATGATTTTATCTGTTGTTTCCTGTACTATCTCAGGTCCAGATAGTTGCTTTTCCCCAATTTTTGCCCAACAGACTGGGGTTCTACACTTTCATCTATAAAGTGCTTCGAATAGTGCAGCATTGATACTTGTGTGATAACTGTTATTATAAGAAAATTCTATTAAAGGTAAGTGATCATCCCAATTACCTCTGAAATCAATTACACAAGCTCTAAGCATGTCCTCCATTGTCTGAATTGTCCTTTCACTTTGTCCGTCCGTTTGAGGATGATAAGTTGTGCTTAGATTCAGCTTGGTTCCCTTGCTTTTTGGAAACTTGCCCAAAAATGAGAGGTAAAACGGCTATCCCTATCAGAAACAATTGATAAAGCTATTCCGTGTAATGAAACAATTTCATTTACATACAATTTGGCTAATTGTTCCATGCTAAAAATTTCCTTCATTGGTAGGAAATGAGCTGACTTAGTTAGCTTGTCTACAATCACCCAGATTGTATCATTACCTTTTCTTGTTTTGGGTAATTTGGTAATAAAATCCATTGTTATCAATTCCCATTTCCAAATTGGCATTTCTAACTGTTGTAACAAACCTGAGGGTTTTTGATGTTCAGCTTTAACTTGTGAGCAAGTTAAACCTTTAGAAACATAAGCTGCTATGTCCTTTTTCATTCCTATCCACCAGAAATTTTTCCTTAAATCCTGGTACATCTTATCACTTCTTGGATGCATCGTATATTTATATTTATGAGCTTCTTCTAATATACGGTGACGTAAATTTCCTAATTTAGGTATCCACATTCTCTTTTTATGGAATCTCCAAATTCCATCTGTTCCTTGTTCTAATTCTTTAGTCCTTCCTTTTAATTTTTCAGTATCATCCTTGATTACTGATTCTTATGCTTTTCTAATCTGATCGTTTAAATCTACTTGTAGATTTAATTTAGGAGAACGTACCCTTTTTGGCTTTTCGTGATACTTTCGACTTAAAGCATCTGCCACTACATTTGCCTTTCCTTCATGATATTGGATATCACAATCGTAATCACTAAGCAATTTCATCCAACGTCTTTGTCTTATATTCAACTCTTTTTGCCCGAAAATATACCTTAAACTTTTATGATCTGTAAATACGGTAAACTTACTACCATAAATGTCTCCAAATATTAAAGGCAAAAATTATGGCTCCTAATTCCAAATCATGGGTTGAATAATTCTCTTCATGATTCTTAAGCTGTCTAGAGGTGTAAGCTATAACCTTTTGACGTTGCATCAACACACATCCATAACCTAACTTAGAAGCGTCACAATAGACTACAAAGTCTTCAGTTCCTTCTGTTAACGCTAGTATGGGTGCATGGGTCAATCTTTGCTTAAGGATTCTAAATGCTTCTTCTTGTTTTGGTCCCCATTCAAACTTAACAGATTTACAGGTTAACTTAGTTAAGGGAATGGCTATTCTAGAAAAATCTCGAATAAATCTTCTATAATAACCGGCCAATCCTAAGAAACTTCTAATCTCGGTTGGTGACTCAGGGGTGTTCCATTTGGTAATCGCCTTGATCTTTGTTGGATCCACATGAATTCCTTCATGATTAACTAAATGTCCAAGAAACTGTACCTGCTCTAACCAAAACTCGCACTTTGAAAATTCAGCGTAAAGCTTTTCCTTTCTTAATAAACTTAAAAGTAAGTGCAAGTGCTTTGCATGCTCCTCTTTACTTTTAGAGTAAAATAGAATATCATCTATGAAGACAATTATGAATTTATCTAAATATGGCTTACATATTCGGTTCATCATGTCCATAAATGCGGCTGGGGCATTGGTTAAACCAAATGGCATGACAGTAAATTCATAATGACCATACCTTGTTCTGAATGCGGTTTTAGGAATATCCTCTTCCTGTACCTTTAATGGATGATATCCTGATCTTAAATCGATTTTAGAGAAAAATCGAGCTCCTTGAAGTTGATCGAACAGATCATCGATCCTTGGTAATGGATATCGATTCTTAATCGTGACTTTGTTCAATTCACGGTAGTCAATGCACATACGCATTGATCCGTCCTTCTTTTTGAAAAACAGTATCGGTGCTCCCCATGGCGATGAGCTTGGTTGTATGAATCCTTTCTCCAACAATTCATCTAACCGTTTCTTCAGTTCCTGCATTTCGGCATGTGCCAAACGGTAAGGTGCTTTGGCAATTGGGGCTGTCCCTGGTAGCAGGTGGATTCTGAATTCAACTTCCCTGTCTGGCGGTAGCCCTGGCAATTCTTCTGGAAAGACATCTGAAAACTGGGACACTACTGGAATGTCTTTTAGTTCTTTTTCTTTGGTGTTAGTGATTATAGAAATCAAATACACTATAGATCCTTTTCTTATACAACTTGCAGTTTTCATCACAGAGATGAATTTAGTGGATCTAGATGGTTTATCTCCTTTAATTGTGATCTTTTCACCCTTTGGTGAATTTACTTGAATCGACTTTTGATCACACAAAATACTGGCTTTATTGGCTTGTTGGTGCATATTCTGTGACAAACAACTTAGATTTGGTCTTTGGATATCTTGTAATTAGTTAAACGATAAACGGTTAGCGGGTTTAGCTTTGTATTAGTGAGGTAATTGAGTTTGGACTAACTAAACCCAGATTGGGTGATGGGGGGCGAATTGGGCCTGTCCAATTCGCAGCCCAAGAGTGTTTAACCTAGCCCAGTTGTAACCCTTGTGTTATATAAACAAGGTAAAACTTTAGGGTTTAGGTTAATCAACCAAAAACAGTTGTGTGAGAGAGCAATTTCGTGACAGTCTGTTGCTGATAGTCTGTTGCTGACAGAAGCCGTTGAAGCTGAAGCTATCCAAAGACCAAAGACAGTGCAAGATTATTTGAAGATTGCAAGAAGACTGAAGACAATGTTTTGACTGAAGAAAAAGTTTTTATGAAGCTATTGTCAAGGGGGAGTTTGTTGGTGCATATTCTGTGACAACAGCTTAGATTTGGTCTTTGGATATCTTGTAATTAGTTAAACGATAAACGGTTAGAGGGTTTAGCTTTGTATTAGTGAGGTAATTGAGTTTGGGCTAAACTAAACCCAGATTGGGTGATGGGGGGCGAATTGGGCCTGTCCAATTCGCAGCCCAAGAGTGTTTAACCTAGCCCAGTTGTAACCCTTGTGTTATATAAACAAGGTTAAACTTAGGGTTTAGGTTAATCAGCCAAAAAATAGTTGTGTGAGAGAGCAATTTCGTGAGAGTCTCTAGGCTTGGACGAATTTGAGAGAGAATTAGGGTTTTGTTTGATTGTGATACTTTGGTTTGATAATCAATAGAAAACCCGGTTTGAAAGTGAATTGCTGATTTCTGTTTCTACTCATTCTGCTATATTCTGATCAAGAGGATTCCGCACTCTTGATCGGATTGACAATTCTGTGAAGATCCATACTCATCAAGGGGACCTACAATTGGTATCAGAGCGTTTCTTGAAGGCTCGGTTCAGAATTGTGTTCTGCAGAAAAAGGGAGTTTGTCGAATTTTGTGTTAAACCTGACAATTAGGGTTTTCGAATTTTTCTTTTTTGACTGGTGATAAAATTTTCGAAATTCTTTGGCTATTTTGATGTCACACCCCGAATTTCCACGTATCAACGGTGGGCCCGGTGGGGAGTATCATGACGTAGTTGATGTCATCATAGTCAAACAACACAATATATAAATGCACAGCGGAAGCAAAAGAAATATATATACATTCCGAATATTAAGTAATGCCAAAGTATTACAACGGGAAGTAAAAGATCCACAGGCGGATCAAATAAAAGAAAACTGTTCAACAGACTTTAGGCATCTAGAACTTGCAAGATTCCTTATTAACGCCCTGAGCTTCCAGCCAATTACGTTCAGTACCTGACACTTAACCTTTTTGGAAAATACGTCAGTTTACGCTGGTAAATACAATTAACCGACTCTTTTGAAAAGGTTTAATAAAATTTATTTGAATGCACAAGGCACAACATATCTTTTATAACTTGGGACAATTATCTTTATAATCTTGTATACAGATTTACATGTTCATTGTACGTTCAGGGCCCGATGTAGAAATCGAGTCAAGATTAACAGACACGCCACAAGTATAGGCCCACAAGAGAGTGAGATACCGTTTCCCTTATGCACTGTCAGGGGTATGCCTACACCTCGTGCATAAGGCGTGGCCATTTTATAATACAATGATGTCAAGGATATCCGGGACATGGTCATTAACCCCTAAAGGCTTTTATTTCAAACAATACAGATTAAAGCGGGTTACCTCAATAATTTAATCACAATCCGACTAAACATTCAATACCCGACCAAGCGGTATTATTATAATACCGTATCCCAAGCCCGTATAGGGAAAATAAGTTAAAAGTATTTACCTGAGCTAGCAAAAGCAATTTATACTCAGCCGTATATTCTAATCAGCAAGCGCAAGTACTTCTACTGGGGCTCTCAATCTGGAACGAAGGTTTTATTAACCTATTAGATTCCTAACGGGTCTTTATTTAAGTCGTAACTTAGACCGGTTAGTTTTAAGGAAAGGTTTACGGTTCAAAACGCCTGATTAAGCGAAGACCGGATTGGAATGTGATTTAGACCCGACAAGTTTGGAGACTTGTTTATTATGGGTAAACTAAGCACATTCTGAATTTGGAGATAAAAATGATAAGGTTTGACCCGTTTCGGCTAATTTATGCAAACCAGTTACATAAACCGAACCGCACGCGCAGGAGGTGTATCGGGTAACCGTAAGAGTCCTATACAGGTTTCCTAAGTCAATATGCTCTAAAGATGTTGTGGTATTAGTAGGATACCTTCCATAATGCCCGTAACGAGTTTAAATCCAATATACGCCTCGTAGGGGTATTTCGGTCATTTTAAAGATCATAAAAGAGGTTTCTGAGTTCTACAGGAAATATGAGTTTTCCGAATAGTTTATAAAGTCCAAAATACTTTATTTATTATTTAAAATCAATAGCAACTGGAATCGGGTCAAAATACAATGTATAATTCAAGTTATGTCCGAAAAGGGTATATTCGGTATTTACCGAATCGATGCCATAACCGCAGGTTATGTGCAGGTTAAAAATAATTTAAAAATATTTAAAAATCTCAAAATATTATTTTACATCAGTGTGTAAAAGGTTTGGTGTCGAAATTTGGGTTTAGATAGGCTTTATGCTAATTGCGCCGATTAATTACTAAAGTTTCCGTAATTGCGCTATTTAGCATAATTCCTATTCTAGACCTCGGATTGACGTGAAATTTTAGGGACATGCTTAGAAATCAGTAACTAAGGTTATTGTCCTTTCACATGTCCAAAATTCTCGTTTTAAAGTGAGAAGGGCGTTATGGTCAACTTTTAGGCGTTTAACGGAAATGTGTAAAAGACTCGGACAAACAACGAACCGGTCACAGAGGGTTGTATCATCATGTAACCTGGTCCTAAGAGAGTCCTAAGGCATATCTAAATCATACCACAACGGGTCAGAACTGAAGTCAAAGCAAAAGTCAAAGCTTTGCGACTTTCGGTTCCGAACCGGGTCAAAATAGTAAATGGTCGGATCAAACAAGCTTAGACTAGTTAATATACTTATTATCATGATATATAAGTGGTAAAACAGGTTATGCGCCTTCTACATTGCTCCTTATGCGCTAAATCGAAAATTAAGCTTCTGTTGACTTTTTATAAACAACTTTGACCCGACATTTGACCTAGTTAGAGTGGGAATCAGAGGGTGACCTTTTAAGGGTTTAAAGCCCACATGATTACCAACTTATAACCACCTTTGATCCGACAAATCACTGGACCAATAATGATTTATCGCTAAGTCAACCGTTAATTACGACGGTTTGACTTCTAAGCTAAAACTAAGCGAAAACTCAATAAGGAAAGGTCAAGCATACTTACAAAGGTCCTATGCACGAAATGTGAAGACTTGAGCCTGCTTGGGAGCTCCAAGAATGACCAGAAGTGCAAATGAAGGTGTGTGGAAAAATGTTGCATCTTCATGGCCTTTTATAGTGGATTTTGATCCACAAATTGTTGACAAATAAGTCTACTACTGACCACAATCTTTCTACAAGTGTCCCTAAGTGTTTAGGGGTTGTTTAGGGGCCTCTTGGAAGGGTTTAAGGGCATTACATGTCGTTTAGAAGGCTGAACAGGCAAGCTAAATGATCTTCTGCATCTGGACGGGCCAGGCGGCCCGCGTAAGATTTTGATATGTGCCACGCGGCCCGCATGGGCCTTCTGATCAGAACCAAATCTTTTTAATTAATGCAGGTTGGCCCTTGGTTCATCGAAAGGTCAGTTTAGCTTTGTTTCTTGCATTTTGAACCCTTTATATTTACTTATAAGGGCTCCATGACTTAAACCTACTTTGTTAAGTCCTTGGTCACTTTATGTTTACCCGAAAAAGTCATAATTTTTATCGTTGACGCTTTTAACCCCCAGGATACGAATATTGTCATAACTTCCTCATTTTACAACGGAACTTTATGAAATTTTAATCACTTATTCTAGTGAGCATAATTTACCTTTACAAAGCTTCGGGTTTGCTAAAAGGTCACTCAGAGGTATAACTTAAACATGTTGACACATTTAACCCCTGTAGTTTGTAATTTCTCACTTTCTTTCAAAATGAGCTTTGTATTATTCATGGACCATTCGTTTAAGGGTATAAGCATCATGTAGGGACATTGTAGGGCATATTTATCCATTGTTGACATTTTGAACCCTTGAATTCACATACTTTCTATGTTTGTCAACTTTAGTCCCTCTATAGTATTCATTAACACGTCCAAGCTTATGACACGTGTCAATATATTATAGGACGCAAATTTTCGAGGTGTTGCATTTGATCTTCTGTTTTGTTTGATTGCTTTTTTGCAGGTTTTAGGGTTTCCAGGAGAGTTTGTGGTTGATTGTTTTGAAGAATTTGGCTGGAACTCGAAGACTGTTCTTGGTGTTGTTCATCAAGTTCATAAAATTTTGTGTCATTTGTTGGCTGATTTGGTGGTTCGATTTTGCAGATTTGTGTTAGGAAAATCCGGAAAATCATCAAAGTTTCGAAAAGATTAAGTTTCCAAAGTTACTGGACCAGCGAATTTGACTATAGGCGATTTTAACAAATTCGCAGACTGACCAGTGAATTTGAGACTTGATATCTCGGTGACCGGCGAAGTTAAATCCAAAGGCGACTTTGGTAACCGTATAATTTTCCTGCGAAATTAATAGCAAAATTGATCAGCGAAATAAACCTCCTGCCCAGCGAATTTGACTTACTTGAAACGCGAACTAGTGCAGCGAATTTATTGGATTAACTAGCGAAATTGTTAGCAAATTTAAAAAGGTGGAAGATTATTTGGCAAGCGTAACAAAAAATTCACGTTTTCGAAAATAGAAAGTGAACCGTAACTCATCTGAAGAAACCGTCTGCACCGTAACTCATCCTGAAATTGGTTTTTGACATTATATATCATTGGATTTGTCTTTTCGAGACGATTCTAACGGTGTAATTTGGTAACCACTATTTTCGGAGATATTTTGTACGGTTTTGCCAGTTTGTTGCGTTTAAAATGTCGAACATGACGAACTTGAATGCACCTAAGATGATGAAGGTGGAGAACTATCTTACTTGGAAGGACAGCTTCAAATCCTTCATTGAATCTCAAGATGCACGCATGTGGATATGTATTGAAGATGGGTACATAAACCCAGTACATGATTTTGAGGGCAGACCACGAGTAACAACCTATGTGAACATGAAAGAGGCTGATAAGAAAGTGTATGATGCTGAAAAGAGAGCCTTGACTGCAATAAAGACATCCTTACCTGATAGCATCAAGCATATCTTCACGAAGTACACAAATTCAAAGGATATGTGGGATGCATTAGAAAAGAAGTATCAAGGAAATGAAGATGTCAAAAGGAATAAGGCTGCGAGCTCCACATCACAAGAAGGTTCAAATGATGGTACTGTTCATCTGGAAGATAAACAGAATGCCACTCAGGCATTCATGGCAGAGATAGTGCACGTTGATGAGGCTGAAACTACTGTGAGTGATGCTGAATCACAAGTGGAGAATGCTGAAGCAAAAGTGGATGCTGAAGTAGAGAAAGAGAGTGAAGCTGAGCAGGTTATTGTTGAACAAACCACAGAAGTTCATGAGGAAGAGTACAATCTAATTCTGTGTGTTTGAGGTGTCGTGAACTACAGGGTGAGGTTGACAGGTTGAGAACACAAAACCAAAGTCTGGTGAGTGAGTGTCTAGCATAAAAGAGTCAAACGTTTTTGCTAAAAGAAATGAATCTCTATACTTGAAGAAGATAAAAGGTTACGAAAGTGAAATTGAAGCTTTAACCTGCACACTAAACGAAAAACTTCAAGTAATAGACTTAGCTCACGACATGATGGCTGAGAAAACAAAAGAAGTTTCTGAAAAATGCAAAGAGTTGTCAGATGCACAACTCAAAATTGTTGAACTTGAAAAGAAATTAGGTCAATTCAGAGATTCTACTTTTGTTATGAAACACATGATGGGTGGGTTAAAGAAGAGTAATGACAAGACCACTGTGGGCTTCCAGGGCTTTAATGAAGTCCCACCTCCTCTTAGTCATGACTATTCTTTTCTACCTGATGAAGATGAGCTAGCAGACTATATGTCAACCGCACCAAGTAGTTTTGCATCCACATCAAGTCAAGGTGAGGGGTCTGGTAGCGATGATGCTAAGAAGAACAATAACAGGGAACATTTGAAAAAGCAAAATTCACCTCCTAAGAGCAAAAATCAAACTTTTGTTAAAAAGATTAATTTTGTTCAAGGTAGTGATATGAAAAATGAAACCACTGTTATTGAAAAAGAATCAAATGTAGAGTTTGCTAAAAATAAAAACATAGAAAAATCTGAAATTAAGCAAACTGAACAAAATTCTTCCAAGGCATCACCATCAGATAAGGGACCTACCTCAGAGACTCCAGTAAAGAAGTCTTTGAAATGGAGATCGTGCTTCCGGTGTCACATAAAGGGACATGTAGCTAGCTGCTGTCCTAACAAAAATAGTGAAGCACAAATGAGTGACAAACAGAGAGGGAAATTACCAGAGAAGAGTGGTGATAGTGAGGAGAAAGGTTCAAATTCTCCAAAGAAATCTGCTCCTAAGCAACCACAAAATGTTGTTGTTGGTGTAGATAAGGCTGGAACAGGAACTCCACAAGTTCCACGTTTTCAAAGAAATCAACCTAGATTTCAGCCTAGATCTCCACCAGGAAGATATCAGAGACCTAGAAGCAGTTCACCTAGAATGAACAATTTTAATGGAAATACAAGTAATTTCAGTAGTCAAGGTCAATATCAAAATCGATACCAGAATAATGGTGGTCGAACTTTTTATAACAATGGCTTTAGAAATTACAACAATAATGCTTCTTGGAATCAAAGTTCAAGGTATCAAAATCAATATTTTCAAAGGTCAAATAGTCCAAATGTATATAGGAACCCTAAGGACCAGAGACCTTATGGAAATCAAAACCCATTTCCATCAACAGGTCCGAGATCCAAGACTCTAGTTAGGAGTAATGGATATTGGATGGATGTTCCAGTGGTTGGTGAATTTGGAAGACCCAAGACCATTAAGGCTTGGGTCCCCCAATCTAACTAATTTCTTAGTTGATGTGTGCAGGAGCTGCTAAGGAGGATTAGCAACTTATGTTGATAGTGGCTACTTCAGGCACAGGACGGGGGATGTGAGATTGTTGTTATATATATATTAAATGATTTAAATTGGAGTTCAAAGTGCTAAGTCGACACTGAAGATAACCTGGCAGATCTTTACACTAAAGCTTTTGACAGGGCTCGCTTTGAACATTTAGTCGAACTCAACGGGATGAGGAATCCTGAATAACTGGTTTTTCATAAGAATTTTGTAAATAGTTTACTGCTTTTCTTAAAAATCAAAAATAAAAAAAATTGAAAAATCAAAAACATAAAAAAAATAGAAAAATCAAAAATGAGTTATCACTGTGTGAAAAGGGAGAAATGATAGTACATCAGCAAGTTAGACTGTCACACTGAAATTGAACATAAATTGCTTAAGTGTGATAGCAGCTTCATTATATGATGTACCAGTAGGCGAAAAGCATGAACTAATCAACTTACCAATGTGATATAAACTTAAATGAACTGAATATGAGTGGGGAACACATCAGTGGTGTATGGTTTATTGACCTTAATTCTTGCGTTGATAGATTGCAAAAATCTGAAGTTTTGGGTCTTTATACTGATATTTCATCTGGGGATATCTTGGCTGTCCTTCTGTTCAGAACTAAAATTGTACATGACCCCAGGAAAGAGAGTCACTTGGAATTAACTCATTTCTATTTGAATGTCTGTATGTTGTCCCGATACACACAATTTTGATCTGATTCTGAAATCTTCTCTGAAAAAAATCGTGTACCTCCTCTGCTGCATCCAGATATATGCTGACCTGGAGGTGCTAGGCAACGACAGCTTCTGCTGCATCCAGATACATGCTGACCTAGCTGTACGTTGTCGCGCTATAGATCTAATACACCCGAAAGAGGCCCTCAAGTGCCCAAAAGAAACCCAAGAAACCTATATCAAACTGAGAAAATCTCATTTGATCTGTATATTATACCATCTCTACTAAAGATCTATTCTGTTCTCTTCTCAACCTATTCCCATTTAAGATTTCAGAAATCTGGATTGGACTTGTGAAATATGTGGTAGGGAAGATACTTGCATGATAGAGTGTGTTGTTTATATTTCCAGGATTTGATTAGTATTTATTTGGGTGTTCATTGTTAAGCAATCAAAACATGATAAAACAGATTATATGCAGACCTAGACACAGTCCGGATATCTTAAAGGATGACATCAGTATACTCACCTACTACGATGAATCTTTGTGCATACCTTGATCGCGGGGGTATATCCTGTTGTGGGACACGCTCGTATTTCAGTAAATAAAATTACCTTAACGTATGATATGGTATTGGTACTTGAAATGTTCATGCATTTTGTTTAAGTGGATAAACAATACTGGTAATCGTCTTGAACTGCTTTTCACTAAAACATTAAATAAAGAATAATCTAATTGTGTGAAACAGTTTGATTATGCTGATATGATCTTCTTACCAGTGATTCTCACAAAAATAGAGTGTTTATTGTTTTTGTTAATTACTTTCTTTCAGAAACTACAAAAAACCAAAAATAGTGTCTTTTTCTGTTTAAAATTCTTAACGTACGGAAAACTGTTATTCTTGGAGGAATTGTGACTGATAGGGGGAGACGGTGTTAGAAAGTGAGTTCAAAATTTTCAATCAGGCAGGTTCTTCGGTGTTGGACAAAAGTTTAGCGTGTTGGTGATAAATTGGAAGATGCTTAATCTGTGATACAGTTTAACTATCTCTTGAAAAATAATAATTTATTTAACTTTGTTGGAAAAATTCTTATGGTTTCTCGAGTAGTTTGTTTTATAGTATACAGATTGAAGCGGTTTGTTGCTGAGAAATTGCTGAGAAGATGCGAGTTTGATTGGATGCATGGTAGAACCTCCTTTCTATGTTGCAGACAAGATTGAAGAGTTTGAAGATTGCTATTCAAATGTTGAACTGGCGTTTATTCAAGTGCTAACGTTTTGAAGATTTGGTGATTGGATGCATCAGCTTAGGGGGAGTCTGTTGCTGACAGTCTGTTGCTGACAGAAGCCGTTGAAGCTGAAGCTATGCAAAGACCAAAGACAGTGCAAGATTATTTGAAGATTGCAAGAAGACTGAAGACAAAGTTTTGACTGAAGACAAAGTTTTTATGAAGCTATTGTCAAGGGGGAGTTTGTTGGTGCATATTCTGTGACAACAGCTTAGATTTGGTCTTTGGATATCTTGTAATTAGTTAAACGATAAACGGTTAGCGGGTTTAGCTTTGTATTAGTGAGGTAATTGAGTTTGGGCTAAACTAAATCCAGATTGGGTGATGGGGGGTGAATTGGGCCTGTCCAATTCGCAGCCCAAGAGTGTTTAACCTAGCCCAGTTGTAACCCTTGTGTTATATAAACAAGGTTAAACTTTAGGGTTTAGGTTAATCAGCCAAAAACAGTTGTGTGAGAGAGCAATTTCGTGAGAGTCTCTAGGCTTGGACGAATTTGAGAGAGAATTAGGGTTTTGATTGATTGTGATACTTTGGTTTGATAATCAATAGAAAACCCGGTTTGAAAGTGAATTGCTGATTTCTGTTTCTACTCATTCTGCTATATTCTGATCAAGAGGATTCCGCACTCTTGATCGGATTGACAATTCTGTGAAGACCATACTCATCAAGGGGACCTACATGGCTATTAACCAATCCATTCCTAGGACAACATCAAATCCATCCAGATTCATTGGGTAAAAGTTTGCAATAAATTTTTGATTAAAAATTTCTATTCTTGCTCCCTGCAAGATTTCAGAAATCCTAACGATTTCTCCGTTTGTTGTCTCTACTAGACATTCTTGTGGTAGTTTAGTTAATGATTGATTTAGAAGTTTGCAAAACGAAGTATTAATAAAACTTTGGTTTGCACCAGAGTCAAATAATACTTTAGCAAAGATATCATTAACTAAAAACGTACCAGCTATGACGTCCGGAATCATCTTGACTTCACCTGCAGTTAGAACAAATGCTCTAGCATTTTTAGTATTCTTGTTGTTTTCAACTGGAGCCAATTTTGGACAATTTGTCTTGATATGACCTTTTTCTCCACAGTTGAAGCACAATCCATTAGTAAGTTTCCTCCTGCAATTCTCTTCCTTGTGTCCTGGTGCTTTGCAGAAATTGCAGTAAATGGAGCAACTTCTTGAATGCTTCTTTCTGCAGATCCTGCAGTATGGTGCCGAGGTAGAACCTACATTTCTACGGTTGTAATTCCCAGAACGGAATTCTTGAGTAAGCTTTTGGGTTAGGTTTCTCCTCTGATCTTCTTCTCTAGTTCGCACCAGTTCATCAGTCAAGGTATTGCTAGTTCTACAGCTTCTTCTATGGTTTGAGGTCTAGCTGCCTTGACTACATGCCTAATCTCTCCAATTAATCCCCAGAGGTATCGGGAGATTAATACCGGTTCAGGTGATGCAAGGGTCGGTACTATTCTAGCATATTCAAAGAATGTCGTAGTGTACCCTTTACTATCTACCCCGGTCATTCTAAGATTCAGAAACTTATTTGCTATCTGTTCTTTTTCATTGGGAGGGCAGAATTTCCTTTCTACCATATTTTTAAATTCCTCCCATTCCATGTTGTATACCCTATCACTTCCCCTTGACTGGAGGATAGTGTTCCACCATTCTAGGGCTGAGTTCTTAAACAAATTCGAGGCAAACATTATCTTGTCTTCTTCAGCACACTTGCTTATTTTCAGAACCGCCTCAGTTTTCTCTATCCAGCGTAGAGCTGTAATGGGTCCCTCATTGCCCGAGAATTCTATTGGTTTGCAGGACCAGAATTCTTTATAAGAACAACCATATGGCATGGTTCTTCTTCTTTTGGGAATAGGCACTTGAAGTACGGGTCCATTGTTCACGCTGTGTTCAGGTTCAGTTGGTCGCTTACTGCTATGCTTACTTTTATTATCAGCTTCTTTAACAGTTTGGATAATAAATGGCATCGCATCTATGATTCCGTGTGCCACTATATGTTGGATAGCACTATTATCCACTTGATTTCCATTATTGTTGTTCGGATTCTCATTAACCACGTTAATGTTACTCTGGTTATCGTTATTCAGATTATATTGATTTCCTTCGTCGGCCATCTGAATTTTAAACATTTACCACATATTAATATCATAGATAATATTTGAACATAGTCAATCACATGTCACAAACTTTTAGTCAAAAGCGTCGAGCATTGCGACTTTTACTCTTTCTTATAGTATGCGTCTATTACACACCAGTACTGAAATTAAAATTACAATACCGACTGAAATTTAAACCTACACTACTAGTAATATGCATCCGTAGTTTTTTCTAACACATACACACATATTATATTATATTATATTATTATTACTACCGTTCCCACCATTACATTCATGGATATGGATTCATCCAAAAATCCATATTGCGCTCATCGTATTTCCATACGAGACGTTCTCCCACTTGTCTCATTCTCTCACTGCTTTCTAAAATTTCCTCACCGAAAGTCCTAAGTTCTTGTACGTTTTTCGCACTCATTGGGGGTGCAGGTTCTAGGACTGGGTTTGGAATCTGGGGTGCAGGTTCCTGGTATGGGGCCTGGTATGGGTAGGGATTCTCTAAGATCTCCCTAATGTATGCATCATTATTGAAATAGGGATCTTGAGGATCTTACCCTGGGTAGGCTCCTAGGTTGGGCATTGGCACATTTTCCTGTACCGGGTAGCGTTGCACATAATCCCTAACATCATCCCACCAGGGGTCGTAATTATTTGGGTCTAGGGGATTTGGTGCAGGTACCCTAGGTATTTCCTCCGGGTTGAAATCATGCATTTCTATTTTGTTTTCAGGGTTTTCTATCTCCATTGGTTGGTCAGGAATTGGTGGTTGTGGTTGGGGTGCTAGCATTTGCTCCAGGTTTGGGTCAGCTGCAGTGGTTGCTAAAATATGGATATTAGCTATACCCCTATTAAGCATATCCTGGGCATAGGCATCGGTTTCTCTTTTAGCTGCGGCTAACACTCGCTGTTCCTGTAACTTTTTCATACGCTTTCTACGCTCGTGTGCTCCCCTACTGAACCATCCCCTCTTTTTACGAGGAAATGGCTCTTCAGACTGAGCCTTAAACACGAATATTCCTTCTTCCGTATTAGCAGAGTACCCCGAGAGGGTAGGCTGAGAAGAGGCACCTTCGCTTCTAGGCGAACCAGACAATTGACGGTACACGTCAGATGGTCCTTGGTCGCTCACACTGTAAATAACAGATAGTCAGATAACACATAACAAGAAAATACAATTATACACGTATTTCCGTTATTTATTTCCTAACACTTTATATTTTGAGGTCAGCAGAACACTTCTGTGGCTGAATCAGTGGCATAGCTCTGATACCACCTTCTGTCACAACCCCCATTCCCTCCTGGTAAAAAATCTCGGGAATGGGCGGCCGTGGCCAGTTCTGGTGGTATCTTGTTATTATCAAATTTGGCAGCTGAAATTTTCATCAGGACCGTAGTTAGGAAATATTTAATTAGAGTAAAATACCACATTTCCATAATATTAAACACATGGGTAAAACCCAAGTTTTCAGTACACACATTTTCATAGAAATAAATCCTATTTTTATTTCAGAAAAACATCTATTTCTTTTAGGTAACTTTATTACCACTTTCCAAGCCTTCAGTGCTGTCGAGCTGGCTTCCAATTGGCTTTCACATTTTATTACCTGAAACGTGTTTTAAAAACATTTTATCAGTGGGAAATACTGGTGAGTGTATCCCAGTTTAATCAATTTTAAATAAAAAGTCCCAGTGTACAATATTGAGGGCGATCCCGCAATTACATTTGTTTCCAAGTTATATCAATTATCACCCGTTGGTACTGTCAGACCCAACTTGTGGAAATGTTACTCCTTGACCAGGTGGTAACAAATTTTGTATACAAAAC
Organism: Helianthus annuus; assembly: GCF_002127325.2. Taxonomy (NCBI): domain Eukaryota; kingdom Viridiplantae; phylum Streptophyta; class Magnoliopsida; order Asterales; family Asteraceae; genus Helianthus; species Helianthus annuus. Next base: position 163,635,683 of record NC_035434.2, on the reverse strand, counting down.
CCCAACATACCCACGATAATTGTATTCTTATGAATACTCAATAACTGTTATTCGCATGGAGAGGTATTTAAGGTTTTGTAAAAATAGTTAACAAAAGAGGATTACTCACATTGCTGTTTTAGGGTTTTCAGTAAGGATTTCCTGGGAATAATCTATAAATTACACAAATGCACGTGTGTTAGTATAATAACCCATTTTAACATTAGTAATACCCTCCCCGAGACGGCATTCCAACGAATACGTCGGGCAGAACCACGACAGCCGTTACGGAACCCTGGATCAATCGGGCAGAGTATCTAATACGTCTCCAGGGGTTATGATACTTACATCATAGCAGAACCTCGCTATTTAGGGGGGTATTAGACCCGAGTATAATGCCCACTATTTAGAATTTAGAGAGAGATTTGAAAGAAATGAACGAAACAGACTGAAGGCCGATGCTCTTCTTATATAGGGCCTGATTCTGTGTCTCTAGCGACCCGCATAAGAGTAGCCCAAGGGCTATGCGGCCCGCGTCAACCCTCGGTCAAAGCGTAGCTCGTCCGGATACACGTATAGACTTGCCACGATGATGATACGTGTCATCACAGGGCTGCGCCGCTATCTTGGTCTCTCGCGGCCCGCGTAAGTATAAGCTAAGGCTTACGTGGCCCGCCTAAACTTAAGAAATCAACGAAATCAGGTTCTAGCCTTGAAACCGCCCGCGTAAGGTTGGGGTAGGGTCCTAAGCGGCCCGCCTCAGCTTGATTTTTCTTGTTTTTAATTATTTTTAAATGTTATATTGTATTTCAGGCTCAGTTTTCACATACGGGGTGTATTTAAAGACATATTGGGACATTTTAAAATATAATAGGGTGTCGGAAAAATTATGAGGGTGTCGGTTTTACGGTGGGGTTGTTATACAACAAATTTCTGCAACGACGTTGGCGACACCCCTGTATTCAGTGTAACACCCCGTGTTTTGGAAGTCAAAGTCAAAGTCAAGATTGAAGTCAAAGGAGGAAAAGATTTCTAATTGCAATCTGTCTCTCCTTGCTCAATTCCTGTTTTGACTTCTGTAACTTATAGTTAGTCTATTTTATGTTTTATGTTAGTTGTATTATGTAGAGTAATTGTTAAGAATCGCAGTAATCGATGTATACTTATCGCTACAACTCGCTTTACGATTGTGAACAATAGGAAGTAACAATGCGATAAAGTCAATTAAACGCTAATCGAACTAAACTAATCAACATCGTGCTCGCGACTCGAATTAGGCATTTTGGTTACTGTTATACGTGTGTGTGTGTGCCTTACGTGTTACTTATGCATGTTTAATTTATGTATGTGTGGTAATCAATCGAAACGCAATCGCAATCGAATCGCAATCGAACTCAATCGAAATCGAATTATGATAATTAGTGGAGAAGGGATAGTGCGAAATATGAATGGTTGGGATTAAAAGTAATTTGAATGGGAAACTCTATCGTATTCGCATTGCTCGTAATCAGAATCGAAATATCAAAATCGTCGCACCGAATACTCGAACCAGATGCCAGCCGGCCGGATTGCCATCCGACCGGGCTGCCATCCGATCGAGGCGCCATCCGACCGGGCCGCCACCCGGGCGAGGTGCCATCCGACCGACCAACCCTTCCTCTTTTGGAATCCTATAAATACCCCATGTCACTTTCATTCTTTCCACTTTTGGAAACTCTCTGACCGAACAGCTCGTGCTCCTCACCTTTTCTTCGATTTCTCTCGATTTCGGTAAGATCTCGTCCTAAATCTTGTACTTTCTTGATCTACACGCACTTCTACACCTTTCTATCTTTTGAATCTTAATTTTTAACCGTGAAATCACTAGATTTGAGGTGTTCTAGGATGACGTCATCATGGTGTTCTTATGAACTTCATGTTTTGGCTTCAATCCACCGAGAACAACTTGGATCTAACCGATTTCCACACAAATAAACAAAGATCTTGCATAGATCTAGACGCATTCATGGTGAAAAAGGATTGAAAGATGGTTTCTAACTTTCTTGCAACTCTTTTACACTCAATACACTCAAAACCGATAGAATCGGACCTTGTTCTAGTCTTCTACTCATTCTTAGTGATGTGCTAGTTCGAGATCTGGATTCTACTCACGAGACCACCGATTTTTGGTTAACCAAGAACAACCGTCTTGAACCAGTTAACTGGTCGAACTAGGGTGATTCCTGTTTGATCGGACCACTTGGGACAAGACGTGGATTTTGTTGACTAACACGTTATCAAAACGTCTCGATAAAAACTACAAACAATCAAACGGCCAAGTGAAAGACGAACGGAACGACCAGGACAGAGAGTTATGCGACCGGACTATTGTCCGAACGGACAGCCATCCGAGCGACTGGCCATCTGAATGGCTTACACCTTGGGTCCCACACTTAACCAACTTTATCTGAAGTTTGAGTATTGAACGAACTGCTATCCGATCGGACTACCACCCGACCGGATTGCCCTTCGGATCATGAGATACTTGGACTTTAACACTTAATCGATTTTTCAAACATGTTCAATGCACTAAGGATGCCACCCGACCGGACTGCTGTCCGATCGAGTGACAACCTGCTGTGAACTTGTTCTCACTGAAGTGTCAACCTATCGGATAGCCGTCCGATCGGATGACCGTCCGACCGACCGACCTGAAAGGTAGAGATACTTCAATGTTTTCAAAATGCTACAACAAAAACTTCAAAAGCCAAACCATCATACACAAACACATCCTTCTCAAAGGAAGAAACAATTCACTCGAACAGTCATCCGACCGGACTACCATCCGACCGGACCACTGTCCGCACGAATTGCCATTCGAACGACCGACGGTCCGATCAATTTTGACTGCTGTCCGACTCACTTGTACTTTGCATCGTTTTACGCGACACTTATCGTTATCCTATCAATCTAATCAGGCTAACCCTACTCTCAAGCGCTCCCTTTAATCTATCATTCGCTGTGAGTATACTCGATCCCTTTTTTGCTTTCGCACTTTTGGGTGTTACATACGTTACTTATTCGAAATCACATCAAACACACTACAAAATACTTTCAACGCTAACCGTTACCGCATGTTATACGTGACTTAATGAATGCTTGTTTGTTATGTTTACACATGGAATGTTGTCTACCTGCCTTAGCAACGATAGTACTATAGTTTGGACTCAGCACCCGTTCACACGGGGGCTGTTTAGGACAATTACTTGCATGGATTACCATGGTGATCATGTATTGCGAACTGCCTTGGGCAGTCAACCCGCAGTCATTGGTATCGATAGGTTCATGTCGATAACTAACATGCTTCGTTTTCCTCTATGTACGTGCTGGTTATGCGTAAACTATTTCGAACTCTATATTCTATTATCAAACTTGTATACTCGCCTTTACACTATGTGTATTGACTTTATTTTAATGTATGTGACATGTGTTTAGAATGCTTATCTGCTAGGAAAGCAAGGCTAGAATAAGGTCCTAGAGGCCAACAAATAGTTGTCTGTACAAATGAAATCTGAGTGGTCGGAATAGAACTATTTGCCTAAATTTTGTCTGTAATAATTGTACTATCTTTTATGACATGGTATGGGACATGTTATTTTAAGTAATTGATAAATATAATTGTTATGGAAACTTCTGGACAATCTGTTTCGCTCTGTGCCACGCCCCGATGTTTCCGCTATCGGTTGGGGTGTGACAGATTGGTATCAGAGCCATAACTATAGGGAATTAGGCAAGACTCGACCTAGTCCGGGTCGATGTCTTAGAGACCTAGTCTATAGTTAGGAACCATAGACCGACTCGTGCATGTCCAGTAGGAATTATGTATGAGCTTACTGCTATCTCTCGTTATTCTCGCCTACACTACACTATCACTGCACTCGAAATTTCAATTTTGGATAGGCGATTAAGTCGAGATTAGGTGTGAAAACCACAAACTCTCGATTAAATTGCTTGTTTGATCTGTATTTATCTATAAAACGCGAGAATTCGCGTTGAACCAGGAGTGAAATCCATACTTTATCGCGAATTTCCGTCTCTATTTTATTTAAAATAAGAAAGAAGTTGTTAAGCCAGGGGTGAAACCCTAACCTTGACGACTTGTTCCGACTTTTACTTGGTTTTACAAAAACTCTCACCAAAGTCTCGACGGACTTCAACGACCTGAACTCACGGTATGACTAGAGGGATGTGTGCCGGATGCCCAAGAATCGAGGAAGAGGCCCGATCCTGAAAGTCAAAATGTGTACGACAAGTCCTTGAGAATAGTCGAATCGCTTTGGGTAGTCAATGTCTAATAGCCGCAGATAATCTATTTCTTGATTTTTATGTGTTTCGATTCTGAGCCCGCAACTGCTGATTCTGATGACTCGTTGATTTTATGTGTTTATATGTATTTATCTGTTTATGTGTTTAAATTTTGGAGACTTATTCGATTTTTGCTTTCGCAACGATCAACACACACGACTCGCACTGCAATTCTACCTCAAAACGCTGACAAATCGCAAAATCATGGACGACCTCATGCTATGTTATACGCTTATACTATACTACTCGCTATTCCAAACGCGATCGCTATATTCGAACGCTCGCGGATTTTGAAGGATAGGTTTCTGTATTCTGACTGCCTCTGTGATTACATGCGTATGTGCTTCTGTGATTCTGTGCCCTACGTGCTTATGTGCTTTTGTGATTCTGTGCCCTACGTGTTTATGTGATTCTATGAATTTGTGATTTCGTGCCTATGTGATTACGTAATCATGCGTGTTACTGAGCTTTAGTAAGTGTCAAACGTGTGAGGTGAGATTCGATTATGACGTGTCTGAGACCTATGACGATGTCTGTTGCAGACAATGTCAACCGGACCATCATCAGGACCTCGACACCCACGACTCACTCGCCAAGAACAACGGGACAAACGCCTTGCTTCCATCCTCGCTAAGCAAGTGGCCAAGGTTGTTCCCCAGATCGTGAGTGAAATTTACGAGAACGTCAGCAAATCGTCTGAGGAGTCTAGAAGCGAAGCTCCTAAAGTTGCTACCAAGACTGCTTTCAGCTTCAAGCAGTTCAAGGCTTGCGGTCCAAAGGAATTCACCGGAGAAGATGGCCCAACGGCTATGTTTCAATGGTTCGATTCCATCGAAGTCACTCTGCGCCAAAGCGGTTGTCCTGAAAATCTCCATACCCTAAACGCAACCGGCGTCTTCCAGTCCCGCGCACTAGACTGGTGGACGGCCGAGCGAAACAAACGCGGGAATGATGCAGCTTATGAGCTGACCTGGGAAGAGTTGCAGGCCATCATGATGGATGAATTTTTCCCTCCCCATGAACGCCAAAAGCTGGAGGACGAGTTTTGGAACATTAAGCAGAAGGATGGAGACAACGCTGCCATGACTGCTCGCTTTAAGCAGCTCAGCATCATCTGCCCCGATCAAGTGAAGACGTCTGATATGGCAATCAAGAAGTACATTCGAGCTCTACTCGACTGTGTTGCTGATTTTGTTCATGCCGCAAAGACAACAACGATCGAAGAAACTTATCTGCTTGCCGCCGAGATCAACGACAAGCGGGTAAAAGCTGGTTTTTGGGATAAAGCTTCAAAGTCTCTCCATCAAGCTACCGCCGCACCATCCGCCGAAACCGCCACTGCTCAACCGTCAAAGTCCTCACGCCACAGGAAGAAGAACAACAACAGCAGCTCTAGCAACAAGAACTGTGCTGTCACCACCACTGCTGCTCCACTTCAAGCCGTACCAGCTCAGCAGCAGTCTCACCACCGTCCTGCACCAGTTACTTATGCACCGCCTGCAAAGCGTGCATACACAGGCCCTCACCCGGTTTGCCCAACATGCTCTTATCATCATCCAGTGGGTCTTGCCTGTCGTTTCTGCGCCCACTGCAACATGTACGGCCACTTCACTGTCAACTGCCATACTGGTCCCCGCAACACCGCAGCTCCTGCCACTGCTCATCAAGCTCTGCTCCCAGCCCCGCAAGGCCATCAAGCGGCTCAGGAACCCGCTTTTCAACGCCATAGTCTGTTTCGCATGTGGTGATCCTAACCACTTTGCGAACATGTGCCCGAACAGGGTTATGAAACAAGAGCCCCTGCAGCAGCAGCCTCATCAGCAGCAGCCGCAGCAGCAGCAACAACAAGTCGCACGCGCCAGAACATTCAACATCAATGCACGCCAAGCCCAGGCTGACAACAACGTGGTCAATGGTACGTTCCTTGTGAATGGTATTTATGCGTCATGTTTGTTTGATACTGGAGCCAATAATATCTTTGTGTCGTTTGAATTTGAGAAGCTCCTTAGTCGTAAACGCTCCCATCTCCCCTTGACATTCGATGTTGAAGTCGCCACCGGAAGGATTGTCGCCGTTAATTCTGTTCTCCGTGGTTGTACTCTTGAGCTCAACAATCACATTTTCCCAATCGACCTTATTCCGATGTAACTCAGAAGTTTCGATGTCATAGTAGGCATGGACTTTCTTCTCGAAAACATGCTGAAGTTGTATGCTTCGACAAGATGATTCGATTTTCGCTCGCGAATGATGATTTATTGTGTGTTTATGGCGAAACTGCTTCGAAAGGCCTCAAACTTATGTCATGTGTCCAAGCTAGCAAGTATCACCGCAAGGAATACAACGCTTTCTTGGCTAACATTGTAGTAGCAGAGAAGGAAAAGAAAAAGAAGACAGGAGTGAAAGACGTTCCTGTGGTCCATGAATTTCCTCAGGTGTTCCCTGACGATCTTCCTAGACTACCGCCAAGTCGTGATATCGACTGCCGAATCGACCTCATTCCTGGAGCCAACCCTGTTGCCAAAGCTCCTTACCGACTCGCGCCGTCCGAAATGCGTGAACTCTCGAACCAACTCCAAAAATTACTTGAGAAAGGCTTCATTCGCCCGAGCACCTCTACTTGGGGCGCGCCAGTCCTTTTCGTCAAAAAGAAGGATGGGTCATTCAGGATGTGCATCGACTACCGGGAATTGAATAAGCTAACCATCAAGAACCGCTATCCTTTGCCCCGCATTGACGATTTGTTTGATAAGCTATTACGTGTTTCTCGAAGATCGATCTACACTCAGGCTATCACCAGCTACGCATTCAAGAGGAAGATATACCCAAAACCGCTTTTCGCACTCGATACAGCCACTATGAGTTCGTTGTTATGCCTTTTGGTTTAACCAACGCACCCGCGGTTTTCATGGATCTGATGAATCACGTGTGTAAACCCTATCTTGACCGTTTCATCATCATGTTCATCGACGATGTCTTGATCTTTTCCAAGTTGAAAGCCGAACACGCGCAACATCTACGTTTGGTTCTCGAACTACTCCAGGGGAATCAACTCTATGCCAAGTTCTCCAAGTGTGAATTCTGGCTAGAGGAGGTTCAATTTCTGGGTCACATTGTTAATAGTCAAGATATTCATGTCGATCCCGCGAAGATTGAAGCAGTTAAGAGTTGTTGGTGCACTATGTGTGTGGCCATAGATAGAAATCTAACTGTACATGTAAAGTCTAGTGTCTTGAGTCTGTAAAATACCGGATAGAGTTTTCGCTAGGTTTCACTAGGTGTCGTTAGGCAATGTCAGGACAGTATACGGTACGGCACGATGTGAAGAAACTGAGCAAGATCCAAAGTGATGTCATCATTGCATAATGATGACATCATATAAAATATCATGGAATGTTGGATTTCGCTTGAAATGCATGCACACAGGGAGTTGGATTTCGCTTGAAAAGCATGGAATGTTGATTTCGCTTGTAATGGAATTAAGCTGCCTATAAATATCATATTATCTCATTTTCAAACGGAATCAGGAGTGAAGAGAGATAAGCAATCGGAGAACAATATCAAGAGCTCAACCGTTCCAACTGTTCTTCACAAGCTCTTCATACACAACATCAAGAACGACTCCGATTACGTCACGTTGATCAGATTTTGAGTGTGTAGTGTCGAAACTCTGTCCGGTTGTCATCGTCACGATTACGGTTCGATTTAACGGATTCCGCTTAAATCGAATCCACCGCAGATCTAGTGATCGTTTACGATCCGATCCTGAACTCACAAGTGGTATCAGAGCTCAGGAGGAAGAGTTCTTACCGTTTAGCTCGTTTTCGCTGAAATATTCTGATTTATACACCTTCTTTTCATAATTATTTAGATTTTCACGGTTAAAATCGGCCAAATTTTTGACATATTGTGTAAAATTGACAATTAACAAACCCTTGAGAGTTTCAGCTTGAAATACTGATTAAAATTGGTAAAAAATGGCTCGTAACCTGATTCCGCTTGAGTGAGCATTTCGTTGATTCCGCTCGAAATTCTGAGCGAAATGAGGTTTTTCATTTGATATGGTTCTAATTCCGCTCGAATCTTCTGATTTCGCTCGAGATACATTTCTGATTCCGCTCCAAGATACTTTTCTGATTCCACTCCAACCTGAAATCAGTGATTCGCTCGAGTTGATCTATTTCACTTGAAAGTGTTTTTGAGCGAAATCAGCTTTTATCTGATTCCGCTCCAAGTGTTTCTAATTCCGCTTGAAATTTCAAGCGGAATCAGGGTCATTGTTATTGTTGCTATTTCGCTTGAAAATTCTGATTCCGCTTTAAACATTGTTTTAGCTTGAATTTGTGTTCATTTGTGAGAAAACTTGTCGGGATTGTTTAAAAGATGACAATGATGTTTGATGAACAAGAAAATTATTATTTTGAGAGTTTTAATAATTGGAATCGAGGATTTATATATGAGAGTTATAGAAATGTGAAAAAGGATGTTTAGGTAAAAAGGTTTAAATATTTTGTGTGCTTGAAAAATGAAACATTGGATGATCTAGAAAACCGATATAATGTTTTACTGGGTTACCTAAAAAATCATGAGATTTTCTTATCAGATGCTGAAAAAATAACAAAGTTTGCTGATGCATTACCTATTGAATGGAGTGAATGTTTGAAAAATTTAAGAAAGGATTCAAATTTTTCGAAACTATATCTAAAAGGATTCATCAGTAAGCTTAAAACTCATGAATTTGAAAATGGAAAGAAAAGGAAAGAATTGATAAAAGTTTTGGAAACTCATTTAGTGGATATGAGTTTAGATGTGATTGATGAGATGAACAAAAGGATTGTTGAATGTATTAGAGCAAAATATGTTATGAAATACGATATGAAGAGGGGTTGTTATATTGATGAGAATGCGAATCCTCTTGATTTCGTTAAAATTTTTTGTGCAGGTACATTCAGGACAAAGGAAGAAGAAGCTTCAAAAGTTGAAGAATCTGTGAAGTTTGGATCTTCAAGTTCTAAATCAGTGTGCTCTAAATGTGACAGCTTTAAGACTGAAAATGACAAACTCTTGAAAGATGCGGAAAGTTTGACTTTGGAAGTCAAAAAGTTGAATGATAAGAAGCAAGCTGATGATATACAGATTCTTGTTTTGCAGGGAGATTGTGAAAAACTGAAAGATGAAAATGACAAACTGTTAAGTAATTTGAACAGTTTGACATTGGGAAACAAGAAACTGAAAGAAAGTACAAAAATCTTTGATGATAAAATCAAAAGTTTTGAAAATGAAAAATTAAAAATGGAAAAAGAATTTCAAAGTCAAATAAAAATTCTTGAAGATGGGAGAAATGTTTTTAGTAAAAATAACATTGAAAATCAAAAAATGATAAATTCCCATCTTCAGAATATTATTAGACTTGAAAAAGAAGGTGAAGGTGCTCGAAAAAAAATCAAAGATTTAGAAGAAAAAGTTTTTAAAAGCAAAGAGAAATCTTCAGAAAATGAAGATTTCTGGATAAAGCTAGAAAACAAAAATTTGAAAGCAAATGAAACAAAGTTTCAAGAACAGATAAAAGTTTTGAACAATGAAAAGTCTGTTCTTGAAAACATGAAGAATGAGAATGAAAAATCAATCTAGTCTCATCTTGAAAGAATATCTTAGCTTGAAAACGAAGCTGAGAATTCAAGAAACAAGATTGATGAACTTGAAAAGAAATTGAAAGGTTTTGTGACTTCTTCAGAGTTTTTGAATCATCCCTGTCCAAAACCGATCAATTCTGTTCCAATAAGTGACAATGTCACAAACTTTGACAATGTCAAACTTGAGGATTGTGATGAAGGAGCTGATGATGAAAATGAAAAACAAAAATTTTTTTTGAAATTAAAAGAAAAATTTCAAGAAACTGTTTTACATTCTACTGAAAAAGGTGAATGCTCTACGCAGAAACCTTTGAAGAAGACTGTAGAACAAAAACAAAAAGTTAAAAATTTGAAAAATTCCCAAAAAGATAATAAAAGTTCATCAGTTCAGTCATCCAATCATATTAAAAAATCACAAAAATCAGAAAATAAAAACTCAAAAATAGTTGGTGAAAAGTGGTGCAGGTTGGACCACAGTGCTCAAATGCAAAATCCAGCTCAAAGGAGAAGATGGAATGGGAATTCACCCAAGGCTAATCATTTCAATGATAGCAAATTGAGAAATGATCAGTACTACAAATCAAATCAATGCTATGATTTGAGTATTTGGGTTGAAAATGAAGAACGATATGACAACAGAGTGTGTTACAATTGTGGATATCAAGGACACATTGTTGTTGACTGCCAGAGAAGGATTTTTGAGATGAGAAGATGTTATGAATGCAACATCAAAGGTCACATTGCCAGAGATTGCCCAGGGAGATCTATGAGAAGATCGAGGGTGGTATTTCAGAAAATGGCAAAGATTCCAGTCAATGTCAAGCCCAAAGAACAGAAGGTTCAAAAACCTAAAGTTCAAGAACAGACAATTCAAGAAAAGAAAGTTAAACTTTCACAGGGGCAGAAAGACAGACTGAGGAAGAAGAGGAAGAAAGCATGAGAATACTTGGAGATTTTGTCCTCGGATACAAAAGGAAAATCAGATAAAAACTCTGATAAACCACTTTACTCTTCAAAGACTGATAAATCAAGCAAACTGAGTTCATCAGATACAAATCTGAGGACAGACAGGTTAAAAAGGAAAGAGAAAATGGTCGGCGATGAATCTGACGTGTTGAAGTCAGACAAGCCGCCTTCAGGCGATGAATCTGACAGGTCAAAGTCAGACAAGCCATGTGTAGGCAATGTTTCTGGTTCGTCAAAGCCAGAGGAGCCATTGGTTGAGGTAAAAAGTGGAGATTCCAGTTTGACAATGAATGATGAAAATTTTCCATCATTGTCAAAAGGAATTTCAAAAACACCCAAGGACCGTCAGGCTTGGTTGAAACTTTTCAAATGAAAAACCTGACTTGCCGGAGTTCCCAAGTTGGTAAGCGTGGAACATGAATCGGCATCTTTCTTGAGAAATTTCACTCTGGTGATTTTTCGTCTTACATGTGGTAAATCAGGGACATTAAGTTGTACTTGATTTTCTACAAGTGGTGTTGAGTTTTAAAACCAGAAATGATAAATCTTTCGGGTGTTTGAGGAGAACAAAGTGATGAAATGACCCCGAACCTACAAGTGGTTGATTAACAAACTAAGTTTTCCGGAAAAACCATTTTGATTAAAACAAACTTAAGTGTTTTGAAATCATAATGGGAAAATAGTTTGTTGTAAGGGGGAGTTCTGATTGTTTACGCCAGGTGGACGGAGAATTGAAGTGATTCTCATCAAGTTGTTAAGTTTGTACAGTTTGTTTCAAATTTTCCCAGAAAATCAAAATTGAAACATATTTTGATTTTATGGGGAGTAAAAATTTAAAAAAAAATTAGAAAATTTGAAAATGTCAAAAACATGAAAAATTTAAAAATGAGTTTTGCTGAAACAAGAGGAAATGATAGAAAATCAGTGGACTATCACAGCATGCTAAAGAAATGTAAAGTCTAAAAGTGATAAACGGTCTCACTAAAGATGTGACGATAGGCTCAGCTAGACTAGTAGATTTGCAATAATGATACAAACATAAAGAAAAAGCCTAGTTCTAGTGGAAAACATGATCAAAAGCATAGTACTTAGTTTTGTCCTTCTTGATTGTGTGCCTGCTCAGTAATCGCTGAATGCCAAAAAGCATAAAAACTGGTTAAGTTTGTGAGCTTTCACAACTTTGCTGAAAATGACACTATGATTGTGTATTTCTTTTGCAAAGATTTAAACTTGTTTGATTTCTTTATTTTATTTAAGCACTGGACATCCTCTGCGTATACGTGAGTATCGAACTGGATGTTATTGCCTAAACGTTCTGCTTTATTTTCTTTGGTGTTTCGTTTAAGCTTTGGATCACCTCTGCGTATACGGGAGTATCGAACTGGTAGTTAAAGCCTAAACAATTTCAACTTGTTTTTATTTCTTATTTTGTTTAAACATTGGACTTTCTCTGCGTATACGGAAGTATCGACCTGATTGTTAATGTTTAAACATTCTGCTTTGTTTTTGCACAAATCACAGTTGATGAAAGTTTAAAGGCATTACTTGAGTTAGTGTATTGCTTGATGAGGGGATATGCTGAGATTGTGGGGTCCATAAGAATTTAGTGCAAAATTAATATACTTTAACGTATCGGTAAGCATTTCGAAAATTTTTAGATTGACCTTAAGAGAACAAAATATCGTCAATCAACGTGAATCGTTTAGAACTTAAAATGTCTAAAAGCTTAATGATGCTAGTGAATTGTCTCATAAACTAATATGATCCTCTAACGCAAACTCACAAAAATATGTCTGTATATAGTTTATTTTCTTAAATCCAAAAAGATTTTAGTGTGTTTTAGCATAAAATTTTGAAAAATTCAAAAAGATTTTCGACAACTGATGTTGGAGAGCTGATATTCAAAATCCCAAGTGCTAAACATGATGAACAACAGGGTTGGGAGAGTGTGTTTGTGATGAAAAGTGAAGATAAAATTTGAGAATGTTTCAATTAATTTCTACCCAAAACGTAAAGATTTCGATTTTAATTTCTTGGTAGAGAATGTGCAGGAAGCTAAATGAAAGGGGGAGTAAGATTAAACGTCAAATCTTAGAAATTCGGGGCATCATTCAAGGGGGAGACTGTGATTTCACTTGAAGATGTTATCCAAGGCAGTTCAAGACTAAACATCACAGATTTCTAGCTATGTCCAAGGGGGAGATTGTTGGTGCACTATGTGTGTGGCCATAGATAGAAATCTAACTATACATGTAAAGTCTAGTGTCTTGAGTCTGTAAAATACCGGATAGAGTTTTCGCTAGGTTTCACTAAGTGTCGTTAGGCAATGTCAGGACAGTATACGGTACGGCACGATGTGAAGAAACTGAGCAAGATCCAAAGTGATGTCATCATTGCGTAATGATGACATCATATAAAATATCATGGAATGTTGGATTTTGCTTGAAATGCATGCACACAGGGAGTTGGATTTCGCTTGAAAAGCATGGAATGTTGATTTCGCTTGTAATGGAATTAAGTTGCCTATAAATATCATATTATCTCATTTTCAAACGGAATTAGGAGTGAAGAGAGATAAGCAATCGGAGAACAATATCAAGAGCTCAACCGTTCCAACTGTTCTTCACAAGCTCTTCATACACAACATCAAGAACGACTCCGATTACGTCACGTTGATCATAATTTGAGTGTGTAGTGTCGAAACTCTGTCTGGTTGTCGTCATCACGATTACGGTTCGATTTAACGGATTCCGCACATTAAATCGAATCCACCGCAGATCTAGTGATCGTTTACGATCCGATCCTGAACTCACAAGAGTTGGGTTACACCTAAGAACCCGTCTAAAGTCCGCTCTTTTCTCGGACTAGCAGGCTATTATCGCCGATTTATCGAAGGATTGTCAAAGATCGTTGTGCCGCTTACTGCCCTCAGGCATAAAGACAAGCCTTTTGTTTGGGGAACCGAACAAGAGTCTGCTTTCCAAACCCTCAAGCACATGCTCTGCAATGCTCCTGTTCTCACATTGCCCGACGGAAACGACGATTTCATCTATTGTGATGCTTCCAACCTTGGTCTTGGTTGTGTTCTTATTCAAGGGACAAGGTTATAGCTTACGTATCTCGTTAGCTCAAAATCCATGAGAAGAACTATACAACCCATGATCTTGAGCTAGGCGCGGTTGTTTTTGCGTTAAAGATTTGGCGACACTACCTGTATGGTACCAAGTGTACGATCTTCACCGATCATAGGAGCCTACAACATATCTTTGATCAGAAAGAACTTAATATGCGTTAACGCCGATGGGAAGAACTTCTCAACGATTATGACTGTGAGATTCGTTATCACCCAGGCAAAGCAAATGTCGTTGCCGACGCTCTCAGCAGACGGAGTTATTTGTTCAGCACCCGTAATACCCAAGCTCTATATGATCTCGAAACCCTCATCCGCGAAGCCCAGCATGCCTGTTTCAATGAACGCATCCTGAAGAAGGAGAGAATCTATCACGATGGAGCCCAGCTTGTGAGTAAATCAAATTGGATATTCCACTTCCTGAACCGAATTTGGATCCCTAAACAGACCGATTTGCGACAGATATTGATGGACAAAGCCCACAAATCCCGGTATTCTATTCATCCCGGTGCCGATAAAATGTACCAGGATCTTCGCTACAAGTACTGGTGGCCGGGTATGAAAAGGGATATTGCTCTCTACGTTGGGAAGTGCCCGACTTGTGCAAGGGTCAAGGCGGAACATCAAAGGCCCTCTGGCTTACTCGAGCAACCCCCAATACCCATGTGGAAGTGGGAAAGTATAGCTATGGACTTCATAACAAAGCTTTCGCACACGTCATCAGGTCACGACAGCATTTGGGTTGTTGTTGATCGTTTGACCAAATCAGCTCACTTTTTGCCAATACGGGAAGACTACAAGGTAGAACGATTAGCCTGAATCTACATCGATGAGTTCATTTTTAATCATGGGACGCCTCGCGACATCATCTCTGATCGTGATGCTCGGTTTACCTCGCGACTGTGGGAAAAGTTTCAAGCGGCTCTTGGTACTACGCTTAATTTGAGTACCGCATTCCACCCTCAAACCGACGGTCAGACTGAGAGAACGATCCGCACTCTTGAGGACATGCTCCGTTCGTGTGTCATAGATTTCAGTGGTAATTGGGATAAATACCTGCCGTTAGTCGAATTCTCGTACAACAACAGTTATCATTCCAGCATTCAGATGGCACAATTCGAGGCTTTATATGGAAGAAGATGTCGATCGCCTATTGTATGGCACGAGATCGGTCACTCGCAATTAACCGGTCCTGAGCTATTACAAGAAACGAGTGACCAAGTTCTCCAGACTCGAGACAACTTGTTGAAAGCTCGAAGTCGACAGAAAATTTACGCCGATAGACGATGCAAGCCCCTTAAATTTGATGTTGGCGACTACGTACTCCTAAAGGTATCACCTTGGAAGGGTGTGGTCAGATTCGGCAAGAAAGGGAAACTAGCGCCTCGATATGTTGGACCTTTCAAGATTCTGGAAAGTATCGGGAAAGTCGCCTACAGACTTAAACTACCGGAGGAACTTAGTAATGTCCACCCGACTTTACACGTGTCAAACCTCCGAAAGTGCCTGGCTGAGCATGATTTAATTGTACCCCTCGATGACCTCCAAATAAATGAAACACTACACTTCGTGGAGAAGCCCGTCGAAATCATGGATCGCCAAACCAAGCAGCTCAGACGCTCGCGCATTCCTATTGTGAAAGTCTGATGGGAAGGCAAACGAGGCGCGGAGTTCACTTGGGAACTCGAAAGCGACATGAAGACGAAGTACCCACAGTTGTTTGTTACGGCTTCGGCCTAATTTCGGGACGAAATTCCCTCAATTAGGGGAGGCTGTAACACCCCGTGTTTCGGAAGTCAAAGTCAAAGTCAAAGTCAAGATTAAAGTCAAAGGAGGAAAAGATTTCTAATTGCAATCTGTCTCTCTTTGCTCAATTCCTGTTTTGACTTCTTTAACTTATAGCTAGTCTATTTTATGTTTTACGTTAGTTGTATTATGTGGAGTAATTGTTAAGAATCACAGTAATCGATGTATACTTATCGCTACAACTCGCTTTACGACTGTGAACAATAGGAAGTAATAATGCGATAAAGTCAATTAAACGCTAATCGAACTAAACTAATCAACATCACGCTCGCGACTCGAATTACGCATTTTAGTTACTGTTATATGTGTGTGTGTGCCTTACGGGTTACTTGTGCATGTTTAATTTATGTATGTTTGGTAATCAATCGAAACGCAATCGAATCGCAATCGAACTCAATCGAAATCGAATTATGATAATTAGTGGAGAAGGGATAGTGCGAAATATGAATGGTTGGGATTAAAAGTAATTTGAATTGGAAACTCTATCGTATTCGCATCGCTCGCAATCAGAATCGAAATATCAAAATCGTCGCACCAAATACTCGAACCAGATGCCAGCCGGCCGGATTGCCATCCGACCGGGCTGCCATCCGGTCGAGGCGCCATCCGACCGGGCTGCCACCCGGGCGAGGTGCCATCCGACCGACCAACCCTTTCCTCTTTTGGAATCCTATCACTTGCATTCTTTCCACTTTTGGAAACTCTCTGACCGAACAGCTCGTGCTCCTCACCTTTTCTTCGATTTCGGTAAGATCTCGTCCTAAATCTTGTACTTTCTTGATCTACACGCACTTCTACACCTTTCTATCTTTTGAATCTTAATTTTTAACCGTGAAATCACTAGATTTGAGGTGTTCTAGGATGACGTCATCATGGTGTTCTTATGAACTTCATGTTTTGGCTTCAATCCACCGAGAACAACTTGGATCTAACCGATTTCAACACAAATAAACAAAGATGTTGCATAGATCTAGACGCATTGATGGTGAAAAAGGATTGAAAGATGGTTTCTAACTTTCTTTCAACTCTTTTACACTCAGTGCACTCAAAACCGATAGAATCGGACCTTGTTCTAGTCTTCTACTCATTCTTAGTGATGTGCTAGTTCGAGATCTGGATTCTACTCACGAGACCACCGATTTTGGGTTAACCAAGAACAACCATCTTGAACCGCTTAACTGGTCAAACTAGGGTGATTCCTATTTGATCGGACCACTTGGGACAAGACGTGGATTCTGTTGACTAACACGTTATCAAACGTCTCGATAAAAACGATAAACAATCAAACGGCCAAGTGAAAGACGAACGGAACGACCAGGTCAGAGAGCTATCCGACCAGAGTACTATCCGAACGGACAACCATCCGAGCGACTGGCCATCCAAACGGCTTACACCTTGGGTCCCACACTTAACCAACTTTATCTGAAGTTTGAGTATTGAACGAACTGCTATCCGATCGGACTACCACCCGACCGGATTGCCCTTCGGATCATGAGATACTTGGACTTTAACACTTAATCGATTTTTCAAACATGTTCAATGCACTAAGGATACCACCCGACCGGACTGCTGTCCGATCGAGTGACAACCTGCTGTGAACTTGTTCTCACTGAAGTGTCAACCTATCGGATAGCCGTCCGATCGGATGACCGCCCGACCGACCGACCTGAAAGGTAGAAATACTTCAATGTTTTCAAAATGCTACAACAAAAACTTCAAAAGCCAAACCATCATACACAAACACATCCTTCTCAAAGGAAGAAACAATTCACTCGAACAGTCATCCGACCGGACTACCGTCCAACCGGACCACTGTCTGCACGAATTGCCATCTGAACGATCGGCTGTCCGATCGGATTACCATCCGATCGAACTGATGTCCGACTCACTTGTACTTTGCATCGTTTTACGTGACACTTATCGTTATACTATCAATCTAATCAGGCTAACCCTACTCTCAAGCGCTCCCTTCAATCCATCAATCGCTGTGAGTATACTCGATCCCTTTTTGCTTTCGCACTTTTGGGTGTTACATACGTTATTTATTCGAAATCACATCAAACACACTACGCAATACTTTCAACGCTAACCGTTACCGCATGTTATACGTGACTTAATGAATGCTTGTTTGTTATGTTTACACATGGAATGCTGTCTACCTGCCTTAGCAACGATAGTACTATAGTTTGGACTCAGCACCCGTTCACACGGGGGTTGTTAAGGACAATTACTTGCATGGATTATAGTGGTGATCATGTATTGCGAACTGCCTTGGGAAGTCAACCCGCAGTCATTGGTATCGATAGGTTCATGTCGAAAACTAACATGCTTTGTTTTCCTCTATGTACGTGCTGGTTATGCGTAAACTATTTCGAACTTTATATGCTATTATCAAACTTGTATACTCGCCTTTACACTATGTGTATAGACTTTATTTTAACGTATGTGACAGGTGTTTAGGATGCTTATCTGCTAGGAAAGCAAGGCTAGAATAAGGTCCTAGAGGCCAACAAATAGTTGTCTGTACAAATGAAATCTGAGTGGTCGGAACAGAACTATTTGCCTAGATTTTATCTGTAATAATTGTACTATCTTTTATGACATGGTATGGGACATGTTGTTTTAAGTAATTGATAAATATAATTGTTATGGAAACTTCTGGACAATCTGTTTCGCTCAGTGCCACGCCCCGATGTTTCCGCCATCGGTTGGGGTGTGACATTCAGCCTCGGCACTAGAGCGAGAGACAACCGCCTGACGTTTAGAAGACCATGATAGAAGATTGGAGCCCAAATAAACATAATAACCTGAGCTAGAACGCCGAGTGTCTGGACAACCCGCCCAACCCGCATTTGTATAAGCCCGTAAAGTAAAGTCCGAGACAGATCCGAGTGTGAGTCCATGAGAAGAGGTACCCTGAAGATAGCGAATAATTCGCTTTAATGCATTCCAGTGATCAATCCGAGGAGAATGCATATGCATACAAATCTGCTGAACTGCATAGCTGATGTCCGGACGAGTGAAGGCGAGATACTGAAGGGCACCTGCGAAACTCCGGTAGAGAGTAGGATCGTCAAAAAGAGGACTAGAAGCAACACTAAGTTTGGATTTAGTGTCCACATGTCACACCCTGATATATTTCCACATATTACCGGTGGGCCCGACGGGGAGTATCGTGACGTAGTTGATATCATCATAGTTAATATACACAATAAATAGCACAAAGGAAGGCTTGGTGAATAATTACTATTACAAACCATAGTGTCTGAGTGTCCAAATGAAAGAATATACAGACTTGGTTGTAATAAAGATCCTCAGGTGGATCATAAAATAAAACACAAGAAACTGAAATAACAGACTTCAGGTATCTAGGGATTTGCAAGATCCTCTTATTTGACACCTAGTAGCTCCAGCATATTTACGAGAGGTACCTGTCAATTAGTCTTTGGAAAATACGTCAGTTTACACTGGTAAATACAATTAACTGACTCATTTGAAAACATTTATGAAAATTGATTTAAGTGCACAAGGCACAAATCTTTTATAACTTGGGATAATTATTTAAGATAATCTTGTATACAGATTTATATGTTTGTCTTACATATGGGGCCGGTTTGGAAGCCGGTCATGCTTAACCGACTCACCACTAATAGAACCCGCAAAGGAGTTATCCCCAACATGTGGGTTATATTAGCATTTGCATCTGTCAGGTGTATGCCTACACCTCGTGCATAGGTCGTGGCCATTTTTAAATGAAATGAGCCGAGGATATCCAGGACACGGTCGTATTAACCCCCAATGCTTATGTTATCAAACAAAACAGACTAAAACGGGTTATGCAATTTATTAATCAAAATCCGATTAAATGATTTCATACCCGGCCAAGTGGTATTATAATCCCAAGCCCGTATAAGGGAAAATAAGTTAAAAGTATTACCTGAGTAGATGTGAAGAAGTAACTCAGCCGTATATTCCTAAAGTCTTATGAAAGTACCTTCTACCAAAGCTACTCAATCTGTATAGAAGGTTTATTAACGTATTAGGATACTAACGGGTCTTTATTTAAGTCAAAGACTTAGACCGGCTAGCTTGAAAGAAACTTTACGGTTCTAAACGCTAGATTAAGCGGAGACCGGAATAGAATGTGGTTTAAATCCGACAAGTTTGGATACTTGTATAATATGGGTAAACTAAACAAATTCTGGAATTTGAGGATTTAATGATAAGGTTAAACCCGTTTCGGTTATTTTACGTAAACTAGTCACATAAACCGATCCGAACGCATAAATGCATAACGGGTAACCAAATAAATTATATACAGGTCACAAATTCTATTATGCTCAAAATATGTTAATACATCAGTAGGATGTTAACATATATGCCCAAAAAGTATTTAAAATCAATTCAAGTCCCGTAAGGGCATTTTGGTCATTTTAATGATTATAAAAGAGATTTTATAACAAACTGAGGTTCTGGTCTTTGGTAATCAGTAAAAATATTTGTTTTATCAAATTACCTCAGTAAGATATTATACACATATGAGGTTTACCATTTATGGCCAAACTATGCCCCAAAAGGGCATTTTGGTCATTTCACATATGCTTTTAAGGACATTTTTGGAAGTCTGAGTTCATGACTTATACTTACTGTAATTATATGAAAATTTACTTGAAAGTTCAGTAGGTAACAAGTCTTAGGTGTTAAATATGGTTTAAAACCATACTATGCACCAAATTAGCGTAAAATCGCTAATTAACGATAATTAAAGTGTTTTATGGAAATCTGAGATTTTGATCAGTTTTAAATGCCCAAAATAATTTATTTAATGTATGAAATCAGTAGGAAAAGGTTTGGCATTCAAATCATTTGTAAATTTCATTTTATGCATAAAAAGGGTATTACCGTCATTTACCGAATTACACAAGAACTCTATGATATGATCAGATTATAATCTGACCAAAAATCCTAAAAATCCTTAAAAACAAAATCTTAACAGTAGGTAATGAGTTTTGGGTCAAAATCCAAGTTTAAACATGTCTTATGCAAGATATCGCAATTTAATTAAAAAAAACTTCTATTTACGATATCGAGCATAACTTCAGTTTGATACCAAGAACTGATGTCAAATCTTCGGGACAAGCTTATATATCAGTAACAAAGGTTTTTGTCCTCTCACATTTCTAAAAATCTTATTTATATGTCAAAAGGGTAAATATGGTATTTATAAGCATAATAACAATCATGAGTATGTAATTCAAACTACTAAGGACCAGGTAATATAACTCTAGGAGGTTATACTACTGTATAATGTGGTCCTAATGGAAGCTTAAAACATGGAAGAATTGAGCTCAATCAGGTCAGAATTGAAAGTCAAAGCAAAAGTGAAGCTTTTGCGACTTTCGGTTATGAACCGACCTTAGACTGATAATTGTCGGGTTAGACATGTTTAAACATGTTCTAATACTAATTACCAAATTATTAGAATGCTAAAATACAATTTATAACCTCTGTTTTATTAGTTTAAATCATTATTTTAAATTCTGTCCAGTTTGACTTTTTGACTTATTATTTTGACCCGACAATTAACTAGTCAAACGAAATAATTAGGAGGTGCCCTTTTATGGGTTAATCACCTACCTTAATATGGTTACATAATCACTTTTATTTCGGACAGTGGCTGGACCATTTGTGATTAAACCGAAAGTCAAATTCTATTTACGATATCTTTGACTTTTCGGTTTTTAAGATAATAAACTGAATTAAGAAAGGACTAAAACACTTACATAAGGTCCTAGCTATCTTTTCTACACTTCTTGATCCTCTTCTAAGGTCAGATATCTCCAGAAATGAGTGTTGTAGTTGTTGCAAGTGAATGAGCACTTGAACAAATAAACATAGGAGCCTTTATATACTTGAATGGCATGCAAGGAGATCAAAGTAGGTGTTTTTGGAAGGATTAGGATCACCCCAGGTGTCCTAGTAGTATTACAAGTCCGTCCAACAGCCTATGGTATCGAATTGAATGAGTTAAAGTCGGTTTGGAGCTGAAACCTACAGCTGGCAGGTTTTTTCTGAACTGGGCACTTTTACGCGGGCCGCGTAAGACTCAGAAGGAGTCTACGCGGGCCGCGACGACCTTCTGATAAGGTGAAATATGTTTCAAGCTTGGCAGATTCAGTCCATGGTCCTTATAAACTTTATACAACATCATTTCTGGCATATAAGGCCCTTGTAGTTTGTTTGTAGAGGTTCAAGGGAGGATAACCCAACTCCGTTAGGCCCGGTTTCGTTAAAAGATCACCATAAATACAAGTTTCTTAGTATTGACGCTTTTAACCCGAAGTCTTGAAAACTTGCTTAACGATCTCGAAACCATATGAAATTTATATTACTTATTCTTGAGAGTATATTTGAATATTTCGAAGCCTCGGGTTTGTTAAAAGGTCACTCAGAGGTAAGAATTAACATGTTGACACGTTTAATCCCTGTAGTTTATAATCTTTCGAATATTTTCATAAACGGCTTCTTATATCCAACTAATCACTCGTTTAAGAATATATTCTTCGTGTGTGGTCATTCAGAGGCACAAGTTTGGCATGTTGACACTTTTAGTCCCTTCGAATACATATTTTCACTGTTTGTCAATTTTAGTCCTTCAAACTCAATCTTTCACATGTTTAGAGTTTAGGACACGTGTCTTTACATAATTGGACACGTTTTTACGTGGTGTTACATCCTCACCCCTTAAAATAAATCTCGACCCTGAGATTTACTGGAATAAGTGAGGGTACTTCTGTCGCATAGTAGACTCCACTTCCCACGTATATTCAGGGCCCTACGAGCGTCCCATTTAACCTTTACTATAGGCACGTGCTTCCTTCGGAGCTTTTTAACCTGTCGATCCTCGATCAATATAGGTCTTTCAACAAATCTCAGGCTTTCATCAATCTGTACGTCTTTATGAGACATTGCTAATGACTCATCAGCTAGACATTTCTTGAGATTACAAATGTGGAACACATTATGAATTCCACTCAGCTCCTCAGGCAAGTTTAGCTTATAAGCTTCACTGCCTACACATTCGATGATCTCGAATGGTCCAATATATCTCGGGCTTAACTTACCCTTCTTACCAAAACGCATCACTCCTTTCCAGGGTGATACTTTTAGTAAGACTTTATTGCCCACTTCAAACTTTAGAGGTTTCTGCCACTTATCAGCATAACTTTTCTGCCTGTCCCTGGCAGCTTTCAGGCGATCACGAATCTGGACAATCTTGTCCATCGTTTCAAGGACTATATCAGGTCCTGATAACTGAGCTTCTCCTACTTCTGCCCAACAAACAGGTGTTCTACATTTCCTTCCATACAATGCCTCAAAAGGCGCAACCTGAATGCTAGTATGGTAGCTACTATTATAGGAGAACTCGATCAAAGGTAGGTGGTCATCCTAGCTACCTCCCAAATCAATAACATATGCTCAAAGCATGTCTTCCAAAGTTTGAATTGTACGCTCACTTTGTCTATCTGTCTGAGGATGGTAAGCAGTACTAAAATTCAAATGAGTGCCCAAAGATTGTTGGAAACTTTTCCAAAAGTGAGAGGTGTATCTAGTATTTCTATCGGATATAATAGACACTGGCACTCCGTGGAGAGATACAATCTTATCCAGGTACAACTGAGCTAGTTTATCGGAGCTATGAGTCTCCTTGATAGGTAAGAAATGTGCTGACTTAGTCAGTCTGTCAACTATAACCCATATGGTATCATTTCCATGCCTTGTTTTAGGTAACTTGGTTATAAAATCCATGGTTACCATCTCCCACTTCCATGTGGGAAGTTCTGGCTGTTGTAGCAGACGCGAAGGCTTTTGATGTTCAGCTTTAATCTGAGCGCAAGTCAGGCACTTGCTACATGTGTGGCAATAGATTTCTTCAAACCTATCCACCAATAATTAGCTTTCAAATCTTGATACATTTTGTCACCTACAGGGTGAACTGAGTATTTGGAATTGTGAGCTTCCTGGAGGATTATATCTCGAAGTCCTCCATGAATAGGAACCCAAATCCTTCCATTCAGTCTGAGGATTCCATCCTTGCTAGGTGCTAACTGTTCAATAGTTACACCTAACTTTTCATTTGGAAAGTTAGCTTCCAAAACAGCTTCCTTCTGTGCAGCTAACAGCCTTTCATTCAAGCTGTTCTTCAGTTTAATGCTCTTGGCATTAATTCTTATAGGTTTGACTCTTTCCTTTCGGCTTAGAGCATCAGCGACTACATTCGCTTTGTCAGGATGGTAGCGAATTTCACAATCGTAGTCATTTAGAGTTTCCATCCAGCGGCGCTGTCTCATATTGAGTTCTTTTTGATTGAATAAATGTTGGAGACTTATGTGATTCGAATAGATCACACATTTAGTTCCATATAAATAGTGTCTCCATAATTTTAGTGCAAAAACAACAGCACCCAACTCCAAATCATGGGTGGTGTAATTCTTTTCATGCACTTTTAGTTGTCGCGATGCATAGGCAATCACCTTACCACTTTGCATAAGTACACAACCCATACCGGTGTATGAAGCATCACAGTACACGACAAACTCTTCAATTCATTCGGGAAATGTCAACACCGGAGCATTGCTCAATTTCTGTTTAAGAATCTCAAAAGACTCTTGTTTTTTTGGACCCCAATCAAATTTTACATTCTTACGGGTCAGAGAAGTCAATGGTGCAGCTATCCTTGAGAAGTTCTCAATGAATCTTCTATAATAACCAGCTAATCCCAAAAAGCTGCGAATTTCTGTTGGTGTCTTTGGTGCTTCCCATTTCATGATGGCTTCTATTTTAGCAAGGTCTACTTGGATGCCACGCTCACTAACAACATGTCCAAGGAATTGGACTTCGCGAAGCCAGAACTCGCACTTGGAGAATTTAGCATACAGTTTCTCCTGTCGAAGCAACCCTAAAATACACCAAAGGTGTTTCTCGTGATCATCCTAATTACGAGAATAAATAAGTATGTCGTCTATAAAGACAATGACAAACTTATCTAAGTACGGCTTGCAGACTCTATTCATGAGATCCATGAATGCTGCTGGTGCATTAGTGAGCCCGAAAGGCATCACTAAAAACTCGTAATGTCCATACCTTGTTTTGAACGCTGTCTTAGGTACATCTTCAGTTCTAACCTTGAGTTGATGATATCCGGATCTCAAATCAATCTTCGAGAAGAAACTTGCCCCTTGGAGTTGGTCGAATAAGTCGTCGATCCTGGGTAAGGGATAATGATTCTTGATCCTTACCTTGTTTAGCTCACGGTAATCAATGTATAAACGCATTGATCCATCCTTTTTCTTCACAAACAGTATAGGAGCTCCCCAAGGCGAAGAGCTGGGTTGTATGAAACCCTTTTCCAGTAAGTCATCCAATTGAGTCCTGAGCTCTTTCATTTCAGTAGGCGCTAGACGGTAAGGAGCTCGTGCAATTGGTGCAGACCCTGGCAGAATATCTATTATGAACTCAACTTGCCTCTCAGGAGGTAATCCAGGTAATTCATCAGGAAGACATCGGGATACTCGGAAATAATTGGAATATCTTCGATCTTAGCCTTTGGTTCATCAACAGTTACTTGTGCCATGTAGATGACACATCCGCTCTTCAGACACTTCGATACCTTGAGAATAGACATATTGTCGGGCAAACCATATTGCGTAACACCCTGAATAGTGACAGATTCACCAGTAGGGGTTTTGATGTTAACTAGCTTTTTATCACAGGCAATTTGGGCTTGGTTATGCGACAACCAATCCATACCTAAAACTACATCAAACCCGGCCAATTTCATTGACAAGAGGGATAGCGGGATAGAAAGATTCTTAATGGATATAGAGCATCCATCAAGAAGAGTTGAAGCTATTTCTAAGGTACCATCGGCAAGCTCTACCTCATATTTTATGTCTAGAGTCTTAATAGGCAGATTCAATAACTTACTAAACTTATGGTCTACGAACGACTTATCAGCACCTGAATCAAATAAAACTCTAGCATAAATATCATTAACGAGGAAGGTACCTGTTATAATGTTCCCGTCGTTCACCGCCTCCCTTGCATTCATCTGAAAAACCCTAGCATTGGTTTTCTTTGCCTCCTCGGGCCTCTTAGCATTCTTAGGGCAATTAGTCTTGATGTGCCCCTTTTCATTGCAACCGTAGCAGGTCGCATCCTTGATGTTCCGGCACTCTACAGACTTGTGTCGTTTCTTCTTGCAGATCCCACAAGGTTTAGCTTGTGGGTCCTTGTTGCACTTTCCAAAGTGCCTCTTGTTGCAAGTCTTGCATCTGGGCTTCTCACCTGACTGCCCTTTCTTGGAACCAGAGTTCCCTTTGTTCTTCTTGTTCGACTGATGGGACTGCTCTTCCTCCCTCTTTCTTTTTCCTTCATCGGTGGTTTTCTTTGCCCTACTCCTTACAACATCTAGAGTAAGGGACAAAGATAGATCTACTGCAGATCTGTAAGTAGCAGGCTTAGAAGCCTTGACGTTTCCTTTAACCTCTGGGGATAAACCACCGATAAAACGCGCAATGCGTTTGGGTTCTGGGGTGACCAAATATGGCACAAGTCTCGACATTGAGTTGAAACTGGTCACATAGGACCTGGAATCCAAATCCTTCATCACCTGAGTGAGGAAGTCAGTTTCTATTCTTTCAACTCCATGTTGATGACAATAAGTGTCCTTCACAAGATCAACAAACTTGTTCCACGAAAGGTTATATAGAGGAACCTTTCCAGTGGATTGCACCAACGCTTTCCACCAAGTTAGGGCGTCGCCCTTGAAGGATTGAGACACAAATTTAACTATGTCTTCCTGAGCACATCCACTGATGTCAATCACAGTTTCCATCTCATCCAACCACTTCATACAGTCAATTGCTCCCTTTTTCTCCCGTGAAATCTCTCGGTTTACACGAGACGAAATACTTATAAGTACAACCTTTGTTGTACTTTGGAGCCTGATTATATATAGCTTGTCTCTGAGGTTCACTTTTCTGATTGGATGAGTGTTGAGACTCATCCTTCTTCGGTGTATGCGAATGAGATAAGGACTTGGTATGAGTTTTGGACCGAACATTACTCGGCTCCTTAAACTTATTATCCACAGCTTGTGCAACCGCTGTGTTTATCATCTCTTGTAATTCAGCAGCAATAACATTTATTCTGGTATTATTGTTTCCTTCCACAGGATGACTGTTTGCTTCGTCAGAGCCAGCCATGATTTGAGTACTAAACCAAACAATAATGATATATTTAGATTATATAATGAATCATCGCATTGATGATTAGATGGCCATGGTATTAATAAACCACATAGACCATTTTAAATAATAATTAAGAATCTATTTGATTATGATTTGCCTAGGCTACAAATGAAACCATTATAGGCAATTAATAGGATATAATCCTTTATATTTACTAGGCAGGGGATATAAGTCACAACTGTCAATGTCATAAAAGACATTTTCATATAGCACAAAAGGCTCGTCTCAAAGGACATCTAAATGGCACAAAAGGCCTTGTCACAAGGACGATTAAGTCATAACCAATGATCTCTTGGATCAGTGATCTTTAAGGGTCGAACATAGTTCATTGCCCCTTTGACAAGAAGTTTATAATATGAAACTATCATTGTCATAAATACACCTTTGTCCAAAGGCACACATCTCAAATGGATGTTTTGGTGTATACATCATATTGATGTTTAATAGCCATGATTCACATTGATCATATAGGCTATGAAAGTGACTTGGGAAAGTCCAAGTATATTTGGAAGCTTGTGTGGTCTTTCGAACCACACAGCTAGGAATGTTAACATGTTTTCAGATGTTAACAGGGAATTTATTGTCTTAAGAAGGTTGTACCATCACAGCCATTAATATTTTGGCTAGGTTATACCTCTAAGAACTTCTTTTTGAAAATTTCATTGGCAGAACAATTAAAAATTTAAATGATATAGAAAAGATAATGTAATAAAAATACATATTTAAAATCAAAAAGAAATTCCATTAAACTATTACAAGAATGCCCTAAACGGGTCTTGCAATACACACACTGCCCACGCAGGGGCTACAAAAACGGAAATAAGTCCACACAGGGACTAAGTACAGAAAATAAAATAAGTTCACGCAGGAACTTAGTACAGAAAATGAAATGTCCACATAGGGACTTGATTGAAATACAATACAAAATAAAATAAATAAACTTCTACTTCTTCTTGCCTTTTATGAGGTTCGCAAGGCCCTTGAGAAATTTGTTATGCTTTTTATTGGTTTCATCAGCTTTCTACTCAACTTGGTCCAACCTCTGTAGAATTTCTTGAGTTGGAATCTGTTGAGGAGGAGGTTGTTGTTAATAAGGTGGGTATTGATACCCTTGCACTGGATATCCAGTTCGGTAAACTGGAGGATAAGATGAAGGATAAAGTGCATTATACTGTGCTGCTGTAAGATATGGATCTTGGGCTCCATAACCCGTAGAAGTTGGATATTCAAATGGGTTATACCCAGACGAACCTGGATATGTCGGAATCGGGTTTTCAAAATCCACTGGCGGTGGCGGTGGTGCAAAAGAAACTGGCGGGTGATTATCCTCCGGCACCATATGCGAGGGTCCACCCATTTGTGGATCCTCGGGAATAGGAGGGTATGAGCTTGAACCTTGAGGAGAACTAAACCGTGGTCCCCCTTGCATCGACATCCGTGCATTCCTCCTTCGCCTCGGCGGCTCGGGAGGTGGTTGTGGTGGTTGTTGAGGTGGTTCCTCAACAGGTAGAGGTGGTGTAGAAACCGCTTGAAGGTGTGGTTCTTCCAAAGGAGGTTGAGCAACAGAGTTGTGAAATGAAAGGGTAAATGCCCATTCAAGTTGGTTCCACCTTTCGGCCCAAGAGTCGAGCCCTTGATATGGCGATCCTTGGTAGGGAGGACCGCTGGAGATGCTAATAGGGTGGCCTGGTGTCCCAGTTGGCGGTTCTGGATCAAGGTCGTCATTCATCTCTATCTCTTGGGAGAAGTGATCCTCGGGTCTCAAGGGATTGTAACCCAGAAAATCGCTGACATAGTCGTTTGGGTTGAACGGGGCTGGGGAATAAGTGGAATCAGAATGATGGAAAGAATGGGAGTGTAAAGAGTGGTAGGATTGGTGCGAATGGTGAGAATGGTGTGAATCATGAGAATGATGGGAATGCTGGGGCTCGTCTGGAATAAGCAGCCCAAATGATGGATGAAACGAGGGTGATGAACTCAACGAGACCGAATGTCTCGCTGGCTCAAAAGAATGACCCCAATGCGAATCCGAGCTAGAAAAAGACGCAGATGGAGTGCGCCTATGAGAAGGTCCCGCATGGCCTGATGGTCCTCCTCTCATCGGACCCATTCCCTTGCCTTGAACTCGCGGCGGCATTGTCGATTAATAAACCTATTAAAACAAGTAAAACAAAATATAAACAATAAAAGAAAAGTTAAGAATAAATCCTAGGTCGTTTGCCTAGACTCGGAAGTCTAAGGAATGTGCTTATTGTGTCATTGAGATTAAACACAAAAGGCTAGTGTTTAATTCACTCAATGTTGGCTCTGATACCAACCTGTCACACCCCGATATATTTCGACATATTACCGGTGGGCCCGGCTGGGAGTATCGTGACGTAGTTGATATCATCATAGTCAATATACACAATAAATAGCATAGCGGAAGGCTTGGTGAATAATTACTATTACAAACCATAGTGTCTGAGTGTCCAAATGAAAGTATACAGACTTCTTTGTAATAAAGATCCACAGACTGATCATAAAATAAAACACAAGAAACTGAAATAACAGACTTTAGGTATCTAGGGATTTGCAAGATCCTCTTATTTGACACCTAGTAGCTCCAACCTATTTACGAGAGGTACCTGTCAATTAGTCTTTGAAAAATACGTCAGTTTACACTGGTAAATACAATTAACTGTCTCATTTGAAAACATTTATGAAAATTGATTTAAGTGCACAAGGCACAAATCTTTTATAACTTGGGATAATTATTTAAGATAATCTTGTATACAGATTTATATGTTTGTCTTACACATGGGGCCGGTTTGGAAGCCAGTCATGATTAACCGACCCACCACTTATAGAACCCGCAAAGGAGTTATCCCCAACATGTGGGTTATATTAGCATTTGCATCTTTCAGGTGTATGCCTACACCCCGTGCATAGGTCGTGGCCATTTTCAAATGAAATGAGCCGAGGATATCCATGACACGGTCGTATTAACCCCCAATGCTTATGTTATCAAACAAAACAGATTAAAAAGAGTTATGCAATTTATTAATCACAATCCGATTAAATGATTTCATACCCGACCAAGTGGTATTATTATAATACCATATCCCAAGCCCGTATAAGGGAAAATAAGTTAAAAGTATTTACCTGAGTAGATGTGAAGAAGTAACTCAGCCGTATATTCCAAAAGTCTTATGAAAGTACCTTCTACCAAAGCTGCTCAATCTGTATAGAAGGTTTATTAACCTATTAGGATACTAACGGGTCTTTATTTAAGTCAAAGACTTAGACCGGCTAGCTTGAAAGAAACTTTACGGTTCTAAACGCTAGATTAAGCGGAGACCAGAATAGAATGTGGTTTAAACCCGACAAGTTTGGATACTTGTATAATATGGGTAAACTAAACACATTTTGGAATTTGAGGATTTAATGATAAGGTTAAACCCGTTTCGGTTATTTTACGTAAACTAGTCACATAAACCGATCCGAACGCATAAATGCATAACGGGTAACCAAATAAATTATATACAGGTCACAAATGTTATTATGCTCAAAATATGTTAATACATCAGTAGGATGTTAACGTATATGCCCAAAAAGTATTTAAAACCAATTTAAGTCACGTAAGGGCATTTTGGTCATTTTAATGATTATAAAAGAGATTTTATAATTAACTGACGTTCTGGTCTTTGGTAATCAGTAAAAATATTTGTTTTATCACATTACATTAGTAAGATATTATACATATGTGAGGGTTACCATTTGTGGCCAAACTATGCCCCGAAAGGGCATTTTGGTCATTTCACATATGCTTTTTAGGACATTTTTGGAAGTCTGAGTTCATGACTTATACTTAGTGTAATTATATTAAAATTTACTTGAAAGTTCAGTAGGTAACAAGTCTTAGGTATTAAATATGGTTTAAAACCATACTATGCGCCTAAATAGCGTAAAATCGCTAATTGACGATAATTAAAGTGTTTTACGGAAATCTGAGATTTTGATCAGTTTTAAATGCCCAAAATAGTTTATTTAATGTATGAAATCAGTAGGAAAAGGTTTGGCATTCAAATCATTTGTAAATTTCATTTTATGCATAAAAAGGGTATTACCGTCATTTACCGAATTACACAAGAACTCTATGATATGATCAGATTATAATCTGACCAAAAATCCTAAAGATCCTTAAAAATAATATCTTAACAGTAGGTAATGAGTTTTGGGTCAAAATCCAAGTTTAAACATGTCTTATGCATGATATCGCAATTTAATTAATAAAAAAGCTTCTATTTACGATATCGAGCATAACTTCAGTTTGAGACGAATAAATGATGTCAAATTTTCGGAACAAGCTTATATATCAGTAACAAAGGTTTTTTTCCTCTCACATTTCTAAAAATCTCATTTATATGTCAAAAGGGTAAATATGGTATTTATAAAAATAATAACAATCATGAGTATATAATTCAAGCTACTAAGGACCAGGTAATATAACTACAGGGGGTTATACTACTGTATAATGTGGTCCTAATGGAAGCTTAAAACCTGGAAGAATTAAACTCAATCGGGTCAGAACTGAAAGTCAAAGCAAAAGTCAAGCTTTTGCGACTTTCGGTTATGAACCGACCTTAGACTGATAATTGTCGGGTTAGACATGTTTAAACATGTTCTAATACTAATTACCAAGTTATTAGAATGCTAATATATAATTTATAACCTCTGCTTTATTAGTTTATATCATTATTTTAAATTCTGTCCAGTTTGACTTTTTGACTTATTATTTTGACCCGACAATTAACCAGTCAAACGAAATAATTAGGAGGTGCCCTTTTAAGGGTTAATCACCTACCTTAATATGGTCACATAACCACTTTTATTTCGGACAATGGCTGGACCATTTGTGATTAAACCGAAAGTCAAAGTCTATTTACGATATCTTTGACTTTTCAGTTTTTAAGCTAATAAACTGAATTAAGAAAGGACTAAAACACTTACATAAGGTCCTAGCTATATTTTCTACACTTCTTGATCCTCTTCAAAGGTCAGCTATCTCCAGAAGTGAGTGTTGTAGTTGTTGCAAGTGAATGAGCACTTGAACAAATAAACATAGGAGCCTTTATATACTTGAATGGCATGTAAAGAGATCAAAGCATGTGTTTTTGGATGGATTAGGATCACCCCAGGTGTCCTAGTAGTATTACAAGTCCGTTCAACAGCCCATGGTATCGAATTGAATGAGTTAAAGTCGGTTTGAAGTTGAAACCTGCAGCTGGCAGGTTTTTTCTGAACTGGGCACTTTTATGGGGGCCGCGTAAGACTCAGAAGGAGTCTACGCGGGCCGCGGCGACCTTCTGATCAGGTGAAATTTGTTTTAAGCTTGGCAGATTCAGTCCCTGGTCCTTATAAACTTTATACAACATCATTTTGGCATATAAGGCCCTTGTAGTTAGTTTGTAGAGGTTCAAGGGAGTATAACCCAACTCCGTTAGGCCCGGTTTCGTTAAAAGATCACCATAAATACAAGTTTCTTACTATTGACGCTTTTAACCCGAAGTCTTGAAAACTTTCTTAACGATCTCGAAACCATATGAAATTTATATTACTTATTCTTGAGAGTATATTTGAATATTTCGAAGCCTTGGGTTTGTTAAAAGGTCACTCAGAGGTAAGAATTAACATGTTGACACGTTTAGTCCCTGTAGTTTATAATCTTTCGTTTATTTTCATAAACGGCTTCTTATATCCAATTAATCACTCGTTTAAGAATATATTCTTCGTGTGTGGTCATTCAGAGGTACAAGTTTGGCATGTTGACACTTTTAGTCCCTTCTAATACATATTTTCACTGTTTGTCAATTTTAGTCCTTCAAACTCAATGTTTCACATGTTTAGAGTTTAGGACACGTGTCTTTACATAATTAGACACGCTTTTACGTGGTGTTACACCACAGGAGTAGCAACTGGCTTGCACGAAGACATTCCAGCCCGATCAATAATGTCCACTGCATAAGAGTGCTGAGAGAGAAACATACCGTCATGAGTACGAGTCACATTAATACCCATAAAATAACTCAAAGGATCATGATCTTTCATATCAAATTCAGCCGCCAACTGATGCATGAGACAAACACGTAATGTATCATGAGAAGTGGTGAGAATAATATCATCCACATAAATAAGTAAATAAGCAATATCACGCCCATGATGATAGGTGAATAAGGAGTTGTCACACACGCTTTGTTGAAAACCAATCTCCAAAACAAAATCAGTAAATCTTTGGTACCATGCTTGTGGTGCCTGCTTCAACCCATATAAGGATTTCTTTAGTCGACACACATAATCCGGAAAGCGTTGGTGACGAAAACCCATAGGTTGATACATATATACTGTCTCATTTAGATGTCCATGTAAAAATGCATTAGTGACGTCCAACTGATGAATGGACCAAGACTGAGATAATGCAAGTGTCAATACAGTCTGAATAGTGGCCGGTTTAACAACCGGACTAAAAGTCTCACCACAATCAATACCCACCTGTTGAGTGTTACCACCACATGCCAAACGAGCTTTATACCTTTCTAACGTGTCGTCTGACCGGAATTTATGTCGAAATAACCATAAGCTACGAATGACATTCATGTCCGCCGTACGAGGAACTAATTCCCACGTCCTATTTTTAATAAGAGCATTAAATTTTGTAGTCATGGCGTTATACCAATCCGGTGTGGACAAGGCTTCCTTAGGTGTTTTTGGGATTAGGGTGAGAGGAGTGGTGTTAAGGTTAAATGTACGTTTGGGGGTAGAGATCCCATCCATGGAACGGGTGCGGATGGTGCGGGCTTGTAGAGGTTGTGGTGGTGGATGGGGAATAGGAGGAGGGTGTGGAGGCTGTGTTGTGTGGTGGGAGATATAGGCTTGGGCTTGCGGGAATAATGACAGGTAATAGGAGGTTTATATGTATGAAAGATAATTGAATTTTTGATATCTCTCTTCATTCCCTAAAACCTCTATAGATACAAAAACTATCTCCACAATATATGGAAGGAGATAAGTGTAAAATAAATACAAATCTATTTTCTAAAATACAAAATATCGGCCTAATCTAATAGACACAAAACTCCACTAAATCGATCAGAATAATGAGAAATCGTCAAATTCTGCAGAAATTAAACAAACAAAAAGATTAACCGATATAACTAAAATACACGACACAAACACTTCAAAATTCAAAACTCAAAAAGTCCATGTTTCTAGCCAATCTAACAACATATATAATCCAAACAAAACCGCTAAAAAAGTAAAATATGATAACAAAGAATGCGATTAAATTATCACAAATCCAAACATGTTATTCACTTGTTTGATTTAAGTGTGATTCTAGTTTGATTAAACCTGTGTAATTGTGAATTTGGTAGGGTTTTTGTTTGATTTAATTACATCTTTTTTTGAATTGATGTGTTTTTATTTTTGTTGTGCAGCATTATGCCTGTTGTATTACTATCACTAGCGTCCTCTGTAACAACTCTCATTTAAATCAACAATTAGGATGATAATTAATCAATAAGAAAACCCTAATTGAGACACCCAAGTAATTCTGCACCAACCCTAAAATTTTCATAACAATCGGAATCAGGATCAGGGCCCCTAAAACTCAGGGGGGGATAAACCCTAGTGATAATTATCAATAATTTTCATTGTTGAATTATGATTTGACCAAATTTTTGAATCAGCTAAGCTAGTCCCAAGCCTAGGCAGCCTATAATTAGACTGCTTAGCTTACGGACCGTAAGGGATCAGGCATACGGTCCGTAAGGGAGTCTCAAAAATTGCTATAAATAGCCGACCTTGGGACTTGAAATAGGATACGAAAACGACGTCTCAACTCTGTCTGTACGTCGAATTAAGGCTGTTACAGTACAATTAAACACACACTAATCTCGAAGTGCTGCCGCAAAACAGGGTAATCACTCGATCGCTATTACGATTCATTTTCCGACTGATCAATATATCCAATGGATGTTTAAGTGCCGCCCACATAGGGTTATACTTTGTCATTCGTCGTTAAATCGATGGATGTTTAAGTATTGCACTTTGTCGTTCGTTGTGAGAATTTGATCTCGTGAGTTATCGTAAATGCTGTATTGTTCACTAACCCGGTTTTGTGTGCATTATTATTTAAATTAGGTTAACAAGGCTAAATCATATTCTGTCCGTGTTAAATCTGCAATGTGAGTCATTCTCTTTTTATCAACTATTTTACAATACTCCAAATTATTTTCAGAATTATAATTACAGTGATTAAGTTTATGTAATCACCAAATTACAGCCGGTATGTGGGGTATTGTGCACATTACTACTGTTGTTATCACTTTAGGTGGGCGAACCTAAAATTAAGTGATATTCGTCATTCATTGGGGCAGCCAATGGTGATATGACCACAGTCACCGAAATGAGTCGAGTGACAAATATTGTGGGTAGTTGGTAGATATCAGAAACATATGTAAAAACTCTTAATACTGTAAATTATAATAAACGAGTCATTTTAAATAAATAGAATGATTCACTCAGTATTTCCCGCTGACAAAAACCTTTTTCAAACATGTTTCAGGTGATCTATTGTAATTCAGGAAAAGTGCTGGGGAGCATTTCAAGCTTAAGACAGTGGCTCATTATAAAATAAAGAAATATGTTTTGTAAAAAAAAAAAGATTTCTTAGTAAAATCTTGTTATTGTAAATTATCGGGGTTTTATCCCGAGTTGTGAAATAAAATAATCGGGAAAAGTTTTTAGCTTTTAAAAAGATCCTGATGTTAAAATTCCGCTGCTAAAATCAATTAAATAAATATCACGGGATTTCTGTCCCGCGGCTCCTGAAACGGGTCAAACCGGGTCGGGGGCCGTGACAGAAATAAGGTGGTATCAGAGCCACTGAGTTAAGCTAATTAAGTAGTTAGAAATACTTAATTTTTCCTGATTACTATTATGTGATTATGTGTTTTATTAAACTGACTATGTGTTAGTTACAGTATGGGTAAGCAAAAGCTGCAAAATATCTATCTTAAATTAGATAGGTCAGTCTACGAAGAGGGAAGTTCATCCCAAACCAAATCTTCAAAACTCCCTACAATTCCTGAAGAAGGAATATTTGTGCGAAAAGCACAATATGAGAAACCGCTTTCTCCTAGAAAAAGGAGTATGATTATTAAAAAAAGTAAAGAGCAAATCCGAGAAAAGAAGATTAAAAAGGAAACCCAGGAATTAATCAATAAATCACCTTGGGAAGACAAGCTAGATAAGAAATGGGCAAATTTGTATATGCTAGCTACTGTAGCAGAACATGCAGATCTTTAAATACCCTAGGTCTAGTAATAGCACTTCCCAGTAAATAAATAAATAAATCCAAGTGTGTTCTTTCCTGTTATTTTATAGTGTGCAATAAAACTTCAATGTTTATTTGTTAAACTTTGTTCCAAAGTTTTAACTTAGCCTTTTTGTGCATTTTGCATATATGCTACACAACATGAATGAGATACCTGAAGCCTTTCAGAACCTCAATCTTTACCCGGTGAATGTAGAAGTTTCCAAAGATTTTACTGGATACTTTGCTGATGTGGAACAACCTGTAGAATTCAATGCTCCACCTTTGACAAAGCCAAAACGAAAGAAAAGAAAGAATTATGTATGGGGTAGTCGTATACGTAGGAAAAAGCCAGCTACGAAACTTCCTAAAATAAACAACCCTTTAGAAAAAGGAAAAGAAATTGTACTCAAAGAAAGTTCTAAACAGCAAGAGATGGAAACTGAAGTCAAGGAAGATTTTAGGCAAATGGAAATACAGTTTGAGGAATATTCTAAAGAAATAGAAATGGAAGTAGGACAAGGTTCTAGACCAACTCAGATAGAAATTGGAGAGAGCTCCAACCAAAACCAGGGAATAACTTTTCAGGAGGAAATAGATTTTCTATTGGCAAGCTGTGAGACTATTCAGCCTGTCAATACTAATGTTTTTACCTATCCTCTTGAAAATCAACTCCCTATAAATCTTGAACCAGCAATCCCAGAACCAATAGTCCACTCCCAACCTGTAGGAATGGACGAATGGTGGACGAATGATTGGCAATTTCAAAATATTGTCAACGACCCTTATTCCTTTCTTCCACAATTCGATCCAGAACCCCTACCTAATCCACCAATGAGTAACGAAAATATGGCTGAACTTCGCCATTACGGTGAAGAATTGATGGATGCAGGAAATAGAATCAGGGAGATAGGGGGACAAATTGCCTGGAAGTATGATGAAAGGGAACTTCGTTTTTAGGACGACAAGTGACGAGAAATAGGAGGATGGTAAAACTATAGTTGTGTAATAGTAAAAGAAATAGTGAAATCAGTCTGTAACATAACTACGAATAAAACTTTGTAAAATATTGGTGTGTATTGATGCATACTATAACCGATATAAAATGAAATCGAGAAATCGATAGTTTTGACTATACGTGTGTTGTAAATTGTCTAATTGTTTGTGTATAATTGCTATTTATCAGATACTAATAAAAAAGTTATATATATTATCAGATGGAAAATATTGGTAATGAACAGGTAAATGAGGTTAATCAGTCGGAGCAACATCCAGGGGATCAATATACGACTAGACAAGATATTGAAAATATTGTTGCTCAAGGGATAGCCAATGCTATTCCAGCATTCGTTGCTGCTGTAAAAAGTCCAATCGAACCGCGACATATCGTTCCTAGTAAACGTACTTCTGAAGATAACTTCAGTAACAGTATAAACGGGGGCAATAATCATGTTAATCATGATAATGAATCCCAGCACACGCCGCTCCCTAAGAAACTGAAAGCTGCAACACCTGGTTGCACTTTCAAAGAATTCCTTGCTTGTAAACCCACTGAATTTGCAGGCAATGAAGGGGCAACTGCATCACTGCGTTGGTTAGAGAAAACCGAAGCAGTAATTGCAATAAGTAAGTGTGCCAAAGATGATCAGGTCATGTACGCATCAAATCTGTTTAAAGAAGGAGCACTTGAATGGTGGAACACTGTGTTACAAGCTAAAGGAAGGAATAGGGCTTATGCTATGACTTGGGAAGAATTTAAGAATCTTATAGAAAGAAAATTTTGTCCTGAGTATAAAAAGGAACAAATGGCAAATAAGTTCCTAAATCATCGGATGATAGGTGTGGATTGTCGTGGTTATACTTCGACATTCTTTGAATATGCTAGAATGGTACCAACACTGGCTTCGCCAGAACCGGTACTCATTTCTCGCTATATTTGGGGATTAATTAGCGAAATTCGTAATATCGTTAAGGCTGCGAGACCTCGCACTATTGACGATGCAGTAGAATTAGCTAACACCCTAACTGATGAACTGATACGCACAAGAGATGAAGACAGGAAGAAGGAACTAGCTCAGAAAATTACCCAAGGATTTAGGGTAGGTAATAGTAGTAATTTCAAGAAAAGAGGAGCAGGGCAATCTTCAACTTTGCCATTCTGCAAAACTTGCAAAAAGAAACATTTTGTAAAATGTAATAAAATTTGCAATTTTTGCAAAACTATAGGACATCGTGAAGAAAACTGCAGAAAGAAATCCATAATTTGTTACAATTGTGGAGAAGCCGGACATTTCAAAACAGAATGTCCTAAGTTAGTCAAACCAGTAGACAACAAACCTAAGGCGACCGAAGGAGCTACTAAGAAGAATGCCAGAGCCTTTCAATTAACTACTCAGGAAGCCGAACTGATTCCTGACGTCATAGCCGGTACGTTTTTAGTTCACGACGTTTATGCAAAAGTATTGTTTGACTCTGGTGCAAACCAAAGTTTTATAAATACTTCATTCTGCCAAGCTCTTAAGTTACCCTTAACTACCATTAGGCAGATTTTTACAGTCGAAACCGCAGATGGGAATTCAGTAAAAATCAATCAGGTTTTGCAAAAAGTAGAAATAGAACTTTCAGGTCATAAATTTGCTGCAAACCTATTACCTATGAAATTAGCTGAATTTGATGTTGTATTAGGAATGGATTGGTTAATAGCCAACCATGCTCAAATCATTTGTCATAAAAACTCTATAGAAATTCAATCACCTACTGGAGAAGTAATCATGATTACTAGGGTTGTAAACGAACCGAACGAACACGAACAAGGCCATGTTCGTGTTCGTTCGTTAAGGAAATTAACATGTTCGCGAACTGTTCACGAACGCATACCGAACATAAGTTTATGTTCATGTTCGTTCGTTAAGGAAATTCAGTTGTTCACGAACAGTTCGTGAACACTAGCCTCGAACACAAACGAACGCCAGCGAACACAAACGAACGCAAGTAAATAAAAAAGAAAGGAAACGAACATCTAACTTGAAAATAAAAAAATAAAAATATTGTTATCCTTAAACAATCGATATAAGTAGTTAAAGACAACCATCAAATAATAAATCAAAACACAAGAAGTCTAATACACCGCCAAACGATGAATCAACTTTAACTAACTTAGACATAATTATCCCCAAAAATGTCTTAGCATGACCAAATTTTAGCTAACTTAGAAGAAAATAGGGTTTCAAGTTTCCAATATGTTTAGATAAAAGGTTTATTATTTATTATTTTTTAATATAATCAAACGAACACGGACGAACGTAATCGTACATATTACCGAACGTTCACGAACGCAGTCGAACGAACGAGACCTATGTTCGTGTTCGTTCGCTAAGCTAACCGAACGAAATTTTTTGTTCGTGTACGTTCGTTAAGCTAATCGAACAAACATAAACGAACTTCCTGCCGAACGGTTCACGAACTGTTCGCTGAACGTTCGGTTCGTTTACAGCCCTAATGATTACAGGAGATAAACCTCGAAAGCCACTGAAGTTCATATCAGTAATGAAAGTTGCTAATTATGAACGAAAACAAGGAATAGTATATATGATTTCAGTAATCATTAGTACTAAAGGTAAAGAACTTAAGGAAATTCCTGTAGTCTCAGAATACCCAGATATATTCCTGGAAGATTTACCTGGGTTACCACCAGATAGGGAGGTAGAATTTAGGATTCATCTAATTTCAGGAACTACACCGATAGGCAAGGCACCTTATCAATTAGCTCCTACCGAAATGCTAGAATTAAAGAAGCAATTAGATGAATTACTAAGCAAAGGATTTATACAACCTAGTTCATCCCCTTGGGGTGCACCAGTGTTGTTTGTGAAAAAGAAAGATGGATCGATGAGAATGTGTATCGATTATAGAGAGTTGAATAAGGTTACAATTAAGAATCGATACCCATTACCTAGGATTGATGATCTTTTTGATCAATTACAAGGCGCTAAATACTTTTCTAAGATAGACTTGCGCTCCGGATATCATCAATTAAAGGTTCAAGAAGAAGGCACACCTAAAACTGCTTTTAGAACTAGGTATGGACATTATGAGTTTACAGTCATGCCCTTCGGGTTAACTAATGCACCTGCAGCATTTATGGACATGATGAACAGGATCTGTAAACCATATTTGGATAAATTTGTAATTGTTTTCATAGACGATATACTTATTTATTCAAAAAGTCAGGACGAACATTGTCAGCACTTGCATGCACTCTTAACTTTGTTAAGAAAAGAAAAGTTGTACGCCAAATTTTCGAAGTGTGAATTTTGGCTACAAGAAGTGCAATTCTTAGGACACATGGTAAATCATGAAGGTATTTACGTAGATCCTGCTAAGATAGAAGCAATTACCAATTGGAAGGTTCCGCAAACCGCAATGGAAATTAGAAGTTTTATAGGTTTAGCCGGGTATTATAGACGGTTTATTAAGGATTTTTCCAAGATAGCAATACCATTAACTAAGCTAACCTGTAAAGCCATTAAGTTTGAATGGGGACCTAAACAAGAAGAAGCCTTCAGAATCTTAAAGCAGAAATTAACCAATGCTCCAATCTTAGCCTTACCAGAAGGAACAGAAGATTTTGAAGTATATTATGATGCTTCAAAATTAGGATTCGGATGTGTGTTAATGCAACGCAAGAAGGTAATTGCGTATGCTTCCAGACAATTGAAAAAGCACGAGGAAAACTATACGACTCATGACTTAGAATTAGGAGCTATTGTTTTTGCCCTTAAGATATGGAGACATTATCTGTATGGAAGTAAGTTTACTGTTTATACAGATCATAAAAGTTTAAGGTATATATTTGGGCAAAAAGAGTTAAATATGAGGCAAAGAAGATGGATGGAAATCCTGAGTGATTACGACTGTGATATTCAATATCATGAAGGAAAGGCAAACGTAGTCGCAGATGCCTTAAGTCGTAAGTATCATGAGAAGCAAAGGCGAGTCCGTGCTCTTAGAATAAATCTACAAGTAGATTTAATGGAACAATTGAAGGAAATTCAGGAAACAGCAATCAAGGATGATAGTGAAGGAATGAAAGCTTACCTCAAAGAATTGAAACAAGGAAATGATGGAATTTGGAAATTCCACAAAAGAAGAATTTGGGTACCTAAGCAGGGAAACTTAAGATCAAAGATTTTAGAGGAAACTCATAAATCTAGGTATACTATACACCCAGGAAACAATAAGATGTACCAAGATTTAAGAAAGAATTTCTGGTAGATAGGAATGAAAAAGGATATAGCCGAATACGTATCTAAGTGTCTAACCTGTTCACAAGTTAAAGCCGAACATCAGAAACCTTCAGGTCTACTACAACAGTTAGAAATGCCTGTATGGAAATGGGAACTCATAACAATGGACTTTGTTACTAAGTTACCCAAAACCAGAAAAGGTAATGATGCTATTTGGGTAATTGTGGATCGGTTAACCAAATCCGCTCATTTTCTACCAATAAAGGAAACCTTTAGCATGGAAAGGTTAGCCAAGTTGTACGTAGATGAAATAGTATCCTTACATGGAGTTCCACTCTCCATTGTATCGGATAAAGATAGTCGTTTCACTTCCCGTTTCTGGACAAGCTTCCAAGAAGCAATGGGAACCCGACTCAATCTAAGTACTGCATATCATCCACAAACAGACGGACAAAGTGAAAGGACGATCCAAACTCTAGAAGACATGCTCCGAGCATGTGTAATTGACTTTGGTGGTAATTGGGATAATCACTTACCCTTAATCGAATTCTCCTATAATAATAGTTATCACTCAAGCATCGAAGCTGCTCCATTCGAAGCACTGTATGGACGCAAGTGCAGAACTCCCGTATGTTGGGTAGAAATAGGAGAAAGTCAATTATCAGGTCCAGAAATTGTACAAGAAACCACAGACAAGATAACTCAAATCAAGGAAAGATTGAAAACAGCCAGAGATCATCAGAAAAGCTATGCAGACAATCGCCGCAAGCCACTAGAATTCCAGATAGGAGACAAAGTACTTTTGAAAGTATCTCCTTGGAAAGGAGTAGTACGTTTCGGTAAGAAAGGAAAACTGAGTCCAAGATATGTTGGACCATTCCCAGTGATCCAACGAATAGGACCAGTAGCTTATCAGTTACAACTACCAGAAGAATTAGCTGGAGTACATGATGTATTTCATGTATCCAATCTTAAGAAATGTCTATCTGACGAATCCCTGGTAGTACCTCTTCAAGATGTGGAGGTAAATGAAAAGTTAAAATTCATAGAAAAACCACTGCAAATAGAAGACAAGAAGGTCAAGTTTCTCAAACACAAGCGACTAGTGCTAGTCAAAGTCAAATGGGATTCAAAGAGGGGACCAGAATATACTTGGGAACTGGAGTCAGAAATGAAGCGAAAATACCCTCATCTATTTCAATGAATCTCGAGGACGAGATTTTTCTTGAGGTGGGGAGGATGTAACAACTCTCATTAAAATCAATAATTAGGATGATAATTAATCAATAAGAAAACCCTAATTGAGACACCCAAGTAATTCTGCACCAACCCTAAAATTTTCATAACAATCGGAATCAGGATCAGGGCCCCTAAAACTCAGGGGGGGATAAACCCTAGTGATAATTATCAATAATTTTCGTTGTTGAATTATGATTTGACCAAATTTTTGAATCAGCTAAGCTAGTCCCAAGCCTAGGTAGCCTATAATTAGACTGCTTAGCTTACAGACCGTAAGGGATCAGGCATACGGTCCGTAAGGGAGTCTCAAAAATTGCTATAAATAGCCGACCTTGGGACTTGAAATAGGATACGAAAACGATGTCTCAACTCTGTCTGTACGTCGAATTAAGGCTGTTACAGTACAATTAAACACACACTAATCTCGAAGTGCTGCCGCAAAACAGGGTAATCACTCGATCGCTATTACGATTCATTTTCCGACTGATCAATATATCCAATGGATGTTTAAGTGCCGCCCACATAGGGTTATACTTTGTCGTTCGTCATTAAATCGATGGATGTTTAAGTATTGCACTTTGTCGTTCGTTGTGAGAATTTGATCTCGTGAGTTATCGTAAATGCTGTATTGATCACTAACCCGGTTTTGTGTGCATTATTATTTAAATTAGGTTAACAAGGCTAAATCATATTCTGTCCGTGTTAAATCTGCAATGTGAGTCATTCTCTTTTAATCAACTGTTTTACAATACTCCAAATTATTTTCAGAATTATAATTACAGTGATTAAGTTTATGTAATCACCAAATTACAGCCGGTATGTGGGATATTGTGCACATTACTACTGTTGTTATCACTTTAGGTGGGCGAACCTAAAATTAAGTGATATTCGTCATTCATTGGGGCAGCCAATGGTGATATGACCACAGTCACCGAAATGAGTCGAGTGACAAATACTGTGGGTAGTTGGTAGATATCAGAAACATATGTAAAAACTCTTAATACTGTAAATTATAATAAACGAGTCATTTTAAATAAATAGAATGATTCACTCAGTATTTCCCGCTGACAAAAACCTTTTTCAAACATGTTTCAGGTGATCTATTGTAATTCAGGAAAAGTGTTGGGGAGCATTTCAAGCTTAAGACAGTGGCTCATTATAAAATAAAGAAATGTGTTTTGTAAAAATAAAGATTTCTTAGTAAAATCTTGTTATTGTAAATTATCGGGGTTTTATCCCGAGTTGTGAAATAAAATAATCGGGAAAAGTTTTTAGCTTTTAAAAAGATCCTGATGTTAAAATTCCGCTGCTAAAATCAATTAAATAAATATCACGGGATTTCTGTCCCGCGGCTCCTGAAACGGGTCAAACCGGGTCGGGGGCCGTGACATCCTCCTATCAACTATATCGTTCTAGGCATTTTCAGTGTCTCTCTGGCCTTCGCTTTCACTAGCGGCCATAACATCGATTAAATCTCAATCAAATAATATATCTACGTACGTCACGCGAGTTGGATATAGAAGCCACTAAGAATTCAGGTAAACTGTTTAGACAGTTCTTAATCTCCCATTTTATAACACCAGAAACAATGATGATGGTGGGGGTTTTACAACTGTTTTGTGGTGGGACGTGAAATGAATGGTAACCAACTAACCAAAGACGGTGAGTGGGAGGTTATGGCCACTGGCTGACACGAGGCTGTTGGTGGTGTTAACTGTTAAGTGGTCACTGGTGTTACGTAGGCTGTTGAAAATGTTAGTTTTAAGAACCATCTAATAGCATCTTCCATACAGCTTCTGTTAGATAATGTTTCAGTTTAGTTTTTATTAATTCATGTTGTAATTTTATTATTCTTTAGGGGTCTTGTTGTAAGTATCTCTCCTATATATTGTTCCCTTAATCCCTTGTATTCTGTTTCAATTAATGAGAATTATCCT
The DNA here is from genome assembly GCF_002127325.2 of Helianthus annuus. Classification (NCBI taxonomy): domain Eukaryota; kingdom Viridiplantae; phylum Streptophyta; class Magnoliopsida; order Asterales; family Asteraceae; genus Helianthus; species Helianthus annuus. The sequence goes on along the minus strand of NC_035434.2, from coordinate 163,590,739 downwards.
TTCATATCTCACACATGGTATCAGCCAATACCCTTAATTAGTTGAGTTACCAAATCCTTTTGCTTCCCTAGCCGATCATTTTCTTCTGCCAACCCTTCATCTTTTTTTCCTCTCTTCTCTTTTTCGTCTTCTGTCTTTCTTCTTTCTTTCTCTTTCCCTCCCATCTTGTCTATGGCTTCCTCTTCATCTAATCCTCTAATGCTCAATCTTGCATCGATGATTGCCATTAAACACTGTCCCACAAACTATATAAATTGGAGAACTCAGATGTTACCCATCCTTACTTATCAATTGCTATTACCCCATGTCGATGGCTCTCTTTCTCCGCCACCTCAAACTATTATGTCGAATGACAAGGCTGTTCAAAACCCTGAATATGCCGATTGGGTTAGAAATGAACAGGAAGCTATTATTCTTCTCAATGCCTCGCTGACTGAGGAGGCATTTTCTATTACTATTGGTCTTACTTCGGCCCGTGATATTTAGACAGCCCTTGAAGCGGCTTTTTGCAATGCCTCGGTTGAAAGAATTCAGAATTTACGCGATAATCTCCGCGCTCTTAAGAAGGGTGATAAACTGGTTGCTGAATTTGGTCGTGCTTTCAAAGCCATTTGTGATCAGCTTAGTGCCATTGGTCATCCGGTTGATGCTATGGATCAACTTCATTGGTTCTTATGCGGGCTTGGCACTTCTTTTGAAAGTTTCTCCACATCTACCAGATCGGTACGTCCTATTCCAACTTTTGTTGACCTTTTGGCTAGTGCTGAGAGTCATGAACTCTTTGTGAAAAATTTGCATGGCACCATTGAACCTACTGTTGTTGCTTTCTCGGCCCAAAGTTCCACCCCAAGGCCCAATAATTTTGGCTCCTCTTATCGGCCCAACAGGCCCTCTTTGGGTCACTAAAGGCCACATCGACAGGGTTTTAACAACAACAGGGGTTCCAACAGGAATTTTGGGCGCCAAAATCGCTCTCCCACATGTCAACTGTGTAACAAATCGGGTCACGCCGCTGCACAGTGCTTTCAACTCTCTTCTTTTGCTTAAACTGCCTCTCCCACTCCGGATCAATTGGCTCATGCCTTTCGTGCCCAATGTCACGTGAATTCCTCCATTCCAGACTGGACATCAGACACCGGCGCTACTACTCATATGCTACCTAATGCTAATACCCTTCAGAATCCAACTCCTACTCAAGGTAACCAAAAAGTTCATTTTGGCAATGGTCAGTCTCTTCCTATTACACATATTGGACAAACACAAATTTTGGGTAATCTTGCCCTCAATGATGTTTTGGTGGTCCCATCACTAACTAAAAATCTTTTATCTATTGGCAAATTGACCGAGGATAATCATGTTGATGTTATATTTTCTCATCCTTACTTTTATATTCAGGATCGTCAAACCAAGCAAGTTCTAGCCCGGGGGTGCCGTGAAGACGGCCTTTATGTTCTTCGCCAAACTCATGAAGCCTTGATCACCTCAACATCGTGTCCAAAAGCTTCATTTGAGTTATGGCACTCTAGACTTGGGCATGTCCACTTTGATATTATTACTATGTTAAAAATAATGGTTGTTTGTCCTTTACTTCTGTATTACCTAAACCGGGCCTTTGTTCCCCGTGTGAACTTGCAAAAGCAAAGAGACAACCTTTTTTGACTAATGATAAACGAGCATCTTTGCCTCCTGAAATAATACATTGTGACTTATGGGGGCCTTCTCCAATAAAGTCTATTGGAAATTATTTATATTTTATTGCTTTCGTTGATGATTATTCGCGGTTTACATGGCTATATCCGATAAAGGTGAAATCGGATTTTTTTTGATGTCCTATCTATTTTTATACCTTTTGTTCAAACTCAATTCTCCACCAAATTAAAATTTTCCAAAGTGACGGTGGAACTGAATTTACAAACAACTGCGTCCGAAAATTGTTTGAACAAAATGGTATTTTACATCGAATGTCTTGTCCTTATATCCCACAACAAAATGGTAGGGTTGAAAGAAAGCATCGTCACATTGTTGAAACCGGTTTGGCTATGTTGTTTCATGCCCAAATACCCGCTAATTATTGGGTTGACGCTTTCTCTTTGGCGGTTTTTATAATTAACCGCCTACCGTCAAAAATTTTGCAAAGTAAGTCACCATTTGAGCTTTTGTATCACCAAACACCAAACTATAGTCTTTTCCGATCACTCGGATGCCGTGTCTTTCCGTGTCTTCATGATTATGCTCCTCATAAACTATCTCCTCGAAGCATCCCATGCATATTTATTGGATATTGCACCAAATACAAAAGCTATAGGTGTCTTGATTATTCCAACTCACGTATATATGTTACTAGAAATGCTCATTTTGACGAACATTATTTTCCACTTGATTCCACCACTACCGCTACAAAAACTATTGACTTGCTTGAAATCACCACTTTTTTGGATGTATCTCCAAATGTTTCATCACCTACAGATCCTAAATTTCAACCCTCTGTTGCCTCAACTCAAAATGACATCCCATTCTCCTCTTCACCTCCTATAAGTATTCCTTTTCCACCTGGCCCATTATTACAAAACCATTACAACTCATCTGTTACTCCCACTTCCTCACTTGACGGTTCAAATCCTTCATCTTCTGACGTTGGGCCTGCCTTCCATGTGAGCAGCCCAATCGATACTTATTCAGCCCAACAACCTATCGCCTCAACCCCACCATCTGTTACTTCCACTTCCTCTTCGACCCAACAACAAACTCAACCCACTCCCTCATCGATTTCGTCTGACAGCTCATCGTCTTCCGACGAATCCTTCTCTCACTCTCCTCAAATATCATCGGTTCCTGCTCCCCCACCTCTTCCCACTCATCCCATGATAACCCGTGCTAAATCAGGAATTTTTAAACCCCGTCATCGTGTTGATTTGGCTCACACTAACACGATTCCCTTACATAATACTTGGACTCTTGTTGCTCGTCCATCCCATGCGAATGTAATTGGATCTAAATGGGTCTTTAGAACAAAATTTCGAGCCGATGGATCCATTGAGCGTCACAAAGCTCGCCTTGTTGCTCAAGGGTTTAGTCAGATTCCGGGTCTTGATTATTTTCATACTTTTAGCCCCGTTGTCAAGGCCACCACTGTCCGCACTGTCTTGGCATTAAGCGTTATCCACAATTGGCATCTTCATCAACTAGATGTTAATAACGCCTTTTTGCATGGCCATCAATCTGAAAATGTTTCTATGGAACAACCAAAGGGTTTCATTAATGCTGAGTTTCCATCTCATGTTTGCAAATTGAACAAAGCCATTTATGGACTGAAACAAGCTCCCAGGGCCTGGTTCCATCGCTTAAGTTTGTTTCTTCTAAACAATGGTTTCTCTTCTAGTCGCGCCGATCCATCATTATTTATATATAAACGTGATGCTTGCATTATGTATCTTCTTGTCTATGTTGATGATTTGATTCTTACGGGCAACCATCAGCCAACTATCAAATCGTTCATTGCATGTCTCAATAAGAAATTTGCCATAAAGGATGTTGGAAAACTCAACTACTTTATGGGTTTGGAGGTTACCTACCCTTCAAATGGTCTATTCTTAAATCAATCCAAATATATATTAGACATATTAACTCGTGCCAAGATGTTGGATGCTAAACCGGCTCCAACACCTTTAAGCACCAACGTTTCTTTTGTTTCTACAGGTACAATGTTTCAAGATGCTACCTTCTACCGCTCGATTGTAGGTGCTCTCCAATATTTAACGATCACTAGACCTGATATTTCCAATGCAGTCAACTATAGCACCTCGAAAATTTGCGTTCTATAAAGTAATGACACGTGTCATAAGTTGTCACACCCCGATTTCCACGTGTATCACCGGTGGGCCCGGTGGGGGATTACCGTGACGTAGTTGGCAACAATATAGTCAAACCACACAATTATATAAATGCATAGCGGAAGCTTAAAGATAAATATATACTTCAACCTCTGGTTGTAATATCAAATGTATTACAGAAGTCGAATGTATCCACAGCGGATCAAAATAATAAAATATTGTTCATTCAGATACGGCATCGAGTTTGCGAGACTATTCGTGATGCTTAGGAAGCTAATACCAGCCAATTTCGTATAGTACCTGCACTTAATCTTTTTGGGGAAAATACGTCAGTTTACACTGGTAAATACATTCAACTGACACATTTGAAAATGTTTATTAAAAATTGATTTGAATGCACAAGGCACAAATTCTTTTATAACTTGGGAAAATTATTAAAATCTTGTGAACGTATTACATGTTCTTTTATGCGTTCAGTAGCCGGGATCGTGTCGGGTTAAAGATTAATAGACACACCACATTGCGTAAAACCGTAGTATAGAAACCAACGGCTACGTCTTTTAATTAAGTGTCGACAATATATACCAGGTGTACGCCTACACCGGGATGTCGAGGTCGTGGCCATTTTGTAAAATGATGCCAAGGATATCCGGGACAACGGTCATTAACCCCCCAAAGGCTTTTAAGAAACAAAACTGTTTAAATGAGCCGATCACATTATACAATTTAACCACCTCAGCAATGGAAGATATGATGCTCAATCAAGCGGTATTATTATACCGTATCCCAAGCCCGTATAGGGGAAATAAGTTAAAAGTATTTACCTTTGCAAGTATATTCCTTAATTTGATTAAATCACCGATAGCTTTTACTGGGGCTCCTAATCTGGAACGAAGGTTTTAATTAACCTCTTAGAATCCTAACGGGTCTTTATATTAGCCGTAGCCTAGACCGGTTGGTTCCGATATATAGATATGGTTTAATCGCGTGAAAGGCGAAAACCGAGAATGGAATGTGATTCTGCCCCAAACAAGTTCAAAGACTTGTTTTATATGGGTTCAATGTTCACACTCTGTATTTTGGGGTCAAAATAATATAGTTTGACCCGTATCGGCTAATTTACGAAAACTAGTTTCATAAGCCGAACCGTGCGCGCAATAGGCGAAACGGTTAACCATGAGAGTCTTACGCTTATTTCCTAAGTCGATATGCCTTAAAGAGGTTGTGGTATCAGTAGGATACCTTCCGTGATGCCCGTAACGAGTTTAAGTTAATATTACGCCCCGTAGGGGCTTTTCGGTCATTTTAAAGACTTTTAAAGAGTTTTTCGAGTTCTATAGGAAATCTGAGTTTCCCGAACAGTTTATAAAGTCTAAAATACTTTATTTATTATTTAAAATCAGTAGCAACTGGAAACGGGTCAAAAGACCTTGTAGAACTCACGTTTTGGCCGAAAAAGGCATATTCGGTATTTACCGAACCGTAACCATAACCGCAGGTTATGAGCAAGGTAAAAATTTATTAAAAATCTTTAAAATTCCAAAAATATTATTTTATAACAGTGGGTAAAAGTTTTGGTGACGGAAACTTGGTTTAGATAGGGGTTATGCTAATTGCGCCGTTTATTACAAAAGTTTCTTATAAATGCGCTATTTAGCATAACTCTCATTCTAGAACTCGGATTGACGTGAAACTTTAAGGACATGCTTATAATTTAATAAGCAAGGTTATGGTCCATTCACGTGTCCGAAATACTCGTTTTATTTTTAAAAGGCCGTTACGGTCAACTTTTAGGCGATTAACGGAAATGCGTAAAAGACTCGGACAAATCATGAACCGATCACAGAGGTCTATACCTTCATGTAACCTGGTCCTAAGAGAGTCCTAAGGCATATCTATACCTCACTAAAACGGGTCAGAACTGAAGTCAAAGCAAAAGTCAAAATTTTGCGACATTCGGCTCCGAACCGGGTCAATTTAGCAAATGGTCGATTCAAATGAGCGTAAACAAGTTTATATACTTAATATCATGTTTTATGAGTGTCAAAACAGATTTCATAGCATATACATTACAGATTATGTATAAAACGGCAAAATAGCTTTCTGTTGACTTTTTAAGTGCACGTTTGACTCGACATTTGACATAGTTAGAGTGGTGATCAGAGGGAACCCTTTTAGGGGTTTATTACCCACATAAATACCAACTCATAACTACTTTTGATCCGACAATTCACTTGGACCATTTGTGAATTATCGCTATGACAACCGTTAGTTACAACGGTTTGGTTTATAAGCTAAATCTATGGAAATACAAGACCACAATGGATGTGAACGACTTACAGAAGTTGTGTCTTGCTTAGAGAGCAGAGAAGAATGCTTGAGAGCTTCTTAGAATGATCAGTTGAGTGTATTTGAGTTGTGTGATAGGTATGAACCAAATGTGGCTATTTATAGTGAAACAAGGCACCTAAGATCATTACACAACCCCTACAACTGATCATGGATGATGGGCAGGTGTCCCATAGAGCTATGGGTCGAGTATAGGGTGCCCATGCCTCATTTATTGATGTTTGATCGTTCACAAGCTCAAAAGGCATGCAATTACAAACTTTCTGCATCTGGGCGTCTCATGCGGCCCGCATGGAGGATCCATGCATGTTTTAATGCAGGCCGCCTGAAGTTTAAATCCAGGCGCATATCTTAGGTGGCTCGCGGCCCGCTTTCACTTAACCCAAACTCTAATGCGGGTCGCGAGAGGCCTGTTTTTCAGGTTTTTAAAATCTTTTGAAATGATGAACAGAATCTAGTAATTAATAACGAAATCTTTCGTAATTATTAACCTGACCTTTCGGGTTTGAAGGGGTAACTTTGCGGTTTGGCCCTCGGTTAATTACAACTAAGGACCTCGTGTTATTTACCCGCGTTGTTAAGTCCCCGGTTAGTTTATTAATTATTCAGAAAGCCTTAACTTTCATTGTCGACGCTTTTAACCCTTCTCATACGAATTCGATCATAACTTTCTCGTTTTAAAACGGAATTTCGCGGAATTTATACCATATGTTCTAGTGAGCGTATAATACTGTTACAAAGCCTCGGGAGCGTTAAAGGGTCACTCAGAGGTATTATTAAACATGTTGACACAGTTAACCCCTGTAGCTTGTAATCTCTCACTTTCTTCCGCGTTTCGCTTCCGTACGATCCATGATTTATTCGTTTGAAGGTACAAGCACCATTTAGGGTTACAATACAGTATATTTACCCTTTGTTGACATTTATAACCCTCGAATTTACATACTTTCAAGGTTTGTCAAAATTAGTCCTTTATTTAATATCAATGCCACGTGTAAACTAATGACACGTGTTAACACATTATTGGACACAAAAATTCGAGGTGTTACATAAGTTTACACGTGGTAATAAATATTACAGAGGGAATAAAGTTGACAAACATGGAAAGTATATGAATTCAAGGGTTCAAAACGTCAACAAGGGATAAATATACTTTACAGTAACCCTGCATGATGCTCGTACCTTCAAACGAATGAATCATGGACCATATGGAACGAAATGTGGAAGAAAGTGATAGATTACGAGCTACAGGGGTTAAATGTGTCAACATGTTTAAGTTATACCTCTGAGTGACCCTTTAACAAACCCGAGGCTTGGTAACGGTAAATATGCTCACTAGAATGCACGATATAAATTTCATCGCGTTCCGTTATAATATGAGAAGGTTATGACCAAATTCGTTTAAGAAGGGTTAAAAGCGTCAAACATTGAAAGTTATGACTTTTCGGGTAGTAATAAACTAACCGACGGCTTAACAAAGCGGGTAAAAGTCACGAGGCCCTTATACGTAAATAAGAAAGGCACGAAATGCAAAGTTACCCCTCTGTAAATCCAAGAGCCAACTGCAATGATTGTAAAAGATTTGAAAATCTTACAGCAAGTTTCAGGCGGGCCGCGTAAAGGTTAGCAAGGGCTTTACGCGGGCCGCGCTAGCAGTGAAAGATATGGGTTCTGTCAGAAGGATTCATACGGGCCGCGTAAAGGTTAGAGGACCTTTACGCGGGCCGCGTCAATGGCCCAGATACAGAAAATGCGGACAGAAGCACTGTTTGCTGTTTTAACCGACTTAGGAGCCATTATTATCAGCATGGGCGCCCCCTAAACGACCCCTAAACGACCCCTAGACCTTGTTGTCATGATCCTAAGCTCACAAATTCACTATAAAAGGCCATGAGATGCACACATTGTAACCACACCTCATTCCTTCACTTCTGATCATTTCTGGAGCTCAAGTGTTCTCTCTAAGCATCTCTGGTCGTGCATAGGACTTTTGTAAGTGTGCTCAACCCTTCTTAGTTAAGTTTTTGCTTAGTTATAGCTTAGAAGTCAAACCGTCGTAATTAACGGTGGACTTAATGATTAGTCACTAATGGTCCAGTGATTAGTCGAATCAAAGGTAGTTATATGTTGGTAATTATGTGGGCATTAAACCCCTAAAAGGGCACCCTCTGATTCCCACTCTAACTAGTCCAAATGTCGGGTCAAAGTTGCTTAGAAAAAGTCAACAGAATGCTAATTTTCGATTTAATGCATAATTAACAATGTAGATGGCATGTAACATGTTTTACCACTCATATAACTTGATAATAAGTATTATAACTGGTCTAAGCTTGTTTGATTCGACCATTTACTGTTTTGACCCGGTCCGGAACTGAAAGTCGCAAAACTTTGACTTTTGCTTTTACTTCAGTTCTGACCCGATTTGGTATAACTTAGATATTCCTTAGGACTCTCTTAGGACCAGGTTACATGATGGTATAACCCTCTGTGGCTGGTTCGTTGTTTGTCCGAGTCATTTACACATTTCCGTTATATGCTTGAATGTTGACCATAATGCCCTCTTGACCTTAAAACAAGAATTTTGAATATGTGAAAGGACAGTAACCTTAGTTACTGATTTCTAAACATGTCCCTAAAATATCATGTCAATCCGAGGTCTAGAATAGGAGTTATGCTAAATAGCGCAATTAAGAGAACTTTTGTAATTAATCGGCGCAATTAGCATACAGCCTATCTAAACCCAAATTTCAAAACCAAACCTTTTACACCCCGATGTAAAATAATATTTTGGGATTTTTAAAGATTTTTAATTATTTTTAACCTGCTTATAACCTGCGGTTATGGCCTTGGTTCGGTAAATACCGAATATACCCTTTTCGGACCTAAAATGAGTTCTACATGGTATTTTGACACGAATCCAGTTGCTACTGATTTTAAATAATAAATAAATTATTTTGAACTTTATAGCCTGGTTAGAAAACTCAGATTTCCTGTATAACCGGAAATCTCTTTTATAACCTTTAAAATAACAAAAATACCCCTACGGGGCGTATATTGGGGTTAAACTCGTTATGGGCATAATGGAAGGTATCCTACTGATACCACAACCTCTTTGGAGCGTATTAACTTAGAAAACCTGTGTAGGACTCTTACGGTTACCCGTTACGCCATTTGCGCGTTCGGTCCGGTTTATGTAACTAGTTTACATAAATTAGCCGAAACGGGTCCAACCTTGTCGTTTGTACCTCAAAATCAAGAATGTGTTTAGTTTACCCATAATATACAAGTCTCCGAACTTGTTGGGTCCAAACCACATTCCATTCCCGGTTTTCGCCTTTCATGCGATTAAACCGTATTTATCCTTTGAAACTAACCGGTCTAAGCTTAGGCTAAATTAAAGACCCGTTAGGATTCTAATAGGTTATTATAAACCTTCTTCCAGAATAGGAGACCAGTAAAAGATACTTGCATTTGCTTGTTGTGGTTATTACTTGCTCAGGTAAATACTTTTAATTTATTTTCCCTTTATACGGGCTTGGGGTATGGTATATAAAATACCGCTTGGTCGGGCAATTGACCTCAACTTGTTAGTAGTTGAGTATTATCAATATGACCCGTTTAAAAATTGGTTTGTTGTTTTACGCCTTTGGGAGTTTAATGACCATGTCCCGGATATCCTTGGTATCATTTTACGAAATGGCCACGACCTTGACACGCGGGTGTAGGCGTACACCCGACAATGTGTCCATACTTATAAAGGTATAACCGTTGGTTTTCCCGCCGCGGTTTTGTACTATGTGGTGTGCCAATTAACCTTAAACCCGGCACGAACCGGGCGACTGAACGGATAACGAACATGTAATTCTTTTACAAGGTTAGATTTGATTAATTGTCCCAAGTTATAAAAGTTTGTGCCACGTGCATTCAGATCAATTTCATTAAACTCTTTTTCTAAAAGTGTCGGTTGAATGTATTTACCAGTGTAAACTGACGTATTTTCCCCAAAAAGATTAAATGCAGGTTCTATATGAAATAGGCTGGCCACTCCTTAGCATCGTTAGAGTCTCGCAAGCTTGGATGCCATTATCTGTTGAACAATATCTCTTTTTATTTTGATCCACCTGTGGATCTATTTCAGCTAATATGTGATACTTGGATATTACGTTTTGTTGGTTGAAATAAATCTATCTTTATGCTTCCGTTGTGCATTTAAATATTGTGTTGTTTGGCTATATTGTCGCCAACTACGTCACGGTAATCCCCCACCGGTGAAACGTGTGGAAATCGGGGTGTGAAAGGTTGGTATCAGAGCCAACGTTGAGTGAATTAAACACTATCCCTATGTGTTTAATCTCAATGACAAAATTGCACATAGTCGAGTCTAGACAAGAACATAGGACAAATTCGAATTGTGGTTCTACTTTGTCTTTTATTGTTTGTTGTTGATTTAAAATTGTTTAAGCAGGAAATATGCCACCAGCAATCAGAAGAGGAGGAAGAGGCAAAGGGCCGATCACTACCCACAATGATCACGAGGCCGAACCTTCACACATGCGAGCTCCTTCCAGCACAAGGAGTGACGAACCTCGGAGGAACAGGAGGAACCTCTTTGAGCCCGCTAGACGGTCTACCTCACACAGTTCGACACCTTCATACCGTCACTCTTTTGGGCCGAACTCAGAAAACGAGCCCGATAACCCTCAACCTTCATTCATACCTCTTCAGTGTTCTGCTTCGCACCGTTCTCTTTCAGGGTCGGTTCAACCCGGCAAACTTTATCCAAGAACCTATAGGTTTTAACCCTTTAGGGCCAGAGGACCATTTCTCCGAAGACAATGCGATGGATATGGACGAGGACACGGATCCCGTCGAGCCTGCAAGAGGTACCCCCAACCATCCAATCGAGATCTCTGATGGGTCATCCTTCCACGGGACACCCTATCAGGGTCCAGACAGTTATCAAGCAAGGTTCAACCAGTGTGAGTGGTACTTTACACCCTCTCATCATTCTTCACCTCACCAGCAACAGCAGCAGCAGGATCCTTCCGAGGATTCGCGTTTCGTGGCAGTCACGCCACCGCCTCCACCGCCACCCGTTCATCAAGCACCTCTAGATCCGCCAAGGCGTAGGAGATCAGGCGCACGGATGTCCACACGAGGAGGGGATTTTCACTTTAGCACCCCTCGCCACTCAAGTGGAAGTCATTTTCCGCCACTACCAGAAGACCCACAGATGGGTGAACCTTCTAACCACCCTGCATAGGTGAATTCTACACCAGTCGCACTACCTTCGCCACCATTTGGTTATGATAACCCGATACCTACGTACGCCGGTTCCACAGCGTACAACCCGTTTGAGCAGCCAGCTCACACTCATTACAACTATATGGGTGGCGACCCATACATAGAAGCGGCGGCAAACTACCACGCCCTTCACCCTGAAGTACCTTATGAAACATCTTGGGGAATGGGATACTCAACTCATGGGTATCCAATACCTGCTAGACCTCCGGCTCAGCACTTATCGCAGCAGCCGCGTTTTTCCCCACCGGAGCAGGAAGAAATCCTCCACCGTTTGAACAGAGTGGAACGAGACTTTGAGCAAGAGCGTAAGAACAATCGTGGATTCCTCAAAGGCCTAGCAAACCTGTTAAAAAGGAAGAAGAAGCGAGATCATTAGTCTCTAGATGTACTATTGTATTTCCTATTTTAATCAAGTCCCTGTGTGGACATTTATTTGTTCTAGTCCCTGCGCGGACATTTATTATGTGTTTAGTCCCTGCGTGGACTTGCCTTTCAGTCCCTGCGTGGACTTATCTTTCAGTCCTTGTGCGGACATCTATCCTAGTATTTGGTCCCTGCGAGGACTTGTTTTCTGTATAACCTCTGCATAAGTATTTTGTCTGTTTAAAAGTCCCGTTTAGGGCAGTGTGTAACCTTCTTATGTTTAATGGAATGTTAAGTTTATGAAATTCATTTTGTCCTTAAATACATTGTATATGAAATAAATAAATAAATCAAAAATCATTCCTTTTTAATTAATCTGCCTACCAGTTATTAAATAAAGAATCTTAATGGTGAAACCTAGCCTGGTGTCATTATAAAACCCGGCCGAGATGGTAAGACCTGATTAAAAGATTCAGTTTCTAGTTAGCCTCTGTAAACATGTTAACCCTCCTGGCAGACATGATTCGTTAAAAATCACACGTGTCATTTTACACAAGGATCCTCCTAAGGATTCCAAAACCTAAATTAATGATTTATAAATCATGGGTTTACATCATCAAGTAGATGATCACTTATCAAGCATCCATTAGAGATGTAGTGCCTACGGGCTATACTCATTGTCATATAAGACAAAAGACAGTTGTAGTCTATGACTCCCTGTCAGGAAGGTAAGAAACTATGATCGAACCTGCATGCCTTGATTGTCTGAAATCCTGGCTTATAATATAAAATGTCCTTGTGACTAGGCTTTTGTGCCACTAATAAAATTGTTTATACTTAGGATAAATTACCTTAAAATCCTAAATGAATGTGAGTAACAAATTAACCAGATATGGTCTGTTTACCATGGTTGATGAATTACCCAATAAGGGTAATTCCATAATAAACTCCCGAATAAGACTTCTGTTATTATATTTTGTAGCAGCTCAAGATTTCAATGGCTGACTCGGACGAAAATAATAGTCATCCAAAGGAGAACGAGAATGATAACGCCCAAATTAATATAACGGGTGCTGAATTAAAAGCGTTAGTAGACAACGCTGTTAAAACGGCCTTAGAACGGCAGTACGAAGATTATAGCGGGTCTCGAAGTAGGACCCGATCTGCACCACACTCTAAACCAAGAACCCATTCTGAATCTCATAGCAAACCACCCTCTACCCAGTCTAAACCTAAGAAAGATGATGATCGACACTCATCAAATGAGAATAGTGTCCGCCCTAAGAAAATAGTGCTCGATGATGCACCTCGCGCCAAGGGTTGCACATATAAGTATTTTGTTTCCTGCAAGCCCCGAGATTTTACTGGGGAAAAAGGCATTGTGGATTGCATGACCTGGCTGGACGAAATGGACACTGTGGTGGACATTAGTGGTTGTGCTGAGAGGGATGTGGTAAAGTTTGTATCCCAGTCATTTAAGGGTGAGGCCCTAGCGTGGTGGAGGTCATTGGTTCAAGCCTCTGGAAAGGTTGCTTTGTACAGCATGTCATGGGAGCAATTTGTTGCTCTCATCAAAGAAAACTACTGCCATCAGCACGAGGTCGAGAAGATAGAATCTGATTTCCTATCACTGGTCATGAAGAACTTGGATTGCCAGGCATATCTTACCAGTTTCAACACCCTGTCCAGATTGGTTCCGTACCTTGTGACCCCGGAACCCAAAAGGATCGCGCGCTTCATTGGGGGTCTGGCCCCAGAAATCAAAGCTAGCGTGAAGGCCTCTCGGCCCGCTACATTTAGATCCGTAGCAGATATATCTCTGTCTCTCACACTGGATGCAGTGAGACAAGGATCATTGAGAAATGTTGACACTGAGAAAAGGAAACGTGAAGATGATAATTCACGTCGGTCAAGCAAGAAGCATCGGGGGAACCGTGACCACAAGAAGGGGTCTGAGACCAAGAAGGGTGATCAGCAGTCGGGCGATAGGCCCAAGTGCAAGGTTTGCAAGAAGCACCATTTCGGGAGGTGCAGGTATGAACAGAAATTCCAGCTGAAGGCGTGTGGGATTTGCAAGTCCTCTGAGCATAGGACCCTTGAATGTAAGAAACTGAAGGATGCAACTTGTTATTGTTGCAATGAAAAAGGGCATATCAAAACCAACTGCCCAAAACTGGTGAAGAAGGCTGAAGAAGGGAAAAAGACCAATGCCAGGGTCTTTCAGATGAATGTTCAAGAGGCTATCCAGAACGACAACGTTATAACCGGTACGTTTCTCATTAATGATGTATTCGCAAGGGTATTATTTGATTCTGGAGCAGATAAATCCTTTGTATACAATAAGTTTTGTGAATTGTTAAAATTACCTGTTAAAGCCTTAAGGGTAAATTATGAGGTAGAGTTAGCTGATGGAACCATGGAAACCGTCTCGACTATGTTAGATGGATGTGTCATATCCATTAGGAACCACTCATTTCCTGTATCCCTGTTACCCTTTAAGCTAGCTGGTTTCGACATAGTGTTGGGTATGGATTGGTTATCGCATAACCAAGCTCAGATAGTGTGCAACAAGAAGCAAGTGGTAATCAAGACTTCGTCTGGTGAACCACTTACTATTCAAGGAGACACTCGGCATGGATTGCCTGAGCAAGTGTCTATGCTAAAGGCATCCAGATGTCCGAAGAAGGGATGTGTCATTTATATGGCTCAGGTAACCATTGGTGAGGAAAGACCCAAGATTGAAGACATTCCGGTCATCTCTGATTTCCCTGAAATTTTCCCAGAAGAACTACCTGGCTTTCCACCAGATAGACAAGTGGAGTTTAGAATCGAAATCATTCCAGGAGCTGCACCTGTTGCAAGGGCACCGCATAGATTGGCGCCAACAGAAATGAAAGAATTGAGAACGCAGCTAGATGATCTGCTAGCCAAAGGTTTTATTAGACCTAGTTCGTCTCCATGGGGAGCACCGATCTTGTTCGTCAAAAAGAAGGATGGTTCGATGCGTCTATGCATCGATTACCGTGAGCTTAATAAGGTTACTATAAAGAATAGGTATCCCTTGCCCAGGATCGACGATCTGTTCGATCAATTGCAAGGGGCAAGCTACTTTTCCAAGATTGATTTAAGATCAGGCTACCATCAATTGAAGGTCAAGGAGGAAGATGTGCACAAGACTGCATTTAGGACTCGTTATGGTCATTTCGAGTTCCTAGTGATGCCTTTTGGGCTCACAAATGCACCTGCCGCATTCATGGATCTCATGAATCGCGTCTGCAAGCCGTATTTGGATAAATTTGTCATTGTCTTCATCGATGACATCCTCATATACTCAAAAAGTCAAGCAGACCACGAGAAGCATCTACGATATATTCTTAAACTGCTTCATCAAGAAAAGCTTTGCGCCAAATTCTCTAAATGTGAATTTTGGATACGAGAAGTCCAATTCCTTGGATATGTAGTCAGTGAGCGTGGTATCCAAGTAGATCCCGCTAAGGTTGAAGCTGTCATGAATTGGCAGGAGCCCAAGACACCTACGAAGATTCGCAGTTTCCTAGGTCTAGCAGGATACTACAGGCGCTTCATCGAAAATTTCTCAAGGATTGCAGCACCCCTAACTTCGCTGACTCGCAAGAATAGCAAGTTCAATTGGGGACCTAAGCAGCAAGAATCATTTGATATTTTAAAGCAAAAGTTGAGTAACGCCCCAGTGTTGACATTACCTGAAGGAATTGATGAATTCGTAGTCTATTGTGATGCATCACACACCGGAATGGGTTGTGTGTTAATGCAAAAAGGCAAGGTCATTGCCTACGCTTCACGACAACTAAAGGTGCACGAGAAGAACTACACCACCCATGACTTGGAGTTGGGTGCAGTTGTATTTGCATTAAAGCTATGGAAGCATTATTTATATGGAACTAAGTGTGTGATCTATTCTGATCACAAAAGCCTTCAGCATCTGTTCAATCAGAAAGATTTGAATATGAGGCAGCGACGTTGGATGGAAACTCTGAACGATTATGACTGTGAAATAAGATACCATCCAGGCAAGGCCAACGTAGTCGCAAATGCCTTGAGCAGAAAAGAAAGAGTGAAACCAATAAGGATCAATGCCAAGAGCATTGAAATCAAGAACAGTCTAAATGAACGATTGTTAGCTGCACAGAAAGAAGCTGTGCTAGAAGCTAACTATCCTAACGAAAAGCTAGGAGTAACTGAAGAACAGTTATCCTATGGCAAAGACGGAATTCTGAGATTAAATGGAAGGATATGGGTTCCTGTTTATGGAGGTCTTCGGGACGTTATCCTTCAGGAGGCCCACAGTTCCCGATATTCCGTTCATCCTGGAACGGATAAGATGTACCAAGATTTAAAGGCAAACTTTTGGTGGATAGGCTTGAAGAAGTCTATAGCCACCTATGTGGCAAAGTGTTTGACTTGTGCGTAAGTAAAAGCTGAACATCAAAAGCCGCCAGGCTTGCTGCAACAACCTGAACTTCCCGAGTGGAAGTGGGAAATGGTGACGATGGATTTCATCACCAAGTTGCCAAAGACAAGGAAGGGAAACGATACGATATGGGTAATAGTTGATAGACTGACTATGTCAGCACATTTCCTACCCATTAAGGAGACTTATAGCTCCGATGTGTTAGCCCAGTTGTTTGTAGATAAGATTGTAACCCTTCATGGCATGCCTGTGTCTATTATCTCTGACAGAGATACCAGATACACGTCACACTTTTGGAAAAGTTTCCAACAATCTTTGGGCACGCGCTTAAACTTCAATACGGCTTACCACCCTCATACGGACAGACAGAGTGAGCGTACAATCCAAACGTTGGAAGACATGTTTTGTGCATGTGTGATTGATTTAGGTGGTAATTGGGATAACCACCTACCATTAGTCGAGTTCTCATATAACAACAGCTACCATACGAGCATTAAAGCTGCTCCTTTCGAAGCCTTGTATGGTAGAAAGTGTAGAACGCCCGTTTGTTGGGCAGAAGTTGGAGATGTCCAGATGACAGGACCTGATATAATTTTTGAAACGACGGATAAGATTGTCCAGATTCGTGACCGATTGAAAGCTGCCCGAGATAGGCAGAAAAGCTACGCAGATTTGAAACGTAAACCTTTTAACTTCGAAGTAGGTGACAAGGTATTGCTTAAAGTATCACCCTGGAAGGGAGTGATGCGATTTGGTAAGAAAGGAAAGTTAAGCCCGAGATACATTGGACCCTTCGAGATAATCGAACATGTCGGATCAGTTGCCTATAAGTTAAACTTACCGGAAGAGCTCAGTGGTATCCACAATGTGTTCCACATCTACAATCTAAAGAAGTGTTTCGCTGATGAATCGCTAGTTATACCGCATACAGATGTACACATCGATGAGAGCTTAAAGTTTGTTGAAAAACCGGTGTCGATCGAGGATCGACAGGTTAAGAAGCTTCGAAGAAAGTATATACCGATTGTAAAGGTAAAAGGGATGCCCGTAGAGGTCCCGAGTACACATGGGAGGTAGAGTCCACGATGAAAGAAAAGTATCCTCACTTGTTTCAGTAAATCTCAAGGTCGAGATTTCTTTTAAGGGGGTGATGATGTAACACCTCGAAAATTTGCGTTCTATAAAGTAATGACACGTGTCATAAGTTTACACGTGGTAATAAATACTAAAGAGGGACTAAAGTTGACAAACATAGAAAGTATGTGAATTCAAGGGTTCAAAATGTCAACAAGGGATAAATATACTTTACAGTAACCCTGCATGATGCTCGTACCTTCAAACGAATGAATCATGGACCATACGGAATGAAATGTGGAAGAAAGTGATAGATTACGAGCTACAGGGGTTAAATGTGTCAACATGTTTAAGTTATACCTCTGAGTGACCCTTTAACAAACCCGAGGCTTGGTAACGGTAAATATGCTCACTAGAATGCACGATATAAATTTCATCGTGTTCTATTATAATATGAGAAGGTTATGACCAAATTCGTTTAAGAAGGGTTAAAAGCGTCAAACATTGAAAGTTATGAATTTTCGGGTAGTAATAAACTAACCGAGGGCTTAACAAAGCGGGTAAAAGTCACGAGGCCCTTATACATAAATAAGGAAGGCCCAAAATGCAAAGTTACCCCTCCGTAAATCCAAGAGCCAACTGCAATGATTGTAAAAGATTTGAAAATCTTACAGCAGGTCTCAGGCGGGCCGCGTAAAGGTTAGAAAGGGCTTTACGCGGGCCGCGCTAGCAGTGAAAGATATGGGTTCTGTCAGAAGGATTCATACGGGCCGCGTAAAGGTTAGAGGACCTTTACGCGGGCCGCGTCAATGGCCCAGATACAAAAAATGCGGACAGAAGCACTGTTTGCTGTTTTAACCGACTTAGGAGCCATTATTATCAGCATGGGCGCCCCCTAAACGACCCCTAGGACTCAGGGACACTTGTTGGTGATCTGGTTACACTTGTAGACCTTGTTGTCATGATCCTAAGCTCACAAATTCACTATAAAAAGCCATGAGATGCACACATTGTGACCACACCTCATTCCTTCACTTCTGATCATTTCTGGAGCTCAAGTGTTCTCTCTAAGCATCTCTGGTCATGCATAGGACTTCTGTAAGTGTGCTCAACCCTTCTTAGTTAAGTTTTTGCTTAGTTATAGCTTAGAAGTCAAACCTTTGTAATTAACGGTTGACTTAACGATTAGTCACTAATGGTCTAGTGATTAGTCGAATCAAAGGTAGTTATATGTTGGTAATTATGTGGGCATTAAACCCCTAAAAGGGCACCCTCTGATTCCCACTCTAACTAGTCCAAATGTCGGGTCAAAGTTGCTTAGAAAAAGTCAACAGAATGCTAATTTTCGATTTAATGCATAATTAACAATGTAGATGGCATGTAACATGTTTTACCACTCATATAACTTGATAATAAGTATTATAACTGGTCTAAGCTTGTTTGATCCGACCATTTACTGTTTTGACCCGGTTCGGAACCGAAAGTCGCAAAACTTTGACTTTTGCTTTGACTTCAGTTCTGACCCGATTTGGTATAACTTAGATATGCCTTAGGACTCTCTTAAGACCAGGTTACATGATGGTATAACCCTCTGTGGCTGGTTCGTTGTTTGTCCGAGTCATTTACACATTTCCGTTATATGCTTGAATGTTGACCATAATGCCCTCTTGACCTTAAAACAAGAATTTTGAATATGTGAAAGGACAGTAACCTTAGTTACTGATTTCTAAACATGTCCCTAAAATATCATGTCAATCCGAGGTCTAGAATAGGAGTTATGCTAAATAGCGCAATTAAGAGAACTTTTGTAATTAATCGGCGCAATTAGCATAAAGCCTATCTAAGCCCAAATTTCGAAACCAAACCTTTTACACCCCGATGTAAAATAATATTTTGGGATTTTTAAAGATTTTTAATTATTTTTAACCTGCTTATAACCTGCGGTTATGGCCTTGGTTCGGTAAATACCGAATATACCCTTTTCGGACCTAAAATGAGTTCTACATGGTATTTTGACACGAACCCAATTGCTACTGATTTTAAATAATAAATAAATTATTTTGAACTTTATAGCCTGGTCAGAAAACTCAGATTTCCTGTATAACCCGGAAATCTCTTTTATAACCTTTAAAATAACCAAAATAACCCTACGGGGGCGTATATTGGGGTTAAACTCGTTATGGGCATAAAGGAAGGTATCCTACTGATACCACAACCTCTTTGGAGCGTATTAACTTAGGAAACCTGTGTAGGACTCTTACGATTACCCGTTACGCCATTTGCGCGTTCGGTCCGGTTTATGTAACTAGTTTACATAAATTAGCCGAAACGGGTCCAACCTTTTCGTTTTTACCTCAAAATCAAGAATGTGTTTAGTTTACCCATAATATACAAGTCTCCGAACTTGTTGGGTCCAAACCACATTCCATTCCCGGTTTTCGCCTTTCATGCGATTAAACCGTATTTATCCTTTGAAACTAACCGGTCTAAGCTTAGGCTAAATTAAAGACCCGTTAGGATTCTAATAGGTTATTATAAACCTTCTTCCAGAATAGGAGACCAGTAAAAGATACTTGCATTTGCTTGTTGTGGTTATTACTTGCTCAGGTAAATACTTTTAATTTATTTTCCCCTTATACGGGCTTGGGGTATGGTATATAAAATACCGCTTGGTCGGGCAATTGACCTCAACTTGTTAGTAGTTGAGTATTATCAATATGACCCGTTTAAAAATTGGTTTGTTGTTTTACGCCTTTGGGAGTTTAATGACCATGTCCCGGATATCCTTGGTATCATTTTACGAAATGGCCACGACCTTGACACGCGGGTGTAGGCGTACACCCGACAATGTGTCCATACTTATAAAGGTATAACCGTTGGTTTTCCCGCCGCGGTTTTGTACTATGTGGTGTGTCAATTAACCTTAAACCCGGCACGAACCGGGCGACTGAACGCATAACGAACATGTAATTCTTTTACAAGATTAGATTTGATTAATTGTCCCAAGTTATAAAAGTTTGTGCCACGTGCATTCAGATCAATTTTATTAAACTCTTTTTCTAAAAGTGTCGGTTGAATGTATTTACCAGTGTAAACTGACGTATTTTCCCCAAAAAGATTAAATGCAGGTTCTATACGAAATAGGCTGGCCACTCCTTAGCATCGTTAGAGTCTCGCAAGCTTGGATGCCATTATCTGTTGAACAATATCTCTTTTTATTTTGATCCACCTGTGGATCTATTTCAGCTAATATGTGATACTTGGATATTACGTTTTGTTGGTTGAAATAAATCTATCTTTATGCTTCCATTGTGCATTTAAATATTGTGTTGTTTGACTATATTGTCACCAACTACGTCACGGTAATCCCCCACCGGCCCACCGGTGAAACATGTGGAAATCGGGGTGTGACATCAACCAAGTCAGTCAATTTCTTCATGCTCCTACTACTGATCACTTTCAGGAGGTAAAAAGAATATTGCGCTATCTCAAGGGTACTGTTGCATTTGGGTTGCATTACAGTCATCCCACTACCACATCGCTACTTGGTTACTCTGATGCTGATTGGGCACATTGTTTAGAAACTCGTCGTTCCACCTATGGTTATTCTATATTTCTGGGTGGGAATTTGATTTCTTGGAGTGCTAAAAAGCAACCAACTGTTGCTAGATCTAGTTGTGAGTCAGAGTATCATGCTATGGTTAACACTGCTGCAGAAATTGTTTGGATAACTCATCTCCTCCAAGAACTTCATGCTCTTCCACCAGACAGACCAACTATTCTTTGTGATAATCAAAGTGCTATTTTTCTCACTTAAAATCCAATTGCACATAAGCGGGTCAAACATATAGATCTTGACTATCATTTCTTGCGGGAATTGTTTAATGCTGGAAAATTAGTTACTAAGTTTGTTCCAACCAAGCTTCAGGTAGCTGACATTTTTACAAAGAGTCTTCCTAGCTCACAGTTCAACTTACTTCGACATATGCTTCGCATTGGTCCGCCACCGTTCAGCTTGCAGGGGGATGTTAGATAATGTTTCAGTTTAGTTTTTATTAATTCATGTTGTAATTTTATTATTCTTTAGGGGTCTTGTTGTAAGTATCTCTCCTCTATATTGTTCCCTTGTATTCTGTTTCAATTAATGAGAATTATCCTTTCATATCTCACACAGCTTCTATACTTACAGTTTTGATTTATAATCACTTATTACTTTCCTTTCTTTGGCAGTCAACTTGACACTAACCACTTTGATGGAACTATACGGTAGGGGTGCCAACCACTCGAGGTTAAACGCTCGTTTAACTTTTGAAAGCTCAAGCTCGGCTTGATTTGAGCTTTGTTTTTTAAAGCTCGAGCTCGGCTCGTTTAACATTATTATATAGATATTAGTTATTATTAATTAAATATATATTTAAAAAAAATTATAAAATCACCAGGCTCGGGAGCCGGCTCGAGCTCAATAAGCGAAGCTCGGGCTCGTTTACTAAACGAGCATGTTTTTAGGCTCAGGCTCGAGCTCGTTTAAACTTGGCTCGTTCGAGCTTTTTTCGAGCCGAGCTTGAGTAGCTCAGCTCGTTTGCATCCCTAAGTCTATACCTCCCTCTTATGGAAACATGCTTCACTTGTTAAAGTTGTAAGTTAGTTTTCATTTTTCATGCTTACACTTTGATCCTAAATAGGCGATTAGCACACTTCTTTTCCTTGAAGGTAGATGGTTCACGTTTAACTAGTTAATGTTATTATCAAATACCGAAGCATGTGTTCTAATCTACTGAATACATGTGTTGTGGCACTGCAATGTAGAGATGGTTAAGGAATTGCACCTTGCAAGGATGCAAAATTCCCAGATATCTATAATAAATTATTGTTTTGTTTTATCTTTTATTATGCATCTGTATGATTGTTATCTTTTTATGACAATTGTCCATTTCAGAGACCTGTAATAACAATCTTAATTAATGGATCAATACCGGACATGAATCAAAAGCATAAGTGCAGGCCTACTCGCTAGTTATGGAGATTAAGGAGCAACATGAATCAAAAGATCTTCAAAGTGATGGGGCGAACGACACACCAAGTGGTTGAAGAAATTAAAGAAGAAACGAACTGGTGGGCTTCCAAAAGATCGAAGCGGGGGGATGTATTGTTTTCAGTAATAGTGCAAGTTTGAAGATGTTGACTGTAGAAGATAGTTTTTCATTGTGTGTTCTCTTTTTTGTTGTATGTTTTCATTGTGATGTGGTCAGTTTAGGTGATGCTTTGTATTGTTCTTGTTTGGTCGAGCTCTTAGTGACTTGCTAAGGCTTGGCTTGGTGGTGCGTTTAATAATAGGTTCTTTGGGCTGATAAAAACGATTTTTTTTAGAAAATGTATAACTATACATTTCATGTGATGTGTGATGTGTTTGTAATACATACATAAGTGAAGATTATAAATAAGCTTACTATTTCTTTTCATAATAAGAAGGAAATGGAGTAACTTTAACATGTAAAATCAGAGTTTCAACAAAATTTGATTCGAGTTTATGTGACCATATTATATTTATATTTATATATATATTAATAGAAACTGCTGATGAACAATAGTTTCTTTTTAGAATATTAAAATAAGTTTTTTAAATTAACCGATTCACATTTCTTTAACATTCAATTCATCCATTATTAAAAAAAAACATCGCAACTTTCCTTTGATTAACATATTACTTTCTTTTGCAAAATAAATCTCATCTTTTATGTACAGTTGTAATAAAGTTAAAACCTATTTACATATTTGTAAAATTTAAAATTGTGGATATATAATATGTGATGCATAAATTTTATAAAACTGATACCTTAATATACAAATATATGATATTTAAAAAAACACAGAAGTATTATTAACAAAAAGAAAATGAAAAAAATAATCATTTTACTCTTTTTGTTATTTATGAGATTATTAAAAAACGGTAAAGACATGATTTAAAACATGTGTATATCAATATTTTAGGATGTTTAGCCTTTGATACCATCACAAACTGTTCTGACTTTGACTAAACATCGGTAGTGGAATTGGTACCATCGGAATAGTTACCAATTTTTGTTTTTATGGTCTTCGATCGATGTACAACGGTTGATACAAAGAGTGTCAATGTCCAAGTACCGCAATAAACCGAACCGATACCGACTGAAATCCCGCTGCATCACTCGGGGGAATTCTGCTAGTTATACATTGAATTCGGATTAGAGTTCAAAGCTTTAAAATAAAGTTTTATGTGAGGATGGATTCGGGGGATTTATGTAGTAGGAAGAAGGAATCGGAGTCTATGCAGGCTAAAAAATATTAAAATAAATCAACTTAACATGTTAGATAAAAGTTTGCATTGATCAAAAAGATTTGATTCCACTTTATTTGACCAAATTATATATTAAATTTCGGATTATAGTTCAAAAAATTAAAATAAAGTTTTGTGTGTGGATGGATTTGGTAGGGTTTAGGGGATTTGTGTAGGGGAAGAAGGAAATGAAGTCTATGTTGGGCTTAAATATTAAAATAAATAAATTTAACATGTTGAATGAGAGTTCGCATTGATCAACTATATCCGATTCGACTCTATTTGACCAATTTATATAATGAATATCGGATTAGAGTTCAAAGTATTAAAATAAAGTTTTACGTGAGGTTGGATTTGATAGGGTTTAGGGGATTTGTGTAGCGGGAAAAAAGGAAATGGAGTCTATGTGAGGCTCAAAATATTAAAATAAATTAATTTAACATCTTAAATAATAGATAACTTTGACCCTAAACACTTAGGGGCTGTTTGGCAACATCTGAATGATTAAGTGCTGAACCAGTAAGAGGTCTGAACTATTAGGTGTTGAACCGAGGTCTGAACTATTAGGTGCTGAATCATTAAGAGCCTGTATGATGCTTAACCCTTTAGAGGCAAATGTCTGACCAATTCAGATTAGAGGTCTTAACCATTCAGACTCTGTATAAATCTTAACCATTCAGAGGCAAATATCTGAACCATTCAGACATATGCTCGTGAAACAAACAGTCTGAACCATTAAGTGTTGAACCAGTAAGAGATCTGAACTATTAAAAGGTAAACAAACATCCCTTAGATAAGCAGAAAATCATAATCATTACCGGTTAACCAAAAAACACACAAAAAAGATTATTGTTACTACAAAACATAAATATTAGTTTAAACACATCCCTAATACTCGGTTCGCATCGATACTAGCCATACAAAATATTAAACAAACAAATCTTTTCAAAAAGGGTCTTTGAATTCAAGCATAATAATATTTATGAAGCCATTTTAATTTGTGCTAACACACACCACAAAGGCTGCATTGCAAGACCCCAAGATATGAAAAACAAAAAAAAGCCTGTTTCAGTTATTATGAATCTTAGGCTAGAGGGTATGGTACTATGGTGTCCATCTTTCAAAAGGAGGATGATCCGTCACGTAGGCGCCACATCATAGTCATCTCAAGGATGGTCTATCCCACAAAACTAGAGGGTATGGGAGAATGGTCCTAGATGATCCTACCCCACCACTTTTATATATATATATATATATTTTAATCTTCTACTTTTTTTAACATTTAACAAATAAATTAACTAAATATTTTCATTAATATTAAAAACACATTACATAAACTTAAAAAAGGAAACATAAACTTAAAAAATAAAAAAAATAGACTTAAAAAAAACATAAACTTAATAAAAAAACATAAACTTAAAAAAAATATAGACTTAAATAATTTGATGCTTCTTCATGATGTCGATTTGTAGTTTTTTCAACATCGAACATTTCGGCTCGGGATAATCATCGACACTCATCGTTATTATTTCTCATTCTTTGAACCGAATCTTTTCACCGGACAATCGGATTTTTTCATTGGACAATCGGACCTTTTCGCGTAACTTTTCTTCCGCCACACGAGTCTTTTCTTCGATGGCCCGCTCCTTCGCCTTCGCCTTTTGGGCCGAGACGTCCGTGTACGTTTTAAAGTGTTCCATAAACTCGTCCATCTTCGGGTCCACCTTTTCCTTTTCTTTCCCCTTCGCCCGCTCCTTCTTTGATTTGTCCCGGCCCGGTGGACGCTCCGCTTCATGTACGGATTTAAAAAAAGAGACCTAACCTATATAGCATAGTTGCATGTAATGAAAATATGAAATCAATATATATGGCGGCTATGATGGTGTGCGGGGAGGATCTTCGCACAAGGCTCATGATTTCGAGGGGCACGTGATTTAAAAAAAATCCGATATATATACGTTATTTTTTTAAATAGTAAACAAACTCATACTAATTCCAATATAGGCCCATTTGCAAATCATTTTTTATGGTTTAGAATTTAGCCCACTTGGCATTAGGTTTATTGAGTCCAATACTAATTTGATTTTTTAAAAAAAATACTAATAAAACACATTTTTTCGAGCTCGAACATGGTACGTTAATTCTCAGAGACGCCTCTGTTCAATATAACCATTCATATGAGGCAACGAGATTATATAGACATGTATGTTTCTCAACATGAATCAAAATATTACGGAATGATACATTTTTTCAAGCTCGAACAGGGTACGTGAATTCTCAGAGACGCCTCTCTTCAATATAACCATTCATATGAGGCAACAAGATTATATTGACATGTATGTTTCTCAGCATGAATCATGATCACATACACAATAACTACAGAGTTCTAGATCATTTCATCCAGCCAAGGTTTTTAAATCCAATGACAAACAATACATGGGAAAGATGAATCACAATTCACTAGTCCAGCTAATAATGGTTTGCCTTATTTAACTTCTGGTTGTTTTATATGTTAAATAATTTCAATTTAACATGTTAAATATTTTATTGATACAAATTTCTATGAAACTCCATATCAAATAATATTTAAATCCTTTTTTTTTTTTTTGACAAATAATATTTGACAAATGTAAGAAATCAAGTTTAAATTCATTTTTTTTTGAAAAATCTGCAACTGATATTCATAAAACCCTAAAAATCGAGTTCCAATTAGCAAAACTAGAAAGTAAAATCAGATTTAGATTTATTTGATACAAAACATGATGTTTTGCACGACCCTTTGGATTATGATTTCTTAGGTTGGCCTTTTGGGTTTGGATTCAACATATTTTTTATCATTTAAACTAGAAAATAGAAATATTGCATAATTTCGATTATGTAACAAAGATATTATAGTTGGAGTAGGTGGACCCCCATTTTCATTTCAACCTCCCACAGCTGACTTTTAATGAAATCAAACTATTTGTTCACACTTCAAAAAAGAAAAGGGTGTACATGAAAAAACAAAATAATATAAAAGGATGTTACTTTTAATGAAGAACGCCGTTGATACCGGAGATGTTGATTTTGTATGATTAGACCCTTTTGTTACTCGTGATAACGCCACTTTATTAGTTGTAATGGAGTGTTAGTTATATTGATCATTTATAATAACTTTGAATTTCAGAGAAATACATATATATATTTTTTCTTAAAATGGTATATTTCTTACAAACAAAAGTATACATTGTGAATGCTTAGGCCGTCACCATTGTAAGAGAGGGTCTACGGATGTCTTTCCTCCATATCGTCATATTCACGGATGTCCCTTCCTTTTCTCTTTAGTGGAGAAGGACTTTTGTCCTTCTCTCTTGCCCAGGGGCGGAGCCAGAGGGTCCGTTGACCCTCCGGTCACCGGAACTTTTTGAATTTTTATTTATAAATTCTGAGTTTTTGAATAACAAACTTAGAGATGGACCGCCTAATTTGAACCAGTATAGAATATAAGCTTATGATGACCCCTAACTAAATCAGTCTGGTTCCGCTACTGCTCTTGCCACATCATCTCCGGACGTGCCTCTCTCTTCCTCATAGGCCACGGATATGACGACGAGTCCCTTGTTAAAATAGTCTTAAAGGAAAATGAAGCTATGTTACATTCTTTTAGTTAAAAAAAAAAAGCTCCATTAATTCCTACAAAGTGTTTGAAGGTGTAAGAATGAGTCAAGATGGTTTGTCTTATAAACATCTCCTCAAGCAATCTCACAAGCATACATTAGCAATAAATTTAGCAGCTCAACATTGCTTGATAGAGAAGAAAAACATTACAACTAAAATTGTATCTTACCAAAATACGAAAAACGAAACTACAAATACAAATGGTGGAGATCAACCGCTAGCTATGAAGCCGATAAATTTTCTCTAATCAAGGAGAGACGTTTTACATATTTGTTTCCTCTCACTTATAAAGAGATGAAAATTTATGGACTTCAAGGCTTTAAGAGGATCTTCCTTCCTTATTACAACAACAATACTCATATGTGAAATTTAAAGAAAGTATTGATTCTACTAGAACTCTAATGATTGTTGCTAGCAATCTTCAAAGTGCTAATAGCATCAAACCTTAAATAGTTTCATTAGTTGAATGTTGGTCAACTACTATTAACGTGCGATTTCATCCTCAGAACCCGTAACACATTCTTTGTCATCATGATCAAACCCTTCAAGACAAGGATGTGGAGAATGCCCATTTCCAAAAGCGCGAATGTGATCCTTGAGTGACCTTTTATGCTTAAAATCCGATCCGCAAGTGCAATACCATAATTTGCCACAATTTTTCTCATGTGTTCGCCAATCTCCCTTAACCGCAAACTTTTTTGTACAATATTTCCTGCATGTAAACGATTTAGCCCCGTGCTTTCTCTTGTAGTGTGTTTGAAGAGTGCGAAAATCCTTTAACGGTTTGGCTCGGGGGTGGTTAATGTTATTCTTGCACCCTTGAACACAACAATAGCATGGAAGTCTTAACATGGCTGCTGGTTGTGTGCCTTTAAGTGACTCTGGTCCTTTCCTATATTCAGAACCATGCCCCCACATGTGCATCTAAACAGATGTACGTCAAGAATCATAAATAATATCATTTAATCCTCATCAGTCTTATAAACTTTAAACAACATATCATATCTCATCATGCAAAATAAATATATTTCTGCTCACTTCTTACATCATTCGGTTGGTTGTCATATTGTTATTGATCAAAATGTTATTTGAGACTGAAAACATTTATTAGAAATAGGGGTTCAATTGTGAAATTCAACAAAAAATACGGAAACTTAATTACTTTTTTAATATGAATGATGGCCAAATTCATGGGTTCAATATAGTAAATTAAAAACATGGTCAATCAGTCATCAGTCAGTCTTCCACTACAATAAAGTTGCTTCATTTTTTCCCCCAATTTCAACTACTCAAAGGATGCCAATGAATATTTCAATAAAGGCCTACAGTATTACTTTCTACTGTGTTTAATTTTTAGAAAATTGGTTATGTTTATTTGTCTAATTTTCATGATGCATGAATGATGATTACGGTGATGATATGCATGTGTTCATATGATAAAGCAATACAATAAAATGTTTAGTATGATATATGCATGCATGATGATTATGGTGATGATATGATTCATGAATGATGATTAGGGTGATGATATGCTTCTGTTTATATGATAAAGCATCACAATAAAATCAGTTTCAAGCTCAGAATATATATAATTCGATCATGATAATATAAAATATACTTGAATCTTCATTTTCATTAATGAATCTATGTATATATCATATACTTATGTAACAATGTTCCAAAAAATAAACATAAATTTCTTTTTATAAAGCAAATTATAGTTGATAACCTTATCAAACAAATAAACTGGTTTATGTTACTTTACAACTCCTAAATGCAAAATATGGTTTTATATACATAATATACACATTTATAGTAAAAAACTTTAAAAATTTGAACCCTTGATAAAAAAAATTAAACAATTTAGGTTTGTCATTGTTTTCTTCACAATAAGTCAGTGGTCTATAATGAACCTCTTAAACACACATGTGTGTATATTGCATATGGAAAGAAACCCTAATTGAGATATTATATACTAAATATAGAAAGACATACCTGCATGTTGTTGTACCTATTAAAGGTCTTGTTACATAAGGAACAAACAAACTGCATAGGTCCAACAAGGATTTGGGATGTTGTCGGTATCCAAAACCTTGTTGGATCATGATCACTGTTGACGTTGTGCCCATGGTTATGTTCATTATTAAACTTCATCTTCATGTCTGATTTCTTCTGTCCATCTTCTACCTTAAACTCATCAAAAAAGTTGTCAGTAACCACCACATCTTCTGCAGGTTCTGTACTATAACTAGGTAAACCGATGCGCAGTGCTACTGTCACTTTTTCGACGTTAATGTCTTCTTCTTTGATCTTCAAAACTCTATCGTTTTTATCTTGGTCGAGTAATCGACTGAGTAGGGGTAGGCATTGCATCCTTTCATTGGGGAAATCTTGTTCTTTAGAGAACATCGCGGTGTCATATGAAGATGATGATGATGTTGTGTTGAGCCATTCAAAGAAAGGTGAGGCTTTAAACCACATAGTGTTTGGTATATGGTCATGAAGAAGAGAAAGTTGAATGTGAAATGGTTTATATAAAGGGTTGATTTTACTTATCAATGAAAGGTGGTTGTGTTCTAGAGAAAGACATGACTAAGTGGTGCTTCATTGGCAGAAAAGGACCCTAAGGTGTAACAAAGTCATATGATGGTCCATCTTGATTTTTATTGTTATATTCTGTTCACTACTAGAAAAAAAAAAATAAGAGGTTTCTTACTAAATATGGGTCAGAAATGTGCACCTGTTTTCCCAAAAAAAAAAAATAAATAAATAAAAAAAATAACTTCCTACGCCACTTCTTTGTTACGACAAAACTTCCAGCAAACTTCTGACAAAAGATAAATGATGTTCATTTGTACATTTGGAAATCTTCCTAGAAAATTTTACAATTTTCTAGTAGTGGCTAATTAGAACTTCTTTTTGTTTGGTATGTGACATACTTTGAAATGTCATTAGATCATGACATAGTTTGGCTTGACTCAATGAATTTGGTTTTACCACGAATAGTTTGGCTTGCAACTTTTATATGTAGCTTCATATCGTATGAGGTTTGTAAGAATATGAAAGACTTAATTGATTATTATTGATATGTTTGATTACAATATATAGAGATCACAAGGAACCCTAGAAACCTAATCGAGTCCATGGGCTTACACGAATAAACCATAGTCTAAGAATGCAGTCCAATATGGTTACGTGAGGACAAGAATCCTAAAGACTTAAAAGATGATCGATCGGTAGCAATTGAGAAGTCGAATTCAGTTACGAATGATAAAATTGTATAATTATAATATTTGTTGTTTGTAACTTTCTTTTAACGGCCAAACTTTTATAACATTTTATTTACAAAACACACAACCATGAAGACACAAATAAGCCATTGGTTCAAGCAAAAATGCAATCTACATGGTCTCATTCCCACAATGAGTTGAGAAACAAAGTATATGATGTGAAAGAATGACTGAAGAATGTAATGGCTAGCAGCATAAGTAGAAGCAGAGGTGAGGTTGGTGATGTTGGACGAGCTGAGAGTGTAGAGATCCTCGGAGCTATTGCACCGTAGGATAGGTTTCCTGGTCTGGAGGTCCTTCATAGTAAAACCATAATGGTCAAATTCAACAGATAAATGATTATCAGTAGTAAAACGGCGTACAGAAATAAGGTTTTTGACTAGGTTAGGTGCGTAAAGGACATTATTGAGTTTACAGGGTGGGAATGGTGGTGGAAGGGTTATGTTGCCTTGTCCAAGGACCGGAATGGTTGTGCCATTGCCAACAATAATGTTACGAATAATGCCAGAATTAAAAATAGATTGAAACTTATCAGATTGAGGAGACATCGTACATGACGCACCGGTGTCCATGGTCCATGATGAATCATTGTTGTGAAGAGCCAAGTTGTATAATGCTTGTGCGATATCAGTTAGAGAGTAACCAGTCGCGTATGTTTGGGCCGCCGTTTGATTCGCTGGTCGTGGGCCTAAAATCCCTTGGGCCGAAGATGGTTGTGATGTCATATGAGAAGGGTTTGGGTTGGAGGGGGATGGACATGGAGGGGAGTCCATTGGGCCCAAGGTTGTGGGGGCGGCTGTGAAGTGTAGTTGGCCCATGGTGGCGGCTGCCAGTAGTGGGGCGGGTATTGGTGTGACTGTTGATGACGACCACGGGTATTGGGTGAGGAAGACATGGCCGATTGAAAGAAGGAGGTTGGACAAGACAGGGATTGGCGAGAATGAAAGAGGGAGGCGGGCGAAAAAAATTAGGGTTTAGGGTTTGGCTCTTGATACCATGAAGAATGTAATGGCTCAATTGATTATTCTCTATTATTGATACCTCAATATAAATACAAGATACAATCCTTTATCTTAGGGAACAAATAAATACAAATCTTAAAGAACAAGTAAATACAAAATCATATCTATATTTACATAAGTGATATTCCATTAATGACATTAAGTATAAAAGTAAAATAAAGTTAAGTGTCTCAATTGCAAATGCTTGAAAATCTGATGTCCTCATTGCAAACTAAGACTTGAGGAACCCTACCACCATTTATTTAATTAATAAATTAGGTGATGAAAGTTAAATAGTTATGGAATTTTACCAAAATGTAGGTAATGCCTTATGCAAGTTGTAAGTGAAGCCAAGAATATTTGGTCAATGCCAACATCAGATTAACATAATGTAATTGATAAAATAAGAAAAATATAAGTGCTTGAAGATACAACATTACAACATGAAATGCACCAAGTACATAACTTTATAGCATACGAAAGACCTTTTTCTTGGAAAATAAAAGTCTTCAACAATTTGCAAAAAGGGGTTTTATTAGCTTTAGTCAACAGTCAACACATGCCTCAATATTTTACAGAAAAAATGTAAAATTTCGTTGACTTTTAGTCAAAGTTGATGGTATTTCAATTTTCCATCCTTTTGTAAATCAACGCACCAATTAATTCCTTCATCGGATTTGATTTTGATACTTTATGATTCTTGTTTTATATATAATTCTTATTTTATATATAATTCTTGTTGCAATGAAAAATAGGTTTAATTAATTAAAAACAGCCCCTTAGTAGCAAATTGAAGTTTTAGGTGGTGGGGAAGGTCTTCTCTTTTATATGATGAGATTCTCATTTATATACTGAGATTTTACATGATGAGATTTAGTACGGATACATATGATTTATATGCATTTGTCGTATTATAATAATTCTAAGTTTAATGCTAATTATGAATATAATAATTCTTAATTTAATGCTAATTACGAATATTTTTCTTATATAGGGAGAGAATCACATAAAAAGTTTGTTTTGGGTAGAAAGTGTAGAAAACAATAATAGAGTGACACGTTATAAAAATAAAAAAAACATGGAGAGGAGCATTTTAGTTAACACACAAACTAATCATATAATCCTAGATCTAAGAAAAAAGCCCACATCCGTCCATCCCACCTCCACACCACTCCACCACCCCTCCGCCACCAGAAGCGACACAACCACCACTTGCCGTCGTAGAAACAACACATTTCTTTTGTGTTTTTTGTCCATTGCGTTTTAGAAACAAAACATTTCTTTATGTTTTTTGTCAATTGTGTTTTAGAAAAAAGTCATTTTTTATGTTTTTTGTCCATTGCGATTTACGCATCCGGGTTTCCGAATATTTTTTCAAAAATATAGCAATAGTATAGTCGTTTTAAAGATAAAAAAACACTCGTTTTTTTGTGAAATTTTTATAAAAAAAATAATGTCGCATGAAATAGTTATTAACGTTTTAAAAATGGGGGGTGGAGGAGAGAGAAACTATTGCCTTGGATGGACTAGAATATCCCTTAAGAAACCCACTTGCCTTCTTCTTTTGTTCAATTCCGCCCATTTAATCTTAGCCCTTAATTACTAAATGGATGGTTAATATTACTTCCTGATCTTTCTATCTAAATAAACTTCCTAGTATATCATGACATTTGTTAAATATATCTTTTCTTTTATATGGGGAGAGGGCATGATGGCGTGGTGGCCGTGAAACATCGCCGCAAATGCAATGTTTATGGCATGGTTACGGTAGTGATGAGATGACTTGACGGTTAACAATTTTTTGACCGGTAATTCATAAAAAGAAAATCAAGCTGCTTTTTTTAACGGCCAACAATCAATCCCGAGCACTCTCGAGGAACCCACTTGACCAAACGGAGTACTCCGAGAGTACCCGGGTCCGCCACCAATTCCGGGGAAAACCCGATAACCCATCCGTCCGTAGGCACGACGATGAAGTTAACGGTAAAACTCGTTTGGTTCAAGGATCCAACTTAGGTTTCACTGGGTCTCCTATCATTGGCCACCAATGCCTCACTCTGCACCAAGTAGGAGTTGAACTTACATTGATGTGTGCTAAACAGACTATAAAAATTAACTAAATTAGACTCTCTAAGCTAGACACTAAAAAGCTTTAATTTTAGACTCGACCTAAAACCACACAATCGACAAGTGTACCGATCAATGTAGTATAACCTAGGAAGTCCGGATATCGAACCACAGGACTCTATGTATCACGTAAATTAGACTCTAACAGACATAGACAGACACGACTTAACTTGTTTATTTGTTTGGGGGGGGGGGTTACGGAAACTAAGGCAATCTATATTAAACTACTAAATTAACCAGAACTAGACTAAACACGAATGAAGACTAAGGACTTTTCTTATATGAGAACAAGACCACCTAGACAAGAATCCTGGATTGTTTTTAAGAGATTACCGACTAAGTTAAATGCACGAGTTATGGAACCGGGATCTTAAAGTACTAAACCTATTAAGGACCAACGAGGCCCCTCGACCCTTCTCAAGGAGAAACCTGTGGAACTACCTAGGCCGTTAATCCTACCGGTTATTAGACGCCTTTCCAGTTGTCTAATTATTGTGTAAGTACCCTAATGTTGACCTATTCTTTTCCAATCCTAGATCTAGGGTAGTTTGAAGTAATTAATTTGACTTGATAGACTAATAATACCGACAGGTAAACCAAGACATGACCTTTTCCAAGGACTATCTAAAGCAATTCGCCGGGTAAGACCTACCAATAGCCCCTCACTTTCCAGGTATTAGGACTAGTAGAACACTAAGACTTAGCAAATTATTACTAGTTACTTCTAGGGGTTATTGGCCAATTCTCCCTAAAGAGTTAAGGTTTTCTAACGTGATATAGACACTCACCGAAATCCTAAACCCTAATATGACTCTATGTTGTGATATAGACCGTCACTAAGAATCATATGAAGCAAGTAATAACAATAAACCAACTCAAAGCATGCATATACATCAAATCATTAAATCAAACTTCTTACAAAACACAATTAATCCATAACAATCATGCAAATAACATAAACGGTAAAAGATTTATTTTAATCCATTCATCAAGTCTAGGCGGTTAATAAATCTAGCCGAGCATGTTCATAAACGAAAATAATTCAAAGATGTTCAACAAAGAATTCATTGTAACAAGTTTCGTAAGAAAAGTCAAGAACAAAGAACTAGAAAACCCGATTAGATCTTCAAGTCTTCTTCTCCGAACTTGTACCAATGATTCCTAGGCTTCGAAATCTCCAAAAACGCTCCAAGAATGCTCAACAATCGCCCAAGAAGTCCCCAGAGTCGAATTATTAGGTTTTTTTTCAAGTTTAGGATGTTTATATATATCTTTTCATAACAAGCCCTTTTAATTTTCGTAATAATTGCCAGCCAGAACGTTCTGGCTGGGCGCCACAAAATCAGGGACTGGGTGGTGGGGTGCCACCTTGTTTTTCAGCTCATGTACTAACTTCAGACTCTCGCCGTGTGCCAGAAACTTGCTTAGTGGGTGATGGGATGCCAGAAAGTGATTTTTCAGCTTTTAAACTCTATTTCAACTCCTCGACCTTTCCAACATGCTTCAAGACTTGACACTTCAATATTTTAACTCGTTTTACTCGGTTTCTCGCATATTTGAGCATCAAGACCTGCGAAACACGATTTGATCAATAGTATACATATTCTAACGAAAAACAAAACTAAATATAACGAAAATTATACAAACTTTACACGAATAAATGATGTATTTTGCAATACATCAAACATCCCCACACTTACTCTTTTTTCGTCCTCGAAAAAGAATTATGCAACGGAATCATAGACAAATATTCACTCGGGTCAAAAGCATAGGTATATTTAATTAAAACCGAGGCTTGCGTTAACTGCGATTGCGAATATACTTGTCCCCTTAAACCCGAATCTAATCCTAAGCCCTTATCATGTGGATTTAATTTAAGTGCGGTCAGTCTACCTAGGGTCTCACGCTAGAATCTACAGTCCACCTACTCCCGCCTCAAGCTTATAGAACTAAAGGAACGATCACTGGACCAATTCCCAACCGTCTTATATCAAAACCAGAAGAGTTTACAATCATATTTTTCTCTTTTTTTTTCCGTGAGACTAGACGGTGCTTTCCCTAACCAAGTGGCAATCCGGCTGTAGAGTCGCTATCCCCAACCACAGATTACTTAGGTTTCGGTACTTATTTATTTTTTTTTTTTCTTTTTTTTTTGCACGGTCGATTTCACACACCCTAGCGGTAATTCGGCTGTAGAGTCGCTATCCCCAACCCAAACTACATAGGAATGCATTACTTTCATTTAGTTTCTAGCTCACTTTTTATTCTATTTATTATTTTTTTTTCATAATCACAAACTCTAACGGTTTTAACTTATAACGGTGCCCCTTATACTATTATCGGCAGTTTTAATTTCCCATATCTCCCAGGCGAAAACCCACTAGCAGACCGACAATTAAGATATCTTAACTCAAAGGGACTTAAAAGCAAACCCGGGCCTATCCACATATCCCTAACTAGACGCAAGCTCGATTTATTATAATCTCATATTATTATTATTTGAACCCGAGCAAAAATTCATCTTTTCTATCATTTTCCGTTTAAAAATGCAAACTTCTTTTATTTCAAAGGACATTTTCTGGTTTTTTAATTTTTTTGGATTTTTGAATTTTTTAATTTTTTTGTATTTTTTAATAATTAAGACTCGATTATTTACATGTATCACATCCCCACACTTAGAGATTGCATTGTCCCTAATGCAAGAACGAAAATACGACTCAACAACTACCTAAAAATAAAAACTGCAAACGAAATAAATAAAAATATACAACAACAAAAAGGGAAACGACTTAGCTGAGTATGTGAGACTGTCAAAGTGCCAGTCGTTTCCACATAAGCCCTCCAATTCGATACGCGCTCAGCAAACAACTCCTAACCTCGGACACGCGAACGAAAGCGGCTACAAATATCACCCTAATCACGCAAACACCAAACACTAGCAAAAGATAATATGTAATATCACGTTCAACAACCATCCACAATTGTATCAACCAACCCCAAAACCCCAACCAACTTGTTTAATGTATTTAAGTACAAACCAATAGACGAGGATTAAAAACAGCATAAAGATAAAAATAAACAAAAGATATAAGCTGTCATCCTCGCTGCATCCTCGCTCTACTCCGCATCATCCAACACCTCATCACCCGCCTGTGTCCCACTGGGCCCTTTCCTGAGCGAGTGTCTCAGCCTCGTTTCCTGTTGGCCCGACTTGAAGTTCCTGCACGTGACATTCTGCAAAACAATTCAATAATGGCAATACGAAGCAAACAGAATATTAGTCACAAACTATTTTTTTTGTATTTTTGATTTTTTTTGACATAAACAAATATATACAAAAAACAACGGCCGTATAGCATTTCGTTCGCGGCCGTAGTTTATAAACAAAGTGACATTAAAGCGATTTTTGCAAATCTCTTTTTAAGCATAACCGAACCTCGCCCGAATGGAGATTGAGTACGGGCGAGTGGTATCAATAATAAAGTACGCAAAACAAAGCATAATGACACTTAGACGACACTAACACGACTCAAAAATGACACGCGCGACCTAACGGACCCTAAACTAAACAACGACTAGACTAGACCTCGACCTAAGTAGACGCCAAAAATACAAGATTAGAACCTCTACCTCCTCCCGGCACTTTACTTGCCCTCAAGTAAACCCAAGTGCCTACCAAACCGACATCGACATTCAAACTTGCTTAAAATCAGCCATGTAGTAGTTTAAACAAATTTTAGCATTGAAAAATACCGCCTAATTAAAGGAGGTTGTTATCCTTTTGCAAAAATTCCGTTTCAAAATCGCAAGTTTGGAATCATATGCGGTAACATACTACAACCCACTCAAAATTCAGCACATAAAGTTCCAACCCAACCCGCAAATCACCAACATCCCGAAACCAAACCGCAAACTAAACCGACATCGAGTGCGAACCAATATAAAGTGGAAATTTGTGTGTCGCCTTAGTGAAACGGGTTAAAGACGAATGTTATAAATCTGAGTTTAAGTTCAAAAAAAATTCCCAAACGCATCCCCACACTTAATGTCGAATAACCCTAGACGAAAATGGTGTAACCGTTGTCATCACAACCCAAACCGAACAATCCGCAACTTATTTACTGCTGAAAGAAACCAAACTGAACCCATCCGCAACCTCAAACGAGCACCAACACGAACTAAACAGTCGACTCTACAAGAAATAACCCTAAGAAAAATAACATGACTCTAAGTGAAAACTAAACTACAAGACTCAAAGTACAGAGATTTGCAAGATACATACCTGAGATTTGTGAGAAATAAGAGGAATAGAGAAATTTTCGGTTGAAAGTGAAATCCCCGACTGGAACTCCGATTTTTAAGTTGAACTATGGTGAAATTTGGGTTGAAATCGGATCTTGTGAAGGCTGTGTGTGAGTAATGGATGAATGGGTGACAAGACTACGGCAGTGGGGGAAAGGCGGTTAGGGGGGGTTACGGCTGTGATGGATAGTAGTGGAGGTGTGTTGCGGCAGCTTGGAGTGCGATGTATGATGAGCAGCGGCGGATTAGGAGAGGAGGGTTAGGGTGTTCGGTGATTAGGGGAGGTGAGCGGCGGTGTGGAAAGGTTATCGGCGGTATGGAGGAGGGGTAAGGGTTTGACGGTGAAGGGGGGTGATGTAGGTGGTCGGCGGTGGTTAGGTGAGGCTGCAAATCGGCGGTGAGGTGATAATGTTTGATATATTGAAGGTGTACCGGCGGTAGTGGATGGTAGAGAGGAGAAAGTTAGGGCGGTGGGTTGTAGGTGAATGGAGGGTTATCGGTTATGGAAGTGGTGAGGTAAGGGGGTAAAGGTTAACGGTAATAATGGGTAGATGGGATATGGGGAAGAAAGGGTTAGGGTTTACTGTGATGAAAAGTGGAGGTATAGGGGTTATCGGCTGTGAGTGGCGGGGAGTGAATTTATGGCAGTGGGGGAAGGATAGGTTAGAAGTGAAAGATTTTTGAGGTTTAATTAATTTTTTCAACAGATACATATTCTGGCGGCCCACCAAAAACTTAGGAGGTGGGTGGCGGCCGCCAGAACGTTATAACCTTCCAAAGAAATAAAGTTGATTATGTGTTTATTGGCTGCAGACATGGGTTCTGGCGGCCCGCCAGAAATATACGAAGTGGGTGGCGGCCCGCCACCACGTTTAAAAATTTCCGAAAAAAAATTTGATATTTTTTTTTGAACAACCCATCAAAAATCAACCAAAATTTATAGTTTTCACAGAAAAAACTTTTGTAAACTTTTGTTGTCTTTGCCTTAGAAAGTTTATAGTTTTTTCCAAACCATCCAAAAACCAACCGAAATTTTTTTTCCAACACTTAATACTTACTTGGAACCTCGTTTCTCTCGTTAATTCCTGCAAATCCTCGGTGATGCACTCCTGCAAATGACTCAAGACACAAACTAGGACCCGAAAAAAAACTAACAAAAACGACCGTTAGCTACTAAAAATTACGAAAAAAACAAACGAAGATACAAACGGTACAAAATATACACTTGGGTTTTCAACTTTTCACATACTTATGGAGGATCAAAAAGATGCAGCTCACCTCCAAACACACACTCACAGGCTGTAGCACCATTACACCTATCATCGCTCAACTCAACCCAAACACTCTTATCTCTCTCACAACCTCTCAACTCCTCACTTGGCGGTTTGAATCTATACTCTTCATATCGAACTCCATCCCTACACTGAGCCTTGCTCAGTATCTCTATCTTAGATTCTAAACGCACGATTCTCTCCTCTAATTCCTCTACTCTCCTATCCGGTGGATCCCCACACTTGAGTCCTATCACCCTCTCTAAACTCGGATCACTCACCACCTTCTCTTCATCTCTCTCATCCTTCTCGCACTCCCCTACTAGCGATACCGCCTCCACTCTATCACTAGGCCCTTTCGAATTCATAACCTTTAAAATTACCGATTCCTCGCCCGCTCTAAGTGTGATGGTGCCTAAAAAGACATCTATGAGAGCTTTAGCGGTGTTCAAGAACGGAGTCCTAAGATTAGTGGTACGTTTTCATCGGCTTCCATGTCAAGAATGACGAAATCGGCTGGAAAAACGAACTTGTCAACCTTAACAAGCAAATTCTCGACTATGCCCCTAGGGTGTTTCACGGATCTATCAGCTAAGGATAATGTCATTCGGGTGGGTGAAAGCTCGCCTAAGTCTAGCTTTTCGTAGAGAGAAAAGGGCATCAAATTGATGCTAGCACCTAGGTCGGCTAAAGCTCTAGTATTAGTGTTACTACCGAATAGACAAGGAATTGTGAAAACACCGGGGTCGGTAAGCTTTTCAGGAAGCTGATTTGAGACAACGGCCGAACATCCTCCATGCAATGGGACATTCGACAACTCCCCTAACTTCTCCTTATTTCTAAGAAGGTCCTTTAAAAATTTCGCGTATTTAGGCATGGACTGGAGTGCCTCGATAAAAGGAAGATTAATCTTCAATTGTTTGAAGATGTCTAAGAACTGCCCATATTCCCTCGAGTATTTTTTATTCTTAAGACGTGAAGGGAACGGGACATACGCATGGTTCACTAAAGGCGAAGGCCTAACATCCACGGGAGGTTTCTCTACTCTCTTCTCACCTTGAGACTCATCGGACTGTGCGGTACTTGCTGGGCGCAGCCTCGGTTGCACTTTGCCAGGAGCCTCCATCTCTATCTCTTCGTCTATAATATCTCCATCCTCATCGACCACTCTCTCTTCTACGCTCGGGTTCCCTATGATTTTGCCACTACGGGTGGTAATGGCCTTTACATGAGCATTCGGGTTAGGTTGGGTGTTACCCGCAAACTGACCGGGTAATCTCTCCTCTAACTTCCTAGACATATCACCTACAACCCTTTGAAGGTCTTGGAAAGCAGCTTGGTGATTCTTAAGCATAAGGTCATGTTCGCTAAGCTTCTTTTGGGTGGTTTGATCCCTAACAATTAATTGACTCATCATGGACTCCATCCTTTCTAGACTACCCCCAAGATCATAGCTTGAACCTTGACCTGTTTGAACCTGACTACTTGACCCCCCATCCTTGACCTGCCCATTTGAACCCCCACCAAAGAGTGAACCTAGACCCCTATTTGGATTTTGAGCTATTTGAAACCCAGGGGGTCCGTTTGAGCGAAAATTGTTGTTAGAAGCAAAATTATTATTATTACGCCAACCCGAACCAAAGTTATTAGTACCAAACCCACTAGGTTGACCTCTACCTTGACCCCCTCCTACAAAATCGACCTGCTCCTCACCTACTAGCAGTGGACACACACTCGTGTCGTGACCCCCTCGACAATACTCACATTTGTCTACCTTAGCCTTAATTTCCTTAAGTTCCCTAGACATGTTTTCCAATACAGCGGCTAAACTAGGATCCATGGTGACCTGGTTCACCCCTCGGGCGGGTGCACTAGTAGTGGTGTTCGAATTACCACTTTGATACCGCTGATCGGACCGTGATTGGGATTGAGACTGAGCAAATGCCTCAAAACGCTTTAAACATTCAGCAACTGTAAGAATACCCATCATATGCCCCCCCCCCGCATTAGTATCGAACCTATCTCGAGTCTCTTGGGTGAGACCGTTATAGAATTTCTCACATAACGCCCAATCAGAAAGACCATGCTGGGAGCAACGAGCACACAGGTTTTGGAACCGCTCCCAAGCAAGGTAGTAAGGCTCGTTGGGCTCCATGCGAAAAGAGTGGATTTGGTCTCTAAGACGTGAGGCTTTAGCGGGCGGGAAATATTTATTCAAAAAGGCTTGACGAAGCCCCGCCCATGTGGTGAAGGTACCGGTTGGTTGAGAGTCCAACCAAGTAGCCGCACGGCCAGCTAGTGAAAACGGGAAAAGCTGTAGGTAGGTGGCATCGTTGGGTGCACCGTGAAGGCTAAAAGTGGCGAGAATACGGGAGAACCGGTTTATGTGGGCCGGTGCGTCCTCGTCCTCGCGACCGTGGAACTGGATGCTATTGGTGATGGCTTGCATGGCATAAGATGGAATCTGCCATGAGTTCTCGCTAACTATAGGTGGAACAGTAATGGGTGACGCAAGACCAGTGAAGCCTTGGGTGGCTTGTTGGTGAACGGTCTGCCTAGCGTTGGCCATGTGTTCTAGGTTCTCTGGGATGCTAGAGGTGCTAAAAGTAGGGCTATCGGGTGGGGAAATCTTAGGTGATGTTTTGGGTGATTGAAGTGGGGTGGGTAATGAAGTGGAATCGAAATTGGGAAACTGAGACGTAGATGAAATACTAACCTGTGGGCCTTGGCCCAAACGAGACGATGATGATGACTCGGTGACTGGTGGCTTCGGTGGCGGTCCGTGCGAGCGCAGATATGGCATCCACTATCCGCAAAAACCTAAATGTGAGAAAAGCAACAGTAGTCACTACGACTCAAACGAAAATAAAAGACTCAAACAAACTAAACACGTAGCACGTATATGTCAAATAAGGTCTATCAAAGCTAATAAACGCGATTGCCAAGAGTCCCCGGCAACGGCGCCAAAAACTTGATGTGTGCTAAACAGACTATAAAAATTAACTAAAATAGACTCTCTAAGCTAGACACTAAAAAGCTTTAATTTTAGACTCGACCTAAAACCACACAATCGGCAAGTGTACCGATCAATGTAGTATAACCTAGGAAGTCCGGATATCGAACCACAGGACTCTATGTATCACGTAAATTAGACTCTAACAGACATAGACAGACACGACTTAACTTGTTTATTTGTTTGGGGGGGGGGGGGTTACGGAAACTAAGGCAATCTATATTAAACTACTAAATTAACCAGAACTAGACTAAACACGAATGAAGACTAAGGACTTTTCTTATATGAGAACAAGACCACCTAGACAAGAATCCTGGATTGTTTTTAAGAGATTACCGACTAAGTTAAATGCACGAGTTATGGAACCGGGATCTTAAAGTACTAAACCTATTAAGGACCAACGAGGCCCCTCGACCCTTCTCAAGGAGAAACCTGTGGAACTACCTAGGCCGTTAATCCTACCGGTTATTAAACGCCTTTCCAGTTGTCTAATTATTGTGTAAGTACCCTAATGTTGACCTATTCTTTTCCAATCCTAGATCTAGGGTAGTTTGAAGTAATTAATTTGTCTTGATAGACTAATAATACCGACAGGTAAACCAAGACATGACCTTTTCCAAGGACTATCTAAAGCAATTCGCCGGGTAAGACCTACCAATAGCCCCTCACTTTCCAGGTATTAGGACTAGTAGAACACTAAGACTTAGCAAATTTTTACTAGTTACTTCTAGGGGTTATTGGCCAATTCTCCCTAAAGAGTTAAGGTTTTCTAACGTGATATAGACACTCACCGAAATCCTAAACCCTAATATGACTCTATGTTGTGATATAGACCGTCACTAAGAATCATATGAAGCAAGTAATAACAATAAACCAACTCAAAGCATGCATATACATCAAATCATTAAATCAAACTTCTTACAAAACACAATTAATCCATAACAATCATGCAAATAACATAAACGGTAAAAGCTTTATTTTTATCCATTCATCAAGTCTAGGCGGTTAATAAATCTAGCCGAGCATGTTCATAAACGAAAATAATTCAAAGATGTTCAACAAAGAATTCATTGTAACAAGTTTCGTAAGAAAAGTCAAGAACAAAGAACTAGAAAACCCGATTAGATCTTCAAGTCTTCTTCTCCGAACTTGTACCAATGATTCCTAGGCTTCGAAATCTCCAAAAACGCTCCAAGAATGCTCAACAATCGCCCAAGAAGTCCCCAGAGTCGAATTATTAGGTTTTTTTTTCAAGT
This sequence comes from Helianthus annuus, assembly GCF_002127325.2. Classification (NCBI taxonomy): domain Eukaryota; kingdom Viridiplantae; phylum Streptophyta; class Magnoliopsida; order Asterales; family Asteraceae; genus Helianthus; species Helianthus annuus. The sequence goes on along the minus strand of NC_035434.2, from coordinate 163,547,139 downwards.
TTAGGATGTTTATATATATCTTTTCATAACAAACCCTTTTAATTTTCGTAATAATTGCCAGCCAGAACGTTCTGGCTGGGCGCCACAAAATCAGGGACTGGGTGGTGGGGTGCCACCTTGTTTTTCAGCTCATGTACTAACTTCAGACTCTCGCCAGGTGCCAGAAACTTGCTTAGTGGGTGATGGGGTGCCAGAAAGTGATTTTTCAGCTTTTAAACTCTATTTCAACTCCTCGACCTTTCCAACATGCTTCAAGACTTGACACTTCAATATTTTAACTCGTTTTACTCGGTTTCTCGCATATTTGAGCATCAAGACCTGCGAAACACGATTTGATCAATAGTATACATATTCTAACGAAAAACAAAACTAAATATAACGAAAATTATACAAACTTTACACGAATAAATGATGTATTTTGCAATACATCATGCATCTTCTAAGAGAAATGCAAGTTTTCCATCACTTGATCTAGAGATCATTGGCAAAATAAAAAAAAAACATGATCTATTTTAAATTAACATAATTAGCAGTAATTATTATTTTAAGTAATTATTATCTTCAACTTTTTTAATTTTCATAATTAGTCCCTCTACATGATCTATTTTTTTCTTTTTTACGTTCTTTTCAAAAAAAAATTATAAAATCATAACATTTCTATATTTATTTCATTTGTTAGTATAGATATAGGGTTAGGTTAAAATGAAAACTCGTTGTGAGAGCTTGGATAAATTGGCATTAAAAAAATCAACTTTTCCTGAGATAAAATAAAAACTAGCAGTGAATGTTGTAAAAACCTACTATCATCATCTTTTTATAGCAGCTGTAAGGGGTCAAAAACATAACTTCGATTTTTTTTACAGTCGTCTTTGTAAGATTTTAATCTAGGGGTGTGAAAAAAATGAGGGCAAAACTCACACCAAATTCTCTAAATTTTTACAACTCGTAAGAATTTTCCCTTAATTCGAATCCATATTATATATCTATGTATATATGTGTGGGGGAAGGTTCATTTGAGAACAAATTTAATGTGAGAACAAAAAGAAGAAATGACATATTAGTAAAATGTCATTTCATTTATAACTCATATCATTAATTTATATTTTTTTAATTAATTAGTTAACTAATCATTAATTATCCTACATATAATCTACAAAACCTACACATATCAAAATTTTCCTAGATATACCCTACACATTATAGAATTTTATCCTACACATTCGAAATTTATCCTACACACCTCGAAATATATCTTACACAACTCGTAATTTATCCTACACAACTAGTAATTTATTCTACACTTTAAATTAAGTTGTTTTTTTTTTAATTTGGAAAAAGTACATATTTTGAAAAGGAGTTACAAATTTAATTTAGTTAGTTATTAAAGGTGAAGAATACAAATTAATGATTTATATAAGTTTACCAATATACCCTTGTATTAAAATTAACTACAAATATTAAATGAAGTAAAATGAAGCATTCTTATTGGTTGAAACTTCTTCTTTTTTCTTCTTATAAAAAATTTCTTCTTATTTGAACCCTCCACTATATGTGTGTGTGTGTGTATATATGGTGTGTTATTACAACTTATAATAACTAGTGTTTTTAAATTACGCGCTTTGCGCGAAAGGCATTGGTGTTTTCGACCGTGGGGTATGGTGGGGCGGGGGTTTGGGGCATGGGTTGACACGTGGACTTCGAGCCCCCCGCTGGTAAGTGACATGTTGGGTCGGTATGGCGGGGCGTGGCTAGCCCGAGTGGGTTGGCCAGTTTTATAAAAATTTAAAAAAACCTAAAATTAAAAAATACACACATAATTAAAAAAAAAACCTAAAATTATTATTAAAAGTTCCTAAAAATTACAAAATTCTACGAAAAAAAGATTACAAAATAAAAAAAAGCCTAAAGTGTTAGGTAGATTTCGAACAGGGCGAGCTTGTCAAACGGCTTCCGCTCCTTGCCCCGGAACTGGATGTTGGCCACCGCCACCCGGTCTTCGTGACTTATATCACCTCACGGGACGCTATCGTAGTAGGATTTAAAACGGTCGAGCTTCGGTCGTAGCTCGCGCCACTTGTGTTTGCACGCGTTTAAATTGTGCTGGTTGTTCCCCACGTTGTGCCGGTAGCTAGCGAAAGCTTCCGGCCAGTAACGGGTCTCACTGGGTTGGCGGCCCTTCATCACGTTGTGCCGGTATCAAGTGTGGGTAGCGGGTTCGGGTAGGTGGAGTGAAGGTTTGGAGTAGTGATGTGGACATGTGGTGGGGTGGGGGGTTTTATAGTGACTTGGGTGAAGCCAAACGGTTATTTTTTTAAAATTTAAACCTAGCCGCTATGGCCTAGCCAACCCAGCCAATGAGAGCCGGCCAAGGTGGACCGCTAGTAATGCCTAACGTGCGGACTGAAACTCCCGCCCAAGAGGCCACACCGAAACCCAAACCCACCCAAGGTGGTGACTTGGGTATTTGTACCCAACCCACGCCCCATACCCCATAGTGAATATAAGGTATTTTCAATATAACAAAAAATCACATAATAAAGAATGATTACTTTTCATTCACTTTTAATTTTATCATATATGAATTGTACATAGCTATGAACACCTATGGTTTAACAAAATAAATTGTTAGTTTAGCAAAACATCATATATGTAACATGTAGACAAATTGAAAATATGATAGTTGTTCATAGCTATGAACGCCAATGTTTTAACAAAATAAATTGTTAGTTTAGCAAAATATCATATATGTAACATGTACACAAATTGAAAATATGATAATTGTCCATAGCTATGGACGCCTATGGTTTAACAAAATAAATTGTTAGTTTCACAAAATATAATATATGTGACATGTACACAAATTGAAAAAAGTAAACAAAAGGTTAATTGTCGGGTTTGGTTCGAATTGACGGTTTCAAGTTTTAGATTGTTGGTTGAACGGTTATATTCAATTTTTAAACCAAAAATCACAGGTCAAAATGTATAAATTTGTAACGAGTTATTTTATTTTTTAACTAGTTAACTTCCTACAATCACAGATCAAAATGTATAAATTTGTAACAAGTTATTTTATTTTTTAACTAGTTAACTTCCTACGATTTTTGTCCTTTGTGTGGCTCTTTTACGATGTGCAAATGAGTCGAGATGAATCGTGAGTGAGCTACATGATATCGGTTTGTTAGAAGCTTGAATTGAGTCAAGCTTGAGGCTAATAATAAACAAGTCTCGGCTTTCCTTATCAAGCTCCAATAAGCTTGCGAAGCTAAACGATGCTATTTATTTAAACAATTTCTATTTAAAATACTTTAATTAATATATATATATATATATATATATATATATATATATATATATATATATACATATAGGGAGCCGCTAGAATGAAAACCACCCCGAGTTGTAAGAACCGCGAAAACTACACCCCACGGGTGGGCGTTCACCATGATTTTTTTTTACAACTAGATGTGTGTATTATAAACACAGCCGTAAAAAAAAATTTTAAACGCCGCGGCCGAGGGGGTAGTTTTTTACACCACAAGTTTGGTGAAAAAAAAAAGAAAAAAGAAAAAAAATTAAAAACACCAAACTTGTGGTGTAAAAAACTACCCCCTCGGCCACGACGTTTAAAATTTTTTTTTTACGGCTGTGTTTATAATACACACATCTAGTTGTAAAAAAAAATCATGGTGAACGCCCACCCGTGGGGTGTAGTTCTCGCGGTTCTTACAACTCGAGGTGGTTCTTATTTTAGCAGCCCCCAATATATATATATATATATATAGGGTAGAGATATGGTAAAAAGTGTTTAAAATGTGAGAAGGGTAAGAAGTGTTTTAAACCATTGGATATTTGATCTAATGGTTGAGATCAATAGGGTATAAAAATGTAAATTGTGTTTTAATTAGAGGGACCTTATGTAAAATTGAAGGGCAATAGTGTCTTTTTCAATGTTTGAAATATGGTAACCGTAACCTACACAACCAAAAACACCTACATTCACTCTTTTTTCCTTAAATATCGGAATTAATGATTCACCTTAATTGTAGGGAGGTCTTTGGTTGCATATTCTTCATACGTTATCATAAAGAGATCTATAATCAGATTCATGGCGTGGTGTTCTAAAACAACAAGATAAATTGACTATGATTCAAGTCATGGTGTTTTATCTGGAGACATTGTTCATGGCGTGGTGTTTTAAACATCTATGATTCAAGTCATGGTGTTTTATCTGGAGACATTGTTCATGGCGTGGTGTTTTATCAATACAAAACATTCCCAGATTTTAAAACACCATGACTATGATTCAAGTCATGGTGTTTTATCTGGAGACATTGTTCATGGTGTGGTGTTTTAAACATCTATGATTCAAGTCATGGTGTTTTATATGGAGACATTGTATAATCAGATTCATGGCGTGGTGTTTTAAAACAACTGGATAAATTGACTGTGATTCAAGTCATGGTGTTTTATCTAGAGACATTGTTCATGGTGTGGTGTTTTAAAAATCTGGAGGCGTTGACTATGATTCAAGTCATGGTGTTTTATCTGGAATCCAGAAAACATTGTATTGTGATTACATCAATGGTGTTTTAACATCTGGACAATCAATACGAAACATTCCCAGATTTTAAAACACCATGACTATGATTCAAGACATGGTGTTTTATCTGGAATCCAAAAAACATTAAAACACCAATTCAAGATCGAAGCTATATGTATATAACCCTTTAACACCAGAATCGAAGAAGGGCGCAGAAGTTAAACAACTGTATTGTCTCTAGCGATTTCATAAGACTTCTTGTATTTATAATTGATTAAGAATGATACGTAGATAACAATCGCATTGGATCTTGCAAAAAAAATACAAAATTCGAATCAATCCCTAAACATTCTCATCGCCAGTTATTATTTTTTTTTTCAGTTATATTGGAAATCAATTAATTGACAAGAATGTACAATTACTAATATATCCTTTTGAATTAATTAAGATGAGGGACACTTGTCATTCCCAAATTATTTCTTACACTTCTTACAAAAGATGGACTTTGTACAGGATCCTCTACCTATATATATATATATATATATATATATATATATAGAGAGAGAGAGGATTCAGTTCAATTAAGAACCACCACGAGTTATGAAAACCATGAGAACTCCTACTTCCTACGGGAGGTGGGCCACAAGTAGATGAAAATATTATAAACACGTCTGTAAAACAAAAAAAATATCGAGTCGATAGTTACGCAGGATGTAAATTTTGTTTACGTCTGACGTAAATTTTGTTTATGGCGATTTAATTTTTTTTTTACACCAAATGTAAAATTTTGCATGCGACTTTTTTTATTATTTGTTTTTTTTCTGGAACAAGTGATATTTTAAGAATTTTGAGAATATTTAAAAAAACCTTTTGTAAGGCCTAGTTCTCATGCTTCTCAGAACTCAAGGTGGTTCTCATTTTACCCTTTCCCTATACATATATATAGTGAAAGTGTAAAATGCAATATTCATTAACATGCGATAATACGATATGAAATTACGCCCATGTTATAAAACTCAAAACCCTAATCACGCATAAACAAAAAACCATAATCACGCATGGTTATGATTTTTGTTCATGCGTGATTTATGGTCTTGTTCATGCGTGATTATGGTTTTGTTCATGCGTGATTAGGGTTTTGAGTTTTATAACATGCGTAATTTCATATCGTATCATCGCATGTTAAGGAATATTGTACGTTAACTTTCCCCTATATATATATATATATATATATATATATATATATATATTTATAGATTGAGGTTCTTGTAAAAAAGACAAAAAGTGTGAGAAGGGTAAGAAAGAATCTCAGCCATTAGATCTTTGATCTAATGGTTGAGATCAATAGGGACCAAATTGTAAAATGTGTTTTATTTTTGGACTAATTTGAAAATTGTACGGGTAATAGAGTCTTTTAGATCCACTTTGAAATAGGAAACTGTAAATTAAATCCCTACAATTTCGAATCCTCTTTCTTCTTTCCAGATTTTTCGAACAACAGCTTCAAATAACGATCTGTTGCTTCCTTTAAAACCCTAACACTTCAAATTTGAACAACCTGTTCGAATAACAGCTTCAAACAACGATCGAATCAATGAATATGCTTCAAACTTCAACAATCAGTTCGATTAACAGCTTCTCCGACGAATGTAGCGATTAATTTCAACCTTTCTTCTTCCAGATCTGTGTATTCGAATACTCCTTCTTCTCCAGATCGAAGATCTCGAATCATCATCATCATCAATCCATCTCGAATCATCATCATCGTTAGTTTACATCTCGAATCATCATCATCAACATCATCATCATCATCATCGATATAGTAGATTCATCATTCCTTCATCATCATCATCGTCATCATCAATACTACAGTGTCTTTAATAGTGTTATATACTTATTGAATGGTGTTATATATATGCTGAATGGTGGTTTGCAGTGTTATTCGTAGTGTTTTTTATAGAGATCTTTAAAATATTGTTATATGTCGCAACCCCCGATCCCTGCCCCAGAAGGCGGGCGGCCGCGGGCGATCATGTAGAGCGGGTGGTATCAGTGTTTATTAATTTGGTAGCGGAAATGAGAAATCAGGACTGTAGTTAGGAAATATTTTATCCGAGTTAAAACACCAAACTTTTTATAATAAATAAATAGAATAAAATCCAAGTTTCCATTACAATACAATTATAGGGATAAACCCTAGTTTATTTAAAAACAAAACTTCTTTTTATTTAGGTAACTTTTATAGCCACTTTTCCAAGCCTTCACTGTTCTCCACCTGGCTTCTATTAGCTTCACATTAAGGTTACCTGAAACGCATTTAGAAAGGTTTTATTAGCAAGAAATACTGGCGAGTGCATCCCAGTTTAATCAAAACAGCTTTCATAACTTTACAGTATTGAGAGTGATTACAAGGTTTATATCTACACAGTTACTCATTCAGTACCGTCAACACCTGACTTGTGGGTCATGTTACTCATTGGCTAACTCTTTGTCCAATAGTAATGGATTACAATGATGTATACAAAACCCCAACATACCGACATTAATTGTAGGATACATAGACTCAATCATTGTTAAGTATAATTGAAAACATTTGAGGTTTTGGTAAAAAGTGACAAAAAGTAAGATGTACTCACATTGTTTACTTAGGTAAAACTAAAGCTTCATAATGAATCTCCTGGTTATTACCTAATAAAAATTAAACAATGCACACGTGTTAGTAAGATAACCCAAATCATATTAACCGATGACTGAGTCAGGCAGAGCCTTGACATGCATTACGGAGTGATAGATCAATCGGGTGTAACACGGGACAAGACTCCAATGACTGAGTCAGGCAGAGCCTTGACATGCGTTATGGAGCCCTAGATCAATCGAATAGGGTAACAAATACGTGATCGGGGGTTATAATACTTACAACAAGGCAGAGCTTCGCTTTATAGGGGTATAATACCCGAGAGTTTTGACTAACAGAAGTTAAGAGAGAATTTAGAACTTTGAACGATGAGAAATGAGGCCAAAGCCTCTATTTATAGGGCTGACGAGAGGGGGCTCGCGGTCCACGAAGCCCCCTCTATCTTTCTCGCGGCCCGCGAGGCTACTAGGGTAGACCCTAGCCTTGTCGACTCACCTATCTAGCTTCAACACGTAACGGGACACGTGGCGTATCAGGGTGTCGCCTGGTGACACGCTGTCGCGGCCCACGACTCGCACTCTCAAGGGGGTCGCGCCCCGCAAGAGACTTATAATATTTTTTTTGATTTTATAAATATTAAGATTATTAGGGTCCGTTTCTCGTATACGGGGTATATTAGGAACGTTTAGGGTTTTGTTAATGGTTTTAGGAGGGTTGTTATATCCTCCCCACCTTGATTTAGATCTCGTCCTCGAGGTCTACTGGAACAGGTGTGGATATTTCCTTTGCATTTCTGACTCGAGCTTCCAAGTGTATTGTGGTCCTCTCTTGGAATCCCATTTCACTTTGACCAGAACTAGTCTCTTATGTTTGAGATTCTTGATCTTTCTATCTTCAATCTGAATAGGTTTCTCTACAAACTTAAGTTTCTCATTTACCTCTATGTCCTTCAGAGGTATCACTAATGATTCGTCTGCTAAGCATTTCTTGAGATTACATACATGAAACACATCATGTATTCCTACCATTTCCTCTGGTAGTTGTAGCTGATAAGCTACGGGTCCTATCCTACTAATAATCTTAAAAGGTCCAACATACCTGGGGCTTAGCTTTCCTCTTTTAACGAATCTGACTACTCCTTTCGATGGAGAACTTTTAACAATACCTTATCTCTTACTTGAAATTCCAAAGGTTTTTTTCTGTTATCTGCATAACTCTTTTGACGATCTCGTACTGCTTTTAGTCTTTCCTTGACTTGAAAAATTTTGTCGGTTGTTTCTTCCACTATCTCTGGTCCAGATAGTTGCTTTTCTTCAATTTCTACCCGACAGACTGGAGCCAGCACTTTCGTCCATAAAGTGCTTCAAAAGGTGCAGCATTAATGCTAGTATGATAATTGCTATTGTAGGAAAATTCTAATAATTTTAAATGATCATCCCAATTTCCTCCGAAATCAATTACACAGGCTCTAAGCATATCTTCCATTGTTTGTATTGTCCTTTCACTTTGTCCGCCCATTTGAGGATGATAAGCTGTGCATAGATTTAACGTGGTTCCCATTGCTTTTTGGAAACTTGTCCAAAAATGAGAAGTAAAACGACTATCTCTATCAGATACAATAGATAAAGGAATTCTATGTAATGAAACTATTTCATTTACATATAATTTGGCTAACTGTTCCATACTGAAAGTTTCCTTCATTGGTAAGAAATGAGCAGATTTAGTTAATCTGCCAACAATCACCCAGATTGTATCATTACCTTTTCGTGTCTTGGGTAATTTGGTAACAAAGTCCATTGTTATCAATTCCCATTTACATATTGGCATTTCTAATTACTGCAATAATCCTGAGGGTTTCTGATGTTTAGCTTTAACCTGTGAACAGGTCAGACATTTAGCAACATAGTTGGCTATATCCTTTTTCATTCCTATACACCAGAAATTCTTTCTTAGATCTTGATACATCTTATCACTACCGGGATATATCGTATACTTAGACTTATGGGCTTCTTCTAGAATTCTGTGGCGTAGGTTTTTCCTTGTTTAGGTATCCACATCCTTTTCTTATGGAACTTCCAAATTCCATCTGATCCTTGTTCTAATTCCTTAATCATTCCTTTTAAACCTTCAGCATCTTCCTTGAATGTTGTTTCCTGTACCTATCTAATTTGCTCATTCAAATCTATCTGCAGATTTAACTTAAGAGAGCGTACTCGTTTCGGCTTTTCATGATATTTTCGACTTAAAGCATCAGCTACCACATTAGCTTTTCCTACATGATACTGGATATCACAATCATAATCACTAAGAATTTCCATCCAGCATCTCTATCTCATATTTAATTCCTTTTGCCCAAAAATATATCTTAAACTCTTATGATCCGTGAAGACAACAAACTTACTTCCATATAGATAGTGTCTCCAAATCTTAAGGGCAAAAACTATGGCTCTTAACTCGAGATCATGGGTTGTGTAAGTCTCTTCATGTTTCTTAAGTTGTCTAGAGGCATAAGCTATAACCTTTTGACGTTCCATCAACACACATCCATATCCTAACTTAGACGCATCACAATAGACTATAAAGTCTTCAGCTCGTTCTGGTAATGCGAGTATGGGTGTGTTGGTTAACCTTTGCTTAAGAATCTTAAGGCTTCTTCCTGTTTTGGTCCCCATTCAAACTTAACTTATTTGCAGGTTAGTTTGGTTAATGAAATAGCTATCCTAGAGAAATCTTAATAAACCGTCTATAATATCCTGCAAGTCCAGGAAAACTTCTTACTTCCGTTGGCGACTCAGGGGCTTTCCATTTGGTAATCGCCTTGATTTTTGTGGGATCCACATGAATTCCTTCATGATTAACCAGATGTCCAAGGAATTGCACTTCTTGTAACCAGAATTCACATTTTGAGAATTTAGCATAAAACTTCTTTTTTCTCAATAATGTTAGAAGTGTATCTATAAAAACAATTATGAACTTATCCAGGTATGGTTTACATATCCTGTTCATCATGTCCATAAATGCGGCTGGGGCATTGGTTAAACCAAATGGCATGACAGTAAATTCATAATGACCGTATCTTGTTCTGAAAGCAGTTTTAGGAATGTCTTCTTCCTGTACTTTCAATTGATGATATCCTGAGCGTAAATCAATCTTAGAAAAGAATCAATCTCCTTGAAGTTGATCGAACAGATCATCGATTCTCGGTAGTGGGTACCGATTCTTAATCGTAACCTTGTTAAATTCTCGGTAATCAATGCACAAACGCATTGATCCGTCTTTTTTCTTAACAAACAAAACTGGTGCTCCCAATGGCGATGAACTAGGTTGTATAAAACCTTTGTCAAGAAGTTCATCCAATTGTTTCTTCAGTTCCTGCATCTCCGTTGGTGCTAGTCGATATGGTGTTTTGGCGATCGGTGCCATCCCTGGTATTAGGTGAATTCTAAATTCAACCTCTCTATCAGGCGGTAATCCAGGTAACTCTTCTAGAAAAACATCTGAGAATTTAGATACTACAGGAATATCTTTTAGTTCTTTTCCTTTAGTGTTAACGATTATAGAAATCATATACACTATTGCTCCTTTCCTTGCACAACTTGCAGTTTTCATCACAGAGATGAATTTCGCTGACCTGGTTAGCTTGTTGTAACACCTCGTAAAATCACGACCAATATAATATCGACACGTGTCTTGGACTTTAAACATGTAAGGAATTATTTCAGAGGGACTAAAGTTGACAAACAAAGAAAGTATGTGTGTAGAAGGATTCAAAGTGTCAACATTTGATAATTTTGCCTTTCAACAACCCTATACGATGTTTATACCCTTAAACGAATGAAACATGAATCGTATGAAACCGTTTATGAAAGAAAGTGAAAGTTTCCAAACCGGAAGGGTTAAATGTGTCAACATGATTAAGTTATACCTCTGAGTGACCTTTTTAGCGAACCGGAAGCTTTGTAACGATTAATTATGCTCCCAAGAATAAGTAATAAAAGTTTCACAAGGTTTCGACATCGTATGAAGAAAATACGTTAACATTCGTAAGTGAGGGGTTAAAAGCATCAACGTTGAAATTCAGGACTTTTCAGTGATCGTATAACTAATCGGGAACTTAACAGAGTTTGTTTATGACTTAGAGCCCCTTAAAAGTCAAGTTTGAGGGTCAAAAGTGCAATAAAACAAGTTAAAAGCAAGTTTAGAAGGACCAGGGACCAAATGTGCAAAGCTGACAAACTTGTGACCGGATCAGACCCTCATACCGGCCGCGTAAGGCCTTGGCCAATCCTTACGCGGGCCGCCTAAGACCTGTAGATGCAGAAAATCTGCACAGTTGTCTGTTTCAGCAGGTTGCGCCGCCTTAAAGGCCTGGTATTCGAATTCAGGGGCTGCTCCAATGGTTTTTCATGCATAGGGGACACCTGGGATGATCAAGAAAAACTTGTAGACTTGTGTGGAGTAATCTTGTTGCATCTAAATCACTATATAAGGACCTTATGTTGCAACCATGAACTTGCTCATTCACAAAATCATTATAACTCACTCTCTGGAGCTCTCTGGACTTCAAGCAAGATTCCACAAGCTCCTAATTCGTGCTAAGAGCCTTTGTAAGCATTCTTAGCCTTTCTAATTCGTGTTTTATTAGTTTAATGACCTAAACGTATCGTAATTAAGCTTTGACTTAGTGATTAATCACTAATGGTCCAGTCATTTTTCGAATTGAAAGTGGCTATGAATTGGTAATCTTGTGGGTAATAAACCCTTAAAAGGGCACCCTCTGATTTCCACTCTAACTAGGTCAATTGTCGGGTCAAACTTAATATTAAAAAGTCAACAGAAAGCTATTTTACAAATAAATTCATAATTAGCAATGTAGAAGCTATAAAACCTGTTTTAACACTTATATAACTTGGTAATTAATGTAAGAACATGTCTAAGCATGTTCAATCCGACAATTTTGAGTTTAGGCTTGGTTCGGAACCGAAAGTCGCAAAAGTAGACTTTTGCTTTGACTTTCAGTTCTGGCCCAGTTTAGCTTAGTTTAGACATGCCTTAGAGTTCCATTAGGATCGGGGTATAGGTTAGTATAACCCTCTGAGATTATACAACTTGGTTCCGAATTTATCCGATTCATTTGCATGTTTCCGTTATATGCCTAAAAGTTGAGCATTATGCCCTTTTGACCTTAAAACGAGATTTTTGAAAATGTGAGAGGACAAAAACCTTTGTTACTAATTTATAAACATGTCCTAAAAATTGGACATCAGTTTGAGGTCTAAATTAGGAGTTATGCTCAATAGCGTAAATTGAAAGCTTTTTTATTTATTTAAACGGTATTTTAGCATAAAGCCTATTTAAACCCAAATTTCGACACCAAACTTTTTACCCACTGATGTAATATAATATTTTTGGATTTTTGAAGATTTTTATTTATTTTTAAACTGAGCATAACATAGGGTTCTTGCTTTTATTCGGTAATTGTCGGTTATACCCTTTTTGCTAATAAAATGAGTTTTACATAAAATTTTGATACCAAACTTTTTTCTACTAATTTTATATGATAAATAAAATATTTTGAACTTTATAAACTGATCAAAAACTCAGATTTCCTATTATAACCTGAAAATTGCTTCAAACCGACTTTTACGCGTTTTAGACGCATAGTATGGGTTAAAACTATTTTTGGCATATAAGACTTAATATCTACTGATGTTTCAAGTAAATTTTTATACTTTAATAGTAAGAAAATGTTTTGAACTCAAATTTCCAAATTTGACCTTTAAAGCTTATGTGAAATTACCAAAATGCCCCTACGGTGCATAGTTTGGTTATAAATGATAAATTTCACATATATGCAATACCCTACTGATATAACTTATTAAATTAACTATTTTTACTGATCATTTCAGACCTGAACCTTAGATTAATACTTAATCTCTTTTATAACCTTTAAAATGACCAAAATACCCCTACGGGGCTTAATTTGAGTTTAAATTCGTTTTGGGCATAATGGAAGGTATCATACTGATATCACAACATATTTAAGGCATATTAACTTAGAAAACCTGTTCATGACTCATTTGTTTACCCGTTATGCATTTTTCACGTTCGGTGCGGTTTATGTAACTAGTTTGCATAAATTAACCGAAACGGGTCAAACCTTATCATTTTCACTTCAAAATTCAGAATGTGTTTAGTTTACCCATATTATAAAAGTCTTCATACTTGTCGGGTCTAAACCATATTCTAATCCGGTATTCGCTTAATCTTGCGTTTTGAACCGTATACCTTTCTTTAAAACTAACCGGTCGAAGTTTAAACTTAAGTAAGACCCGTTAGGAATCTAACAGGTTATTAAAACCTTCGTTCCAGATTTAGGAGCCCAGTAAAAGATACTTTGCACTTGCTGATTTGTACGGCTGGGATAAATTTGTATAATTTGCTCAGGTAAATACTTTTAACTTATTTTCCCTTATACAGGCTTGGGGTACGGTATATAAAATACCGCTTGGTCGGGTATTGAATTTTTAATCGTATGAAGGTTAAATCATTGAGATAACCCGTTTATTCTGTTTTGTTTGTTTTAAGCCTTTGGGGGGTTAATGACCATGTCCTGGATATCCTCGGCTCATTCATTGAAATGGCCACGACTTAAGCACGGGGTGTAGGCATACACCTGCCGGTGCGTATGTAAAATGATATACCTACTTGTTCGAGAATAACTCGCTGTAGGATATATTAATGTGTGTGTCTATTAATCTTTAACCGGTATTCAGCCTGGGCTACTGAACTTATAATAAACATGTAATTCTTTAACAAGTTTATTTTTAAATAATTATCCCAAGTTATAAAAGATATTTTGTGCCTTGTGCATTCAAATCAATTTTCTTAAACATTTTCAAAATGAGTCAATTAATTTTATTTACCAGTGAAAACTGACGTATTTTCCAAAAACGTTAAGTGCAGGTACTAATCGAAATGGGCTGGCTACTCCTAGCATCAATAAAGAGTCTTGCAAGCTTAGATGTTTATAAATCTGTTGAATAATGTTCCTTTTAACTTTGATCCGCCTGTGGATCCCTTACAACCGTTTTTGTAATAATTGATATTACTGGCATTCGGTTTGTAATGTTATTATCTTTAGCTTCCGCTGTGCATTAAACTGTGATAATTTGACTATGATGATATCAACTACGTCACGATACTCCCCACCGGGCCCACCGGTAATACGTAGAAATATCGGGGTGTGAAAGGTTGGTATCAGAGCCAACATTGAGTGAATTAAACACTAGCCTTTTGTGTTCAATCTCAATGACATAGTTTGCACATTCCTCGACTTCCGAGTCTAGACAAAGAACTTAGGACTAATCCTAATTCATTTTATTTTGTCCTTTATTGTTTTTCTTTGTTGTTTATTTTGTTGTTTGACAGGTTCAACAAAATGCCACCAAGGTTCAGAAGAGGAGGACGACGCAAGGCGCCATTCACTAGCCACGATCATGAGGCCGGACCTTCCCACCGGCGAACTCCGTCTGCAACAATGAGCACAAGTCCTCAAGAGGATTGGAGGACATATTTGGAGCCCGCGAGGCGATCTGTCTCGCTAAGTTCATCACCCTCTTACCATCATTCTTTTGGGCCGCAATCAGAGAACGAGCCCAACGATTCGCACCACTCTTACCTATCATTGCAGCGGTCGGGGTCACACCATGCGTTTCAAGACCCGACCCCATTTTTCCAGAGCCGGTTTAACCCGGCAAATCAGATTGAAGAACCAATGGTTCATAAGCCATTGGGCCCCGAAGACCATTTCCCTGAAGCCCAGGACATGGAGATGGATGATGACTTGGATCCCGCCGAACCACCATCTGGGACACCGACTCACCCCATCGAGATTTTGGATGGGTCGTCTTTTCATGGATCACCTTATCGTGGTCCAGACAGCTATGAGGCAAGGTTTGCCCAATACGACTGGGTGTTTACTCCCTCTTACAACCCGTCTCAGCAGCAGCAACAACAGGATCCCTCGGAGGATTCACGTTTTGTAGCGGTCACTCCACCACCACCACTGCTGCCAGAGCAGCAACCGCCTCCGAAGCCACCGAGGCATAGGAGATCAGGAGTATGGATGTCCGTGCGAGGGGGATTTCATTTCAGCACTCCTCAGTATTCAAGTGGCAATCATTACCCGCCACTATATGAAGACCCACAGATGGGTGGGCCTTCAAGTGGCAATCACCACCAGTGGGTTAAGATAACCCAATTCCTTCATATGCCGGTGCAGCGGCGTACAACCCTTTTGAACAGCCAACCCATACTAACTACAACTACGCCGAAGTTGACCCATATCTTGTAGCGGTGAACTACAATGCTCTTCATCCTGAAGGGCCCTATGGAGCTCCCTGGCAGACTGGGTACCCGGCCTATGGGTACCAATACCCGCCACCTCCTCAACCCCCGCAGCATCAGCAGCCGCCGCAGCCGCTGTGACATCCCAGGAAAACTAAGAAACCAACGCAACTTAACTAGCTTCTCAGTAACCACGTGCTAAATTTCGGGACGAAATTTTCTTAATAGGGGGAGAATGTGACAACCCTCAAATTTACATGTAACCGTACAGTTTATTAATGATAATAAAAGTACTTGATGACTGTGTTGAATTATTTAACTGCTCTCCGATTACTGTGTTATAATTACATGTGCGTGTTAGCATACTAGTAGTATACAGAAAAGTTACTAAATAGTCCGGTATATTTTCCTATGTGTTAGGAATTAATTTCGTTACAAAAATATAGGTATAAGACGCCTTACGGAACAATTAAACAAATTAACGAAACAGTATCCGACTGAACAACCGGACATTACCCGAGATACGAAAATATTGTCAGAAATATTATTTTATCATTTTAAATTAATTTTGGTCACAAAAATTCCCATACACCATGTAAACATGACATACACCCACTATTCTTGAAAATACCCCTATCCTTCTAACTTAATACCTATTAGTTAACAAAAACTTTCACTTTACCCCCCCCCAACCGATTTTTCAGCCAAATCTTCACCAAATATTTTGTTGAGATAATATTCTTGTAATCTTGATTATGGTTGGCCAAGAGATAAGTAATCATGACCACAGGGATAGGGTGGCTCATGGTGTAAGAGCATCTTTACATGCATTGGTCCTTGAGATCACCCATCATTACTAAACCACACTCTCTCACTCACTCTCTTTCCTTATTTTCGGCCCCCCATAACCGAAACCACCACCATCTCCCTCATATCTTCTCCTTCAACACATTCAAGTGCCATTCCAAGCTCCAAAATTGATTCCTAGAAGTTGCAAGTGGAAGAGCTTACAAGGAAGCTTTGTTCAAGTCCTTCTCACCATCTTCTTCTCTTCATTTTTTTTTGTTCTAGATTCCTACCTAGCCATGTGCTAGTAGTAAGTCTCTTCACACTCTTGTTCCATCTTGTTCTAGTTATGTTTTGTTTGAATGTTCATGACACACAAGAGCTAAAACACTAAAATGTTGAACTTAAAGTTCTGCATAAAAACCATATATAAAAAGGGTGTGTGAAGTTTAAATCTGGATGGTTTAGGGTTGGTTAAAGCATGATTGAAGTTTTAACACTTGTTCATCAATAAACCATGGTTAGGGTCTTTGTCTATGCACTTTTAGTCACTTCCACAATATAAACAGCTTGCTGAGTTGAATTTTCAGCCAACTTCAACAGGCTGTAACGGGATCATTTTAAATCGAAAAACGGATTTTCTGAAGCCTAAAATGTGTATTTTGGAATAACTAAACAAATGGCACTGGAATCGTAATTTTTTGAAACCGTTTACTATTTTTAAAAGACTGTTTTTGGACAGCAGCTCAAGCTGCATTTTTACTGCAGAAAAAGTGTGTCATATTTGGAGTCATAACTTGAAACCTGAGTAAAATCGACTCATGGAATTTTTATAGTAGTTGGTCACCGTTGTCAGGACGACCCTCCAACTGGAATTTCGTCAAAAGGACTTACGGTTAATTTTTAGTAAATATTTCCGTAAACTGCAATCAGAAAGTAGCAAATCAGATTGCAGTCGAGAAAATGATTTTCTATAAAATATGGGTAACGAACTGGACTCTGAAATTTTTACATAATAAATTTTGGGCCATATAGAACCTTCTGTAAAAATTTGAGAATTTTTGGAAAAGGTTAACTATTTTATTAAAATGCTCGAAAACAGTCCAGTTTTGATTAATAAAGCTGAAACGACATAAGTAGTGATTTGCGTGTCTAAATGTCGAGTAGGTTATCCGAGAATGATATAACATGTTATATGTCAATAAAAGTGTTATGTGCAATGTTGTATGTTTGTCTACGAGTGGGGAATAGATGGGAAACTTATAAGGGCATGAACCGTTAAAGTGATGCATGTTATGTGATAGATACGTGTAGGGACTTTGTGTTCTATTTGAAATCACTAATAAACTAAGTGATAATTATACTAGGGCGTAATTGACCGACCTTGACTATTAGCTATATTTGAGAATCAAACCGAGCAACCATGGTGAGTTCACACTCTTTCCAAGGCATGGGATTCCCGGTGGGTTGGGAATGGGATTGAATGGCTACTCGAACTATCATTTCTATTAAACCACTTACTACTATCCTCGGATTGAAGGGCACGTACGTAAAGCCTACGTACACGACCATAAGACCATCAACTCTATCAATTGAAGTCCCTCATTTATCGACTTAATCGCCGAGGCCTATGGCGAGCGGGTCATTAGTTAATAGCGCTATTAGGTTTAACAAACCTCACACCGTGCCAGTCGGACGGGCGTGTACTAATGGACTATGGGCAAAGGGTCAATGCTGATAGACATTGACTTAGGGCACCTCTTACATTTTCGTAGCAGTCGATACGCGTGGTCTAGTAACACATGGGAAGCCCCCACCAACCTTCGCAAACATGTCAGAAAGACCGTGATACGAATTCATACGATACATGATTTACAAAACGAACAAATGATTTACGAAATGAATGCTATAACTAAACAACCAGCTGTGAATTCACTCAACTTTGTTGTTGACTCGTTGTTACATGCCTTACAGGTCGCTAGATGCTTGGAGCTTGCACGAGGAAGGAGTCGTTGTGGTATACGGACTGTTATGTTCCGTGCTTAATATTTAAATCCTTATGAACTTATTAAACTTGCGTTTTGGACTTTAAACTTATGGACTATGAATTTATATTTTGATATCACGTATTATGCTTCCGCTGTTTAATTTAAAACTTGGTTAACAGGCTTTTGGTCACCAATTGTATTGTGGTTGGTTTTATTTACTTAAAATACGTTGTTCAATATGATTGGTGGCTCGATCCTGGTCACGTCACGCCTCCAAGCGGTGGTACTCCGCATGGTGGATTTTGGGGGTGTAACAGATTGGTATCAGAGCCATTGGTTATAGTGAACTTGGTTTTAAAAAGGGAAAAGCTTTTTGATAAAACCAGACTATAACCTGTACAGTGCTCAACGATCCATAACGACGCTTCGCTCCACGTGCAAGACTCGACACAATAGGTGGTATGATCTATGTTATATTGTCGGTTAGATAGTCTACACTGTGCATTAGATAACGTGATAATTGCTATATGAACCTTGTGTGCTTACTCTCTACTGTCGTCCCACACTTACGCACTCCCGCGACACTTTCCTCACTTACGCTGCCTTGTTATGAAGATCATGAGCGGACGCGGAGGACGTATCAACCTCACTCAAGCCCAGTTGACGGCTTTGATCAACGAACGAGTTGCTGAGGCACTCGCAGCTGTTCCTGCAGGAGGTCCACATGCTCAGCCTCCTGTGTGTACGTTCAAAACATTCATGGATTGCCGACCTAGCACCTTCAGCGACACAGAAGGAGCTGTAGGTCTACTTCACTGGTTCGAGAAGCTTGAGTCTGTATTTGAGATGTGTGAATGCCCCGAAGACCGAAGGGTGAAATATGCTACAGGAACACTCGAAGGAGCTGCATTAACCTGGTGGAAAGCACAGGTTCAATTGCTTGGGTTGGCGGTTGCCAATGCCACCCCATGGAACGGTTTCAAGGAACTGATTAGAGAAGAGTACTGCAGTCGTGACGACATCCACAAGCTGGAAGTGGAATTTTTCAATCTGAAGATGACGGGATCTGAAATTGAGGTATACACGAAGAGGTCAAATGAGCTAGCCATCTTGTGCCCTACTATGGTGGACCCTCCCTACAAACGCATTGAGCTGTACCTTAAGGGTTTGGTGCCAGAAATTCAAAGCCACGTAACCTCAGCTAACCTTGGCACTATACAGCAAATCGTCAAGTTGGCTCATCGTCTCACTGATCAGGAAGTTGAGCAGAACAAACTACCCAAACGTATTAGCGCCACTACTTCTGATACTCTTACCGACAACAAGCGAAAATGGGATGGAAACTCCAGTAAGGGTTCTGCTTCGGGTCAGTCTCAGCAGCGAAAGACTGAAGACTACCAGAGTCCTGGTCAGCAATCCTCCGGTAATCAAGGACAGGGTGGATATCGGGGAAACCACCCAAAGTGCAACAAATGCAACAGACACCATAGTGGTTAGTGCAACAAGGGACGCTGTCAGAGGTGTCTCAAGATGGGTCATGAAGCCAAGGATTGCAGGAGCTCACGGCCTGCAAATCAGAATCGTCAGCAGCAACAGCAAGCACCGCAGAATCAGCAAAAGCAACAGGGCAACAGGGGATGCTTTCAGTGTTGCGCTGAAGGCCACTTTAAGAAGAACTGTCCCCAGCTGAACCAGAATCAGAACAACAACCAAAGGAACGGGAACCACAATGGAAATAACAACGGAGGCAACAATGGAGGTAATAATGATGGCAATGGCGCCCAAGGTCGTGTGTTCGTGATTGGCCAAGGGGAGGCAAGGAACGATCCCAACATTGTGATGGGTAAGTTTCTTCTGGATGATTTCTTTGTTACTGTGTTATTTGATTCGGGTGCCGATACTAGTTATGTGTCCTTGAAAGTTAGCCAAATGCTTAAGCGCACTCCAACACTTTTGAACACCAAACACACGGTAGAAATAGCAAACGGTAAAAGTCTTGAAGCCACACACATAGTTAAGGGCTGTAACCTCGTCCTAGCTGGTCAGACCTTCTCCATCGATCTTATTCCTATCGTTCTGGGTAGTTTCGACGTCGTGATCGGGATGGATTGGCTATCTCATCATCAAGCGGAGATTATTTGCAAGGAGAAAATCGTCCGCATTCCTCGTTCTGGTAAAAAACCCCTCATAATTCGTGGCGACAAGAGTGGTGCTGTTGTGAGCATCATCTCTTTCCTTAAGGCCCAGAAGTGTTTGCGAAAGGGCCACACCGCTATTCTAGCCCTCGTTTCTGATGCATCCTCAGAGGAAAAGAAGATAGAAGACATTCCTATTGTGCGCGACTTTCCCGGGGTATTTCCTGAGGAATTACCTGGTCTTCCGCCTCATCGACAAGTTGAATTTCAAATCGAGCTAGCTCCTGGAGCAGCGCCCATAGCTCGAGCACCGTATCGTCTAGCTCCATCAGAACTTGAAGAACTGTCCACGCAACTAAAAGAACTCTTGGAAAAGGGTTTTATACGTCCTAGCTCTTCACCCTGGGGAGCTCCAGTCTTGTTTGTGAAGAAGAAAGACGGTACTTTCAGGATGTGTATTGACTACCGCGAGCTCAACAAGGTGACTGTGAAGAATCGGTATCCTCTTCCACGCATTGACGATTTGTTCGACCAGTTGCAAGGGTCGAGTTATTACTCTAAGATTGATTTGAGATCGGGATACCATCAGCTGAGAGTCCGAGAGGAGGACGTCTCCAAAACAGCATTCAGAACTCGTTACGGCCATTATGAGTTTCTAGTTATGCCTTTCGGATTAGCGAATGCACCTGTAGTTTTCATGGACCTCATGAACCGAGTGTGCAAGCCTTACCTGGATAAGTTTGTCATAGTGTTCATTGACGACATCCTGATCTATTCGAAAAGCCAGGAAGAACACGAGCAACACCTGAGGCTTATTCTGGAACTTCTTCGAAAAGAGCAGTTGTACGCCAAATTTTCGAAATGTGACTTCTGGCTTCGCGAAGTCCACTTTCTAGGCCATGTGGTAAACAAGGATGGGGTTCATGTTGATCCATCCAAGGTTGACTCGATCAAGAACTGGCCTGCACCCTGTACACCAACCGAAATCCGCCAATTCTTGGGTTTGGCAGGATACTACAGAAGATTCATCAAAGATTTCTCCAAGATTGTGCAACCTCTCACTTCACTGACTCAGAAGGGTGTCACCTACCATTCGGGTGATGCACAGGAGTCCGCATTTCAGCACTTGAAGGATAGACTCTGTAGCGCACCTATCCTCTCATTGCCTGAAGGCACAGACGATTTCGTGGTTTATTGCGATGCTTCCATCCAAGGACTTGGTTGTGTTCTGATGCAACGTGACAAGGTCATTGCCTACGCATCACGCCAACTTAAGGTTCACGAAAGGAACTACACTACGCACGACTTGGAATTGGGAGCAGTTGTTTTCGCGCTTAAGATATGGAGACATTACCTGTACGGTACCAAGTGCACCATTTACACCGATCACAGGAGTCTGGAGCATATCTTCAAGCAAAAGGAATTGAATATGCGATAACGCCGATGGGTAGAGCTCTTGAACGATTATGAATGCGCTATCAAATACCATCCAGGCAAAGCCAATGTTGTGGCCGACGCCCTCAGCCGAAAGGATACTATACCTAAGCGTGTACGTGCGTTACAGCTTACCATCCAATCTAGTCTTCCTGCCCAAATTCGTGATGCTCAGGTTGAAGCATTGAAAGCAGAAAACATCAGGGCTGAGTCCTTGCGAGGATCGAGGCAACGACTAGAACAAAAAGAAAACGGCGCCTACTATGTTAACGGACGCATCTGGGTTCCACTGTATGGAGACCTACGCGAGTTGGTGATGGATGAAGCACATAAGTCTCGTTATTCAGTACATCCTGGTTCGGATAAGATGTACCACGACCTAAAGACTACATACTGGTGGCCTGGTATGAAAGCCAGCACAGCAACCTACGTCGGTAAATGCTTGACTTGTGCCAGGGTCAAGGTCGAATATCAGAAACCATCAGGCCCACTTCAACAACCAGAGATACCTAAGTGGAAATGGGAGCAAATTTCCATGGATTTCGTTACTGGCCTGCCCAGATCTCAGCACGGAAACGATACCATTTGGGTGATCGTGGATCGACTGACCAAGTCTGCACATTTTCTGGCTATCAAGGAAACGGATAAGTTTTCTACTCTAGCAGACATCTACCTAAAGGAAGTAGTATCAAGGCACGGAGTGCCAACCTCCATCATTTCAGATCGTGACGCGCGTTTTACTTCTGAACTGTGGCAAGCTATGCATAAGTCTTTTGGCTCACGTTTAGATATGAGCACCGCTTATCACCCACAGACAGATGGGCAATCTGAACGCACCATCCAAACCCTTGAGGACATGCTTAGAGCATGCGTAATCGACTTCGGCAATGGCTGGGAAAAGCATCTTCTGTTAGTGGAGTTTTCGTATAACAACAACTACCACACCAGCATCCAGGCCGCTCCGTTTGAGGCATTGTACGGACGTAAATGCCGATCACCTCTCTGTTGGGCAGAAGTTGGTGACAGTCAAATCACTGGCCCAGAACTCGTAGTAGATACAACGGAAAAGATTGCTCAGGTACGACAGCGAATGGCGGCATCTCGTGACCGTCAGAAAAGCTATTCCGATAAGCGAAAAAAACCACTCGAGTTCCAGGTTGGGGATCGAGTGCTACTCAAAGTCTCACCTTGGAAAGGTGTAGTTCGTTTTGGCAAACGAGGCAAACTCAATCCGCGTTACGTCGGACCATTCGAGATCATTGAGAGAATTGGCAAAGTGGCCTACAAGTTGAACCTACTGGAAGAACTCAGTGGAGTTCACAACGTATTCCATGTGTCGAATCTGAAGAAGTGACTGGCAGATGAGACCCTCATAGTTCCTCTCAACGAGCTCACAATCGACGACAAGCTGCGATTCGTCGAGGAACCAGTAGAGATTACGGATCAAGACGTTAAGATTCTCAAGCACACCAGAATACCTCTCGTCCGAGTTCGTTGGAATTCCCGTCGTGGCCCAGAGTATACCTGGGAACGAGAAGACCAAATGAAACTCAAGTATCCCCAGTTGTTTAAGAAAAGTGCAACCACTACTGAGACTGAAGCTATTGCAGAATTTAGGGACGAAATTCCAAATCAACAGGGGGATGATGTGACACCCCAGGAAAACCAAGAAACCAACGCAACTTAACCAGCTTCTCAGTAACCACGTGCTAAATTTCGGGACGAAATTTTCTTAATAGGGGGAGAATGTGACAACCCTCAAATTTACATGTAACCGTACAGTTTATTAATGATAATAAAAGTACTTGATGACTGTGCTGAATTATTTAACTGCTCTCCGATTACTGTGTTATAATTACATGTGCGTGTTAGCATACTAGTAGTATACAGAAAAGTTACTAAATAGTCCGGTATATTTTCCTATGTGTTAGGAATTAATTTCGTTACAAAAATATAGGTATAAGACGCCTTACGGAACAATTAAACAAATTAACGAAACAGTATCCGACTGAACAATCGGACATTACCCGAGATACAAAAATATTGTCAGAAATATTATTTTATCATTTTAAATTAATTTTGGTCACAAAAATCCCCATACACCATGTAAACATGACATACACCCACTATTCTTGAAAATACCCTTATCCTTCTAACTTAATACCTATTAGTTAACAAAAACTTTCACTTTACCCCCCCCCCAACCGATTTTTCAGCCAAATCTTCACCAAATATTTTGTTGAGATAATATTCTTGTAATCTTGATTATGGTTGGCCAAGAGATAAGTAATCATGACCATAGGGATAGGGTGGCTCATGGTGTAAGAGCATCTTTACATGCATTGGTCCTTGAGATCACCCATCATTACTAAACCACACTCTCTCACTCACTCCCTTTCCTTATTTTCGGCCCCCCCATAACCGAAACCACCACCATCTCCCTCATATCTTCTCCTTCAACACATTCAAGTGCCATTCCAAGCTCCAAAATTGATTCCTAGAAGTTGCAAGTGGAAGAGCTTACAAGGAAGCTTTGTTCAAGTCCTTCTCACCATCTTCTTCTCTTCATTTTTTTTTGTTCTAGATTCCTACCCTAGCGGTGTGCTAGTAGTAAGTCTCTTCACACTCTTGTTCCATCTTGTTCTAGTTATGTTTTGTTTGAATGTTCATGCAGAAAAAGTGTGTCATATTTGGAGTCATAACTTGAAACCTGAGTAAAATCGACTCATGGAATTTTTACAGTAGTTGGTCACCGTTGTCAGGACGACCCTCCAACTGGAATTTCGTCAAACGGACTTACGGTTAATTTTTAGTAAATATTTCCGTAAACTGCAATCAGAAAGTAACAAATCAGATTGCAGTCGAGAAAACGATTTTCTATAAAATATGGGTAATGAACTGGACTCTGAAATTTTTACATAATAAATTTTGGAACATATAGAACCTTCTGTAAAAATTTGAGAATTTTTGGAAAAGGTTAACTATTTTATTAAAATGCTCGAAAACAGTCCAGTTTTGATTAATAAAGCTGAAACGACATAAGTAGTGATTGGCGTGTCTAAATGTCGAGTAGGTTATCCGAGAATGATATAACATGTTATATGTCAATAAAAGTGTTATGTGCAATGTTGTATGTTTGTCTACGAGTGGGGAATAGATGGGAAACTTATAAGGGCATGAACCGTTAAAGTGATGCATGTTATGTGATAGATACGTGTAGGGACTTTGTGTTCTATTTGAAATCACTAATAAACTAAGTGATAATTATACTAGGGCGTAATTGACCGACCTTGACTATTAGCTATATTTGAGAATCAAACCGAGCAACCATGGTGAGTTCACACTCTTTCCAAGGCATGGGATTCCCGGTGGGTTGGGAATGGGATTGAATGGCTACTCGAACTATCATTTCTATTAAACCACTTACTACTATCCTCGGATTGAAGGGCACGTACGTAAAGCCTACGTACACGACCATAAGACCATCAACTCTATCAATTGAAGTCCCTCATTTATCGACTTAATCGCCGAGGCCTATGGCGAGCGGGTCATTAGTTAATAGCGCTATTAGGTTTAACAAACCTCACACCGTGCCAGTCGGACGGGCGTGTACTAATGGACTATGGGCAAAGGGTCAATGCTGATAGACATTGACTTAGGGCACCTCTTACATTTTCGTAGCAGTCGATACGCGTGGTCTAGTAACACATGGGAAGCCCCCACCAACCTTCGCAAACATGTCAGAAAGACCGTGATACGAATTCATACGATACATGATTTACAAAACGAACAAATGATTTACGAAATGAATGCTATAACTAAACAACCAGCTGTGAATTCACTCAACTTTGTTGTTGACTCGTTGTTACATGCCTTACAGGTCGCTAGATGCTTGGAGCTTGCACGAGGAAGGAGTCGTTGTGGTATACGGACTGTTATGTTCCGTGCTTAATATTTAAATCCTTATGAACTTATTAAACTTGCGTTTTGGACTTTAAACTTATGGACTATGAATTTATATTTTGATATCACGTATTATGCTTCCGCTGTTTAATTTAAAACTTGGTTAACAGGCTTTTGGTCACCAATTGTATTGTGGTTGGTTTTATTTACTTAAAATACGTTGTTCAATATGATTGGTGGCTCGATCCTGGTCACGTCACGCCTCCAAGCGGTGGTACTCCGTATGGTGGATTTTGGGGGTGTGACAGCCGCCACTGATACCGCCACCGCAACAACAGGAGATTCTTCAAAGGTTGAGCCAGGTGGAACGGGAGGTTCAAGAAGAGCGTAGGAACCACCGGGGATTTCTCAAGGGTCTGGCGAATCTAATCAAGGGAAAGAAGAAAAGGGATTTTTGAAGATTCCTTATTTATTTATATATATTGTAATTTCCTTGTTTCAATCAAGTCCCTGCGTGGACATCTATTTATGTATTCAGTCCCTACGAGGACTTGTATTTTCAGTTTAGCCCCTGCGTGGGCAAGTCATTTCTGTTAAAGTCCCGTTTAGGGCAAATATGTACTCTTTTAAATTTAGTGGAATGTTTAATTAAAAATTTCATTTTCGTCATTATATGCATAAATATAAAATATGAAACAAATTAAAATATCATTCCTTTTAAGTTAATTCTGCCACTAAAAAATAAAAAATAAAATCTTAAAGACAAAACCTAGCCATATGTCATTTTAAGACAGGGCCATGACGGTAGTTCCTTGTAAGATTCAAAATCCTTGTTAACATCTGAAAACATGTTAACACTCCTGGCAAATGTGTCACAACCCCCGATCCCTATTTCCCGGGAACGGGCGGCCGTGAGCCAGTTTCGGTGGTATCACGTTTATTTATTCAATTTGGCAGCGGAAATTTTCATCAGGACCGTAGTTAGGAAATATTTAATCAGAGTAAACCACCTCGTTTAATAATATTAAACATATGGGTAAAATTCAAGTTTTCAGTACATATAATCTCATAGGGGTACACCCTATTTTATTTAAGAAAAACATCTATTTCTTTTTAGGTAACTTTATTGCCACTTTTCCAAGCCTTCAGTGCTGTCCAGCTGGCTTCTATTTGGCTTTCACATTTTGTTACCTAAAACGCGTTTTAAAAACATTTTATCAGTGGGAAATGCTGGTGAGTGAATCCCAGTTTAATGAAGTTTAAATAAAACCATTTTCACAGTGTACAGTATTGAGGGCGCATCCGCAATTACATTTGTTTACAGGTAATACCAATTAACATCCATGGTACTGTCATCTGACTTATGGTCATGTTACTCCTCTTCCCAGGTGGTAACAAATTTTGTATACAAAACCCCAAATATACCATCATAATTGTACCCTTACAAATACTCAATAACTGTCTTTCACAGGAAGAAATATTTAAGGTTTTGTAAAAACAGTTAACAAAAAGATTTACAAAAAGTGGATCAACTCACATTGCTGTTTTAGGTTATCCTTTAGGGTTTCCTGGTGAATATCTATAATTTACACAAATGCACTTGTGTTAGTATAATAACCCATTTTAACATTAGTAATACCCTCCCCGAGACGGCATTCCAACGACTACGTCGGGCAGAACTACGACAGCCGTTACGGAACCCTAGATCAATCGGGCAGAGTATCTAATACGTCTCCAGGGGTTATAATACTTACATCGTAGCAGAACCTCGCTAATTAGGGGGTATAATGCCCGGGTATAATAACGCCACTACAGAAATTGAGATTGAAAGAAAGAAAATGAACGAGCAGATTGAAGGCCCGTTGCCTTCTATTTATAGGGCTGCTACCGGACTTTCTCGCGGCCCGCGTTAGATATGGGCAGGGCTTACGCGGCCCGCGTGGCCTAGGGGTCTAGGCCTAGCTGATCCGGGTCATTACTAGGTTCAACACGCGTTAAGACACGTGTCATCACCGGGCTGTGCCACAACTTGGGTCACTCGCGGCCCGCATTAACTTAGACGAACTCATACGCGGCCCGCATGAACTAAAGATTTCAGCGGAGTCCATTTACACCTTAATGCGGCCCGCGTTAAGTTGAGGTGAGGTCATACGCAGCCCGCCTCAACTTAAGATTTAGGGTTTTTAATTTATTTTTATATGTTATATTGTATTTTGGGCTCGGTTTTCACATACGGGGTGCATATAGAAACATATTGAGACATTTTAAGATATATTAGGGTGTCAAAATTATTATGAGGGTGTCGGTTTACATTTGGGTTGTTATATCCTCCCCACCTTGTTTTAGAGCTCGTCCTCGAGATCTACTGGAACAAGTGTGGATATTTCTTTTGCGTTTCTGATTCGAGCTCCCATGTGTATTCAGGTCCTCTTTTGGAGTCCCACTTCACCTTGACCAGAATTAATCTCTTATGCTTTAGATTTTTAATTTTCCTATCTTCAATCTGTAGAGGCCTTTCTACAAACTTGAGTTGTTCATTAACCTCTATATCTTTAAGAGGTACTATGAGTGATTCATCAGCTAGGCACTTTTTGAGATTAGATACATGAAATACATCATGTATTCCTGCCATTTCCTCTGGCAGTTGTAGCTGATAGTCTACAAGTCCTATTCTTTTAATAATCTTAAAAGCTCTAATATACCTGGGACTAAGCTTTCCTCTTTTGATGAATCTTACTAATCCTTTCCAAGGAGAGACTTTTAATAATACTTGATCTCCTACTTGAAATTTCAATGGTTTGCGTCTGTTGTCAGCGTAGCTCTTTTGTCGATCACGTGCTGCTTTTAGTCGTTCCTTGACTTGGATGATTTTGTCAGTTGTTTCTTGTACTATCTCAGGTCCAGATAATTGTTTTTCCCCAATTTCTGCCCAACAGACTAGGGTTCTGCACTTTCGTCCATAAAGTGCTTCGAATGGTGCAGCATTGATACTTGTGTGATAACTGTTATTATAAGAAAATTCTACTAAAGGTAAGTGATCATCCCAGTTACCTCCGAAATCAATTACACAAGCTCTAAGCATGTCTTCCATCGTCTGGATTGTCCTTTCGCTTTGCCCGTCTGTTTGAGGATGATAAGCTGTGCTTAGGTTCAACTTGGTTCCCATTGCTTTTTGGAAACTTGACCAAAAATGAGAGGTAAATTGGCTATCCCTATCAGAAATAATTGATAAAGGAATTCCATGTAATGAAACAATTTCATTTACATATAATTTGGCTAATTGTTCCATACTAAAGGTTTCCTTCATTGGTAGGAAATGAGCTGACTTGGTTCGCCTATCTACAATCACCCAGATTGTATCATTACCTTTTCTTGTTTTGGGTAATTTGGTAACAAAATCCATTGTTATCAATTCCCATTTCCAGACTGGCATTTCTAATTGTTGCAATAAACCTGAGGGTTTCTGATGTTCAGCTTTAACTTGTGAGCAAGTTAAACATTTAGAAACATAGGCTGCTACATCCTTTTTCATTCCTATCCACCAGAAATTTTTCCTTAAATCCTGGTACATTTTATCACTTCCTGGATGCATCGTATATTGAGCTTCTTCTAATATACGGTGACGTAAATTTCGTAATTTAGGTATCCACATTCTCTTTTTATGGAACCTCCAAATTCCATCTGTTCCTTGTTCTAATTCCTTAATCATTCCTTTTAATTTTTCAGTATCCTCCTTGATTACTGATTCTTGTGCTTTTCTAATCTGTTCATTTAAATCTACTTGTAGATTTAATTTAAGAGAACGTACCCTTTTTGGCTTTTCATGATACTTTCGACTTAAAGCATCAGCCACCATATTGGCTTTTCCTGCATGATACTGTATATCACAATCATAATCACTAAGTAACTCCATCCAGCGTCTTTGTCTCATATTCAACTCTTTTTGCCCAAAGACATACCTTAAACTCTTATGATCTGTAAAAACGGTAAACTTACTATCATAAAGATAATGTCTCCAAATCTTAAGGGCAAAAATTATAGCTCCTAGTTCCAAATCATGGGTTGAATAATTTTCTTCATGATTCTTAAGCTGTCTAGATGCGTAAGCTATAACCTTTTGACGTTGCATTAATACACATCCATATCCTAACTTAGAAGCGTCACAATAGACTACAAAGTCTTCAGTTCCTTCTGGTAACGCTAGTATGGGTGTATGGGTTAATCTTTGCTTAAGGATTCTAAAGGCTTCTTCTTGTTTTGGTCCCCATTCAAACTTAACAGATTTACAGGTTAACTTAGTTAAAGGAATGGCTATTCTAGAAAAATCTTGGATAAATCTTCTATAATAACCGGCCAATCCTAAGAAACTTCTAACCTCAGTTGGTGACTCAGGGGTTTTCCAATTGGTTATTGCCTCGATCTTTGTTGGATCGACATGAATTCCTTCATGATTAACTAAATGTCCGAGAAATTGTACCTGTTCTAACCAAAACTCACATTTCGAAAACTTAGCATAAAGCTTTTCCTTTCTCAATAGACTTAAAAGTAAGTGCAAGTGCTTTGCATGTTCCTCCTTACTTTTAGAGTAAATTAGAATATCATCTATGAAGACAATTATGAATTTATCCAAATATGGCTTACATATTCGGTTCATCATGTCCATAAATGCGGCTGGGGCATTGGTTAAACCAAATGGCATGACAGTAAATTCATAATGACCATACCTTATTCTGAATGCGGTTTTAGGAATGTCCTCTTCCTGTACCTTTAATTGATGATATCCTGATCTTAAATCGATTTTAGAGAAAAATCGTGCTCCTTGAAGTTGATCAAACAGATCATCGATCCTCGGTAATGGATACCGATTCTTAATCGTGACTTTGTTCAATTCACGGTAGTCAATGCACATACGCATTGATCCGTCCTTCTTTTTAACAAATAAAATCGGCGCTCCGCATGGCGATGAGCTTGGCTGTATGAATCCTTTCTCCAATAATTCGTCTAGTTGTTTCTTCAGTTCTTGCATTTCAGCGGGTGCCAAACGGTAAGGTGCTTTGGCAATCGGTGCTGTCCCTGGTAAGAGGTGAATTCTGAATTCAACTTCCCTGTCTGGCGGTAGTCCTGGCAATTCTTCTGGAAAGACATCTGAAAACTGAGACACTACCGGAATGTCTTTTAATTCTTTTCCTTTAGTGTTAGTGATTATAGAAATCAAATACACTATAGATCCTTTCCTTATATAACTTGCAGTTTTCATCACAGAGATGAATTTAGTGGGTCTAGATGGTTTATCTCCTTTAATTGTGATATTTTCACATCTTGGTGATTTTACCTGAATTGACTTTTGATCACATAAGATATTGGCTTTATTGGCTATTAACCAATCCATTCCTAATACGACATCAAATCCTACTAGATTCATTGGGTAAAGGTTTGCAATAAACTTTTGATTAAAAATTTCTAGTCTTGCTCCTTGCAAGAATTCAGAAATCTTCATGGTTTCTCCATTTGCTGTCTCTACTAGACATTCTTGTGGTAGTTTAGTTAATGATTGATTTAGGAGTTTGCAAAATGAAGTATTAATAAAACTTTGGTTTGCACCAGAGTCAAATAATACTTTAGCAAAAATATCATTAACTAAAAACGTACCAGCAATGACGTCCGGAATCATCCTGGCTTCATCTGCAGTTATAACGAATGCTCTAGCATTTTTAGTGTTCTTGTTGTGTGCAGCTGGAGCTAACTTTGGACAGTTTGTCTTAATATGACCTTTTTCTCCACAGTTGTAGCAGAATCCATTACTGGATTTCTTCTTGCAATTCTCTTCCTTGTGTCCTGGGGCCTTGCAAAAATTACAATAAATAGAGCATCTTCCAGAATGCTTCCTTCTGCAGGCTTTGCAGTATGGCGCAGAGGTAGAACCTACATTCCTACGATTGGAATTCCCAGAACGGAATTCTTGAGTAAGCCTTTGGGATAGGTTTCTTCTCTGGTCTTCTTCTCTAGTTCGTACTAGTTCATCAGTCAAGGTATTGGCTAGTTCTACAGCGTCTTCTATGGGGTTATAATACTTACATCGTAGCAGAACCTCGCTAATTAGGGGGTATAATGCCCGGGTATAATAACGCCACTACAGAAATTGAGATTGAAAGAAAGAAAATGAACGAGCAGACTGAAGGCCCGTTGCCTTCTATTTATAGGGCTGCTACCGGACTTTCTCGCGGCCCGCGTTAGATATGGGCAGGGCTTACGCGGCCCGCGTGGCCTAGGGGTCTAGGCGTAGCTGATCCGGGTCATCACTAGGTTCAATATGCGTTAAGACACGTGTCATCACCGGGCTGTGCCACAACTTGGGTCACTCGCGGCCCACATTAACTTACACGAACTCATACGCGGCCCGCATGAACTAAAGATTTCAGCGGAGTCCATTTACACCTTAATGCGGCCCGCGTTAAGTTGAGGTGAGGTCATACGCGGCCCGCCTCAACTTAGGATATAGGGTTTTTAATTTATTTTATATGTTATATTGTATTTTGGGCTCGGTTTTCACATACGGGGTGCATATAAAAACATATTGAGACATTTTAAGATATATTAGGGTGTCAAAATTATTATGAGGGTGTCGGTTTACATTTGAGTTGTTATAAAATGTAATTTGATAAAATCACATAAGTCATCCTTATATTGGATCCTTCCAATTTCCTTCTTTTATTTTTAAACATCCATTAGTGATGTAATGCCTACGGGCCATAATCATTGTCATATAAGACAAAAGACAGTTGTAGCCTATAACTCCCTGTCAAGAAAGGTAATGAACTATGATTCAATACCTTAAAGCCTTGGTCATATAAGATCATGGCTTATAGTTTAAATTGTCCCTGTGACCTGGCCATATGTGCCATTATAATATATTAATAAATTATGACTGAGGATAATTATAATCCTGAATGAATATGCTTAATTAAATTAACCAATATGGTTTATTAATACCATGGTTAATAAAATTATCAAGATGATAATCCTGTTATGGAATTCTGAATGAATCATTATCATTATTTTATGTAGCAATCAAGCTACATGGTTGGGTCAGACGAAGTCAACAGTCACCCAAGGGAGAATCATGACACTTCCAGAGTTAATGTAGCAGGTGCGGAATTGCAGGCATTAATAGATAATGCTATTACACGAGCTCTTGACAGACAGTTCAATGAATCTAATGGTACCCGTGTCAGAACTCAGTCTGTACCACACTCAAAACCACCCTCAAAGACTCATACTCGCAAGAGTGAATCTCATCATTCATCGAACCAAAGGAGTATCCCATCTAAGAAAATTGAGCTCAAACAAGAACCACGTGTTAAGAGCTGTTCTTATAAGTATTTCGTCTCTTGCAAGCCTAGAGACTTCACAGGGGAGAAAGGAGCCATCGATTGTATGACTTGGCTCGATGAAATGGACACTGTGGTTGATATTAGTGGTTGTGCAGAGCAAGATATTGTGAAGTTTGTGTCACAATCATTTAAAGGAGAAGCTCTAGCGTGGTGGAGGTCATTGATTTAGGCTACTGGGAAGATCCCGCTGTATAATCTGTCTTGGGACTAGTTTGTTACGTTGATCAAAGAAAATTTTTGTCCTCAACATGAGGTTGAGAAGATCAAGACTGATTTTCTGACATTGGTTATGAAGAACTTGGACTGTCAGGCATATCTCACGAGTTCTAACACCATGTCTCGATTGGTTCCATACTTGGTGACACTGGAACCAAAACGTATAGCCCGTTTCATTGGGGTTTTAGCCCCGGAGATCAAAGCTAGTGTGAAAGCATCTCGACCTACCTCATTTAGGTCAGTAGCTGATTTGTCATTATCTCTTACCCTTGATGCGGTCAGGAAGAGATCGCTTAGGAATTCTGATGCTGAGAAGAGAAAGCGTGAGGATGATAACTCACACTGTTCAGACAAGAAGCACAAGGGGAACTCTGACCACAAGAAGAGTTAAGGGTTCAAGAAAGATGACCAACAGTCGGGTGAGAAGCCTAAATGCAAGACCTGCAAGAAGCGCCATCTGGGAAAGTGCATGTATGAATGAAAATCCCAATCGCAGCCTAGGGCTTGTGGGATCTGTAAGTCTTCCGAGCATAAGACGTTGGATTGTAAGAAGATTAAGGATGCGACTTGTTACAACTGTAACGAGAAGGGGCATATCAAGTCTAATTGCCCAAAGTATGCCAAGAAAGCTGAGGAAGGCAAGAAGACCAATGCTAGGGTCTTTCAGATGAATGCACAAGAAGCCATTCAGAACGACAACGTGATAACAGGTACCTTTCTTATCAATGATGTTTATGCAAGGGTATTATTTGATTCGGGTGCAGATAAGTCGTTTGTTGACGATAAGTTTTGTAAGTTGTTAAATCTGCCTATTAGAACCCTAAGCATAAAGTATGAAGTAGAATTGGCCGATGGAACCATAGAAACCGCTTTAACCATGTTAGATGGATGTTTCATATCCATTAGGAACAACTCTTTTCCATTGTCTTTGCTTCCTTTGAAACTAGCTGGATTCGACATAGTAATAGGCATGGATTGGTTATCTCATAACCAAGCTCAGATCGTTTGTGACAAGAAACAAGTGGTTATCAAGACTCCGTATGGTGAGCCACTTACCATACAAGGAGATACTCAGTATGGGTTGCCTAAGCAAGTGTCTATGCTTAAGGCGTCAAGGTGTGTGAAGAAGGGTTGTGTCATCTACATGGCACAAGTGACTATCGATGAACAAAAGCCCAAGGTTGAAGACATCCCTGTTATATCTAAATATCCATAAGTATTTCCCAAAGAACTACCTGGTTTACCACCAGATAGGCAAGTGGAGTTCAGAATCGACATTATTCCTGGAGCTGCACCAATTGCGAGAGCACCTTACCGTTTGGCAACGACTGAGATGAAGGAGTTAAGAACTCAGTTAGATGATTTGTTGGCAAAAGGTTTTATTCGACCCAGCTCATCTCCTTGGGGAGCGCCAATTCTGTTTGTAAAGAAAAAGGATGGATCGATGCGTCTATGCATCGATTATCGCGAGCTTAACAAGGTCACGATCAAGAACAGATATCCATTGCCCAGGATCGACGATCTATTCGATCAGCTTCAAGGAGCAAGTTACTTCTCCAAGATTAATTTGAGATCAGGTTATCATCAGCTAAAGGTTAGAGATGAAGATGTGCACAAGACTGAATTCAGAACTCGCTATGGTCACTACCAGTTCTTAGTGATGTCGTTCGGGCTCACTAATGCACCAGCAATGTTCATGGACCTCATGAATCGTGTTTGCAAACCATATTTGGATAAGTTTGTCATCGTCTTCATCGATGACATCCTCATTTATTCGAAGAACCAGACTGATCATGAAAAGCACCTTCGTTGTATTCTTAAACTTCTTCAACAAGAGAAGCTCTACGCCAAGTTTTCAAAATGCGAGTTTTGGCTTCGCGAAGTCCAATTTCTTGGACATGTAGTTAGCGAGTGTGGTATCCAGGTGGATCCCGCTAAGATTGAAGCCATCATGAATTGGCAAGAGCCAAAGACACCAACATAGATTCGTAGCTTCTTGGGTCTAGCAGGATACTATAGGCGTTTTATAGAAAATTTTCCAAGGATTGCTGCACCCCTGACTTTGCTGACTCGAAAGAATATCAAGTTTAATTGTGGTCCTAAGCAACAAGAATCCTTTGACATCCTTAAGCAAAAGTTAAGCAATGCACCTGTGTTGACATTGCTAGAAGGTGTTGAAGAATTTGTGGTTTATTGCGACACATCGCACACAGGCATGGGATGTGTGCTTATGCAGAAAGGCAAAGTTATTGCTTATGCTTCCCGTCAGTTAAAGGTGCACGAGAAGAATTACACCACCCAAGACTTGGAGCTGGGTGCCGTTGTATTTGCACTGAAGCTTTGGAGGCATTACCTGTATGGGACTAAGTGTGTGATCTATTCTGATCATAAAAGCCTTTAACGATTGTTTAATCAGAAGGATCTGAACATGAGACAGCGTCGATAGATGGAGACTTTAAATGATTATGATTGTGAAATCCAATATCATCCAGGCAAGGCGAATGTGGTCGCCGACGCATTGAGCAGAAAGGAAAGAATTAAGCCCATTAGGATCAATGCCAAGAGCATTGAATTGAAAAACAGCTTGAATAAAAGGTTGCTAGCCACTCAAAAGGAAGCTGTATTAGAAGCTAACTTCCCAAATGAAAAGTTGGGTGTGACTGCCGATCAATTGTCTTGTGACAAGGATGAAATTCTAAGATTGAATGGGCGAATATGGGTTCCAAATTATGGTGGACTACGAGATGTGATTCTGTAAGAAGCCCATAACTCCAAATATTCTGTTCATCCTGGTAGTGACAAGATGTACCAGGATTTAAAGGCAAATTACTGGTGGATAGGTTTGAAGAAATCTATAGCCACTTATGTGGCCAAATGTTTGACGTGCGCGCAAGTTAAAGCTGAACACAAGAAACCGTCAGGTTTGCTGCAACAGCCTGAACTTCCCACCTGGAAGTGGGAAATGGTAACTATGGATTTTATCACTAAGTTACCGAACACAAAGCAAGGAAATGATACTATTTGGGTTATAGTCGACAGGTTGACTAAGTCAGCTCATTTCCTACCTACCAAGGAAACACATAGCTCAGATAAGTTAGCTCAGCTGTACGTGGACGAGATTGTATTTCTTCACGGAGTGCCAGTGTCTATCATCTCTGATAGGGATACAAGGTATACATCACACTTTTGGAAAAGCTTTCAACAATCGTTGGGCACTCGATTAAACTTCAGCACTGCATATTATCCTCAGACGGATGGTCAAAGTGAGCGTACAATTCAGACGCTGGAGGATATGTTAAGAGCTTATGTTATTGATCTAGGTGGAAGTTGGGATGATCATCTTCCATTGATTGAATTCTCGTATAATAATAGCTATCACTCCAGTATTCAAGCTGCACCTTTTGAAGCTTTGTATGGAAGAAAGTGCAGGACGCCAGTTTGTTGGGCGGAAGTTGGAGAAGTTCAACTAACAGGACCTGATATAGTCCTAGAGACGACAGATAAGATTGTGCAGATACGTGATCGTCTCAAAGCTTCCAGGGATAGGAAGAAAAGCTACGCAGATAAAAGGCATAAACCTCTGAAATTTGAGGTAGGTGACAAAGTGTTACTTAAAGTATCACCCTGGAAAGGGGTAATGCGTTTTGGCAAGAAAGGCAAGTTAAGCCCACGATACATAGGACCATTCGAGATCATCGAATGTGTCGGAACAGTGGCTTATAAGTTAAACCTGCCAGAAGAGCTGAGTGGAATTCATAATGTGTTCCACATCTGCAATCTGAAGAAGTGTCTAGCCGATGAATCGCTAGCCATGTCACATAAGGATGTGGATATAGATGAGAGCTTAAAATTTGTTGAAAAACCTTTTTCGATCGAGGATCGACATGTTAAGAAACTTCGAAGGAAGCACGTGCCGATTGTTAAGGTTAAATGGGATGCCCGTAGAGGTCCCGAGTACACGTGGGAGGTTGAGTCCACAATGAAACAGAAGTACCCTCACTTATTTCAGTAAATCTCAAGGTCAAGATTTCTCTTAAGGGGGTGAGGATGTAACACCTTGTAAAATCACGACCAATATAATATCGACACGTGTCTTGGACTTTATACATGTAAGGAATTATTTCAGAGGGACTAAAGTTGACAAACAAAGAAAGTATGTGTGTAGAAGGATTCAAAGTGTCAACATTTGATAATTTTGCCTTTCAACAACCCTATACGATGTTTATACCTTTAAACGAATGAATCATGAATCGTATGAAACCGTTTGTGAAAGAAAGTGAAAGTTTGCAAACCGCAAGGGTTAAATATGTCAACATGATTAAGTTATACCTCTGAGTGACCTTTTTAGCGAACCTGAAGCTTTGTAACGATTAATTATGCTCCCAAGAATAAGTAATGAAAATTTCACAAGGTTTCGACATCGTATGAAGAAAATACGTTAACATTTGTAAGTGAGGGGTAAAAAGCGTCAACGTTGAAATTCAGGACTTTTCGGTGATCGTATATCTAATCGGGAACCTAACGGAGTTTGTTTATGACTTAGAGCCCTTAAAAGTCAAGTTTGAGGGTCAAAAGTGCAATAAAAACAAGTTAAAAGCAAGTTTAGAAGGACCAGGGACCAAATGTGCAAAGCTGACAAACTTATGACCGGATCAGACCCTCATACCGGCCGCGTAAGGCCTTGGCCAATCCTTACGCGGGCCGCCTGAGACCTGTAGATGCAGAAAATCTGCACAGTTGTCTATTTCAGCAGGTTGCACCGCCTTAAAGGCCTGGTATTCGAATTCAGGGGCTGCTCCAATGGTTTTTCATGCATAGGGAACACCTGGGATGATCAAGAAACACTTGTAGACTTGTGTGGAATAATCTTGTTGCATCTAAATCACTATATAAGGACCTTATGTTGCAACCATGAACTTACTCATTCACAAAATCATTATAACTCACTCTCTGGAGCTCTCTGGACTTCAAGCAAGATTCCACAAGCTCCGAATTCGTGCTAAGAGCCTTTGTAAGCATTCTTAGCCTCTCTAATTCGTGTTTTATTAGTTTAATGACCTAAACGTCAAAGCCGTAGTAACTAAGCTTTGACTTAGTGATTAATCACTAATGGTCCAGTCATTTTTTTGAATTGAAAGTGGCTATGAGTTGGTAATTATGTGGGTAATAAAGCCTTGAAAGGGCACCCTCTGATTTCCACTCTAACTAGGTTAATTGTCGGGTCAAACTTAATATTAAAAAGTCAACAGAAAGCTATTTTAAAAAAAAATCATAATTAGCAATGTAGAAGCTATGAAACCTGTTTTAACACTTATATAACTTGGTAATTAATGTAAGAACATGTCTAAGCATGTTCAATCTAACATGTTTGAGTTTAGGCTTGGTTCGGAACCGAAAGTCGCAAAAGTAGACTTTTGCTTTGACTTTCAGTTCTGACCCGATTTAGCTTAGTTTAGACATGCCTTAGAGTTTCATTAGGACCAGGTTATAGGTTAGTATAACCCTCTGAGATTATACAACTTGGTTCCTAATTTATCTGATTCATTTGCATGTTTCCGTTATATACCTAAAAGTTGACCATTATGCCCTTTTGACCTTAAAACAAGATTTTTGAAAATGTGATAGGACAAAAACCTTTGTTACTGATTTATAAACATGTCCTAAAAATTTGACATCAGTTTGAGGTCTAAATTAGGAGTTATGCTCAATAGCGTAAATTGAAAGCTTTTTTATTTATTTAAACGGTATTTTAGCATAAAGCCTATTTAAACCCAAATTTCGACACCAAACTTTTTACCCACTGTTGTAATATAATATTTTGGGATTTTTGAAGATTTTTATTTATTTTAAACTGAGCATAACATAGGGTTCTTGCTTTAATTCGGTAATTGTCGGTTATACCCTTTTTGCTAATAAAATGAGTTTTACATAACATTTTGATACCAAACTTTTTGCTACTGAGTTTATATGATAAATAAAATATTTTGAACTTTATAAACTGATCAAAAACTCATATTTCCTATTATGACCCGAAAATCGCTTAAAACCGACTTTTACGCGTTTTAAACGCATAGTATGGGTTAAAACTATTTTTGGCATATAAGACTTAATACCTACTGATGTTTTAAGTAAATTTTTATACTTTAACAGCAAGAAAAAGTTTTGAACTCAGATTTCCAAATTTGACCTTTAAAGCTTATGTGAAATTACCAAAATGCCCCTACGGTGCATAGTTTGGTTATAAATGATAAATTTCACATATATGCAATACCCTACTGATATAACTTATTAAATTAACTATTTTTACTGATCATTTCAGACCTGAACCTCATATTAATATTTAAACTCTTTTATAACCTTTAAAATGACCAAAATACCCCTACGGGGCTTAATTTGAGTTTAAATTCGTTTTGGGCATAATGGAAGGTATCATACTGATATCACAACATATTTAAGGCATATTAACTTAGGAAACCTGTTCATGACTCATTTGTTTATCCGTTATGCATTTTCACGTTCGGTGCGGTTTATGTAACTAGTTTGCATAAATTAACCGAAACGGGTCAAACCTTATCATTTTCACTTCAAAATCCAGAATGTGTTTAGTTTACCCATATTATATAAGTCTTCATACTTTTCGGGTCTAAACCTCATTCTAATCTGGTCTTCGCTTAATCTTGCGTTTTGAACCGTATACCTTTCTTTAAAACTAGCCGGTCTAAGTTTAAACTTAAGTAAGACCCGTTAGGAATCTAATATGTTATTAAAACCTTCGTTCCAGATTTAGGAGCCCAGTAAAAGATACTTTGCACTTGCTGATTTATACGGCTGGGATAAATTTGTATAATTTGCTCAGGTAAATACTTTTAACTTGTTTTCCCTTATACGAGCTTGGGGTACGGTATATAAAATACCGCTTGGTCGGCTATTGAATTTTTAATCGTATGAAAGTTAAATCATTGAGATAACCCGTTTATTCTGCTTTGTTTTTTAAGCCTTTGGGGGTTTAACGACCATGTCCTGGATATCCTCGGCTCATCCATTGAAATGGCCACAACTTAAGCACGGGGTCTAGGCATACACCTGCCGGTGCGTATGTAAAATGATATACCTATTTGTTCGAGAATAACTCGCCGTAGGATATATTATGTGGTGTGTCTATTAATCTTTAACCCGGTATTCAGCCCAGGCTACTGAACGTATAATAAACATGTAATTCTTTAACAAGTTTATTTTTAAATAATTATCCCAAGTTATAAAAGATATTTTGTGCCTTGTGCATTCAAATCAATTTTCTTAAACATTTTCAAAATGAGTCGGTTAATTGTATTTACCAGTGAAAACTGACGTATTTTCTAAAAAGGTTAAGTGCAGGTACTAATCGCAATGGGCTGGCTACTCCTAGCATTAATAAAGAGTCTTGCAAGCTTAGATGTTTAAAAATCTGTTGAACAATGTTCCTTTTAACTTTGATCCGCCTATGGATCCCTTACAACCGTTTTTGTAATAATTGATATTACTGGCATTCGGTTTGTAATGTTATTATCTTTAGCTTCCGCTGTGCATTAAACTGTGATAATTTGACTATGATGATATCAACTACGTCACGATACTCCCCACTAGGCCCACCGGTAATACGTGGAAATATCGGGGTGTGACACTTGCACAAAATCTGCAACATAGTCAGGCAGAGCTCGAATGTATTTCTTAATCGTCATGTCGGTAGTCTTGACCTGATCGGGACAGATGATACTAAGCTGCTTAAAGCGAGCAGTCAGAGCTGCGTTCTCTCCATCCTTCTGCTTGATATGCCAGAATTAGTCTTCCAGCTTTTGGCGTTCATGGGGAGGGCAGAATTCATCCATCATAATGGCCTTGAGCTCTTCCCATGTCAGCTCATAGGCTGCGTCATTTCCGCGTTTGTTTCTCTCCGCCGTCCACCAGTCTAGTGCGCGGGACTGGAAGACGCCGGTAGTGTCACACCCCGATATCTCCACATATTACCGGTGGGCCTGGTGGGGAGTATCGTGACGTAGTTGATATCATCATAGTCA
The DNA here is from genome assembly GCF_002127325.2 of Helianthus annuus. Taxonomy (NCBI): domain Eukaryota; kingdom Viridiplantae; phylum Streptophyta; class Magnoliopsida; order Asterales; family Asteraceae; genus Helianthus; species Helianthus annuus. The sequence continues at coordinate 163,505,708 of NC_035434.2, read as the reverse complement.
AACATACACAGAATAGCACAGCAAAAGTCTTGGAATATAAAATATTATTACAAACTCAAATGTCTGAAAATATCAAAGTATTTATTATAGACGAGTCTGTAATATCAAATCCACAGGTGGATCTTTACAGAATGTACAAAATGAAGTTTAGCAGACTTTAAGGCATCTTTAAGGATTTGCAAGATCCTCTATTTCGACCGAGCAATCCCCCAGCCTATTACGAGTAGTACTTGCCACTTAGCCTTTGGAAAATACGTCAGTTTTCACTGGTAAATACAATTTAACCGACTCATTTGAAAAGAGTTTATGAAAATTGATTTAAGTGCACAAGGCACAAATCATTTATACTTGGGACAATCTTTAATAAAATCTTGTACACTGTTTCACATGTTTGTCATACATATTGGGCCGGTTTGGAAACCGGTCAAGATTAACCAACTCACCACTTACAAAACCCACGAAGGAGTTATCCCCAACTTGTGGGTTATTTATATTTTAGCATTTGCATCTGTCAGGTGTATGCCTACACCCCGTGCGGTCATGGCCATTTTTAACTTTAATGAGCCGAGGATATCTAGGACACAATCGTTAACCCCCAATGTTTATGTTATCAAACAATACATATCAAACGGGTTATGCAGATTTATTAAATCACAATCCGACTAAATGATCTCATACCCGACCTAGCGGTATTTTATGATACCGTATCCCAAGCCCGTATAGGGAAAATAAGTTAAAAGTATTTACCTGAGCTATTACTTGATTCACAGCAACTAACTCAGTCGTATCCAATTTACCTAAATGCAGGTAGCTTTTACCGTTGGCTCTAGTATGGAGTGATGGTAATATATAACCAAATTCAGAATGCTACGGTCTTACTTAAGTCGTAGACTTAGACCGACTAGCTTAGAGTTTTAGAAACGTTACGATACGCTAGATTAAGCGATGACCGGAATAGAATGTGATTTAGACCCGACAAGTTTGGATACTTCTATAATATGGGTAAACTAAACACATTCCGGATTTTGAGATAAAACGATAAGGTTAAACCCGTTTCGGCTATTTTACGTAAACTAGTCACATAAACCGATCCGAACGCATAAATGCGTAACGGGTAACCAAATGAATTATATGCAGGTCCTAATTGTTAATATACTTAAAATATGTTAATACATTACTAGGATGTTAACATATATGCCCAAAAAGTATTTAAAACCATTTTAAGTCCCGTAAGGGCATTTTGGTAATTTTAATACTTATAAAAGAGATTTTATAACAAACTGAAGTTCTGGTCCTTTCTAATCAGTAAAAATATTTAATTTATCTCATTACATCAGTAAGATATTACATATATGTGAAATTTACTATTTATGACCAAACTATGTCCCGAAAGGGCATTTTGGTCATTTCACATAGGCTTTTAAGGGCATTTTTGGAAACCTGAGATCATAACTTATACCTACTGCAATAGTATTTAAATTTGTTTAAAATTTCAGTCGGTAACAAGTCTTAGATGTTAAATATGGTTTTAAACCATACTATGCACCTATTTAGTGTAAAACTCGCTTATTGACGATAATCAAGATGTTTTATGTGAATCTGAGGTTTTGATCAGGTTTGAATGCCCATAATAATTTATTTAATGTATGAAATCAATAGAAAAAGGTTTGGCATTCAAATCATTTGTTAATCTCATTTTATGCTTAAAAAGGGTATTATCGTCATTAACCGAATCATACAAGAACTCTATGTTTTAAACATATAATAATCTGACCAAAAATCTTAAAATTCCCTAAAAATAATATCTTAATAGTAGGTAATGAGTTTTGGTTCAAAATCCAAGTTTAAACATGCATTATGCAAGATATCGCAAATTAACTAATAAAAAACTTCTAATTACGATATCGAGCATAACTCCTATTTGGGCCAAGAACTGAAGTCAAATTTTCGGGACAAGTCTAAATATCAGTAGCAAAGGTTTTTGTCCTCTCACATTTCTAAAAATCTCATATGTATGTCAAAAGGGCATTTACGGCATTTATAAGCATATTAACAAACAAGAGCATATAATTCAAACCACAAGGAACCATGTAATATAACTTCAGAGGGTTATACTACTGAATAATATGGTCCTAATGGAATCTTAAAACATGGGAGAATTAAGCTTGAACGGGTCATAACTGAAAGTCAAAGCAAAAGTCAAGCTTTTGCGACTTTCAGTTATAAACTGACCTTAGACTGATAATTGCCGGGTTAGGACAGATTAAACATGTTCTAATATTAATTACTAAGTCATTAGAATGCTAAAATATAATTTAGAACCTCTGCATCAAAGGTTTTAATCATTATTTGTAAATCGGCCAATTTTGACTTTTTATCAAACTAGTTTGACCCGACAATTAACTAAGTAAACGAAGGAATTAGGAGGTGCCCTTTTAAGGGTTAATCACCTACCTAAATATGGTCACATACCCACGTCCAATTCGATCAGTGGCTGGACCATGAGAGTTTAAACCGAAAGTCAAAGTTAATTTACGATAACTTGACTTTTCGGTTGTTAAAGCATAAAACTGAACTAATGAGAGGGCTAAGACACTTACAAAGGATCCATGCTATCTTTTCTACTAAATAGGTTCCCAATTTAGTTTAGGAGCTCCAGATTTGAGTTGGAGAATGATGGAATGAAAAGTGTGAAGAAAATGGGTAACTAAGCTTCCTATTTATAGTTTTTGGTTAGGAATTGGGATCAAGACATGTGTTTGGTGAGTTAATCAGATCATTCCACCTGTTATACAGCTGTCCTAATTGGTTTGGAGCCCAAGGATTCGATTTGGATTGGCGAGAAAGTGAATAGAGTGGACACCAAGCAAGAAACAATTAAAATAAAATATTTTGGCTGCAGATACAGGCAACACGGCCCGCGTAGGCAAGCCCACTGGCTTACGCGGCCCGTGTCACTCCTAGTCCAGCAAACAAACTTTGGCTGTGCTGCGGTTTTGGTCCCTTCTCTTTGTATATCTTCAAAACAGCACATAATGGTTGCTGTTAGTTTATTTTGGCCCACGAAAGATGCAGCCCATTGGGCTCATGACCCGATTTTAAGTTCACCAGCCCAAGCATGTTTCAGATTTACACACAATCAGTCCCTGAATAACTTTAGTTACTTATGAACTTCTAGAAATGACACTTTAAGCACGTAACTTTCAATCTCGCATGTTTCTTCATTGTAAGGTGTACAAGATGTTCATGGCCAACCTTCGGCACACCTGGGAGTTTGACTGAGCATTGCGAAGCTCTCGGTTCATTCGAAAGGCTTCTTAAAGGCGTAGTTTCACATATTGACGCATTTAGCCCTTTTAACGCGTAAAGTTGCGCTTTATACCATTTATTGCCATTAAAGCCTTCCATGGCCCATACAAGGCATTCCCGAATGTATGCCCAATTATTACAACACTCCAATTCGCTTAAAAGGTCCCCAAGAGGCGTAGATTCAAAAGTTGACGCTTTTGGTCCCTCTGATGCGCAAACTTGCGCATATCATCGTTTAATAGCATCAAAGCCTTATCTAGTCCATGTTAGGCATTCTTGAGAGTATTATAGTACATCACGATGCTTTGGGTTCGTTAAAAGGTCATTAGAGGTATAATTAAACATGTTGACGCTTTTAACCCCTCTAACTTTCAAACTTGCGCATAACTTCACTTATTGGCTTAAAAGCCTTGCGTAGCCAACATTAGGCATTCCCGAGAATATGATGAAACATAATGAAGCTCTCGGTTTGTAAAAAGATCATTCAGAGGTAAGAAGTAACATGTTGACACTTTTAACCCTTTATTGCGCAACCTTTCACATAATTACGCAAACAGCTCCTCTCGTCCAACAAGTGGCTCATTTGAGAACACAGACGCCGTTTAAGGTCACTCAGAGGCCTAGTTTAGGCATGTTGACACTTTCAGTCCTTCTATAATCAAAATTTTTGATTTTTGACAAAATTAGTCCCTCATAGTCAACGTTTGACTTTATTAGGGTTCATTACACGTGTCACCACATCATTGGACACGATTTTACGAGGTGTTACAGGTAGCGTTTAGAGTACGGAGATTTTCAGGACATCCACTCTGGCGCAGAGTGACTTCGACGAAATCAAACCATTGAAACATAGCTGTTGGGCCATCTTCGCCAGTAAATTCCTTGGGACCACAAGCTTTGAACTGCTTGAAGCTGAAAGCAGTCTTAGGAGCAGCTTTAGGAACGTCGGTTCTGGACTCCTCGAATGATTTGCTCATGTTTTCGTATAGTTCGCTCACGATCTGAGGAACAGTCTTTGCCACTTGCTTAGCAATTATGGCGGCGAGGCGTTTTTCTCTTTGTTCTTGATGAGAAAGTCGTGGGTGATGGGGTCCAGATGACGACATTGTGTGCAACAGACATCATCATAGGTCTTAGGCACAACATAGTCGAATCTCACCTCACAATCCTAATACTGCTAAGCTCAGGAACACGTAAAACACATAGACACATAGACACGTATTCACATAGGCACAGAAGCACATAAGCACGTAGGGCACAGGAAACACAGAAGGAACATAGATCACAGAGGAGTAGTCAGAATACAGAAACCTATCATTCCAAGTTTGTAAGCGTTCGAGAATAGCGATCACGAATAATATAGCGAATAACATAGTATAAGCGTATAACCTAGCATAAGGTCGTCCATAATTAGCGATTTGGTAGCGTTTTGAGATAAAGATGCAGTGCGGGTTGTGTGTGTCGATCAAAGCGAAAGGCGAAAAGCGAATGAATCACCAAAAATCGTAACATATAAACAGGTAAAATCACTTAAAACACATAAATTCATATAAAATAGCAAATATCAGAGTCGGCAGTAGCGATCTCAGAATCGAAACACATAGAAATCAAGATATAGATTGTCTGCGGCTAGATAGACATCGACTAACCAAAGTGATTCGACTATTCACAAGGATCTTTTGTACACACTTTAACTTTCGGGACTGTGCTCTTGCCTCGAATCTGGGCGAATGACACTTATCCTTCCAGTTATAGTGGGACTTCAAGTCGTTGGAGTCCGTCGAGACTTTGGTGAGAGTTTTATAAAACCAAAATGAGGACAGAGCAAGTCGTCAAGGTTCAGGTTTCACCCCTAACTTAACAACTTTGCTCCTGTTTTGATAAAATAGTGACGAAAACTTGCGTTAAAGTATGGATTTCACTCCTGATTCAACGCAAAGACATTGTCATAGGTCCTAGGCACAACATAGTCGAATCTCACCTCACAATCCTAATACTACTAAGCTCAGGAACACGTAAAACACATAGACACGTATTCACATAGGCACAGAAGCACATAAGCACGTAGGGCACAGGAAACACAGAAGGCACATTGTAACACCCCGTGTTTCGGAAGTCAAAGTCAAAGTCAAGATTGAAGTCAAAGGAAGAAAAGATTGCTAATTGCAAGTTGTCTCTCCTTGCTCAATTCCTGTTTTGACTTCTTTGACTGTAGTTAGCCTATTTTTGAGTTTTTACGTTAGTTGTATTATGTGGAGTAATTAACTAAAATCGAAGTAATCAAATTGTTTATCGCTATGAACCGCTTTACGACTGTGAATAATAGGAAGTAACAATGCGATAAAGTTAATTAAACGCTAATCGATCTAATCTACATCGCACTCGCAACTTGAACTACGCATTTTGGTGATTATTATACGTGTGTGTGTGACTTATGTGTTACTTGTGCATGTTTATTTATGTTATGTGTGGTAATCAATCGAAACGCAATCAAACTCAATCGCAATCAAAACGCAATCGCAAACCGAATACGAAATAGGGATACTTGTATGTTGATATAGTCATTGGGATTAAAAGTAATTTGAATAGGGAACTCTATTGCATTCGCATCGCTCGCAACCGAAATTGAAATCTCAAAAATCGTTGCACCGAACACTCGAATCAAGCAACTGATCGATCAGGCTACCAGCCGATCGACCAGCCGGCCAGTCGGACTGCTGTCCGGTCGGACAGGCTGTCCGATCGAGCTGCCTGGCCGATCGGCCAACACTTTCCTCATTTGGAAGCCTATAAATACCCCTGTCATTGTCATCATTTCCACTTTTGGAAATCCTCTGACCGACCAGCTCGTGTTCATCACCTTTTCTCAGATTTCTCGCGATTCCGGTAAGATCTCGTCCTAAATCTAGTACTTTCTTGATCTATACGCACTCCTACACCTTTCTGTCTTTTAGATTTTAACTTTTAACCGTGAAATCATCGAATTACTCTTCGGATCATGAGATACTTGACTTTAAATACTTAATCCATTTTTTTTTCAAAATGTTCAATGCCCTAATGGTGCCACCCGACCGGACTGCTGCCTGATCGAGTGATAACCTGCTGTGAACTTGTTCTCACTGAAGTGTCAACCTATCGAATTGCCGGACGATCGAACGACCCTCCGATCGACTGACCTGAAAGGGTAAAGATACTTCAATTTTTCAAATCCTACTCAAAGGAAGAAACAATCCACTTGAACAACCATCCGATCGGACTTCCGTCCGACCGGACAACTGTCCGAACGGACTGTCAACCGTACGGTCAGCCGTCCGATCGGACTACCATCCGATCGACCAAGCTGTCCGATCCTTCGACACTTATTTCCGTTTTACGCGTTACTTATCGATATACTATCGACTTATTCAGGCTAACATTACTCTCAAGCGCTCCCTTCAATCCATCAACCACTGTGAGTATACTCGATCCCTTTTTACTTTAAGCACTTATGGGTGTCACGTACATTACTTATACGAAATCACATCGAACACACTACGCAACATTTTAAACGTTAACCGTTACCGCATGTTATACGTGACTTAATGAATGCTTGTTTGTTATGTTTACACATGGAATACTGTCTACCTGCCTTAACGATGATAGTACTATAGTTTGGACTCAGCACCCGCTGATGCGGGGGTTGTTAAGGACAATTACTTGCATGGATTACAGTGGTGATCATGTATTGCGAACTGCCTTGGGCAGTCAACCCGCAGTCATTGGTATCGATAGATCCATGTCGATAATTAACATGCTTCGTTTTCCTCTGTGTACGTGCTGGTTATGCGTAAAACTATTTCGAACTCTATATGCTATTATCAAACTTGTATGCTCACCTTTACACCATGTGTATTGACTTTTATTTTAACGTATGTGACAGGTAATTAGGATGCTTATCTGCTAGGAAAGCGAGGCTAGAATAAGCTTCTAGAGCCCAACAAATAGTTGTCTGTAGATCTGAAAACAGGAGTCTCTAGAAGCAGATAAACAATTGGGCAATTTTGTAAAATCTGAGTTGTCGGAATAGAACTGTGTGCCTGGATTTTGTCTGTAATAATTTGTTTACCTTTTAAGGCATGGTATGGGACATGTTAATTTAAATTAATTGGTAATGATAATTGTTATGGAAACTTCTGGACAATCTGTTTCGCTCAGTACCGCGCCCCGATGATTCCGCCATCGGTTGGGGTGTGACAGATTGGTATCAGAGCCATAACTATAGGGAATTAGGTAAGACTCGACCTAGTCCGGGTCGATGTCTTAGAAACCTAGTCTATAGTTAGGACCCAATAGACCGACTCGTTGTCACGGCCCCCGACCCGGTTTGACCAGTTTCAGGAGCCGCGGGACAGGAATCCCGTGGTATTTAATTTAGGCGACAGCGGAAGTCTTTTAAAATAACCGGATCTTTCAATAATTTAAACTGCTCGTTCATAACTTAGGGATAAATTCCCGAAATTTACAATAATGTGATTTCTCAGGGAAATCTTTATTTTCAAAACATGTTCATTTATTTATTTACATTGAGCCACTTTTCTAAGCTGAGAGTGCTCCACGGCACTTTTCTTTGCTCATACCAGATCACCTGAAACATGTTTGAAAAAGGTTTTGTCAGCGGGGAAATACTGAGTGAATCATTCAGTTTACTGAAAACGACACATTTGTTATAATCTACAGTATTAAGGGTAATTACAATGTTTCTGATATCAAACCAACTACCCACAGTATTTGTCACTCGACCATCCATTGGCTAGCCCATTTGTCCAATGGTGTCTGTGACTGTGGTCAGATCACCCCTTGGCCACCCGTTTGTCCAAGTGTGACGAGAAATAAGTAATGTATACAAAACCCCACATACCGGCTGTAATTTGGTGATTACATAGACTTAATCCATGTAATTATAACTTAAAATAGTTTGGAGTTTTGTAAAACAGTTGATAAAAAGAGAATGACTCACAAACTGTGAGAAAAGAGTTTATAAAAGAGGAATGACTCACATTGCAGATTTACGAGCAGAGTATAAGCTTTACTGATTAGCCTTCTAACCTAATTTAAATAACAATGCACACACAAACGGGATTAGTAACTAATTCAGCAGTTACGTCAATTCACGAGATTAAACCCTCACAACTATTATCAAATGCGATACTTAACAATTCAATGGATTCACAACGAATGACAGAGCATAGTCCGAATTCGAACAGCACTCAAACATTCAAGTTGAAATCACAATGAATAACAAAGTATAAGCTCAATTTGAGCAGCACTCGGACAATTGTTGGATAGTTATAATCGATCGGACGTTGAATCGTAATAGCGATCGAGTTATTACCCTGATTGCGGCAGCACCTCGTGATCGTGTGTGTGTTTATTGTGATATAACAACTATAACTCAACGTTCACAGAAGGTTTGTGCAACGTTTTAACACCAGAAGCTAAGTGCCAATGTCGGCTATTTATAGCAAGTTTTGGGACTCCCTTACGGACCGTAAGCCTGACCCTTTACGGTCCGTAAGCTAAGCAGTCTAAATATAGGCTGCCTAGGCTCGGGACTAGCTTGGGTGAATCAAAACAATTGGCCAATCAGAAGTGTGCAACGTTTTATTTTAGATTATTATCAACTAGGGTTTGCCCCCCTCGAGTTTTAGGGGCCCTGATCCTGATTCCGATCATTCTGAAAATTTTAGGGTTAGTGCAGAATTACTTGGGTGTCTCAATTAGGGTTTTCTTATTGACTAATTATTGTCCTAACTATTGATTTTAGTGGCAGTTGTTACATCCTCCCCACCTTGAGAAAATCTCGTCCTCGAGATTTACTGAAATAGATGAGGGTACTTTCGTTTCACTTCTGATTCCAGTTCCCAAGTGTACTCTGGTCCTCTCTTGGATTCCCATTTGACTTTTACTAGCACTAGTCGCTTATGTTTGAGAAACTTGATTTTCCTATCTTCGATCTGTAGTGGTTTCTCTATGAATTTCAGCTTGTCATTTACCTCTATATTTTGAAGAGGTACTACCAGGGATTCGTCTGATAAACATTTCTTGAGATTGGATACATGAAACACATCATGTACTCCAGCTAACTCTTCTGGTAGTTGTAAACGATAAGCTACTGGTCCTATTCGTTGGATTACTGGGAATGGTCCAACATATCTGGGACTCAGTTTTCCTTTCTTACCAAATCGTACTACTCCTTTCCAAGGAGAAACTTTCAAAAGTACTTTGTCTCCGACTTGGAATTCTAACGGCTTGCGGCGATTGTCTGCATAGCTCTTCTGACGATCTCTAGCTGTCTTCAGTCTTTCCTTGATTTGCGATATTTTGTCAGTAGTTTCTTGCACAATCTCTGGACCTGATAACTGACTTTCTCCTATCTCTGCCCAACAAACGGGAGTTCTGCACTTGCGTCCATACAGTGCTTCGAATGGAGCAGCTTCGATGCTCGAATGATAACTATTGTTATAGGAGAATTAAATTAATGGTAAATGGCTATCCCAATTACCACCAAAGTCAATTACACATGCTCGGAGCATGTCTTCCAGGGTTTGTATCGTCCTTTCACTTTGTCCGTCTGTTTGAGGATGATATGCGGTACTTAAATTAAGTCGAGTTCCCATTGCTTCTTGGAAACTTGTCCAGAAACGGGAAGTAAAACGACTATCTCTATCCGATACAATGGAGAGTGGGACTCCATGTAAGGATACTACTTCATCTACATTAAACTTGGCTAACCTTTCCATGCTAAAGGTTTCCTTCATTGGTAGAAAATGAGCTGATTTGGTTAATCGATCCACAATTACCCAAATAGCATCGTTACCTTTTCTGGTTTTGGGTAACTTAGTAACAAAATCCATTGTTATGAGTTCCCATTTCCATACAGGCATTTCTAACTGTTGTAGTAGTCCTGAAGGTTTCTGATGTTCGGCTTTAACTTGTGAACAGGTTAGACACTTAGATACGTATTCAGCTATATCCTTTTTCATTCCTATCCACCAAAAATTATTTCTTAAATCCTGGTACATCTTATTATTTCCTGGATGTACAGTATACCTAGATTTATGAGATTCTTCTAAAATCTTATTTCTTAATTCTCTTTGCTTAGGTACCCAAATTCGTTTCTTGTGGAATCTCCAAATTCCATCTTTTCCTTGTTCTAATTCCTTTAGGTAACCTTTCATTCCTTCGGCATCGTCCTTGATTGCCGTTTCTTGAACTTCCTTTATTTGTTCCATTAAATCTAATTGTAGATTTAACCTAAGAGCACGGACTCGCTTTTGCTTTTCATGATATTTACGACTTAAGGCGTCTGCGACTACGTTTGCCTTTCCTTCGTGATATTGAATATCACAGTCGTAATCACTTAGGATTTCCATCCACCTTCTTTGCCTCATATTTAACTCTTTTTGCCCAAATATATACCTTAAACTCTTATGGTCCGTATAGATAGTAAATTTACTTCCATACAGATAATGTCTCCAAATCTTAAGGGCAAAAATTATGGCTCCTAATTCTAGGTCATGAGTCGTATAATTTTCTTCGTGCTTTTTCAATTGCCTAGAGGCATACGCAATTACCTTTTTGCGTTACATCAACACACATCCATATCCTAATTTTGAAGCATCACAGTATACTTCAAAATCCTCGGTTCCTTCGGGTAAAGCTAAAATTGGAGCATTCGTTAATTTGTGCTTTAGAATCCTAAAAGCTTCCTCTTGTCTAGATCCCCATTCAAACTTAACGGCTTTACAGGTTAACTTAGTTAAAGGTACAGCTATCTTAGAGAAATACCTAGCTCCTTGCAATTGATCAAAAAGATCATCAATCCTAGGTAATGGGTATCGATTCTTAATGGTAACTTTATTTAATTCCCTATAATCGATACACATTCTCATTGATCCATCTTTCTTTTTCACAAACAACACTGGTGCACCCCAAGGGGATGAACTAGGTTGTATAAATCCTTTGCTTAGTAATTCATCTAATTGCTTTTTCAATTCTAGCATTTCAGTAGGTGCTAATCGATAAGGTGTCTTAGCTATTGGTGTAGTACCTGGAATTAAATGAATTCTAAACTCTACTTCTCTATTAGGTGGCAACCCAGGTAATTCTTCTGGAAAAACATCTGGGTATTCTGAAACTATAGGGATGTCCTGGAGTTCCTTACTTTTAGTGTTAATGATTACAGAAATCATATACACCATTTCTTGTTTCCTTGAATAACTAGCTAATTTCATTACTGAAATGAATTTCAGTGGCTTTCGAGGTCTATCTCCTGTGATTAGAATTACTTCTCCTGTGGGGGTACGGATTTCTACGGAATTCTTATCACACAGGATTCGAGCATGGTTGGTGACTAACCAATCCATTCCTAATACCACATCGAATCCGGCTAAATTCATAGGTAACAGGTTTGCAGAAAACTTATGACCTAACAATTCTATCTTTACTTCTTGCAAAACCTTGTCTATGTTGACAGAATTTCCATCTGCCGTTTCAACAGTAAAGATCTGCCTAAGAGTATTTAGAGGTAAGTTAAGAGCTTGACAGAATGCAGTATTAATGAAACTTTGGTTTGCACCAGAATCAAATAATACTTTTGCATAGACGTTATGTACTAAGAACGTACCCGCTATCACGTCTGGAATGAGTTCGGCTTCTTGAGTGGTCAGCTGGAATGCTCGTGCATTTTTCTTAGTAGTTCCTTCAGTTGTTTTAGCTCTACTATCTGCTGGTTTAGCTAACTTAGGACATTCAGACTGGAAATGTCCTGTTTCTCTACAGTTATAACAAACTCTTGTTTTCCTTATGCAGTCTTCTTCCCGATGTCCTTTCGCCTTGCAGAAGTTGCAAAATATATTACACTGTCCATAGTGTTTCTTTTTGCAATTTCTGCAGAAAGGAGGTGACGAGTATTGCCCGGTTCCTCTTTTCTTGAATTTATTGCTATTATTACCCACCCGAAATCCTTGGGTAATCTTCTGAGCCAATTCCTTCTTGCGATCTTCCTCTCTGGTGCGGTCTAGTTCATCGGTTAAGGTATTAGCTAATTCTACAGCATCGTCAATCGTGCGTGGTCTCGCAGCTTTAACGATGTTACGGATTTCTCCAATTAATCCCTAAATATAACGGGAAATGAGTACCGGTTCTGGCGAAGCCAGGGAAGGTACCACTCTCGCATATTCGAAGAATGTCGAAGTATATCCTCGACAGTCTACACCTAACATACGATGACTCAGGAACTTGTTTGCCATTTGTTCTTTCTCGTATTCGGGACAGAATTTTCTTTCGACAAGACTCTTAAATTCTTCCCAATTCATCGCATAGGCCACCCTTCTTCCTTTTGCTTGTAGCACCGTGTTCCACCATTCTAGCGCCCCTTCTTTGAACAAGTTTGATGCATACATCACTTGATCTTCCTCAGCACATTTACTTATTGCAATTACTGCTTCGGTTTTCTCTAACCAACGCAGTGTTGCAGTTGCCCCTTCATTACCTGCAAATTCTGCGGGTTTACAGGCAAGAAATTCCTTGTAAGTGCAACCAGGCGTTGCAGCTTTCATTCTCTTAGGGAGTGGGGTCTGTTGCGGATCATGATCGTCATGATTGCCGCCTCCATTTATGCTGTTACTGCCGTTATCTTCCGGAATACGTTTACTAGGAATTAATTGTGGTTCAGCAAGTTTCTGAACAACAGCCACAATTTCTGGAATAGCATTGGCTATCCCTTGAGCAATAAAGTGCTCAATATCTTGTCTAGTTATATATTGATCTTCCTGATTTTGCTCAGACTGATTTACTTCATTAATTGGTTCACTATTAGCGTTTTCCATCTGCTAATTAATATTTAATAGGAATTATTAGTGTCTAATTATTGATAACAAAATCACAGATAAACACATAGATCATTATAACATGCAAGCATAGCCAAAATTGTCGATACCTCGACTTATGTTTTGTTTTATATATTATACCTGCTTCAATACACACTTTTTATTTTACAGTGTTTTATTGCCCATTTTACAGAATCAGTTTTACTATATTAGTTATAATACAAACAAACTTCTCCAAACCCCTCCTATCTTTTGGTTCAGTGGCAGTTTTAGTAACGACGCTCCCTCTCGTCGTACTTCCAAGAAATCTGCTCCCCCATTTCCCGGATCCTATTCCCGGTGCCTATCAGTTCTTCACCAAACTGACGCAGTTCAGCTAAATTTTCATAGCTCATTGGCGGATTAGGGATAGGTTCTGGATCAAACTGTGGGAGAAAACTATAGGGACTATTAACTATATTTTGGAATTGCCAGTCATTGGTCCACCATTCTTCCATCTGTCCTAATGGTCGGGTGTGAACTAGTGGGTCTGGAATAGCTGGTCCTAGGTTTATTGGGAATTGGGCTGTAGCAGGATAAGAGAAGAGATTATCGTTGATAGGCTCTAGAACATCACAATTATCCAGTAGGCGGTCTATTTCGTACTGGAATGTGATTTCCTCAGACTGTTTAGAGCTTTCTCCGATCTCTATTCCCTTTTGCTTTAGGTCTATCCCTATTTCTGCTGGCTTGGAATTTTCTCCGGTTTCTATTTCTTTTCCCTTGCTCACACTTACAGGATTTTCTATTTTAGGGAGTCTCCTAGGTTTCCTTCGGCGCACCTTTCGCCACCCTACATATCTTCTCTTCTTTTTAGGTTTTGCTTTTTCCAGCGGTGGAGCCTGGAATTCTAGCGGTTCCTCTATGTCAGCAATGTAACCAGTGAAGTTGTGGGAGACTTCAATTGGCACAGGATAGAGGTTGAGGTTCTGAAATGCTTCCGACATCTCATTCATGCTGTACGGCATATATGCAAAATGCACAAAATGTTAAGTTAAAACTTTGGAACAAAGCTTAACAAATAAACATTTTTATTGCACACCAATTTGTACAACATAACAGCAAAATAGAACACACTCAGATTTATTTATTTATTTACTTACTGGGAAGTACTTATTTCTAGATTTAAAGTTTAAAGGTTTGCATTTTCTGCTACAGTAGCGAGCAGATACAGATTTGCCCATTTTTCATCTAAGTTATTTTCCCCTGGTGGATTATTGCTAATTTCCTGAATTTCTGGGTTAAACCTCACTCTCTTGGTTCGGGGTTTCTTTTTCTCTTGACCTTTTCTAAGGATTGAATTCCTTTTCTCCGGTGTAAGTGGGTTTTCATAATTTGCCTTACGGAAAAAGATTCCTTCTTCTAAATTGGTGGGAGATTTGGAAGAAGAGGTTCCCTTTTCTTTGGTTGTACTATCTAATTTGCGGTAGATAGCAGAAATCTTTTGTTTACCCATACTGTAATTTTAACAATTAGTTAGTTAATGCACATATATTCACAGAATGACAAATAAACATTTTCCTAATTGTAATAGGCTTAAATCAATAAGAACAGTGAGCTTAATCAGTAAGCTTAAAACAGTGGCTCTGATACCACCTTTTCCCTGTCACGGCCCCCGACCCGGTTTGACCCGTTTCAGGAGCCGCGGGACAGGAATCCCGTGGTATTTAATTTAGGCGACAGCGGAAGTCTTTTAAAATAACCGGATCTTTCAATAATTTAAACTGCTCGTTCATAACTTAGGGATAAATTCCCGAAATTTACAATAATGTGATTTCTCAGGGAAATCTTTATTTTCAAAACATGTTCATTTATTTATTTACATTGAGCCACTTTTCTAAGCTGAGAGTGCTCCACGGAACTTTTCTTTGCTCATACCAGATCACCTAAAACATGTTTGAAAAAGGTTTTGTCAGCGGGGAAATACTGAGTGAATCATTCAGTTTATTGAAAACGACACATTTGTTATAATCTACAGTATTAAGGGGAATTACAATGTTTCTGATATCAAACCAACTACCCACAGTATTTGTCACTCGACCATCCATTGGCTAGCCCATTTGTCTAATGGTGTCTGTGACTGTGGTCAGATCACCCCTTGGCCACCCGTTTGGCCAAGTGTGACGGGAAATAAGTAATGTATACAAAACCCCACATACCGACTGTAATTTGGTGATTACATAGACTTAATCCCTGTAATTATAACTTAAAATAGTTTGGAGTTTTGTAAAACAGTTGATAAAAAGAGAATGACTCACAAACTGTGAGAAAAGAGTTTATAAAAGAGGAATGACTCACATTGCAGATTTACGAGCAGAGTATAAGCTTTACTGATTAGCCTTCTAACCTAATTTAAATAACAATGCACACACAAACGGGATTAGTAACTAATTCAGCAGTTACGTCAATTCACGAGATTAAAACCTCACAACTATTATCAAATGCGATACTTAACAATTCAATGGATTCACAACGAATGACAGAGCATAGTCCGAATTCGAACAGCACTCAAACATTCAAGTTGAAATCACAATGAATAACAAAGTATAAGCTCAATTTGAGCAGCACTCGGACAATTGTTGGATAGTTATAATCGATCGGACGTTGAATCGTAATAGCGATCGAGTTATTACCCTGATTGCGGCAGCACCTCGTGATCGTGTGTGTGTTTATTGTGATATAACAGCTATAACTCAACGTTCACAGAAGGTTTGTGCAACGTTTTAACACCAGAAGCTAAGTGCCAATGTCGGCTATTTATAGCAAGTTTTGGGACTCCCTTACGGACCGTAAGCCTGACCCTTTACGGTCCGTAAGCTAAGCAGTCTAAATATAGGCTGCCTAGGCTCGGGACTAGCTTGGGTGAATCAAAACAATTGGCCAATCAGAAGTGTGCAACGTTTTATTTTAGATTATTATCAACTAGGGTTTGCCCCCCTCGAGTTTTAGGGGCCCTGATCCTGATTCCGATCATTCTGAAAATTTTAGGGTTAGTGCAGAATTACTTGGGTGTCTCAATTAGGGTTTTCTTATTTACTAATTATTGTCCTAACTATTGATTTTAGTGGCAGTTGTTACACTCGTGCATGTCCATTAGGGACTATGTATGAGCTTATTACTATTCTTCGCTATTCTCGCCTACGGTACACTATCACTACACTCGAATTTTCAAATAAAGACAAGCGATTAAGTCAAGATTAGGTGTGAAAGCCGCAAATTCTCGACTAAATTGCTTGATCAACCCGTATTTTCACCTTGCTCATATCATTGCTGTTTTTGAGAATCATGACATAGTATGACCAGTCGTCTTCACTTGGAACAAATTCTATCAACTTATCAATGATCTCTTCATTTCAAATTTAAGATGACAGAATCTTTCAATCATTTGTAGAACAGTTTCACCTTTTATACAAGCAAACAGATCAAATTCTTTTTCAATAACGAACACTTGTTTAACGGGGAGAAATATACCAAACAAGGAGTGAAATCCATATTTTGATGAATAATCTCTTCTATTTTACTGAAATCAAGGGGAAGTTGTCAAGCCAGGGGTGAAACCCTAACCTTGACAGCTTGTCCATGGTTTTACCAAAACTCTCACCAAAGTCTCGACGGACTCCAACGACCTGAACTCACAGTATGGCCAGAAGGTTTTGCGCCGGTTGCCCAAGAATCGAGGCAGAGGCCCTATCCTGAAAGTCAAAACGTGCACGACAGATCCTTGAGAATAGTCGAATCGTTTTGGGTAGTCAATGTCTAATAGCCGCAGACAATCTATCTCTTGATTTTTATGTGTTTTGATTATGAGCCCGAAAACTGCTGTCTCTGATGACTCATTGATTTTATGTATTTATATGCGTTTCACTGCTTATGTGTTTAAAATTTTGGGAACCTACTCGATTTTTGCTCTCATTTCGATCGACACACATGACCCGCATTGCTCTCCTATCTCTAAACGTTAACAAATCGTTACTACTATAAGGGAAGCTGTACGCTATGATGCTCGCTACACTATACGCTTATACTATACTAATCGCTACAGTAGACGCGATCGCTATATTCGAACAATCGCAGACTTTGAATGATAGGTTTCTGTATTCTGACCGCCTCTATGACTAAATGCGTACGTACTTCTGTGCCCAACGTGCTTACGTGCTTATGTGCTTATATGTTCCTCTTTGAATCTGTGATTTCGTGCCTACGTGTTTATGCAATTATGCAACTATGTTCCTAAGCTCTAGTAAGTATTAGACGTGTGAGGTGAGATTCGATTATAATGTGTCTGAGACCTACGACGATGTCTATTGCAGACAATGTCGTCATCTGGACACCGTCACCCACTTTCTCGCCAAGAAAAGAGAGTCAAACGTCTTGCTGCTATCATCGCCAAACAGGTAGCAAAAGCTGTCAGTGATGTCTACGAGAACGTCAGCAAATCATCTGAGGAGTCGAGAACCGAAGCTCCTAAAGCTGCTCCCAAAACTGCCTTCAATTTCAAGCAATTTAAGGCATGTGGGCCAAAGGAATTCACTGGCGAGGGAGGCCCCACAACGTTGTTCTAATGGTTTGATTCCATTGAGGTCACTCTGCGACAGAGTGGTTGCCCCGACGATCTCCGTACTCTCAACGCTACTAGCGTCTTCCAGTCCTGCGCACTAGACTGGTGGACGGCCAAGAGAAATAAAAGAGGGAACGATGCAGTCTACGGCCTATCGTGGGATGAACTCAAGGAGGTCATGCTGGAAGAATTCTGCCCTCCTCATGAACGCCAGAAGTTGGAAGATGAATTTTAGCACATAAAGCAGAAGGATGGTGAAAACGCTGCTTTAACTGCTCGATTCAAGCAGCTCTGTATCATCTGCCCTGATCAAGTGAAAACTTCTGACATGGCAATCAAGAAGTATATCCGAGCCTTGCCTGACTGTGTCGTAGATTTCATGCAAGCGGCTAAGACTAAGACGATCGAGGAAACCTACCTGCTGGCTGCTGAAATCAACGACAAGCAGGTCAAGGCTGGTGTCTGGGATAAAACTCCGAAGCACCTGAATCAAGCGACTACCGCACCAACCGCTGACTCCACCGCCACCGCACCTCAGTCATCGAAGTCCTCACACCGAAAGAAGAAGAACAACAACAGCAGCTCCAGCAACAAGAACTTCGCTGCCATTGCCACTGCTGCTCCACTGCAAGCCGTTCCGGCTCAGCAGTAGCACCACCACCGTCCAGCTCCAACTACTTATGCACCTCCAGCAAAGCGTGCATACACAGGTCCCCACCCGGTTTGCCCAACATGCTCTTATCATCATCCGGTGGGCATTACCTGTCGTTTCTGTGCTCACTGCAACATGTACGACCACTTCACTATCAACTGCCGTACAGGTCCTCGCAACACCGCAGCCCCTGTCACTGCTCATCAAGCTCTGCTCCCTGCCCCGCAAGGCCAACACGCGGCTCCTGCACCCACGATCAACGCCAGAGTATGCTTCGCATGTGGTGATCCCAACCACTTTGCAAACATGTGCCCGAACAGGGTGGTGAAACAAGAGCCCCAACAGTAGTAGCCTATGCAGCAACAACAAGCCGCACGCGCCAGAACTTTCAACATCAACGTGCGCCAAGCCCAGACCGACAACAACGTGGTCAATGGTACGTTCCTTGTGAATGGTATTTATGCATCATGTTTGTTTGATACTAGATCCGATAATTGCTTTGTGTTGTTCGAATTTGAAAAGCTTCTTAGTCGTAAGCGCTTTTATCTGCCCTCGTCGTTCAATGTTGAAGTCGCTACCGGAAGTACTGTCGCCGTTAATTCTGTTCTTCGTGATTGTACTCTTGCACTCAACAATCACATCTTCCCAATCGACCTTATTCCAATGCAACTCGGAAGTTTCGACGTCATAATAGGCATGGACTTTCTTCGCGAAAACCATGCTGAAGTTGTGTGCTTCGACAAGATGATTCGATTCTCGCTCGCGAACGGTGATTTATTATGTGTCTACGGAGAAACTGCTTCGAAAGGTCTCAAACTCATGCCGTGCGTTCAGGCTAGCAAGTATGTCCGCAAGGAATACAGAGCTTTCTTGGCCAACATTGTAGTAGCGGAGAAGGAAAAGAAAAGGAAGACAGAGGTGAAAGACGTCCCAGTGGTCCGTGAATTTCCTCAGGTGTTCCCGGATGATCTTCCTGGACTTCCGCCAAGTCGTGATATCGACTTCCGTATCGACCTCATTCCTGGAGCCAACCCTGTTGCCAAAGCTCCCTACCGACTCGCACCATCCGAAATGCGTGAACTCTCAAATCAACTCCAGGAATTACTTGAGAAAGGCTTCATTCGCCCGAGCACCTCTCCTTGGGGCGCGCCAGTCCTCTTCGTTAAAAAGAAGGATGGGTCGTTTAGGATGTGCATTAATTAACGGGAATTGAACAAGCTAACCATCAAGAACCACTATCCCTTACCCCGTATCGATGATTTGTTTGATCAGCTACAAGGTGCTACGTGTTTCTCAAAGATCGATCTCCGCTCAGGCTATCACCAACTATGCATACTAGAGGAGGATATACCCAAAACCGCTTTCCGCACTCGCTACGGCCACTATGAGTTCGTTATTATGCCTTTTGGTTTAAACAATGCACCCGCGGTTTTCATGGATTTGATGAATCGCGTGTGTAAACCTTATCTCGACCGTTTCGTCATCGTGTTCATCGACGATGTTTTGATCTATTCTAAGTCAAGAGCCGAACACGCGCAACATCTACGTTTGGTTCTCGAGCTACTCCAGGGGAATCAACTCTATGCTAAGTTCTCCAAGTACGAATTTTGGCTAGGGGAGGTTCAGTTTCTGGGTCACATCGTAAATAGTCAAGGTATTCATATCGATCCTGCGAAGATCGAAGCAGTTAAGAGCTGGATTACACCTAAGAACCCGTCCGAAGTTCGTTCTTTTCTCGGACTAGCGGGTTATTATCGCCGATTTATCGAAGGATTCTCCAAGATTGCTGTGCCGCTTACCGCCCTCACGCATAAAGATAGGTCTTTTGTGTGGGGAACTGAACAAGAGTCCGCCTTCCAAACCCTTAAGCACATGCTCTGCAATGCTCCTGTTCTCACATGCCCGACGGAAATGACGGTTTCATTGTCTATTGTGATGCTTCCAACCTTGGTCTTGGTTGTGTTCTCATGCAACGGGACAAGGTTATAGCTTACGTGTCTCGTCAGCTCAAAATCCACGAGAAGAACTATACAACCCATGATCTCGAGCTAGGTGCGGTTATTTTTGCATTAAAGATTAGGCAACACTACCTATATGGTACCAGGTGTACGATCTTCACCGATCATAGGAGCCTCCAACATATCTTTGATCAGAAGGAACTTAATATGCGTCAACGCCGATGGGTAGAACTTCTCAATGATTACGACTGTGAGATTCGTTATCACCCAGGCAAAGCAAATGTCGTTGCAGACGCACTCCGCAGACGGAGTTATTTGCTCAGCATCCGCGATACCCAATCCCAATACGATCTCGAAACCCTCATCCGCGAAGCCCAGCATGCGTGTTTTAATGAACACACTCTGAAGAAGGAACGAATCTATCACGATGGAGCTCAACTGGTAAACAAGTCGAATGGGATATTCCACTTTCTGGACCGAATTTGGATCCCTAAGCGGACCAATTTGCGACAAATTTTGATGGACGAAGCCCACAAATCCCGGTATTCTATTCATCCCGGTGCCGATAAAATGTACCAGGATCTTCGTTACAAGTACTGGTGGCCGGGTATGAAAAGGGATATTGCTCTCTACATAAGGAAGTGCCTGACTTGTGCTAGGGTCAAGGCTGAACATCAAAGGCCTTCTGGCTTACTCGAGCAACCCCCAATCCCCATGTGGAAGTGGGAGAGTATAGCTATGGACTTCATAACAAAGCTTCCGCACACGTCATCAGGTCACGACAGCATATGGGTTGTTGTTGATCGTTTAACCAAATCAGCCCACTTTTTGCCAATACGAGAAGACTACAAGGTGGAACGATTAGCCCGGATCTACACCGACGAGATCATTTGTAATCATGGGACGCCTCGTGACATCATCTCCGACCGTGACGCTCGGTTTACCTCGCGATTGTGGGAAATGTTTCAAGCAGCTCTTGGCACTACGCTTAATCTGAGTACCGCATTCCAACCCCAAACCGACGGTCAGACTGAAAGAACGATCCGTACTCTTGAAGACATGCTCCGTTCGTGTGTCATAGACTTCGGTGGTAATTGGGACAAATACCTGCCGTTAGTCGAATTCTCGTATAACAATAGTTATCATACCAGCATCCAAATGGCACCATTAGAGGCTTTATATGGAAGGAGATGTCGACCGCCCAATGGTGGCACGAGATCGGTCACTCGTAATTAACCGGTCCTGAGCTACTGCAAGAAACGACTGACAAAATCCTCCAGATTCGAGATAACTTGTTGAAAGCTCGAAGTCGACAGAAAAGTTACGCCGATAAAAGACGCAAGCCCCTTAAATTTGACGTTGGCGACTACGTACTCCTAAAGGTATCACCTTGGAAGGGTGTGGTCAGATTCGGCAAGAAAGGGAAACTAGCGCCTCGATATGTTGGACCTTTTAAGATTCTGGAAAGGATCGGAAAAGTCGCCTACAGACTCGAACTATCGGAGGAACTTAGTAACGTTCACCCGACTTTCCACGTGTCAAACCTCCGAAAGTGCCTGGCTGAGCATGATTTAATTGTGCCTCTCGATGACCTCCAAATAAACGAAACACTACACTTCGTGGAGAAGCCTGTCGAAATCATGGATCGCCAAACCAAGTAGCTCAGACGCTCGCGCATTCCTATTGTGAAAGTCCGATGGGAAGGCAAACGAGGCGCAAAGTTCACTTGGGAACTCGAAAGTGACATGAAGACAAAGTACCCACAGTTGTTTGCTACGGCTTAGACCTAATTTCGGGACGAAATTCCCTAAACAAAGGGAGGCTGTAACACCACGTGTTTCGGAAGTCAAAGTCAAAGGAAGAAAAATTGCTAATTGCAAGCTATCTCTCTTCGCTCAATTCCTGTTTTGACTTCTTTGACTGTAGTTAATCTATTTTTGAGTTTTTACGTTAGTTGTAATATGTGGAGTAATTAACTTAAATCGAAGTAATCAAATTGTTTATCGCTACGAACCGCTTTACGACTGTGAATAATAGGAAGTAACAATGCGATAAAGTTAATTAAACGCTAATCGATCTAATCTACATCGCACTCGCAACTTGAACTACGCATTTTGGTGATTATTATACGTGTGTGTATGCCTTATGTGTTACTTGTGCATGTTTATTTATGTTATGTGTGGTAATCAATCGAAACGCAATCGAACTCAATCGCAATCAAAACGCAATCGCAAACCGAATACAAAATAGGGATACTTGTATGTTGATATAGTAGTTGGGATTAAAAGTAATTTGAATAGAGAATTCTATTGCATTCGCATCGCTCGCAACCGAAATCGAAATCTCAAAAACCATCGCATCGAACACTCGAATCAGGAAACTGATCGATCAGTCTACCAGCCGATCGACCAGCCGGCCTGTCGGACTGCTGTCCGATCGGACAGGCTGTCCGATCGAGCTGCCTGGCAGAGCGGCCAGCACTTTCCTCATTTGGAAGCCTATAAATACCCCTGTCATTGTCATCATTTCCACTTTTGGAAATCCTCTGACCGACCAGCTCGTGTTCTTCACCTTTTCTCAGATTTCTCGCGATTCCGGAAAGATCTCGTCCTAAATCTAATACTTTCTTTATCTACACGCACTCCTACACCTTTCTGTCTTTTAGATTTTAACATTTTACCATGAAATCATCGAGATTTGAGCATTCTATGATGACGTCATCATGGTGTTCTTCAAGAACTTCATGTTTTGGCCTCAATCTTTCAAGATTTTTCATAGATCTAAACATTTTCACAAAGAAAAGGACTAAAAGATGGTTTTCTTACTTTCTTTCAACTCTTTTAAACTCAATGCACTCGAAACCGATAAGATCAGAACTGATGCCGACTTACTACTCGATCTGTGGTTACGTTAGCTCAAGAACTGATCCTATCCACGAGGTTCATCGGTTTCGGGATAAACTAGAACTTCGTCTCGAACAGTTTACTAATCGGGTTGGGTGATTCCTGTCCGATCAGGAGAACCAAGTAATGAGAGGTTTCTGTTGCTTAACTCGTTATAAAAACGCCTCGATAAAACAACAAACAATCCAAACAACCAAGTGTTAGACGAACAGGCCGACCAGGACAAGGCACTGTCCAATCGGACTACTGTCCGAACGGACAGACAGCCGAACGACTGGCCTGCCGATCGGCAAGCACATGGGTCCCACACTTAATCAGCTTACTTGGAGTTGAGTATTGAACGAACTGCTGTTCGATCGGACTCCCGTCCGATCGAATTACTCTTCGGATCATGAGATACTTGACTTTAAATACTTAATCGATTTTTTTTTCAAAATGTTCAATGCCCTAATGGTGCCACCCGACCGGACTGCTGCCCGATCGAGTGATAACCTGCTGTGAACTTGTTCTCACTGAAGTGTCAACCTATCGAATTGCCGGCCGATCGAACGACCCTCCGATTGACTGACCTGAAAGGGTAAAGATACTTCAATGTTTTCAAATCCTACTCAAAGGAAGAAACAATCCACTCGAACAGCCATCCGATCTGACTTCCGTCCGACCGGACAACTGTCCGAAAGGACTGTCAACCGCATGGTCAGCCGTCCGATCGGACTACCATCCGATCGACCAAGCTGTCTGATCCTTCGACACTTATTTCCGTTTTACGCGTCACTTATCGATATACTATCGACTTATTCAGGCTAACATTACTCTCAAGCGCTCCCTTCAATCCATCAACCGCTGTGAGTATACTCGATCCCTTTTTACTTTAAGCACTTCTGGGTGTCACATACATTACTTATACGAAATCACATCGAACACACTACGCAACATTTTAAACGCTAACCGTTACCGCATGTTATACGTGACTTAATGAATGCTTGTTTGTTATGTTTACACATGGAATACTGTCTACCTGCCTTAACGATGATAGTACTATAGTTTGGACTCAGCACCCGCTGATGCGGGGGTTGTTAAGGACAATTACTTGCATGGATTACAGTGGTGATCATGTATTGCGAACTGCCTTGGGCAGTCAACCCGCAGTCATTGGTACCGATAGATCCGTGTCGATAATTAACATGCTTCGTTTTTCTCTGTGTACGTGCTGGTTATGCGTAAAACTATTTCGAACTCTATATGCTATTATCAAACTTGTATGCTCACCTTTACACTATGTGTATTGACTTTTATTTTAACGTATGTGACAGGTAATTAGGATGCTTATCTGCTAGGAATGCGAGGCTAGAATAAGCTTCTAGCCCAACAAATAGTTGTCTATAGATCTGAAAACAGGAGTCTCTAGAAGCAGATAAACAATTGGGCAATTTTGTAAAATTTGAGTTGTCGGAATAGAACTATTTGCCTGGATTTTGTCTGTAATAATTTGTTTACCTTTTAAGGCATGGTATGGGACATGTTAATTTAAATTAATTGGTAATGATAATTGTTATGGAAACTTCTGGACAATCTGTTTCGCTCAGTGTCGCGCCCCGATGATTCCGCCATCGGTTGGGGTGTGACACACATAGAGCACAGAGGAGCAGTCAGAATACAGAAACCTATCATTCCAAGTCCGTAAGCGTTCGAGAATAGAGATCACGAATAATATAGTGAATAGCATAGTATAATCGTATAACCTAGCATAAGGTCGTCCATAATTAGCGATTTGGTAGCGTTTTGAGATAAAGATGCAGTGCGGGTTGTGTGTGTCGATCAAAGCGAAAGGCGAAAAGCGAATGAATCACCAAAAATCGTAACATATAAACAGGTAAAATCACTTAAAACACATAAATTCATATAAAATAGCAAATATCAGAGTCGGCAGTAGCGATCTCAGAATCGAAACACATAAAAATCAAGAAACAGATTGTCTGCGGCTAGATAGACATCGACTAACCAAAGTGATTCGACTATTCACAAGGATCTTTTGTACACACTTTAACTTTCGGGACTGTGCTCTTGCCTCGAATCTGGGCGAATGGCACTTATCCTTCCAGTTATAGTGGGACTTCAAGTCGTTGGAGTCCGTCGAGACTTTGGTGAGAGTTTTATAAAACCAAAATGAGGACAGAGCAAGTCGTCAAGGTTCGGGTTTCACCCCTAACTTAACAATTTTGCTCCTGTTTTGATAAAATATTGACGAAATCTTGCATTAAAGTATAGATTTCACTCCTGATTCAACGCAAATTTCGTGTTTATAGATAAAAATGCGGGTCGAACAAGCAATTTTTAGTCGAGAGTCTGTGGTTTTCACACCTGTTCTCAACCCAATTACCAGTTCATTTTGAAAATTAAAGTGCAGTGATAGTGTAGCGTGCGCGAAAACAGCGAGAAGTAGTAAGCAAGCTTGTACACGACCCCTACAGGGTGTGCACAAGTCGGTCCTATTGGTACTTAACTGTAGACTAGGTCATTTCTAAGACATCAACCCGGACTAGGTCGAGTCTTGCCTAATTCCCTATAGTTATGGCTCTGATACCAATCTGTCACACCCCAACCGATGGTGGAATCATCGGGGCGCGGCACTGAGCGAAACAGATTGTCCAGAAGTTTCTATAACAACTATATTTACCAGATATTTAAAGCAACACGTCCCATACCATGTCATAAATGATAATACAATTATTACAGAAAAGATCTAGTCAAATTGTTTTGTTCCGACAACTCAGATTTTTATTATAGACAAATGTTTATTGTTGACCCAGGTCTTTCCTAGCCTCGATTTCACACCACAGAAAGCAAATAAGCATCCTAAGCACCTGTCACATACGTTAAAGTAAAAGTCAATACACATAGTGTAAAGGTGAGCATACAAGTTTGATAATAGCATATAGAGTTCGAAAGCGTTACGCATAACCAGCACGTACACAGTGTAAAATGAGGCATGTTAGTTATCGACAGGAACCTATCGATACCAATGACTGCGGGTTGACTGCCCAAGGCAGTTCACGATACACACTCACCACTGTGAGCCATGTAGGTAATTGTCCTTATCAACCCCTAAGTGAACAGGTGCTGAGTCCAAACTAATAGTACTATCGTCGTTAAGGCATGTAGACAACATTCAATGTGTAAACATAACAAACAGGCATTCATTAACTCACGTATAACATGCGATTATGGTTAGCGTTAAATAGTGTTGCGTTGTGTGATTGATGTGATTTGAATGTAGGTAACGTATGTAACACCCAAAAGTTGAAAGCAAAAAGGGTTCGAGTATTCTCACAGCGATTGATGGATTGAAGGGAGCGCTTAGAGAGGAATTAGCCTGAACAGATTTGATAGCATAACGATAAGTGGCGCGTAAAACGAAACAAGTGATAGTGGGTCGAACAGCGGTTCGATCGGATAGTAATCCGATCGGACAGCCGGTCGTTCGGACGACAGTCCGCTCGGCTGGTCATCCGGTTGGGTGACCTTTCGAGTGGATTGTTTTTTTCCTTTGGGAAGATGGTGTTTGTGTATGATGGTTTGACTTTTGAAGTTTTTGTTGTAGCATTTTGAAAACATAGAAGTATCACTACCTTTCAAGTCGGTCGATCGATCGAACGTTCGATCGGACAATCAACCCGATTGGCTGGACATTCTAGTGAGAACAAGTTCACAGCAATTGGTTACTCGATCGGACTGTAGTTCGATCGGGTGGCAACCTGCTGGTATTGAACATGTTGAAAATTGTTTTAAGTGTTGAAGTTTAATTGTCACATGTTCGAGCGGCTAATCCAATCGGATGGTAGTCCGATCGGAAAACTACTCGTTCAACGTTCAGACTTCAAATGTTGGTAAATAGTCTAAGTGTGGGACCCAAGGTGTAGATCGATCGGGTGACAACCCGTTCGGGTGATAGTTCGATCGGACGGTAGTCTGATCGGACAACATTCCGTCCTGGACGTTCCGTTCGTCTTACACTTGGTTATATTGATAGTTTGTCGTTTTATCGAGATGTTCTGATAACGTGTTAAGCAACAGAAACTTTGTCAATACTTGGTACTCTTGATCGGACAGGAATCACCCAAATCCGGTCAGTTGACTGTTCGAGACGGTGTTCCATGTTTAACCAGAAATCGGTAAACCTCGTGGATAGAATTCAGATCTTGGACCAACACAACCACATGAATGAGTAGGAAGTCGGTACAAACTCCGTTTCTATCGGTTTTGAGTGCATTGAGTGTAAAAGAGTTGAAAGAAAGTTGGAAAACCTTCTCTCAATCCTTTTTACCGTGAATATGTTTAGATCTATGAAAGATCCTTGTTTGCTTATGTGGAAATCGGTTAGATCTAAGTCGTTCTCGGTGGATTGAGGCCAAATCATGAAGTTCTCAAGAACACCATGATGACATCATCCTAGAACACCTCAAGTCTAGTGATTTCACGGTTAAAAGTTGAGATTCGAAAGATAGAAAGGTGTAGAATCAAGGGTAGATCAAAGATGTACAAGACTTAGGTTGAGATCTTACCGGAATTGAGAGGAAATCAGAGAAAAGCAAGGTTGAAGCGCTGGTCCGACAGAGAGTTCCAAAAGTAGAAAGTGTGATGGTGACATGGGGTATTTATAGAGTTACCCAAAGTGGAAAGGGGCTGGTCGATCGGTTGGCAGGCCGGTCGACTGGTTGGTCGATCGAACTGCAGTTCGATCGGACTACTGGTCGATCGGTTAGTTGCCTGGTCGATCAGTCACTTGGTTTGACGAGCTTTTCCGTTTCGATTGCGATTGCGAGCGATGCGAATGCGATAGAGTTTCCTATTCAAATTACTTTTAATCCCAACGACTATATCTATCATACAATCATCTTATTTCACTTGCGATTAGCGTTTGCGATTCGAGTTTTGATTGTGTTTCGATTGATTACTACATCACAACATATTAAACATGCACAAGTAACACATAAAAGGCACACACACGTATAACAATACCCATAATGCATAATTCGAGCTGCGAGCGCGATTACGATAAGTGATAAAGCGATCAAATATGCGATAAATATCGAACAAACCTCGATTATAAATAGATACTCCACATAATACAACTAACGTTAAGCATAAATAAGGCTATCTACGAGTCAAAGAAGTCAAACAGGAATTGAGCAAGGAGTGACAGATCGCAATTAGCAATCTTTCCTTCCTTTGACTTCAATCTTGACTTTGACTTTGACTTTCGAAACACGGGGTGTTACACTTATATTTGTTCTTTATCTCTTCTCTCATCTCCAAGACTAGTTGTAACCCGTCACCCTCTAGGTGACCAATGGGCTGGGATAGAAATTTCAAATCATCCCGTTTTTGTTTCAGGGCATCTCTAGCATCTTTGCTCTTTCGAAGTTCAGCCCTTTGTTATTGGAATATGTTGAATGTATCTAACTTGCATGCAATGTCATCCAACTGATCGTTGTATATTCCCCTACGCGAGCCCGAACTCCCAGCTGAAGGGGATGCCGTACCCGATCTTGATTTTTGAGCGCGCCTTTTTGCGGCATCTCTTCCATATTCAGGCCGGTTTGGCGAATCATCCAAAAGATCCTCAAACTCTTGATCTCGTGCATCAGATTGGGCTTGGGACGAGGCCCTTGACCTTTTGGAAGACATGTTCGATTCGCTACCACTCGGGATATTCGCCCACTTTGGATGGAACTTACAAATCTCCCAACAATGCATGAAACGGAAGTCGCTCCCCGCATTTGTTTTGAATGTAACCAATGCATTTGTCACAATGTTGGCTTCGGTTTCACCACTTCTTGGGTTTTATTTTGCTTTATTTAAAAAACCACTAAATTTTGTAAGTTGGGTGCTTATCTCGCTCCACTTCGAGGATAAGCTATTGTTTTCACGATAAGCCTCCCTTCCCATTTCTTCATGGAATGCTTTACTAACCACTTCCCACAAATAGGTTCAATGTTGAGAATTTCCTATTTTAATAAAAACAAATTTTAATATATTACAAAGTTATATAAAAAATAACCATAAATATTAAAATAAGGGCTACAAAATATTTAAGAATACCTAAAGTTGGATGTAGAGATTGTTGAAACCAAGCCCTCGCCAATGCAAGTTCTTCATTAACGACCCATTTTTGTTGTTTTCGTTTGACGGTTTCAAGTGCTTTCTCCGCCTCGGTTTTTTTCTTATGACTTCTCTTTTTGGGAACTATTGAGGCGGAAGGACCATCGTTGGGTGGTTGAGTTTCGGGGACGGTTTCGGTTTGGGAAAGGTCGATGGAGGTTGGTGAAAGGTTGATGGGCGTTTGTGTAAATGGGGTAGGTATCGAATCGTCGGTGTGTAGGAAGTTAGTAAACACAAAATTCCCGAGATACGATGCATAACTCGCTTCAAGGGGCATAGGGGAGTGTATGAAAAATGGACGAGGCATTGGACGATTGGGTGGTGGGCTAGGATTATTTTCTTAGAATGCAAACGGGTTGTTCGGGTCATAACCACAATTATCAGGATGCATTTCTTTCGTTTTGTAGAAGGAGAATTGAAGATGTGGAGTGTATTGTGGTTGAATGTGGTAAAAATAGGAATTGAAGTGTGATATTTATAGCGAAAAAATAAAAAAATTTTAACATAGCTGTTGGCCAACGGCTAGTTTGGTTTGGCCATTGAGAGCCCGCCATGTCACCTTGCTAGACCCGCCCCACGCCCGGCTTCAAATCCAAGCCCCAAGGGCCACGCCCCAACCCAAGCCCACTCGGGGTGGTGGCTTGGGCGTTTTCCCCTAACCCACGCCCCAACCTAAGCCCCATACCCCATAGTGTTAGAGTACTCACTTGTACTTACTTTTGATCACATAAAATACTGGCACGATTGGTTACCAACCAATCCATTCCTAATACAATGTTGAATCCAACTAGATTCATTGGGTAAAGGTTAGCAGAGAAATGATTGTTCAAAATTTCTATTTTTGCTCCCTGCAAGATTCCACTAATCTTAATGGATTCTCTGTTTGCCGTCTCTACCAGACAGTCTTGTCAAATAATACTTTGGCAAATATGTCATTAACTAAAAACGTACCGGCAATCACATCTGGAATCATCTTGGCTTCTTCAGTTGTTAGAACGAATGCTATGGCATTCTTCTTGGGTCCTTCAGTTGTCTTAACTTTGCTGGTTGCTGCTAGAGCTAGTTTCAGACAGTTCGGTTTGATGTGCCCAGTTTCTCCACAATTGAAGCATAGCCTATTGCTAGGTTTCCTCCTACAATCTTCTTCCTTGTGTCCAGACATTTTGCAAAAGTTGCAGCATATAGAGCACCTTCCAGAGTGCTTCCTTTTGCAATATTTGCAATAAGGTGCAGAGGAAGAACCTATACTTTTCCCACGATTGGAATTACCGTAGCGAAATTCCTAGGTAAGCCTTTGAGCTAGGTTCTTTCTCTGGTTTTCTTCTTGTGTGCGTACCAATTCATCAATCAGGGTGTTGGCTAGTTCTACTGCTTCTTCTATGGTTTGTGGCCTATCTGCCTTAACTACATATCTGATCTCACTAATTAATCCCCAAACGTAACGGGAGATTAATACTGGCTCAGGTGAGGCTAAGGTTGGCACTATTCTAGCGTATTAAAAGAATATGGTAGTGTAACCTTTGCAGTCTATTCCAGTCATTTTAAGATTTAAGAACTTATTGGCGATTTGTTCTTTTTCATGAGGAGGACATAATTTTCTTTCGACTATCTCTTTAAAGTTAGTCCATTCCATATTATAAACTCTGACACTTCCTTTAGACTGGAGAATAGTATTCCACCACTCCAAGGCTGCATTTTTGAAAAGATTAGAAGCAAATATAATCTTATCTTCATCTGCACATTTACTTATTTTTATGACTGCTTCTGTCTTATCTATCTAACGCAAGGCAGAAATGGCTCCTTCATCACCTGAGAATTCTATTGGTTTGTAGGCCAAGCATTCTTTATAAGAACAACCGTAAGAGACAGTTCTTCTTCTTTTAGGAATTGGAGCTTGGATTATTGGTCCGTTATTTTCGTTCACACTGTGACTTGGTTCAGTGGGTTGGCGTTTACTTCCAATTGTAGATGTACCATTTTCTGTTTTTTAATAGTCTTGATAATATAGGGCATAACATCTATAATTCCTTGTGCTAATATATGTTGGATGGCACTGTTATCTATTTGGTTTTCGTTATTCTCATTATTCGGGTTTTCCTGATTTACTTCGTTGTCCATCTGAATTGGAAATATTTATCAGGTATTATTTATCACAGAACAAAGATTTAATACAAACAATTACACAAACAGAATGATCAAAATCGTCGAATAGTGCGACTTTGCTCTTTATATATATATATATGTATATATATATATATATGCATTGATTACATATTACAACTGAAAACTAACACACTAGTAGTTATGCATCTATATCTATTTTAGTCTATTTATTTTAGTTGGTTATATATATTATATATATTTAAATTTTTTTTATCAAAGTACAAAATTATACATATATCTAGGTATTATTCTAGGTGTCATTTATCCAATCATGTATCTCACGCTCGGCATGCTTCCACACGAGCTTCTCTCCTATTTGACGAATCCTATCTCCTTCTTCAACTAACTCATCGCCCCATTGGCGAAGTTCCTGTATATTTTCTTCACTCGTGGGAGGTAATGGTACGAGTACTGGGTCAGGGTATCGAGGTATGGGGTGTCCGTAAGGGTATGGGTTGCATATTATACTTTGCTTATACCAGTCACTGTTCCAGAATGGGTCTAAAGGGTTCAGGTTGGTATACTGAGCTATGGGGTTTGGTGGGGGAATTCTGGGGATCTCATAGGAGTCGACATCTGGGATTGGGAACTAGTCTTCCTAGTTTGGTTCTAGCATTTGTTGATCTGGGAATAAGGGTAATAGTGGTGGTTCAGCTATTTGATTTAGGTTAGAGTCTACTACGGTAGTGGCTAGCATATGGAAATCTACCAACTGCCTATCAAGTTCTTCTTCCCACCGTGGTCTATTGACTGCTTTCTGAGTTTGGGCATTTACTTCCCTATTGGCCCTTACTATCGCTCTTTGTTGTTGTAATTTCTTCATCCTTTTTCTTCTCTCATGCGCTCCTCTATTAAACCATCCTCTCTTTTTGGAAGGGAATGGTTCCTCAGACCGTGCCTTAAAAATATATTCATTCCTCAGTATCGGCTGAGTATCCTGAGGGATTTGGCTGAGATGAGGTTCCTTCATCTTTTGGGGAACTAGCTAATTGACGATAAGCGTCGGATTTACCTTGCTCACTCATACGGTAAACTAACAAATTGTCAAATAACACAAGACAATAATATACATATTTAGAATTTAAGTGTCGGTAGAACACTTCATTGGCTTAAACCAGTGGCTGTAGCTCTGATACCACCTTCTTTCGCAGCCCCCGACCCCTGCCCCGGAAGGCTGGCGGCCGCGGACGATCACGCAGAGCGGGTGGTATCGGTGTTTATTAATTTGGCAACGGAAATGAGACATCAGGACCGTATTTAGGAAATATTTTATCAGAGTTAAAACACCAAACTTTTATAATAAATAAATGGAACAAAATCCAAGTTCCCATGACAATACATTTATAGGGATAAACCCTAGTTTATTTGAAAACAAAACTTCTTTTTATTTAGGTAACTTTTATAGCCACTTTTCCAAGCCTTCAGTGCTCTCCAGCTGGCTTCTATTAGCTTCACATTAAGTTACCTGAAACACGTTTTAAAAAGGTTTTATCAGCAAGAAATACTGGCGAGTGCATCCCAATTTAATCAAAACAACTTTTATAACTTTACAATATTGAGAGCGATTACAATGTTTATATCTACACAGTTACTCATTCAGTACTGTCAACACCTGACTTGTGGGTCATGTTACTCATTGGCTAACTCTTTGTCCAATAGTAACGGATTACAATAATGTATACAAAACCCCAACATACGGCAGTAATTGTAGAATACATAGACTCAATCACTGTTAAGTATAATTGAAAACATTTGAGGTTTTGGTAAAAAGGTGAGAAAAAGTAAGATGTACTCACATTGTTTACTTAGGTAAAACTAAAGCTTCATGGTGAATCTCCTGGTTATTATCTATTAAAAATTAAACAATGCACACGTGTTAGTAAGATAACCCAAATCACATTAACCGTACAACTCGAGACAAGACTCCAATGACTGAGTCAGGCAGAGCCTTGACATGCATTACGGAGTACTAGATCAATCGGGTGTAACACGAGACAGAACTCCAACGTCTGAGTCAGGTAGAGCCTTGACATGTGTTACGGAGCCCTAGATCAATCGAGTAGGGTAACAAATACGTGACCGGGGGGTATAATACTTACAACGAGGCAGAGCTTCGCTTTATAGGGGTATAATACCCGAGAGTTTCGACTAACAGAAGTTGAAAGAGAATTTAGAACTTTGAACGATGAGAAATGAGGCCAAAGCCTCTATTTATAGGGCTGACGAGAGCCGGCTCGCGGCCCACGAAGCCCCCTCTATCTTTCTCGTGGCCCGCGAGGCTACTAGGGTAGACCCTAGCCTTGTCGATTCACCTATCTAGCTTCAACACGTAACGGGACACGTGGCGGATCAGGGTGTCGCCTAGTGACACATCGCGGCCCGCGACTCGCACTCTCAAGGTGGTCGCGCCCCGCGAGAGACTTATAATATTTGTTATTATTTGATTTTTATAAATATTAAGGTTATTAGGGTCCGTTTCTCGTATACGGGGTATATTAGGAACGTTTAGGGTTGTGTTAAGGGTTTTAGGAGGGTTGTTATATTATATACTTATTGAATGTTGTTATATACTTATTGAATGGTGTTATATATGTGCTGAATGGTGGTTTGCAGTGTTATTTGTAGTGTTTTTTATAGAGATCTTTAAAATGGTGTTAGTCGTAGTGTTTTTATAAAGATCTTTAAAATTGTGTTACATGATAAAAATAACTAAATAAGGTTATGTGTAGCCAATTAACACCCCTCGACGTTACCACACCCACGTCGGCCAAAACTCCCCCACCTCCCTTTCATATTCCATCCCTCAGCCCCTTCAGGCATTACCTACCTAATGCCTAGCCTTCTTCGCGCCCCTCCATGTCCCACCGGCATAATGACAACGCCTAAAGTCCTGCAAAAGTGGCGTCATGTCGGTCATAATGAACCACTAGTGTTGATGGTCCAATGTAGAAGCAAACTTCTAGTAACATCTAAATCAGGAAGGTCATAGATTGAAGTCTCACAAAAAGTATAAACAAAAGTTGTCAAGAAAAAAAAATATGATGAGGTCATGAACGTGGATAGGAATATTGCTCACTACACTCAATCTAATATGTAACATATTTTGTGTATTCTCCATGAGAGTTATAAGTATAAAAATATAAAATAATTAGAAATATATATATTTATAAATAAATAGAATAAAAGAAGACAAGCTTGAGCTCGAACTCTTCTAAACAAAACAAGACGAGCTCAAGCTTGAGCTAGACTCGGTTTGTATACATCACTGCTCTTTCAAATATTTTCTTTTCGATCTTTTGGAATTGTTGGTTAAAAATAAAAACGTTTTCTTTCACAGAAATAGTTTTTCTCTTTCGAGATATTTTTAAAGTGATTTCTCTAACGTGTGATCTACGGACACATATGTTCAAAGTTATTTAATAAATATATATTTTTCTTATAAATATTTCATTGAGATTTGTGTTTTTGTATCGAATTTACATTTAGCTTTTTTCAAATAATACGAGTAAGTTTTTTCAAATAACTTAATTGAGATCTATATCAAGGACACAAAAAAAAAAGAACTATTTGAAATTTTAGTTACACGTTAATTAAGTTCTAGTTTTTCTCTACCAGATTAAAATTTAGGTGAGCTATTATCCCTAAAATTTAATAGTTTTCAATAAAATATAAGGGTAATAATATGTGTACATTTTTTCTCTCCTAATTAAAGTTAAGTCTAATGTGCTATCAAGGTTTGTTAATAAGTTGTTTCTTACTTATGCGATTAAGGCTTAAGGGTCCAAATCTCATGGTGGATATAAGAGTATTAGAAGATGTGCAAGTTCGGTAAAGTGTTAAAGACTAAAATCAAGGTCAAGAACTAGGGCTGTAAACGAGCCGAGTCGAGCCGAGCTAGACCCAGCTCGAGCTCGGCTTGAACTCGATTCGAGCTGGCTCGGCTCGAGCTCGAATTTCAAATCGAGCTGGGATTTGAGGCTCGAGCTCGAGCTAGCTCGGCTCGGCTCGATCTAGCTCGAACTAACAAAGAACCGCAAAATTTACTACTTAAAAAGCCCTAAAAATGAATTTCTTCATAGATTAAGGGCAATAATTGCCATTTAATTTAACTATATGGCTAAATATGCAAGTATAAATAGTTAATTCACTTTGTACATTGTCTTTACCTTTTTTTATAAGGAAGATACTCCCTTAGTTTTTGTTTTCTAAGCGATGTGGGACAAAAAAAATGAAGGATGTAAACCTTATCGAGCCAGCTCACGACCGAGCCAGGCCAAGCTCGAGCTCGGCTCGTTTACAAACCGAGCCGAGCCGAGCTGGCTCGTTTACAACCAAGCCAATTTCGAGCCGAGCTTTCTTCGAGCTTTTTTCGAGCGAGCTGCGAGCCACGAGTTTTTTAAACACCACTATCAAGAACTGTTGTAACACTAAATAAATAGTAATATGAAAAATAATAATTGGATGATGAGTGAGTAAACGCATATTAGTGTTATCTATCTTTATTGCTATTATAAATATATAACATTCAATTTTCGTCAAGTCAGGACGATGACATGTCAATTATTTAATTGTTATTTCTTTTTTGAAAGGTCAACAAAAATTTTATTCATATCAACTGTTTAAGAAGATGTTAAACAAGAGAACAAGTTACATTCACCAACGTTTACAATCAAACACCCAAATATGTTAAATCGAAAGTACACCAAGTGTCCCAAGTAGGCGCATGAGCCTTTGATCTATTCCTCAGCCACAAGTATCCGAGAGTTTTAATCTCCTCCTTTAATCTCGCCAAAATTATCTGTACCCGATTGAATACCAAGTCATTGCGGCTTCTCCACAAACACCAAATCACCATTTGAATCACCAAGTACACAACTTTTCTCCATTTCACCGATCCCCGGTTTTGGTTGTGAATAATCACCAAATCCTTGAGTTCCAAAACAAAAATTAGGTTTAGCCTACACCACTGGGAGAT
Organism: Helianthus annuus; assembly: GCF_002127325.2. NCBI lineage: Eukaryota > Viridiplantae > Streptophyta > Magnoliopsida > Asterales > Asteraceae > Helianthus > Helianthus annuus. The sequence goes on along the minus strand of NC_035434.2, from coordinate 163,469,120 downwards.
GAAATCTCAAATCATTATTGTTATTTCTAATGTCAAAAGTAGAGAATGTTCTAAAACCATTAAAATGAGGACGTATACGATTCACTTTCTTATTATAGTTTAAAAAACTTGATGAAGTTTTAATAATCATTTTCTAAAGAAAAATGTGTTGCAAAAGCCTACTAATTTCTAACAGATTGGATCCCAAATTCTAATCTTTTGTTCATATTTTTTTTTTCAAAGATTTAAGATAAAATTTAAACTTGTAAACAATCCTCGTTTTCTAAACCCTTTGGGTAACCTTTTGTTTTTCTAATTCTAAATTCTAGTGCTCTTTTTCAACGACTTCACTTTATCTACTTGCTTGGAAATCCAACCAAAGTAGGGGTGTTCATGAGCCGAACTGAACCGAACAGAGGTCTGCTCGTGCTTGGTTACTAAAGGGTTTTCATTTTCACAATATTAATTTCTTAGACTAGAGGGTATGGGGCCGGCTAAGGCCCGGCGAGCCCCGACGCCGGTCCCCCACACCCCCCCCCCCAATCCCAAAACGGCAAAAGCAGCAGCCCAGCGACGATTGTGACGGGCCAAAATTCAAAAATATATCCGTTGGCCAACGGATAGATTTAATAAAAAAAATTACTTTTCCACTTTAAATATATACCATTTTCTTCCATTTTTTATACAATTTTCATCCATTTCTTCCATTATTCTCCCATTCTCTCATCCATTTTTATAAAAAACACTCCAATTTTTTATATAATCATGAATCCCTTCAACCCGAACAACCCCAACCCGAACAATCCCAACCCGAACAATCCTAACTTTTTTCGAGTCCCGCTTACACTCCGACTATGGATCCTTCGTGGGGGTCTCCACCATTTACGTTTTCGGGTTTCCAACAATCACCTAACGCCTTCAATCAAATGTCCCAACTTCAACAATTGCAACAATACCAAGCACTTCAACAATTCATGCAACGCAACCGCCAAACGGACAAAAACTTTCGAGTCCGGAAGTTATAGTGCTCGTTGTCAAATCGACATAAACGACGAACCGGAATATGAGGAGGAGCCCGTTCACGAGATCGAACGTCCCGGAGGAAGGGACAAAGCAAAAAAAGAGGCGGCCGGAAAGCGCAAAGGGGCCGGCTCGAGTGGAGGGGGCAGCTCGGGTGGAGGTGGCGGGTCGAAGGCGTCTTCGAAAATGGACGAGTTAATTTCCGAATTCCGTTCGTTTAAAGACTTTGCGGCCGAAAAATATAATCACAAGAAAAACGTGTCGGCCGACTATGCTCGAGCGGAGGATTTTAGGATAATGAGGTTGGATCTCGACTCGGTTCTGGAGGATGAACGAGAGGTGTATCGGAGGATGAAGGAAGAGGTGAAGAAAAAATGGACGTCGTAGGTTTTTTTTTACTTTTAGGAAATGTAATTTTTTTTATGTTATGAAATGAATTTATTTATGTTGTTTTATGTAGTATTTTTTAATTTTTATAAAGTTTTAATTAAGTTGATAAAAAAAACTTAGAAAATTATAAAATAATAAGGTGGGGTAGCCCCATCCTCCACCCCCCTCAAAAGTGAAGGAGGCCCATCCCCCATGAGCCGGTGATGTGGCGCCAACGTGGCGGCCCATCCTCGTGGGGATGAGCCTCACCATACCCTTTAGTCTTATTTCTTATTAATGGAATATTATACCCATGATTTCAGTGGCGAAACTTGAGATTTCTGACGAGTGCAGTGGCGGACCCAGGAATTTTTCCATGGGGGTGCAAAACATTTTTAAAAATTGTAGGCCCCTAGGTATATAAGTAAAAAAATCGGTTTGTATCACGTCGGTTCGGGTCGGGTCATGTAAAACAAAAGAAATTGCGCCATAACATCCCTACTCATGGTTCCTATCACAAACAAATTGATGCATAAGTTCATCGCTCCATAACATAATGTTTCAATTTTAATTTTCAACCCTAGAAATCGTGTGTAATCACCCTAAAAATCATCTAAACAACATAATCACCCTAAAAATCATCTAAACAACCATAAACAATGTAACACCTCGTAAAATCGTGTCCAATGATGTGATGACACGTGTAATGAACCCTAATAAAGTCAAACGTTGACTATGAGGGACTATTTTCGTCAAAATCGAAAACTTTGTTTATAGAAGGACTGAAAGTGTCAACACGCCTAAACTAGGCCTCTGAGTGACCTTATACGATGTCCGTATTCTCAGACGAGCCACTCGTTGGACGAGAGGAGTCGTTTGCGAAATCATTTGAAAGTTTGCGCAATAAGGGTTAAAAGTGTCAACATGTTAATTCTTACCTCTGAGTGACCTTTTAACAAACCGAGAGCTTCATTATGTTTTATAACGTTCTCGGGAATGCCAAATATCGGCTATGTAAGGCTTTTATGCCAATAAGTGTAGTTATGCGCAAGTTTGAAAGTTAGAGGGGTTAAAAGCGTCAACATGTTTAATTATACCTCTGAATGACCTTTTAGCAAACGCGAAGCATCGTGATGTATTATAATACTCTCGAGAATGCCTAACATGGACTAGATAAGGCTTCGATGCTATTAATCAATGATATGCGCAAGTTTGCGCATTAGAGGGACCAAAAGCGTGAACTTTTGAATTTAAGCCTCTCGGTGACCTTTTAAGCGAACCGGAGCGTTGTAATAATTGGACATACATTCGGGGAGACCCATTATGGGCTATAGAAGGCTTGAATCTCATTAAACGACATTTTACGCTACTTAGCGCAATTAAAGGACTAATTGCGTCAAACTACAAAAGTAGGTCGAATCGTTTGATAACGGACCTTCCGGATTATATCCATGAGTTAAACATACCCTATTTATCCTTTATATAGCTTATATACAGGCTTAGAGGTGTTTGGTGCGCAAAAATAAACTTTTATGTCATGCAGGGACTAAAAGTGTCAAAAAGTGCACAAGTTTGCACTTTCGCGCATATCTCGCATTCTGAATATCCCCGGACACCCAAAAATTTATGTAAGCACTAAAATATTTTGTTTTAGTGTTTGGCTTGATAAAATTCCATTCGTCGCGTCGTTTGGATCGTTTTTCGCGTCCGTCCGTGTTTCGTCGTAATTAGCCGAACAACGAGACCGTACGACCAAACGAACCGACACCCGGCATATTTTTGAGCATGGTTGAAGTTAAATATACTTTAACTTCCTTATGGAGCTTTGAGATGGAGTTAACGGATGTTAGAAGTGCCAAAAACTCAACGATACGCGTGCAGGGGCCAAAACTGCAAACTGATGAAACTTTGAATATGCAGACTAGGTCCTTACGGACCGTATACATAGGACCATACGGTCCGTATGCATGTCTGAACAGCAGAAAAATTGGCAGCTGCCCTTCTTCTTCCTTGCAGCCCACACAAACCTCTTAGACACTTGTTTTTCGAAATCAGGAGCTGGTTTATGGTATTAGACACCTGTCCTTACACCTGGAATGATCCTAGAACTTCTCTTAACACTTGTCATCATCTAATCATCCCCCAAAACCTATAAATAGGAAGTGTATTCATCCATTTCATTTGCTCATTTTCACTCATTCCTCCTCATCTCTCAAATCTGGACCTTCCTAAGCTGATTGGAACTTAATTCTTGTAGAAAAGATAGCATGGACTCTTTGTAAGTGCTATAACTTATTCTATAGTTCAGATTTATGTTCTATCAACCGAAAAGTCAAATATTGCATATAAACTTTGACTTTCGGTCTATACTCTCATGGTCCAGCCACTGATCGAATTGAAAGTGGGTATAAGACCATAGTTAGGTAGGTGATTAACCCCTGAAAGGGCACCTCCTAATTCCTTCGTTTGCTTAGTTAATTGTCGGGTCAAACCGTTTAGGTAAAAAGTCAAACTTGGCAGATTTGTGAGTTTTAATTAAAACCATGGATGCAGATGTTATAAATTATATTTTTAGACTCTAATAACTTAGAAATGATTATTAGAACATGTCTAAGCTGGTCCAACTCGACAATTCTAAGATTAAGGTCGGTTCAGAACCGAAAGTCGGAAAAGCTTGACTTTGCTTTGACTTTTCAGTTCTGACCCGATTAAGCTTGATTCTCCCATGTTTTAAGCTCCCATTAGGACCATATTCTTCAGTAGTATAACCCCCTGGAGTTATATTGCATGGTTCCTTGTGGTTTGAATTATACGCTAGTTTCCGCTATTATGCTTATAAACGCCCATTTTGCCCTTTTGACATAAGAATGAGATTTTTAGAAATGTGAGAGGACAAAGACCTTTGTTACTGATATATAAGCTTGTCCCGAAAATTTGACATCAGTTCTTGGTTCCAAATAGGAGTTATGCTCGATATCGTAATTAGAAGCTTTTAACTAAGTAAATTACGATATCTTGCATAAAGCATGTTTAAACTTGGATTTTGACCCGAAACTCATTGCCTACTGTTAAGTTATTATTTTTAGGGATTGTTGGAGTTATTGATCAGATTATAAACTGATCATATCATAGAGTTCTCGTATTATTCGGTAAATGACGATAATACCCTTTTCATGCATAAAATGAGATTTACAAATGATTTGAATGCCAAACCTTTTTCTACTGATTTCATATATTAAATAAATTATTTTAAGCATTCAAAAGTGATCAAAATCTCAGATTTCCATAAGACCCCTTAATTATCGTCAATTAGCGATTTTTACGCTATTTAGGTGCATAGTATGGTTTTAAACCATAATTAACACCTAAGACTTGTTACCTACTGAATTCTTAAACAAATTTTAATATTATTATAGTAGGTATAAGTCGAGAACTCAGACTTCCAAAAATGCCCGTAAAAGCATATGTGAAATGACCAAAATGCCCTTTCGGGACATAGTTTGGCCATAAATGGTAAACCTCACATATGTATGATATCTTACTGATGTGATGAGATAAAATAAATATTTTTACTGATTAGAAAGGACCAGAACTTCAGTTTGTTATAAAATTTGTTTTATAAATATTAAAATGACCAAAATGCCCTTACGGGAGTTAAAATGGTTTTAAATACTTTTTGGGCATATATGTTGACATCCTACTGATGTATTGACATATTCTAAGCATAATAACATATGGAACTTGTATATGATTCATTTGGTTACCCGTTACGCATTTTACGCGTTCGGATCGGTTTATGTAACTAGTTTACATATGTTTGCCGAAACGGGTTTAACCTTATCGTTTTTGTCTCAAAATCCGGAATGTGTTTAGTTTACCCATATTATATAAGTATCCAAACTTGTTGGGTCTAAATAACGTTCTATTCCGGTCATCGCTTAATCTAGCATGTCGTACCGCTTTAGATACTTCAAGCTAGCCGGTCTAAGTCTATGACTTAAATAAAGACCATTAGCATTCTGAATTGGTTATATATTACCATCACTCCAGACTAGAGCCACCCGGTAAAAGCTACCTGCATTTAGATAGATTGGATACGACTGAGTTATTTTGCTGTGAATCAAGTATTAACTCAGGTAAATACTTTTAACTTATTTTCCCTTATATGGGCTTGGGATACGGTAAATTAATACCGCTTGGTCGGGTGTGGATCAATCAAATGCCGGATTGTGGCTAGTAAATCCACAAAACCTGTTTTGATACTGTTCTGTTGATGACTTAAACATTGGGGGTTAACGACCATGTCCTGGATATATCCTTGGCTCATTCATTTGTAAATGGCCACAATAAATGCGCAGGGTGTAGGCATACACCGAAAAGATGCCAATAATAAATTATTACCCACAAGTTGGGGATAACTCCTTTATAGGTTTTAAGAGTGGTGTGTCGATTAATCATGTCTTAGTCTCTGTACTGGGCCCCAGATGTACGGTAAACATATAATTCAGTATACAAGATTTTTATTAAGAATTGTCCCAAGATTTAAAAGGTTTTGTGTCTTGTGCACTTAAATCAATTTTCATAAACTCTTTTCAAATGAGTCGGTTAAATTGTATTTACCAGTGAAAACTGACGTATTTTCAAAAGGCCAAGTGGCAGGTACTACTCGTAATAGGCTGGGAGTTGCTCGGTGTCGAAAAAGAGGATCTTGCAAATCCTTAAAGATGCCATAAAGTCTGTTAAGCTTCATTTTATACATTCTGTAATGATCCTCCTGTGGATTGATATTACAGACTCGTCTATAATAAATACTTTGATATTTTCAGACGTTTGAGTTTGTAATAATATTTTTATATTCCTAGACTTCCGCTGTGCTATCCTGTGTATGTTTGACTATGATGATATCAACTACGTCACGACTCCCCACCGGGCCCACCAGTGACATGTGCAAATATTGGGGTGTGACAAACAATGTCAAAACACATGAAATTTCAAACCTATTTAAGAATTTTGTTACCCTTTGGTGTCGGACGGCGGTGGTTCGCGGGTGCTGATGACGTACTGTTGTGGTTGTTGTTGTGTTCGATGATCGCTGGTAGGAGATGTAGGATCGTTTGCTGACCCGATGAGTCGTTCAGAAGAGATCTTAGGCTAATCCAGAGGCGGAATTCATTGAATTAGTCTTCGTAAAGCTTGATTTCACTATTTAACGTCTCCTTTATTGAATAACTATCAAATTACAAGTTCGTGGAGACAATCGGACAGGGCTTCGCCTTTACACCTTGGAAAACACCTACACCAGACTACTGGAACCGCTCATTTGGACCCTATATATAGGAGTCTTGGGCCGCTCATATGGACAAGTCCATATGAGCGATCCAACCAAGTGACAGATGAGCGATCCACTTGATTGCCACATAAGCGACCCACCTATTCTACCCTATAAGCGGCCCTCAACAATACAAGATTTCTCATTTACCGTTCACTATACAATCAGCCCTATCCTAAGACTCGAACTAAGATGTAGTCGACAGACAACTGCACCAACAGACTCCCCCTTGAATGTTGACGGAATCTTCAGTGAGAGTCTTCAATCATCCACAGCTCTTCAATCTTATTCGGTCTTCTTCAGGAACTCTGCCTGGAATCATTTCTTTATCAGGAACTTCCTCCTGGAATCATATGCCTGGAACTTTCTCTGGCTCTAACTTTCATCAGACTCCCCCTATCATTATGCTGGGATCTCTGTCTGGAACTCGTTATCACCATTGAAATCAACTCCTGGCTTTCTCTGTTCAAGCTCTTCTCTGGTTCTGATGTGTCTCCTGGCTATCCGTAGCAACAGGATCAGAAACCTGCAAAACTCAACCATTCTATCACAAACCAAAATAATTGTGATTCAACTTAATGAATCAACTAATCATTTGATAACTTTTTAGAATTAAACACTGATTCACAAATTTGAAATATTTCAATTTCTGATTCAACCTAATGAATCATTTTAAACATTTCAAACGACTTAACCAACCTGTCTGTTCATCAAGTTTAGCCTTTGAGATTTTGAAAATCAGCTCTTCACCATCAGTTGTCGAAAATCTTTTTGGATTTTCAAAATATGAAACATAAATGCAAAAACAGAAATTTAAAAGCAAAACAGACATATTTTTGTGAGTTTGTGTAAGAGGATCATATCAGTTTTTGAGACATAACACAAGCACCGTTAATCGTTTTAAGTTCTAAACGATTCACGTAGATTGACGATATAATTGTCCTCTTAAATTTTCATACAATTTTCAATCTATTCAGGATACTATTTAGGTATTTTATGAACTTAGTTCAATTCATGTGTCCCACCTCTTGAATATACTCCCGTATCCAGAATTCCAATATTCAGTCTTACAGGTATGAACACTACAATGATGTCTGTACATAAATTAGGGGAAAGATGCGAGAACTGAGGGATCTCAGGTCAGAACTTCCGTTCAGCAGAGAGATATCAGCTTCGACTTAGCAGTGTGTCCCCTTTAGAGGATCTTTTCAGCTACAACAACTGATCATCAATTTTATTGTCTAATCAGCTGAGGGCTTTATGCTATGTTTCAAGCATATTGCGGAAAGTATTAGCCAAGGACTAGGTCAGAACTACCGTTCAGCAGAAGTCCCGGAATAATACCCCAGACATCATAGAGTATAAACACCTAGTATATTAGAATACGAGACCTTTCAAACGAGATTTCAGGGGTTACCTATATATCCAAGTAGTGTTCCCCACGAATTTCACAAGTTTGAAATTTTAAGTTTATATCCCGAATAAATCTACTAAATGTACGAAAACCTATCGTCACATCATCAGTGAGACCGTTTATCACATTTGACATTACATTTCTTTAGCGTGCTGTGATAGTTCACTGATTTACTATCATTTCCTCTTATTTCGCAACACAACTCAGTTTTAATTTTTCAATGTTTTTGACATTTTCAAATTTTCTGATTTTTTTAAAATTTTACTCCCCCTAAAATCAAAATATGTCTCAATTTTGATTTTCTGGGAAAATTTTGAAACAAACTGTACAAACTTGACAACCTGATGAGAATCACTTCAATTCTCTATCCACCTGGCATAAACAATCAGAACTCCCCCTCACAACAAACTATTTTCCCATTATGATTTCAAAACACTTAAGTTTGTTTTAATCAAAATGGTTTTTCCGGAAAATAAGTTTAGTTGCTTCTACCTTTTGTAAAAAAGGGGTTCAAATCATCACTTGTTTACCAAATTCTTGAATGATAATTAAATCAAGTTCAAATTAATGACCCTGATTTAACCACTTGAAATATCTACACCAATCACTACCATACAACCACTTGTAAGTTTAGCAATTCAAGCTCTTCAACCTGTTTTTCAACCAATTTACCATCTTTTGGTTGAATTCTCAAGATGCCGATTCCTACTCCTCGCTTACAAACCTGGGAGTTCCGGCAAGTCCTGCAACTTCTCAAACACAGATTTAGAAAAATGCCGATTCCTGATCCACAATACCATCTTGGGATCTCCGGCAAGTCAGGGTTTTTTTTTATTTAAACAGATTCACCCAAGCCTGACGATCCTTGGGTGATTTCGAATTCTTGTTCAACAATGGTGGAAAATTTGCATCATCCATTGCTAAACCTGAATTCTCTTTTTTACCTCAACCAAAGGCTCCTCTGGCTTTGACGAACCAGAATCATTGCCTGCAGATGGCTTGTCTGACTTTGATGAGTCAGATTCATCGCCGGGAAGTGAAAACTTCACTTTCTTCTTTTTCTTCTCCTCTTTTGTCCCCAGATTTGTATCTGATGAATTCTTTTTGCTTGTCTTTGCAACTGAGGGAGTTGATTCATCAGAACTTTTATTCTTTCTGTCCGGTGAACCTGAGGACAAAATCTTCTCGAGATACTCTCTCGCCTTCTTCTTCTTTTTCCTCAGTCTGTCTTTCTGCCCCTGTGAAAGTTTAACTTTCTTTTCCTGAATTGACTGTTCTGGAACTTTAGGTTTCAGAACCTTCTGCTCCTGGGGCTTGACTTTGACTGGTATCTTTGCCAATTTCTGAGAATTAGCCCTCAATCTTTCACTAGATTTCCTTGGGCAATCTCTGGCAATGTGACCTTTGATGTTGCAATTAAAGCACCGTCTGGTCTCATAACTCCAATACTGGCAGTTAACAGCAATGTGTCCGTGATATCCGCAGCTGTAACACACTCTGTTATCGTACCAATCACCATTTTTACTCCAAACGCTAAGATCAAAGCATTGTTTGGCTTGGTGATATTCCTTTCTCAACTTTGTTGGATTTTGCTTTGAAGCACTGTGGTTCAACCTGCACCACTTATTACCAACAATTTTTGAATTTTCATTTTTTACTTTTTGTAATTTTTTCTTTTGATTGGATGATCGATCTGATGAACTTTTATTATCTTTTTGTTTCTGTTCCACTTTCTTCTTCAAAGGTTTCTGTTTAGAACATTCACCCTTTTCAGTTGATTGTAGAATAGTTTTCTGAAATTTTTCTTTTAAATTTAAAAACAATTTTTGTTTTTCAATTTTAACATTTTCATCATCAGATTTTTCATCGCAATCTTCGACTTTGACTTTGTCAAAGTTTGTGACATCGTCACTTATTGGAACAGAGTTAATTGGTTTTGGACAAGGAATATTCAACTTGTCAGATGAAGTCACAAAACCGATCAACTTCTTTTCAAGTTCATCAATTTTGTTCCTCGAATTCTCAGCTTCCCTTTCAAGCTGAGATATTCTCCCAAAATGAGACTCGATTGTTTTCATTTTCATTTTTCAACTTTTCAAGAACAGATTTTTCATTTTCCAAAACATTTATCTGTTCTTGAAGTTTTACTTCATTAGCTTTCAGATTTTTGTTTTCAAGCTTAATCCAGAAATCCTCATCTTCTGACGATTTCTGTTTGTTTTCAAAAACCTTTACATTTTCTTTCAACTTCTTGTTTTCAAATGTCAAACTGTTCAAATTACTTAACAGTTTGTCATTTTCAACTTTCAACTTCTCACAATTTTCCTGAACCATAAGAATCTGCTTATCATCAGTTTGCTTCACATCTCCTAGCTTCTTGACTTCCAATGTCAAACTTTCCGCATCCTTCAAGAGTTTGTCATTTTCAGTCTTGAAGTGGTCACATTTTGAACAAACTGATGCAGAGCTTGAAGTTTCATTCTTCACAGATTCTTCAACCTTTGGAGCATCCTTCGTTTCCATCTTGTCGATTCCTGCACGAAAGAGTTTAACAAAATCAAAAGGATTCATATTATCATCAATATAACATTTCCTTTTGATATCATATTTCAGAGTACTCTTTGTTGCAAGAAAATCACAAACTCTTCTATCAACTTCAATGAGTATATCCAGATCCAATCTATGTAAATTCTTTTCCATCTCAGCCAAAAATTCTCTCCTTTTCTTTTCTTCCTTATAAAACTCTGTTCTTACTTCATTAAAGAACTGATGTTGAAAAAGTTATGGAAAGAAATCTCTCTGTTTTAGTTCAACCATAAACTCATCCCATTTAGCAGGTAAAGCAGTTGTCAATTTTGATAGATATTCATCATTTGACAACTTAATACCCCTATACCACATATTGTCCGTTAAAATTTTAAATCGGTTTTCTATTTCGTTCAATGTTTCCTCCTTTTGGCATATGAATAGTTCAAAACTTTTCGTCCAAATATCCAAGCTCACATTTTTATAATCGGTATCCATATTTCTCATATACCAATTATTAAAATCCTCTAGCTTAATGTTTTCTTGTTCATCAAATACCATCGTCATTTTTCGCAAATCCAACACGTGCTCGTTGACTAAAAATGGATCAACTATTTGTCAGATAAGCGGCCCAGACAAGTAATCACAAGAGCAGACTAACAATTGTCTTAAAAACGATCCAAATTGTTCAAATAAACGGTCCAATCTAATTGTCCGAATAAGCGGTTCAAATGATGTCCAAATAAGCGATCCAAATGGATGTTGATTTGGAGCGGACCAGGTTGTTTGATCAATAAGCGATTCAAGTTTGTCCGGATAAGCGATCCAGTCTAGTCGTTCGAGCGGTTCAAACAAAGTTCTAAGAGCGGTCCACAATGATGTTTTGGAGCGATTCAAGAGTCAAAGTTTCGAGCGATCCAAGTCAATCGATCGAATAAGCGGTTCTCAAATGTTCAGAAAAGCGGTCCAAAACAACTAGTTTCGAGCGGTCCAGAACATGTTCGATCGAGCGATCCAAATCTAAATTCAATTTTAACTCACTAAAACTTCGAATTTTGATTCGAAACTTTCTAGGGTTTGTCTTTGTACTAACGTATACAATCCCTGAGATTTTGAGCAAGTTTCGACCGTGAAATCTTCCCGAATCAGAAAAAGAAGGTGTAGAAGTGAGAATTTCGAGCAAAAAACGAGCTAAACAGTAAGAACTCTTCCTCCTGAGCTCTGATACCACTTGTAGGATCGTTTGCTGACCCGATGAGTCGTTTAGAAGAGATCTTAGGCTAATCCAGAGGCGGAATTCATTGAATTAGTCTTCGTAAAGCTTGATTTCACTATTTAACGTCTCCTTTATTGAATAACTATCAAATTACAAGTTCGTGGAGACAATCGGACAGGGCTTCGCCTTTACACCTTGGAAAACACCTACACCAGACTACTGGAACCGCTCATTTGGACCCTATATATAGGAGTCTTGGGCCGCTCATATGGACAAGTCCATATGAGCGATCCAACCAAGTGACAGATGAGCGATCCACTTGATTGCCACATAAGCGACCCACCTATTCTACCCTATAAGCGGCCCTCAACAATACAAGATTTCTCATTTACCGTTCACTATACAATCAGCCCTATCCTAAGACTCGAACTAAGATGTAGTCGACAGACAACTGCACCAACAGGAGACGACCCAAGAGAGGGAGGGTGGGAGGAATTCTAAGGGACTATTGGGCTTATTTTAATTATTATAGTTTGAACTTAGGTTGAGTTTGGTTAATGGGCTAGTAATCAGTGGGCTAATTATGTTTAATGAAAGAGTGGGTTAAGGTATTGGGTATTTGGGTTAAGTTGGGTAGTATAAGTTTATATAATTTAGGTAGTTATTTTAATTAGAGTTTACTAAAAAAATTTAAAATATAAATCGAAAACATTTTTTACCTAAGGTGTGGACGAAAAATTCCAAGGGGGGCAGATGAAAAAATTCAAGGGGTGCGGACGAAAAAATCCAAGGGGTGCAGACGGGATTTTCAAAATAACACTAATTTTTTTTTTCCCGGGGGTGCACCCGCCCACCTTAGGCTACATGTAAGTCCGCCCTTGGACGAGTGGATCGAAAACGTATGTACCCAAAAATTTCTATAGAACCAGGGGGTAGAAAACGTATATACCCAAAAAAATTTATACGAAAACCACATATATTACACATTACACCACTGAGCGAAAAGTTTGGGGTCCCCCAGCCCTTAATAGTTGCGTCCCAGCATGATTTAGTGGTCTAGTTGTATGATATATGTACCGAAGGAGATCGATAAATGCTTCAGGTCTTAAAGTGGTTCAGATAGATCTCAAGGGTAGGTTGGAGGAGATCAAGGAAAAACATTTAGCTTTTATTAGTTATCTAATAATGTAAATCGGATAAAAACTCATTAAATCTAATAAGTCTAGTTATTATTGTTTTTGTGTCGTAGTTGAAATAAAATAGGTCGGTCGATGTCATGACTATAAAAACCGGTTAATTGTCCTTATTTTTTCATTCAGAAATTTCGTCAGTCAAATCTTTAATAAAAAAATAAAGTTACTCGTTTGTTGAGTAATCCGCTTGTCGGTGTGTTCTTTGATTCACTTGTGAAAGTCTCCTATTTTTCAACAAGAGGTATCAGAGCGAAGTTTGAAGATGGTCGAATTCCAGTACATTTCCTCATTTCCTGATATGAAGAAAGTGAATCACAACAACTATATGTTTATAGACCTAACCCAAATCATGTTGCCAATGCCAAAGCTAAATTAGTTGAATGAACTGATAATGAGTTTACAGAGGTTAGGAGAAAGAAAAATAGAAATTGTAAACCAACGGTTGTATTTGCAACCTGGGTCCAAGTGGATGCTTCAGGTACTGGTGCACAAATCGGGTTTTCTGAATACTCGGTTCCGGGTATGAAACCGGGTTCGGGTATGATCGGGTTTTACAAAATCGGGTATTGACAACACCCGGGTCGGGTCCGGGTTTTATATAAAAAATTTATACCCTATATGCCCAGGTTCGGGTAGGGTTTCCTAATACCCGGGTATTATAATACCCTATTTTTGTATTCGGGTAGGGTCGGGTATGGATCGGGTTTGGTTCGGGTATGCCTCGGGTATTCATTTCTTTTGGATAAATCATAGAAATATAAAATGCAAAACCTTTTTATTTCATAAAACATAGAAATACATGACACCTAAATAATCATTGAACCGGATCGAATAAGATGATGAACATAGATAGCTTCGAATAACTTGATCGTCTTCGTTTATTGTTCGTCATCAAAGACCCCTTTTATAGGGTATAGAGATACAATGTAAATCAAACAAATGATCATAATACACTTTCTAACGGCTATATAACCGTTACCAAGGTACAAAACTCGAAAAAACACAAAAAAACGAAAAAAACTTGAACAGGGTATTGGGAAACCCGGACCGGGTATTGAAAAAACCCGGTTCCAGGTTCGGGTTGAAACCGGGTACTCGTAAAACCGGGGTTGAAAACGGGTATAAAAAAACCCGGTTCCGGGTTCGGGTTTTATAACAGAAATGCATACCCAACCCCTACCCTATGGGTAGGGTCGGGTTCGGGTATAAAAAACCCGTGTATTATAATACCCGGTTCCGGGTTTTATTTTCGGGTCAGGCCCGGGTTCGGGTTTTTTGTGCACCATTAGCTTCAGGTAATGGTTTCCGGGCAAATAAGGCAGGCCCATCAACAATCAACCGAGGCCCGGTTCCTAAACCTAATTGTGTTAAAAGGGGTGTTCCATGTGCCATGTATGAAATTTTTTTACTTTCTTATCCACAAATAACATCTACCGGAAAGTATGTCTTGTTCGGTCCGAATGATGTTAGTGTTTGAATAAACACGTAACTAATCTTGAGGTTAATTAGTTTGGTTTATGTTTCTACCATAAGGGTTAATCTTCTTTGATTTCTTGAGCTCCTTTATGACTGATTATCCTGCAAAACAGAACACCGTTAGCTCGTTAAGAGGGGAATATGGGGGTTTCCCTCTTAACCAGGCTCCGGTGTGAGAATAAGTAACTATCTCGAGGAGATTAAAGTAAGTAAAGAGTGAGAGTAGAGGGAATAGAATGAATTAACCTGTGAATGAAGTGTTCTATTTATAGCCGGAGTGGTGTAAAGGATGTGGGCTGATGGGCCTTGGGCCGGAAGACAACAATAGAATGGATATGCCTTTTGTCTCACTGGTGTCGACCACTAGTGTCTTCTGGACGTTTCACGGTGCTGGCGCACCATGAGTGGAGCCACGTGTCGCTGTTGTCGGTCTCTGTCATCAGCCAGTTAGTGGAGATCGTGGTGCAGGTGTCTCTGCTCCGTGATTGGTGCCACGTGAGAGTAGAGGGAATAGAATGAATTAACCTGTTGTCTCATGCACGTCAGATGATCGTGGATGTCACACCCCAAATTTCCACGTGTCACCGGTGGGCCCGGTGGGGGATTACGTGACGTAGTTGATATCATCATATGTCAAACAACACAAATTATAATGCACAGCGGAAGCAAATGAAAATAGATTTATTTCAACTATTAATTGTAATATCAAGTATCACAACCAGTCAAAATAGATCCACAGGCGGATCGAAAATAAAAAAAAAGAAGGAAATTGTTCAACAGATATATGCATCCCAAAAGCTTGCGAGACTCTACGATGCTAAGGAGAAACCAGCCTATTGCGTATAGCACCTGCACTTAATCTTTTTGGGGAAAATACGTCAGTTTGCACTGGTAAATACAATTTAACTGGCTCATTTTGAAAATATTTAAAAATTGGTTTTAAATGCACAAGGCACAAAACATTTTATAACTTGGGAATATTTAATCAAAGTTAAACTTGTAAAAGATTTACATGTTTGTTAACCGTTCAGTCGCCCGAGTCGTATCGGGTTTAAGGTTAAATGACACACCACATGGTATAAGTCCGCGGCGGGAAGCCAACGTTAATACCTTAAAAATAATGGACATAATACCGGGTGTACGCCTACACCCGGGTGTCAAGGTCGTGGCCAAAAATGATGCCAAGGATATCCGGGACATGGTCATTAAGCTCCCAAAGGCATAAAAACAAACAACACCAAGTTTTTAAACGGGTCCCATTGATAATACCCAACTACTAATGAGATGGGGTCAATCGCCCGACCAAGCGGTATTTTATATACCGTACCCCCAAGCCCGTATAAGGGAAAATAAGTTAAAAGTATTTACCTGAGCAAGTATAACCACAAATTCAAAAATGCACGTGTCTTTTACTGGGCTCCTATTCTGGAACGAAGGTTATAATAACCTATTAGAATCCTAACGGGTCTTTTAACGTAGCCTAAGCTTAGACCGATTAGTTTCGAAGAATAAATATGGTTTAATCGCGAGGAATGCGAAAACCGGGAAGGAATGTGATTTAGACCCTACAAGCTTGGATACTTGTATAATATGGGTAAACTAAACACATTCTGAATTTTGAGACTTAGATGATATGGTTTGACCCGTTTCGGCTAATATGCGTGAACTAGTCACATAGGCCGATTCGAACGCGAAAGTGCGTAACGAGTAACCATATAAGTCATATGCAAGTTTTCCTGAGATTATATGCACCAAATATATTGTAATATCAGTAAGGTATGTCCAAATATGCCCCAAATGTTTTTATACGCCAATTACGCCTCATAAGGGCATTTTGGTAATTTTACATAGGCTAAAAGGGTAAAAACGGAAAATCTGAGTTTCCAACTTTAGTCTACTGTTATAATATATATTTTTATAAAATATATCAGTAGGTATTAGACCTTTTATATATAAACTCGTTCTGACATATACTATGTCGTAAAAATGCCTAAAAAGGCGATTTGGAGCCATTTCCGGGTTTTAAAGAAAAGCTGATATTTTTATATTTCCAGAAGGCTCAAAATATTATATTTAACATAACAAATCAGTAGAAAAAGGTTTGGGGTCAAAAGGTTATGTAAAACTCATTTTAGGACCAAAAAGGGTAAAACCGGCATAAGCCGAAATAAGCTTAGAACCTCTAGTTATGCTCAGCCTAAAAATGAATAAAAATCTTTAAAATTCCCAAAATATTATTATATAACAGTGGGTATAAAGTTTTGGTATAAAATTCGGGTTTAGATAGGTTATGCGTTAAATACGCTAATTATTTATTAAGAAAGCTTCTAATTACGCTAACGAGCATAACTCTTAATCTAGACCTCAAACTGATGTCAAATTTTGGGGACAACTTTATATTTCAGTAACTAAGGTGTCTACCCTTTTACATTTTCAAAAATTATAATTTTTGGACATTCGGGCATAATGGTCAATATATGGGCATTTAATGGAAACATGCATATGAACAAGATATCTAATGAACCACATTGTATAATCACAGGAGGATATACTAACATGTTAATAGGTTCAAAAGAAGCTCTAAGGCATTTTTAATCTTGTCTAAAACGGGTCAGAACTGAAAGTCAAAGCGAAAGTCAAACTATGCGACTTTCGGTTCCGAACCGGGTTTAAACAGAAAATTGTCGAGTTGAACATGTTGGAACATGTTCTTATACTTATTACCAAGTTATATTAATGTTCAAACAGGTTACATTCAACCTACATTGCTAATTATGCGTTAATTTGAAATTTAGCATTCTGTTGACTTTTTATAATTAGCTTTGACTCGACAATTAGCATGCTTAGAGTGGGAATCTGGAAACACCCTTTTAAGGGTTTGTTACCCACTTAATTACCTTCCTAAAGGTATCTTTAATCCGTGATTAGACAAAGCACATTATGCTTAATCACGAAGTCAAACCTTAATTACGACGGTTTGACTTTTACTTAATTAGCTAAGCTAGAAAGGATTAAAGAAGGTTAAGGACACTTACAAGAGTCCTAAGATGGATTAGAGAGCCTAAGAAAATGTGTTGGTGACCAGAGGAGTTCCAGAGAGCTTTTAGCCAAAGTTCCAAATGAGCAAGTTCATATGGTCACACTTCAAGCTCTTTATATAGTGAACTAGAAGCTCCAAGATCTTGACAAGCAAGTCTAGGGTAGTTACAAGATCACCCCAGATGTCCCTAAGGGTCTAAATACTGCCTAGGAAGCCCATAGAATCGGAAATTTACGTTTTAAGTCGGTTAAATGCATTGGACAGGCAGCTGTCCAAAACTCACTGCCAGCGACGGTCTTACGGACCGTAAGCTTGAGGCTTTACGGTCCGTAAGGACCTCTTGCGGACCGTATGCTACATGGTTTGCGGTCCGTAACCGACTTTACTGAAACATGGTTCAGGTGCCTTTCTTACGGACCGTAAGCCTAGGGCTTTGCGGTCCGTAACCGATCCATGCGGAACATTCCCAGGTATCCTGCTTACGGACCGTAAGCCAAGGGCCTTGCGGTCCGTAAGCGATGGCCAGAAGACAAAAGTTTGCAAACTTTTAAGTCTTGACCATGCAACCACAATACCCGAAACATGCTGTCTCTTTTCAGATGTGGGGCCTTCAAGACCAGCCATTGCATGCCTTACTTCGTCTTACATGTTCCCCATTCATATCAACCTATTAAGGGACTTGTATTTTGACGGAGATTCAAAGAAGTGAGTCTTGGACTTTCATAGGAGTTGGCCAAGCTTATAACAATTCTTATTCATAAGAATTTTATTTAATTTAGGAGTAGTAACAACCTATAATTCCATAGCCCTTAATAAAGATGAAACTTTATTTATTTGAGAGCAACCTGTTATCAAATGAGATGATCATCAATCGATTTAAGGATCTTTGGGATTTATAAAAATGTCGGGTCGCTCAGAGGTGATTTAATAACGTGTCGCCCTTGGGTCGTTCAGAGGTATTTTAAATAACATGACGCCCTTTTTATCAGAAATCCTACCACATATCTCTTTATTAAATCCGGTTTTTCTGACATGTTTGTCACGGAGGACACGTGTCTTTATTCAATTGGACAGGAATTTTCGAGGTGTTACAGAGCACAATTGAGCAGAACCTGGAAGATGTGGATTGGCTCTTTTCGTCTGCCACTTGTACCTTTTGTACTCTAAGACGTCTTTATGCCGCATCCTTGCGCGGCCCTTGTTGCACATGGGACTGGCCTGCGCAAGGTATAGGCGATTGGAGGCTCGACTCCAAGATGCTGTTGTTTAGATCTAGCGCGAGGTTGTTGAGAGCTGTGCAACCCGCGCGGGGTTGAGATTAAAGATGTAATTGATTAAGGAGTATGGTCCGGCGCGCGACTTGAAAGAAGATTTGCGCGGCTTTTTGGGACCATACCCCTTCAAGTCCCCCCAGTCCAGTGCTGCACCATGCGCAAAGTAAAATGGTTGGAGCTCTGGACTCAGAAAAAAGAAGTTAAATGCTTTGATGGTGCTTGCTTGATCCTGGTTGATTGCGCGCGTGTAATTATTTGCCGATCATTACGGCGCGACTACCAGGTTTGCTCTTTTGGTGTACTGCCTTTGATTTTGACGCGCGCGAGGTTGCTTGGCAAATTGCAGATAATGCGCGGCCTTAGTATCTTCTGCATGAAGTTTGTAGTAAATTGTGGGCGGGAAAATCCTCGAAATTTGAATTCTGACGGGTTGGTGCAAATGTCGTTGATGGTGACGTTTGAGTTGACCGCTGACACGGTTGTCATCAAGTTGTCCCTGACGGTTCGGCTTTCCGTCAGGCGAGTGAGGACCACGCGCGCGTGGTAACCGTCACTCTGATAATCCCACCTTACGTGGCGTTTTGTGATTGGGCATGCGCGCGGTGATCTCGGCACGTTTACCCATCGCATTAAATGCGATGGGTATATATAGTCGATGAGGTGGAAGAGGAGAACACTCTTTCCTTCAACTGTTCCCCTTTCCTCTCCTTCTTTCGTGTTGATCTTCAAATCTTCAAGTGATTCGAGCAGATCTTTGAAGAAATCTTCATATCTTCAAAACCTCCGTTCTAAATTCTGCACTTAGATACTCATGGCCGAAGAACACAATGAAGATGTTCCCGGAGAGGAAGGTCCTGTTCCCGTCCTCCGTTGGGATCTAGGGCTTTTTGAGCAAATCGTTTGGAGCTTCCGGTTTCCACCGGAATGGGATGCTAGGTACCCTGGCCAGAATCAGACGGCCGCCGATGCGCTGCCGGGTTATATTACTCTGTTTGAAGATTTCTTCCACCAGGGCAACTTCCGGTTGCCGGGGATAAATCTTATGGCCCATATTCTTCGATTTTATGAGTTCCATATCTCCCAGATGAGTCCTCCTGGGATGGTCCGAGTTCGACACTTCGAGTTCCTTTGTCGAGCTCATGGTATTGAACCTACTGTGGAAAGGTTCCGGGTCTTCTATCAGCTTATTAGGAATAGGGATTCTATTCTTTCGCCAGTCGAGGTGCAGCAAAGAAGATACTCCTGAACCCTCCCAAGAGTTTCCATGACTGGAAACCAAAGTTCTTTTATATTCGCGAGGAGGTTATCCCGATCGCCATGACCTTTCATGCCTGGTCTGAGCCGATATTGAAGGAAGATCTGCCAATTCCAAAGCATGAGAATTGGTATCAGCAGCTTACTCCTACCCCAAACCAAGTGTTTGGTGAGAATGCTCTGGTGGCGGCGGGCATGAGTGATCAATGGGCGCCGAATTGCAAGGATGTTCCGGTTTTGAAGCTTAATGACCAAGGTTAGTCACTTCATTCTTTTTGACTTTAATTTCTTTGTAGCCTGTTTTTAATCGTGTACCTGCGCATGCAGAAGTGCAACTGTACCAAGCTGCCTTCTCAACCTTTGGAGGGTTAATGGGCGCGCGCCCACTTAGAGCGGGGGAGGAATATTGGTACGACCAGATCAAGGGTTACTTCATGTACCCAGTTTCTGACGCTTTTGCCGACCCACCTACCTCGACTGAAGGTGCGCATATTCCTAAACCTCGCCCTCTGCGCGCTTTGACTTCTGCTGGGAAAGAGATTGTTTATCTCTCCAGCGAGGAGTCTGTCGGATCTTCCAATGGTGAGTTAAGTTCCTGGTCTACCATCTTTGCAGGTGTACTGCGCGATTTGGGTATTGACCCGGAGGAGAAGAAGAAGAAACCGAAGAAGAAGAAAGGCGTCACCCTTGATGCTGACGTGACTAGCCGGAAAAGTGGAAGTAGTCGCGCAACCACTGTAGTTGCTGATAAAGGTACCTTCCGCCTTCGGCAAAGTAGCTTAGAAGATTATGTTCTTATAAGTTATTCATTTGAGGGTTTGTCGCGCATAGGCGAGAAGAAGGCGGGAGCTGCAGGTTCAAGAAGCTCTGGGAGTGCGGGTTCTCGCAACCCTGATGCTGGGGCCACCCCGTCTTCTGCTGCGCATGAAGAGGGAGACGACAAAGAGGAGGTAGAAGAGGAGGCTGCGGTGCAGCTGATTAGGAAGAGGAGCAGGGAGGCTGCGCTTGGGGCCTCCCTGATGTCGAAGCCTAGTGGCGCTCCTCTGATTGGAAAAAGGAGCAACTTGCGCTCTCTTTACAAATTTTCTCCTGGTTAGTGTTTTGTTTTCTCCTTGCACTCCCTTTACTCTTTCTAACATTTTATTTCTGCAGAGGCTGAAAAGAAGGCCCCTGAGAAGAAGGGTGTCACCATTACGGAACCCTCGGAACCGGTGCTTAAAAGGCCCAAAGTCACCAAGGTTACTATTAAACCTTTCACGGCTCCTCAATCTGCGAAGGAGCAACAAAAGGCTGTTGAAAAGCCTGTGAAGGATAAGGAGGTGGAGAGGAAAAAGGTTGCTGATAAGCCTCTTACTGAGCCTGCGGAGCCGGAGGTTACTGCTGTTATCCCTGTCGAGAAGGCGCAGGGTCCAGAGGCAACTCGTATTACAGGGCTTGATCAGCCCATACGTGAGAGGGGGAAAGGCCCGGCGGTGGAGAAACCTGTTAAGCCCTTGTCCACCGAAGCCCCCATTCAAACTGCCCAGATAAATTCTGCTGGGGAATTTGGCCCAGCTGCTAAGGAACAAACTGCTGTTGCTGGTGCTGCAAGCGCTGGCTTCGCTGCTGGTCAAGCTGGCGCGGGGAGGCAAGGTGCGATGCCACACTCTCCCATAGGTCCTATGGATACCCTGGGAGACATTTATTACAAGTCTTATACGGAGGAGGGTCGAGGCGACGCTCTGCACCAACTGCCATGGGGTTTGAAACAGAAGGGAGCGAACCCACAGCGCTCTATATCATGCTTATGTTGTTGGTGAAACCAACACTCGTGCTGCTAACCATCAAATCGTTCACGAGTGGCGAAACATGGTTAGGGAAAGGGAAGACTGGGAGAAATACCGTGAACGGCTGTTAAGGCACGTCAAGAATTTTGAGAAGTCGAAGGCTGCCTTTGATGAGGAGAAGGCGAAGTTTGAAACGGAAAAGAAAGCGGAGGAGTGGGGCCGTGAGGGCCTTAAGGGCAAACTCCGCGCTGCTGAAGATCTCCTAGCAAAGGAGCGTGCCGACTGGAAAGCGATTTGCGCCAAAGATAACGAGCGCATGTATGCGGCTCGTGCTTAGATTACTGATCTTGAGAGTCAAGTTGCGGAATTGAAGAAGAAAATGGAAAATGCGCGAGCTGCTAAGGAGCAGGATGAGGTATGTTATTATCCTTTTCTGCTCATGTTTTAGCTTGTAGAATTTTCTAAGTCTTTTACCTTTCGTAGACTGAGCTTAAAACGCAAATATCTGGCAAGGATAAAGATCTGGCTGCCAAGGACGTTGAGATTGCTGAGTTGAAGCGTCACCTGCGAGAGCAGGTTGACAAAAATGAGTCCTTGGAGATCGATCTTGAAGCCGAAAAGTCCAAAGCTGCTACTGCCGAGGAAGCCAAGCAAAAAGCCGAGGAGGCACGCGCCATTAGTTCTTCCACCCTTAATGTGGCGCAAAATAATTACGCTGAGGTCCAGGGCATTGTTGATACCCTGGCTTCGGAGGCGGAATGGCTGCGTGGCAGGGGATTAGTGTTGGTACTGCTTCTTTTTTAACTTGTGTTTTATTTATCATGAAACAGCTTCTGATTCCTTTTTTTTTTGTAGATGGCCAACTCCATCTTGAATGCAGGGGAGCTAGATGGAACTGTTGCTGCTCTTATAGATGCCTCGCGCGCGGTTGGTCATCGTGGAGGTTATCTGGAATGTGCGCAGCATGTTGAGGAGATTTTTGGGCAAGAGTTTGACACAAGTCACTGCTCAGTGGCTGATGAGGCTAATGCGGCGTTGACCCGTGCTGAACATGCATATGATCATCTGGCTTTGCCTGTGATGGATTTGCTCACGAAGGCTTTAGAGCATGATGACTGGTGTGCTCGCCTTAAGGCTCTCCTGGACCCACCAGAGATGGTTGAAGTATCCGACGAGGAGGAGCCGGCGGGCGCTGATGGTGAAGGTGGTGGCAACGGTGCTGATGGTGGTGATGACGATGGGGATGGTGATCGACCTGAATAGTGTTAACAGGCTTTGTGCCTTGTAGCTTTGTTTTTAGATTTTATATGTAACCTTTTTTTCGCGGTCGCGCTTGTATAACCGACAATGGTTTGTAATGGTTGCGCTTTTGCGCCTTTTGAATATGATCTTTACGTTTTGCTTTCCATTTTTCGAGTTACAATTGTTGCACTGTTGCTAGAAACTTTGGTCAAGTTAGCGCGAATAAGCGTAAGTGTGGTTCTTGAGTGTGTAATTACCCGGTCTCGCTATGTTCGTGGAGAACCTTGAAGGCATAACTCGATAGCTCGTAATTTACTGAAGTGTTTTCGTGCTAATCAAAAGTTTAACATGCATTTGTAACTATGAAATATTGTAGAGTAAGAATTCAATATGTAAAGAGTGCTTGTATTAGCAAATTTGTTAGGCATGTAGCCCCTGTTTACAGCAGTACTTCATTACATATTTTTCTTGCGCACACCACCTGGAGACACTGGCTGCCGTCTAGTGTGGTGGAATTTTGATTCTTCACGGTGTTAAGTCACCTAAACGTTGACTGCTGTCAAGCACGGTGGTTTTCCCTGTGTTTATTCTTGATAGGTGATGTGGTGAGGCCAGCGATCACCCGCTCCTCTGGATCTTCTTAATGTCCTTGCGCACGTTTTTCAGGAGGTGGTCCAGCTTGCCACTCTTCAGAGCTTTCTCGATTTCTACGCGCAGTTGGATGCAGTCGTTAGTCAAGTGGCCTGTGTCCTTGTGAAATTCACAGAATAGGTTAAGGTCCTGGCCTTTCTTGCTGCGCATTGGTAGTGGATCTTTGAGATCCAGCTTCTCTGTGTTGAGGACTTCGAGAGGCGTCTTGGTTAGTTGAGTCCATTTCCTCTCCTGGTGGTCTTCTCTGTCTGTCTTCGTGTGTCGTGCTCTGTCGATTGTAGCGAGAGCATCCTCCCAACGCCTGCTTTTGTCCTCACTTGATCTTGAACTCCAGTCAGAGTATCTCTTCCTCTTCTCGTGTCTGCTAGAGTCGCGCGAGTAATCCCTTGAGTAATGATGGGATGAGTGATGCTCTATAGCGTCATAGCCAGATTTGGACCCACTCAGGGATTCTTCTGTCTGTGCAACGATCTTTGCTGCGTCCATAAGCTTATCCCACTCCTTGGGCATCCCATCCTTTCCAGTGATAGTCCTGATGAGGCTGTCACAGCGAATTGCTTTCTTGAAAGCAGCGCGCATAAGCTGTTCACTCACGCCACCAATTTCCAAACACTCCTTGTTAAAGCGAGTGATGAAATCTTCCAACCCTTCATTCTCTCTGCGGCAAATATCCATTACCTCAGCTGTATCACGCTGGTAACGCCTTTGTTGGCTGAAATGGTTGACGAATTGTGTCCTGAAATCAACCCATGATTTAATTTTTCCCGGGGGGAGGCTGTCAAACCATGCACGGGCAGCTCCTGTAAAGGTTTGAATGAACAAATGGCACCACATGGGCATATTCCATCCACCCATGCAGCCCACGCTTGTGAAAACTCTGACGTGATCATCGGGATCAGTCAACCCATTAAACTTTCCAACTTTCGGTGGTAGTTTCTCTTTTGATAGCGGTGCCAGCGCGATCTTTGGGATGAACTTTGAATGTTCTGCAGCTTCAGCTGGTCGGTAAGCGAGGCGAAAGTCTCGCCCTGCTTCTTCGGTGTACCCGACATATTGCTTTGGCTTGTAGTATTCATGGTTCCTCTGCAAGCGATTGAAGACTGAAGAGCCTTCATCATCTTGACAAGTTGGATCGTTCGGGTCAGTATCATCCCATTCATTGTTCATGTTGCGCGGCGTGAGCCGGCTGTGAACTGATCCTCTCTGGAAATTAGACGGGTGGTCATAGTAACTTTCCGTTTCTCCCCGTGTGTCGCGCATGTCGTGCACGCTTGGTGTAACACCCTGTGTTACCGAATGTCAAAGTCAAAGTCAAAGTCAAGATTGACTTCTTTGACTATAGTTAGTCTATTCTATGATTTGTGTTTCTGTTAGTTGTATTATGTGGAGTAAGTGTTATTAATCAAAGTAATCGAATGTTTATCGACACGGAACGATTTGCGACTGTGAATAATAGGAAGTAACAATGCGATAAACTCAATCAATCAATAATCAAGCTAATCGAATCATCATCGAACTCGAAACTCGAATTACGAGAATTCCGGTGTTAGTATACATGTGTGTGTGCCTTATGTGTTACTTGTGCATGTTACTTTAGGTGATGTGTGATAATCAATCGAAACTCGGAACTCAATCGAACTCAATCGAAATCGAATTATGATAAATGTTGGCGAAAAGATACTGCGCGATATAGATGATTGTATGTTAGATATAGTGGTTGGGATTAAATGTAATTTAAATAGGAAACTCTATTGTATTCATATCATCCTCAATCGAAATCGAAATATCAGAAATCGTCGCACCGAACCCTCGAAACAGGCTGTTGATCGATCAGGCCTTCGGCCGATCGAACAGTCCAGCCGATCGGACAAACCGTCCGATCGGACAGGCTGTCCGATCGGGATGCCTGGCCGATCGGCCAGCCCTTTCCTCTTTGGGAAGCCTATAAATAGCCCTGTCATTGTCATTCTTTCCACTTCTGGAAACTCTCTGACCGACCGGCTTGTATTCTTCACTATTTCCTAGATTTCTCTCAATCCCGGTAAGATTTCATCCTAAACCTTGTACTTTCTTGATCTATACACACTCCTACACCTTTCTATCTTTAAAAACTAAACTTTTAACCGTGAAATCGTCAAGATTCAAGCATTCTAGGATGATGTCATCATGGTGTTCTTGAAGAACTTCCTGTTTTGGCCTCAATCCACCAAGAATAGCTTGGATCTAGCCGATTTCCACATAAACAAACGAAGATCTTTCATAGATCTAAACATTTTCACGTAAATCCAAACCTTTTTAAGAGGATAAAAGAGTTGAAAGAAATAACTACAAGTTTTTCTCAATCTTTTACACTCGATGCCTTCAAACCGGTAGAAACGGAGCTTGAACCCACTCACTAATCACTCTAGTAGTTGTGCGGTTCGAGATTCGGGATTCTATCCACGAGGTTCACCGATTTCGGGTTAAATGTCAAACTACTGTTCCGAACAGTTCACCGGCCGGACTTGGGTGATTCCTGTCTGAGCAGGGGAAACAAGTAAGAACGAAGGTTCCATGGCTCAGCTCATTGTCAAAATACCTCAGTATAACGTCAAACAATCAGAACAACCAAGTGTTAGACGAACAGGCCGACCAGGTCAGGATGCTGACCGATCGGAAAGGCTGTTCGAACGAACAGACCAACCGATCGAACATGTCAGCCGATCGACCAGACCAGCCGATCGGCTAGCACATGGCCCCACACTTTAACAATTTCATGAAGTCTAGTATTGAACGAAGTGCTGTTTGATCGAACTACGGTTTGATTTGAATTACTCTTCGGATCATGAGATACTATGCTTCAACACTTAATCGATTTTTAACTCATTCGATGTATTGGAGTGCCACCAGATCTAACATGTCGTCCGATCAGGTGACATCCTGCTGAGGACTTATTACTGAAGTACCTAACCGATCGGTTAAGCCGGCCGATCGAACGGCCCGTTCGATCAATCGACCTGAAAGGTAAGGACACTTCAATGTTCTCGAATACTACAACAAAAACTTCAAAAGGACAAGCCATCATACACAAACACATCCTACACAAAGGAAGAAACAATCCACTCGAACAGCCCAACCGATCGAGCCCACCGGCCGACCAAACAGGTTGTCCGAACGGACTGTCAAACCGAACGAACAACCCGTCCGATCGAACCTACCATTCGATCGACCAGGCTGCTCGACCCATCAACGCTTGTATTCGTTTTACGCGTTACTCATCGTTATGCTATCGAACTATTCAGGCTAACCCTACTCTCAAGCGCTCCCTTCAATCCATCAATCACTGTGAGTGTACTCGATCCCTTTTTGCTTTTAGCACTTTTGGGTGTCACATACGTTACTTATGCGAAATCACATCGAACACACTACTCAATTATTTCAAACGCTAACCGTTAACGCATGTATTACGTGACTAAATGAATGCTTGTTGTTATGTTTACACGTGGAATGTTGTCTACCTGCCTTAACGACGATAGTACTATAGTTTGGACTCAGCACCCGTTCACACGGGGGTTGTTAAGGACCATTACTTGCATGGAATACGGTGGTAATCATGTATTGCGAACTGCCTCGGGCAGTCAACCCGCAGTCATTGGTATCGATAGATCCATGTCGATAATTAACATGCTCCGTTTTCCTCTGTGTATGTGCTGGTTATGCGCAAACTATTCGAACTCTATCATGCTATTATCAAACTTGTATGCTCACCTTTACATTTTATGTATTGACTTTATTTTAACGTATGTGGCAGGCAATTAGGATGCTTATCTGCTAGGAAGGCAAGCTTAGAATAAGCGTCTAGAGCATAGTTGTCTGTAGATCTTACAGATCGAGTCTCTAGAAGCATTTGAACAATTTTTATATTAAAAATCTGAGTTGTCGGAACAGAATATTTGACTTGATGTTATCTGTAATAATTTGTTTGCTATTTAAGGTACGGTATGGGACGTATTATATAAATTGAATAGTGATAATAATTGTTATGGAAACTTCTGGACAATTTGTTTCGCTCAGTGTCATGCCCTGATGATTCCGCCATCGGTTGGGGTGTGACAGATTGGTATCAGAGCCATAACTATAGGGAATTAGGCTAGACACGACCTAGTTCGGGTCGCTGTCTTAGAGACCTAGACTATAGTTAGGAACCAACAGACCAAGCATATGTGCTAAATCCTACTATCTTCGCTATCACTGCACTCGAATTTTCAAATAGAGCCAAGCAATTTAGTCGAGATTAGGTGTAAAAACCGCAAACTCTCGACTAAGTTACTTGCTCGGTATCGTTTTACCAACTAATCAAAGAGTTTCTTCATTACTTTTTCAATAACGAACGAGGAGAATTATACCAAATCAGGAGTGAAATCCATATTTTGATGAATAATCTCCTCAATTTCACTAAAACAAGGAAGAAATTGCTAAGCCAGGGGTGAAACCCAAACCTTGGCAACTTATTCCAACTTTTACTCATCTCACCAAAGCCTCGACGGACTCCAACGACCTGAACTCACGAGTATGGCCTAGGGAATACGTGCTGGATGCCCAAGAATCGAGGCAAGAACACGATCCCGAAGGTCGGAACGTGACGACAAGTCCATTGAGAATAGTCGAATCGCTTTGGGTAGTCAATGTCTAGTAGCCGCAGAAAATCCTTTTCTCGATTTTCATGTGTTTTGATTCTGAACCCGCAACTGCTAACTCTGATAATTCGTTGATTTTAAGTGTTATATGTGTTTAACTGTTTACATGTTTAAAATTTTGACGTTTCTGCACTCACTTCGATCGACACACACAACTCGCTCTGTTCTTCTATCTCAAAACGGTAACAAATCGCTACGAACCTTGACAATAATACGCTACGATACTACTCGATATACTATACACGGCCGAAATAAACAAACGACACGCGAGCTTTGAATGATAGGATCTTGAGGCAGTCAGAATGCTCTATGTGCTTATAGGAGAACCACATACTTAGTTGCCTCTGTGATTAAATAGGAATGTGCTTCTGTGTTTATGTGTCTCTGTGCTCTACGTGCTTATGTGCTTTTGTGACTACGTGAATCAGTGATTATGTGCTTATGTGTTTATGCAATACATGTTTCGACGTGTTCCTGAGCTTTAGTAAGTAGTAGACGTGTGAGGTGAGATTCGATTTTGATGTGTCTGAGACCTACGACGATGTCTGTTGCAGACCATGTCTTCATCTGGACACCAAACCCCGCTTACCTGCCAAGAAAAGAGAGACAAACGTCTTGCTGCTATCATCGCCAAGCAAATAGCGAAAGCTGTAAGCGAAGTGTATGAGAACGTCAGCAAATCATCTGAAGAGTCGAGAACTGAAGCTCCAAAGGATGCTGCCAAGACTGTCTTTAGTTTCAAACAGTTCAAGGCATGCGGACCAAAAGAATTCACCGGAGAAGATGGCCCAACGGCTATGTTTCAATGGTTCGATTCTATCGAAGTCACTCTGCGCCAAAGCGGCTGTCCTGCAAATCTCCGTACCCTAAACGCAACCGGCGTCTTCCAGTTCCGAGCTCTATACTGGTGGACGGCCGAACGAAACAAACGCGGAAATGATGCAGCCTACGAGCTGACTTGGGAAGAGCTGAAAGCCATCATGATGGATGAATTCTGCCCTCCCCATGAACGCCAAAAGCTGGAGGAAGAGTTTTGGAACATTAAGCAGAAGGATGGAGATAACGCTGCCTTGACTGCTCGCTTTAAACAGCTCAGCATCATCTGTCCCGATCAGTCAAGACGTCAGACATGGCCATCAAGAAGTGCATTCGAGCTCTACCCGATTGTGTTGCCGATTTTGTTCACGCCGCGAAAACCTCATCGATTGAGGAAACTTACTTGCTTGCCGCCAAGATCAATGACAAGCGAGTAAAAGCTGGTTTTTGGGATAAGCCCTCCAAGTCTCTGCATCAAGCCACCACTGCATCGACCGCTGACACCCCCACTGCTCAACCATCCAAGTCATCATGCCGCAAGAAGAAGCACAACAACAACAGCTCTAGCAACAAGAACTATGCTGTCACTACTACTGCTCCTCTGCAAGCCGTACCGGCTCAGCAGTAGTCTCATCCTCGACCAGCACCAGTTACTCAAGCGCCGCCCGCAAAGCGTGCTTACACAGGACCCCACCTGCTCTGCCCGATATGCTCATATCATCATTCGGTGGGTCTTGCCTGTCGTTTCTGTGCTCACTGCAATTTGTACGACCATTTTACCGCCAATTGTCGCTATGGCCCTCGTCAAGCCCCAGTACAAGCCACTGCTCATCAAGCTCTACTTCTAGCCCCGCAAGGCCAACACGCAGCTCAAGCACCCGCGATCAACGCTCGAGTCTGCTTTGCATGTGGTGACCCTAACCACTTTGCAAACATGTGCCCGAACAGGGTTGTGAAGCAAGAACCCCAGCAGCAGCAGCAGCAGCAGCAGCAGCCTCAGCAGCAGCAACAAGCAGCACGCGCCAGAACCTTCAATATCAATGCTCATCAAGCCCAGGCTAATAACAACGTGGTTAATGGTACGTTCCTTGTGAATGGTATTTATGCATCCTGTTTGTTTGATACTGGAGCCGATAACTGCTTTGTGTCGTTTGAATTCGAGAAGCTCCTTAGTCGTAAGCGTTCTTATCTTCCCTCGTCATTCGAAGTGGAAGTCGCTATCGAAAGAACTGTCGCCGTTAATTCTGTTCTTCGTGATTGTACCCTCGAGCTCAACAATCACATCTTCCCCATCGACCTTATTCCGATGCAACTCGGAAGTTTTGACATCATAGTAGGCATGGACTTTCTACACGAAAACCATGCTGAAGTTGTGTGCTTCGACAAGATGATTCGATTCTCACTCGCGAATGGTGATTTATTATGTGTGTACGGTGAAATTGCTTCGATGGGTCTCAAGCTCATGTCATGTGTCCAAGCTAGCAAGTATCTCCGCAAGGAATACGGAGCTTTCTTGGCCAACATGGTAGTAGCGGAGAAGGAAAAGAAAAGAAAGACAGAGGTTAAAGACGTCCCAGTGGTCCGTGAATTTCCTCAGGTGTTCCCTGATGATCTCCCCGGACTACCGCCCAGTCGTGATATCGACTTCCGTATCGACCTCATTCCTAGAGCTAACCCCGTAGCCAAAGCCCCTTATCGACTCGCGCCATCCGAAATGCGGGAACTCTCGAACCAACTCCAGGAGCTACTTGAAAAAGGTTTTATTCGCCCGAGCACCTCTCCTTGGGGTGCACCAGTCCTTTTCGTCAAAAAGAAGGATGGGTCGTTCAGGATATGTATCGACTACCGGGAGTTGAATAAGTTGACCATCAAGAACCGCTATCCCCTACCTCGCATCGACGATTTGTTTGATCAACTACAAGGTGCTACGTGTTTCTCGAAGATCGATCTATGCTCAGGCTATCATCAGTTACGCATACAAGATGTAGATATACCCAAAACTGCTTTCCGCACTCGCTACGGCCACTATGAGTTCGTTGTTATGCCTTTTGGTTTAACCAACGCACCCGCGGTTTTCATGGATCTGATGAATCGCGCGTGTAAACCATATCTTGACCGTTTTGTCATCGTATTCATTGACGATGTCTTGATCTATTCCAAATGGAAAACCGAACACGCGCAACATCTACGTTTGGTTCTCGAGTTACTCCAGGGGAACCAACTCTATGCCAAGTTCTCCAAGTGTGAATTCTGGTTGGAGGAGGTTCAGTTTCTGGGTCACATCGTGAATAGTCAAGGTATCCATGTTGATCCTGTGAAGATTGAAGCAGTTAAGAACTGGATTACGCCAAAGAACCCGTCTGAAGTCCGATCTTTTCTCGGATTAGCGGGCTATTGTCGATGATTTATCGAAGGATTCTCTAAGATCGCTGTGCCGCTTACCGCCCTTACGCATAAAGATAGGTCTTTTGTTTGGGGAACTGAACAAGAGTCCGCTTTCCAAACCCTCAAGCATAAGCTTTGCAATGCTCCTGTTCTCACGTTGCTCGACGGGAACAACGATTTCAATGTCTATTGTGATGCTTCCAACCTTGGTCTTGGTTGCGTTCTCATGCAGCGGGACAAGGTTATAGCTTACGCATCTCGTCAGCTCAAAATCCACGAGAAGAACTATACAACCCATGATCTCGAGCTAGGCGCAGTTGTTTTTGCATTAAAGATTTGGCGACACTACCTGTATGGTACCAAGTGTACGATCTTCACCGATCACAGGAGTTTACAACACATCTTTAATCAGAGGGAACTTAATATGCGTCAACGCCGATGGATAGAACTCCTCAACGATTACGACTACGAGATCCGTTATCACCCAGGCAAGGCAAATGTCGTTGCCGACGCGCTCAGCAGACGGAATTATTTGCTCAGCATTCGTAATACCCAAGCCCAACACGATCTTGAAACCCTCATCCGCGAAGCCCAACATGCTTGCTTTAATGAACGCACCTTGAAGAAGGAGAGAATCTATCACGATGGAGCTCAGCTTGTAAGCAAATCGAATGGGATCTTCTATTTTCTGGATCGAATCTGGATCCCTAAGCGGACTGAATTACGAAGGATTTTAATGGATGAAGCCCACAAATCTCGGTATTCTATTCATCCCGGTGCTGATAAAATGTACCAGGACCTTCGCTACAAGTACTGGTGGCCGGGTATGAAAAGGGATATCGCCCTCTATGTCGGGAGATGCCTGACTTGTGCAAGAGTCAAGGCTGAACATCAAAGGCCCTCTGGCTTACTCGAACAACCACCAATCCCTATATGGAAGTGGGAGAGTATAGCTATGGATTTCATAACCAAGCTTCCACCCACGTCATCAGGTCACGACAGCATTTGGGTTGTCGTTGATCGTTTGACCAAATCCGCCCACTTTTTGCCGATACGGGAAGACTACAAGGTAGAACGATTAGCCCGAATCTACACCGACGAGATCATTTGTAATCATGGTACGCCTCGCGACATCATCTCTGATCGTGATGCTCGGTTTACCTCATGATTGTGGGAAATGTTTCAAGCAGCTCTTGGTACAACGCTTAACTTAAGTACCGCATTCCATCCTCAAACCGACGGACAGACTAAAAGAACGATCCATACTCTTGAAGACATGCTCCGTGCGTGTGTCATAGACTTCGGTGGTAATTGGAACAAATACCCGCCGTTAGTCGAGTTCTCGTACAACAAAAGTTATCATGCCAGCATCCAGATGGCACCGTTCGAGGCTTTATATGGAAGAAGATGTCGATCGCCTATTGTATAGCATGAGATCGGTCACTCGCAATTAACCGGTCCGGAGCTATTACAAGAAACGACTGACAAAGTCCTCCAGATTCGAGACAACTTGTCGAAAGCCCGGGATAGACAGAAAAGTTACACCGATAGAAGACGCAAGCCCCTAGAATTTAACGTTGGCGACTACGTACTCCTAAAGGTATCACCTTGGAAGGGTGTGGTCAGATTCGGCAAGGAAGGGAAACTAGTGCCTCGATATGTTGGACCTTTTAAGATTCTGGAAAAGATCGGAAAAGTCGCCTACAGACTCGAACTACCGGAGGAACTCAGTAATGTCCACCCGACTTTCCACGTGTCAAACCTCCGAAAATGCCTGGCTGAGCATGATCTGATTGTGCCTCTCGATGACCTTCAAATAAACGAAACGCTACACTTCGTGGAGAAGCCTATCGAAATCATGGATCACCAAACCAAGCAACTCAGGCGCTCGCGCATTCCTATTGTGAAAGTCCGATGGGAAGGCAAACGAGGTACAGAGTTCACTTGGGAACTCGAAAGCGACATGAAGGCGAAGTACCCGCAGTTGTTCAAGTGAAAGTTTTGTTAGGACCAGTTTTCAACTTCGAAACGATTGCGAAACGACCATACGACGTGCGGAATCCATGCACGAACGAGACCGAACACAAGAACGTACAATTTAACGTGATTCTATTGAATATACAACAAGTACAAGCACCACGAACCCCCTTGAGCAATAGTTTCTCTCTCTACTTTCTCTCTCCAAGCTCTCAACGTGAATCACGGTGCTGTACAGCTTCAACCTAATTTCGGGACGAAATTCCCTAAACAAGGGGAGGCTGTAACACCCTGTGTTACCGAATGTCAAAGTCAAAGTCAAGATTGACTTCTTTGACTATAGTTAGTCTATTCTATGATTTGTGTTTCTGTTAGTTGTATTATGTGGAGTAAGTGTTATTAATCAAAGTAATCGAATGTTTATCGACACGAAACGATTTGCGACTGTGAATAATAGGAAGTAACAATGCGATAAAGTCAATCAATCAATAATCAAGCTAATCGAATCATCATCGAACTCGAAACTCGAATTACGCGAATTCTGGTGTTAGTATACGCGTGTGTGTTCCTTATGTGTTACTTGTGCATGTTACTTTAGGTGATGTGTGATAATCAATCGAAACTCGGAACTCAATCGAACTCAATCGAAATCGAATTATGATAAATGGTGGCAAAAAGATAGTGCGCGATATAGATGATTGTATGTTAGATATAGTTGTTGGGATTAAAAGTAATTTGAATAGGAAAATCTATTGTATTCGTATCATCCTCAATCGAAATCGAAATATCAGAAATCGTCGCACCGAACGCTCGAAACAGGTTGTTGATCGATCAGGCCTTCGGCCGATCGAACAGTCCAGCCGATCGGACAGACCGTCCGATCGGACAGGCTGTCCGATCGGGATGCCTGGCCGATCGGCCAGCCCTTTCCTCTTTGGGAAGCCTATAAATAGCCCTGTCATTGTCATTCTTTCCACTTCTGGAAATCTCTGACCGACCGGCTCGTGTTCTTCACTATTTCCCAGATTTCTCTCAATCCCGGTAAGATTTCATCCTAAATCTTGTACTTTCTTGATCTATACACACTCCTACACCTTTCTATCTTTCAAATCTAAACTTTTAACCGTGAAATCATCAAGATTCAGGCATTCTAGGATGATCTCATCATGGTGTTCTTTAAGAACTTCATGTTTTGGCCTCAATCCACCAAGAATAGCTTGGATCTAGCCGATTTCCATATAAAAAAACGAAGATCTTTCATAGATCTAAACATTTTCACGTAAATCCAAACCTTTTTAAGAGGATAAAAGAGTTGAAAGAAATAACTACAAGTTTTTCTCAATCTTTTACACTCGATGCCTTCAAACCGGTAGAAACGGAGCTTGAACCCACTCACTAATCACTCCAGTAGTTGTGCGGTTCGAGATTCGGGATTCTATCCATGAGGTTCACCGATTTCGGGTTAAACGTCAAACTACCATTCCGAACAGTTCGCCGGCCGGACTTGGGTGATTCCTGTCCGAGCAGGGGAAACAAGTAAGAACGAAGGTTCCATGGCTCAGCTCGTTGTCAAAATACCTCAGTATAACGTCAAACAATCAGAACAGCTAAGTGTTAGACGAACAGGCCGACCAGGTCAGGATGCTGACCGATCGGACAGGCTGTTCGAACGAACAGCCCAACCGATCGAACATGTCAACCGATCGACCAGACCAGCCGATTGGCTAGCACATGGCCCCACACTTTAACAATTTCATGAAGTCTAGTATTGAACGAAGTGTTGTTTGATCGAACTACGGTTTGATTTGAATTACTCTTCGGATCATGAGATACTATGCTTCAACACTTAATCGATTCTCAACTCATTCGACGTATTGGAGTGCCACCCGATCGAACATGCCGTCCGATCAGGTGACATCCTGCTGAGGACTTATTACTAAAGTACCTAACCGATCGGTTAAGCCGGCCGATCGAACGGCCCGTTCGATCGATCGACCTGAAAGGTAAGGACACTTCAATGTTCTCGAATACTACAACGAAAACTTCAAAAGGACAAGCCATCATACACAAACATATCCTACACAAAGGAAGAAACAATCCACTCGAACAACCCAACCGATCGAGCCCACCGGCCGACCGAACAGGCTGTCCGAAAGGACTGTCAAACTGAACGAACAACCCGTCCGATCGAACCCACTGTTCGATCGACCAGGTTGTTCGACCCATCAACGCTTGTATTCGTTTTACGCGTTACTCATCGTTATGCTATCGAACTATTCAGGCTAACCCTACTCTTAAGTGCTCCCTTCAATCCATCAATCACTATGAGTGTACTCGATCCCTTTTTGCTTTTAGCACTTTTGGGTGTTACATACGTTACTTATGCGAAATCACATCGAACACACTACTCAATTATTTCAAACGCTAACCGTTAACGCATGTATTACGTGACTAAATGAATGCTTGTTGTTATGTTTACACGTGGAATGCTGTCTACCTGCCTTAACGACGATAGTACTATAGTTTGGACTTAGCACCCGTTCACATGGGGGTTGTTAAGGGGTAATCATGTATTGCGAACTGCCTCGGGCAGTCAACGCGCAGTCATTGGTATCGATAGATCCATGTCGATAATTAACGTGCTTCGTTTTCCTCTGTGTACGTGCTGGTTATGCGTAAACTATTCGAACTCTATTATGTTATTATTAAACTTGTATGCTCACCTTTACATTTTATGTATTGACTTTATTTTAACGTATGTGGCAGGCAATTAGGATGCTTATCTGCTAGGAAGGCGAGCTTAGAATAAGCGTCTAGAGCATAGTTGTCTGTAGATCTTGCAGATCGAGTCCATAGAAGCATTTGAACAGTTTTTATATTAAAAATCTGAGTTGTCGGAACAGAATATTTGACTTGATGTTATCTATAATAATTTGTTTGCTATTTAAGGTACGGTATGGGACGTATTATATAAATTGAATAGTGATAATAATTGTTATGGAAACTTATGGACAATCTGTTTCGCTCAGTGCCATGCCCCGATGATTCCGCCATCGGTTGGGGTGTGACACTTGGTCTTCTCTGGGGAGGAGGCCTGTTGATTATTCCTTGGAGATTTCTCTGTGGGGGTAGCTGGCGCGCCCCTTGATTCTGGTCCAGTGGTGTGACCAAGGACGGTTCTGCTGTGAGAACTGCTTGCTGTGCGCTCAGAGATTGATACGCCGCATTGATGGTGGCAATCTGCTTGGCATACCACGAGGCTGGAGTTTCGCCCTCGGGTAGCCCTAGTATAAAAAAAGGCGCTGAAATGTTCTGGGGTGGGGCCGGATTTGAAGGTCCGGCACCATTGTTTCCTGGGGTTGTTGACTGAATGATGCGAGTGATGCTCGCGCGAGGTCCCTCAGTGTTGGTGACTTCGATTTCACCAATTTCTTCGATATGTTGGGCTTGGACATTCTGATTGTCCTCCCCCATTGTCGCATGTGCATTTGCTCCGAATCCAAAATCCGGAACGATTCCTTGACCAGCCATGGTCGAAGGAAAGACAACGAAAAGCTCAAAGAAAAGAAGATGAAAGTGGTTTGTAGAAAAAACCGGTGGGCGCCAATGAAGAAACACGTAACTAATCTTGAGGTTAATTAGTTTGGTTTATGTTTCTACCATAAGGGTTAATCTTCTTTGATTTCTTGAGCTCCTTTATGACTGATTATCCTGCAAAACAGAACACCATTAGCTCGTTAAGAGGGGAATATGGGGGTTTCCCTCTTAACCAGGCTCCGGCGTGAGAATAAGTAACTATCTCGAGGAGATTAAAGTAAGTAAAGAGTGAGAGTAGAGGGAATAGAATGAATTAACCTGTGAATCAAGTGTTCTATTTATAGCCGGAGTGGTGTAAAGGATGTGGGCTGATGGGCCTTGGGCCAGAAGACGACAATAGAATGGATATGCCTTTTGTCTCACTGGTGTCGACCATTAGTGTCTTCTGGACGTTTCTCGGTGCTGGCACACCATGAGTGGAGCCACGTGTCGCTGTTGTCGGTCTCTGTCATCAGCCAATTAGTGGAGATCGTGGTGCAGGTGTCTCTGCTCTGTGATTGGTGCCACGTGGGCGTCCTTGAGTACTTTTTGTCTCCTGCACGTCAGATGATCGTGGAGCACGATTGAGGAGAGCCTGGAGGATGTGGATTGGCTCTTTTCGTCTGCCACTTGTAACTTTTGTACTCTAAGACGTCTTTACGCCGCATCCTTGCGCGGCCCTTGTTGCACATGGGACTGGCCTGCGCAAGGTATAGGCGATTGGAGGCTTGACTCCAAGATGCTGTTGTTTAGATCTAGCGCGAGGTTGTTGAGAGCTGTCCAACCCGCGCGGGGTTGAGATTAAAGATGTAATTGATTAAGGAGTATGGTCCGGCGCGCGACTTGAAAGAAGATTTGCGCGGCTTTTTGGGACCATACCCCTTCAGTGTTGGATTTAAGTGTCTGATTATCGATTATTTAAAGTTGTTATTTACTATTAAGGTATGATTCAAAGAGTTACACTTTGGATGACGAACAAAGAATGATATTTCATTGTTAAATATTATAAATCACAAAAACAGATATTGATTGTGGGAACGAGTATTTGATGAAATACTAGAGATATTAATTGTTTGCGAAACAATTAATTCAGTGGAAATAATTGGTGTCATTTAAAGAGTTAAACGAGTAATAAATTATTATTAGATAATTAATTAAAATGTTATTTTACTGAGAATAAGATAAAGTCAAAGCATTTTGACTACTAGTTTAATGTTATCGAAGAATAATTGTTATTCGACAGAAACGATGAATGACTATTATTAGATAATAGTTATAAGGAATTGTTTTTATCATTAGACAATAATACAAATGTCAAATGGTTGACCGAGTAATTAGTCAAGGATTAATTACTTGGAGCGAAAAATCACAACTGTTGGCCACCATTGCCACTTTGGTTGCTGAGCATAACAACACCATAGTCGTCCAAAACTTTGATTGAATGTGTCCGAGGACAAGAAAATTGATAATGTTTATTATTTACTTGTTATTCTCTCTCTTTTTTTAGTAATATTTTTTTAATTGATATTGTTTTTTTTACCGGTGTTTATTTTGTTTTCGTAATAGGGAATAGTTAACCATCAACAACTTTTCTGGAAACACATTCGGGAAAGTTTCATAACACAATGAGTATTAGAGAATACCATACCAAGGACATGATATCATGGAAATGGACAGAGATTCGTCAAAGGTTGGAAAGTTTACGAACATCTACAACAAAATTGGAACAACTTACCAAGTGGCTTAAGTGACCTCACTTTTATCAAGATTCATGTGTTGAATTCCAAAGCAAGATGAGTTTACCGTTTTCCCAAACGCTTGTTTGGGAGGTTCCGAAAAAAGTGCACAAAGTGATCGATCATCATGTTGATGGGACAATCATCAAAACGAACAAAAAATATTATTGTCCAATGATTATACTTTGTCCCAAGGTAGCTTGATCGCCCGTTGTTAAATTTAACTCAAAGACAACGGTGATGAGCTTGAAACCCAAGAAGAACCAATTTGACCGCCCGAGAGGAATAAAGATTCTATGAAAACAAATGATAATGAGTAACTAACTATTACAAATTGGCTCACATTTCACATTACCACAAGGGTCTGTTTGGTATAAGGTAATGCAACGAAACCAAAGGATAGAATGGACAAATGGATGGAATTGATAAGGGGATAAAATGAATTATTACCAGATGATTGTGATGATTTGTTACCATATGTGAATATAATGAACCATTACTTTGTACAATTGGTAGACGGAACTAAAAATGACACAACAACAACAACAACGATAATAATTGTGGATTTCTTCCACACCTTGAAAGAAGGAAAAAAACATCCATTTACCAAGGAATGAAATTTCTTAAAATGAAAGGAATCACATTCCTTATAGAATGATTCCTTTCATTACCACATAATAACCAAACACGATTCTTTTCATTACATGCAAAGGGTCTATTCAATTTCTTCATACAAAACGCTACCCAAGGGCGCATGGTATGTTTCACAGGAAGAAAACCAGGTCGAGTACCTGATTTGAATGAAGCAATGTTCCCTCATAGCCCCGAGTTTTCCAATTCCATACCAGGTACTCTAACCCACCTTAGACAATGTGAAAGATGAAACTGTTTAGACAATGTGAAAGATGAAACTGCTCCCATCTACGTGAGTATCGCATAACAACATTAGTATTCTTCTTTCACATTATCACATAGTCTAAAATTAAGAAAAAAAGTAAAAAAAAAAAAAAAAAAAAAAAAAAAAAAAAAAAAAAACTGAGTAAACTACACGAATAGTTTATGTGGTTTATCAAAATTTTAGATTTAGTCTGAACACAAATGGTCTTGTGATTTGCATTTGCAACACATTTAGTCCCTCACTTCTAGATCATAAAACTCCCCGGAACTAGGGCACCTAATCGAACCATTGTGTTACTCGATTCCGACAGTTGACAAGGAGCCAAAATGGGTGGAGGAGGAGGAGAACATCACGGCGACCATGGCGATTTCCGGACCAAGGTCTGGACCATGACCGGAGGTCCCAACTGTCGCCCTGTGCACTGGAAGCGCAACACCGCCATCGCCATGGCCGGTATATTCCTCGTTTGCATCCCCATCGCCATGAAATCTGCCGAGCTTGAGGTCTCTTTCTTGTTTATGTACCTGTTTACCAACTTTTGGTGCTTACAATGTTTGAGATCTGGATTTAGGAGTTTAGATCAGTTAGTTAATAAGTAGGTTGAGTTTTTAGGGTTTCAATTTCAGTTAGTCTATGCAGTTTATTTCATTTTATAAGTTAGTATTTCTTAAGTTTTTGGAATGAATGATTCAATTTCATTTTTCCGTTAAGTGTTGCTCAGTTGTGTGCTTATTTGCCCTTAATTTGATGATCAAAGTTTTGATTGAGAAATTAATTAGAAGTTAATGATTAGATTAGAAACGATAAGATTCACATCTGGCCGTCCATTTTGATGATAAGTAAATAAATGTACCTAGGGCTATAAACGAACCAAACGTTTGGCGAACAGTTCGTGAATCGTTCGGCGGGAAGTTCGTTTGTGTTCGTTCGTTTATTCAACAAACGAACACGAACAAGAAATTTCGTTCGTTTAGTTAAATGAACAAACATGAACAGAGGTTGTGTTCGTTCGTTTATGTTCGTGAACGTTCCGTTTGTGTTCGATAGTTCATTAGTGTTTTTAGTTTTTATATCTATTTAAATACTTCAAAACCCCGACAAATTAAATATCTAATAAGTGTCAGTGGATTATATATTTTGTTAATGAAACGATTGTTTGTGTTCGTTTGTTTCCATTTGTCTTCATGAACATTAATTTGTGCTCATTTGTGTTCGTTAACGTTCGTTGCCTAAAATTAACAAACAAACACAAACGAACACGAACAAGTTCATTTCCTTAACAAACGAACACGGACATAAAATCTCGTTCGATAAGCGTTCGTGAACTGTTCGCGAACACATATATTTCTTAACAAACGAACACGAACAAGGTCTTGTTCATGTTTGTTCGGTTCGTTTGCAGCCCTAAATGTACCTATTATTATTATGGTTCAGTAGCTGGTAAATCAAACTTAGAGAAAGTGTTTGATGAAATGTCTCACTGGGCAAGTGTTTTGAGTTATCAAAGGGCTGTTGTATGAGTTTACAATCTTTGAATGAAACATTTTGCTTTCTTGCTCAAGTTAATTGCAGTAACAACTGCTTATCGCTGTTGTTTTATATGCATGCAAAAAGCACTTGAAATGGAACTAGAAACAATATTATTCTTCTGCTGGCTGCACAAAAAGCACTTGAAATGGCACAAGTCGAAACTTAAGTCGGCCTGTCCTGACCCATAGCATTGTTTAAGTCGACCCGTTCTAACCCGAACCCATCCTGATCCGAACCAAAATAATCATTTTCCCTAGTGTTTAGTTTGATTGATATTCAAAGTCAAGTATAATGACTTTAGGATCGAAGGCTCGACCTAAACGAGTCGATCAGAAGAGTTCTAGACCAAATTAGAGGCGGAATTCAGTGATTTGATCTTCATTCAGCTTGATATACACTTAGAAGTAGATTAAATGTCGATTGTATTGATATCTCAACGTTACACGAGCTGGCGACACTTCGGCAGAGCTTCGCTACCGGAATCAGAAAGTTACAAATGAAATCCCAAGACCCACTATATATAGGAGAACCAGATCGCACGAACCTGTTCCACACGACCTGGTCCAGGTTGCATGACCTGGCCAGGTCGCACGACCTGGCCAGGTCGCACGAACTGGCCCACTTCGCACGAACTGGTCAGTTCGTGTGAAGTAACTTGTTCCGACCTGTTTCCCGTATCTTTCGTACAACGCGTCTTGGTCTATCTATTCTATTACAAGACTCGATACAAGACGAAGTCAGCAGACATATGCACCAACAATGACAATATGGGATCAAGTGAAAACAAGTGGTCGTATATTTATTAGATTATTGTACAGGTCATGGCAAAAACATCTTTAAGATGTGGATGGTAGTTGTTAGTTGTCCTTTGAGCTTTCTACTTTGCCATATCATTTCTGTATTTATAATGTTGTTGGAAAAATTCTCTTCAAAACATGCTGCATTCTATGGAAGCTGTGTTCCTTATATTTGAATAATT
Source organism: Helianthus annuus (assembly GCF_002127325.2). Classification (NCBI taxonomy): domain Eukaryota; kingdom Viridiplantae; phylum Streptophyta; class Magnoliopsida; order Asterales; family Asteraceae; genus Helianthus; species Helianthus annuus. Next base: position 163,426,798 of record NC_035434.2, on the reverse strand, counting down.
AATATTGTCTTCATGTTACATAATTCATTTATAGTCTTAGTAAGAACATGCATAAAAAGTGTTTCGTTTAATTTAAATAGTCATTTGTGTTAACATTTTGTTTTGTACCTAATTTAAATTTCCTAATTTGGTGAAGTTGGTAAATAACATGAAAAACATCTTGAAATTATTTGTACAATGGCAAAAGGCTAAATGTAATGGATATGTTGCTTCTTATATTGAATATTTTAGAAATTTTTCTTATTCTTTTAGTGGCTGATATAATTGAATTAAGTAGGATGGCCGAAAGTATTTCTTCTTATTTTTATAATTTTTTATACATTTTTATTTTTAAAATTTTTTATATTTATAGTAGATTTTTTTCCTTTTTTTTTATTATTAAATTATTATTATTATTATTATTATTATTATTGTTATTATTATTATTATTATTATTATTATTATTATTATTATTATTTTTTCATCTCATCCTAACCCAAACCTATCCTGACCCTAACTCATCCTGACCCAAACTTAACCCAACCTTTTTTTCAATATACCCATCCTAATCCAAACTCATCTTGACCCATGGCCCAAACCCACCCAACTTGCCCACTTTGCGACCCATAGTTGCTGCTAATTGAATACTTGTATTTTGCTAGTTTTTGAGTTTCTGTATTTGAATAAGTTAACTTACAATGAATGTAAACTAGCAGTAATCTTGGTTTGAATAGCGTGAGGTGCACCGAGGATTTTGGATCTATTAGTAATTTTAATTTTTCAGGTTTTAATTTCAGTTTTTGCACTCTAATTTCTGGCAAGGTAATTTAAAAAACTTATATGCGATTCATTGTTTTAAAGTTTGTGCATATACGATCAGTGGCGGATCTGGAAAATAATTATAGGCACAGTTGCGCTCTAGGTTGTTAATTTTTTACCGCAATATTTGGTTTGTTGATCTTTTTGTTTGTGTGCAAGTAATGCGTACATCTTCATACCCCGCGTGTGTAGAGCATTAGTCAGCGGTCTATATTTTTATGTTTACTGTTTGAATCTTGATGCTAGAATGCCGTTGATCTCATCAAAGTTGCAGTATTTTGTTTTTTAATATGTATGCTAAAACTCTGCATTTGTGTGTATCTACTGCAGCAACGACCACATATGCCTGTTCGACCCGTTCCATCACAGATATGGTGCAAGAATTTCGGGAACAAAGAGTATTAAATCATGTTAGTTTCTTAATTTACAACATTATAAACCTCTGTCAGGCCTTTTCTTGAACATTGCGAGTTATGTCTTTTCTTGTGTTAGCCAATGCAGATACATATGCTACTATGGTTTTTGGTGCATAGTGTTCGGTTTGAATAATAATAAAAAAAACCTCTGTTTGCTCCATTCTGTTTGGTTTTGGTCTAATACTACAACCGATGAACACGACTAAAAGAAACAAATGATTATGAACTTACACTTTATAATGTACATGATTCGATAACTTGATGTCGGGTATTTTTCCAACACAATGAAGATGAAGATGGACAATATTCTCGTTCAAAATGTAAAGAAGGATATGTGATCATTTCGGTTGAAGATGTAGTCTTAATCGGTTTCTCATGTTGAAGATGAAGCTTATGTAGTTTGCCAAATATGTTATGTATTAGAATTTCGGTTGGATATCAGTCTTTCTCGGGTATTCCTCGGCTTTGGATGCCCCAGCCAAGCACTTGGCGGGCGCTAAAGGGGAGGAAGACCAATCAGCTAAAGGGCAAGTGTGTGTTCTATTTATATATTTTCTTTGAAAATCTTTAAAATATTTATATAAATGCCAAACTAGTCAGTAAATATCTAAAACTTGTAGCTAATACAAGTACCCCTTTCGTATTTATTTTAAGGTGAATTTTTAGGGGTAATTGTACGTTATTATACACATAAAAGACGGCCGATATAGTAACACCCACACCCTACACATTGGACTCGTGTTTTATGATGCAACATGTTGCAACGAGACGCGTATAGGAACACACATTCCATCCCTTGTTGACGTAGGCGAAAACGTCCTATACATTTCCGGGGGCGGACCTACCCAGAGTCTTGGGTGGGCGGGTGTACCATTTGAAAAATAATCAGTATGTATTTTAGGCAAAAAACCTGATCGCATCCATTGAAATATATTGAACGCCTCGTTCGCACCTACAACAAATAACATTGTTAGAGAAGCATTCTAAATAATCTATTTCTCTTAGGTATAAACAATGTCCTTTCATACATAGCCATTACATTGTTAAACCCCTTTACATGCACTCTTACATAATTTTTTTTAATTGCATGCAACCCAACCAAAGTGTTACCCAATATCTTTGTCATTTACACTCGTGAAAATATGTATAATAAATATATAAAAATTGGTTAAGAAAATTATTCACAACATAAGAAAATGAGTTAGTTCTTTTGTAGAATTTATCCATATATAAAAGTGTTTTATGTGGGACACAAATGTTTTAAGAACGTTTCGACGTTAATTTTTTTCACGAGGTGAATGCTGATGTATAAGTCGTTAAAATCGAGTCTTAGCAACGGCTGTAACGAACTGAACCGATACCGGCCGAATTCTCGCAATAACACAACTAATTTCTAATAATGATAGATGAGTACTAACCAAATGCATAATGGTACAGGTTGCCTTGGTCCACATAACTTTCTTTTTCTTATAAAAAACACCACACAAATATTTAAATGCACAATGTTACAGGCTGTCTTTGTCCGTACAAGGTACAACACTACAACTTGCATTCTTGTTCAGAAAAACCCCAACACAAATATTTAGGGGGTGTGAAAAACAAAGGTAAAACTGAAACTAGAATCAAAATCATATAAGGGTGGAGGGAGTCATTTAAGCTGTCTATTTCTTTTTTTATATATATTTTTTATTTCTAAAAATTATGCATTAATAAATAAAACACATTTTAAACAAAATAAAATTACATTTAATTAAAAAAACACATCACATACTTAAAACTGGAAAACTAAACCATAATAAACCTAAAATTTAGAAATTGAATGGCCAGTTATATTTTTTTGCAATATCCCGTTTCCGCGCTAGAATAAACGGCAACATCTCGTGAAGCATGGTCGTGTGGCTTAGTAAATGTCTCAAATCCCGATCATACAAAAGTTGTTTCACCGCCTCGCGTTGTTCCGCCACTAACGCTATGGTGTCTTCCTCACGTTTTTTTTATATTCGACAACTCTATCGCCCGTTTTTTTTTCTTCTTTCATAAGAGTGTATTGCGCGAGCTTCTCGGTCAAAGCCGTTTTGCTATCGGTTGGTGATGTTGCAGGTCTCTTATGTTTCTTTCATGGTCTTGTTGGTGAGGGGTCTACGTTTATGTCGGGTAAATCGCTAGTGAACTCAGTTCCCGGTGTACTCGTATTATAATTACCCGAATCAGACGACTTTCTTTTTTAGCCCGAACTTCCACTATCTTCACACAACAATGGTACCGGTGCTCATTTGTCATGTATACTAACAACCTCCCATGTCTCAACATGATGAAAACCACTCAGATATTTTGATTGGAAGTCTTTTAAAGCCCTATTCATGACCTCGACGTCACCACACCCACTAACACGAATACGATCCTACATATTAACAAATATAAAGTAAAATATAAAAAAACAAAAATAATGTTACGGAAAATATTTATTAAATGTTCAAAAAAAATGTTATCGCTTGTTACCAAAGGTCGTTGAAGTAGTTTATCTTAGTCAACATAGGGAGCCATTTTGAACGTACTTGATGAACTGTTCGCGTATTTCCGCCGACCGTTTCGATGTAATGCTCAAGAACTTTTTTTCCAAAAACTGTCCGCTTTTTGTTGGTTGTCTTTTTTCTTGTTTAAAGAACAATGAACCTATGCCTTGGCTAAAGCCTCTTCTTGTTTTTTCGTCCAAATTTGACGCTTCACCTTGACTCCCTCTTCTTTTGGCTCACTTGCTTCACCAATATCATCGTCTTCAACCCCATATTCTTCTTCGTCTTCGCCACTATCTTTATCCAAATGTTGTGTTTCGGGGACAACCTCTACATCTTGGACTTCAACGTAGATAGGAAGTGGGCGCTCAACATTCTCTCTTGGTGATTGAATTGGCGGGCTCCTAAATGCAAATGGATCGAAGTCGGTTGTGAAGCTTGGGTGTGAAAATATTTGTGGTGGAAAATTAGGTTGGGTGTTATAAAAAGTCGGCTGTGAAGGTTAGGGGTAAAAAAATTGAGGTTGAGATTTTGGTGAGTATCCGTATGGGGTTTGAACCGGTGCACTCGGACCTCTAGAATCACCTCGTCTCGTTTGCGAACCTTTTTTTCTTGAATCCAATCCTCGGCTAGCGGAACCTTTTTTCTTGGGTCCACCTTTGTTTTGTTTATCCATGGTGTGGTGTGGGTGTAGAAATTTTTTGTTTAGAAAGAGTGATGTTTAAAATGAGTTAAAAAGTGTGGGTTAAATAAAGAAAACAATTTTTTTTATTTAAGACAAACGGTCAAAAAATTGATGATAAACGGTCAAAAAAAAATTCAAACGGTCAAAAAATTGTCCCTCTTTTATCGGTGAGTATACACCGCCCAAACCATTCACCGCTCCCTGATTGAACCCTGACACCACATCACTGAACGGTGAACTCGACTCCCCGCCCCACTCCCCGCATGCATACCGTCCACCCTAAAAATCTTCAGCTTTTTCTTTTTAACTTTTAGAAAAGCAAATTGTATCTACGGGTTTTCGGAATTCGTTTCGAATTCAAAAAATCCGAAATTCGATTCGATTATGAAGAATTCGTTTCAATTTCAAGAATGCGAATTAGAATTTGATTCAATACGAGTCTATGTTTAAACTTGACCGTTTAAAATTCATAAAATGGCTATAAATTTATAATCGATAACTTTTTAAAGTTTATGATTTTTTTTAAATTTACAAATTTCACAAATACATATACATTTTTTTTGAACTTATTCAAATTCTTATAAACATATTCAAACTTCTTACAAGTATTTTTCTAAATGAACATAAATAAAATTCTATAATAAATAGGAAAATGATGATAAAAATAAAGAAAAACAAAAAAGGGAAGAAAAAATAAACTGAAAGGACTAAGGGGCTGTTTGGTAGCCTCTGAATGGTCATTAAGAGGCTACCTCTTAATGAAACCATTAAGAATTTTACCAATGAGAAGGTAGAAGAATGTGACATGTGATGATTTACCATTCAGAGGTTACCTCTTAACCATTCAGACTTGTGATGATTTACCATTCAGAGGTTACCTCTTATTCATCCAGAGGTTTTAAACCATTAAGAGGTAGCATCTAAATGGTCATTATGAGGCTACCAAACAGCCCCTAAGCTGAAAACAGTCACGAATGAACTCGTGTAATGTGGGTGATCGTGGCTTGCTCGCATGTGGGGGGCCACGCATGGGCAAAATTTTATTGGGGCCGAGGTGCCTGGCCCCTATCGATTTTTCGTTCGTAGTGTTAATTTTACCGAAAATTTCTAGGAAAAGAATTTTGTAGTGTAAAATATTGGATTTTTAAGAGTTCAGGCCCACGAATTTGGAATTTGAGAGTCTGACCCTACTGAGTTTTCGTTCAAACTTCGCCACTAGCACCACATCCACATTGGTTGTTTTGCACCTTAAGATGCGTGTGATCTTAAAACAAAGTATTATAATTGTTCAACGTAGTACTCTGTAATAAATAAATAATTATATAGGGGGAGGGGGTGGTTAATATTCCTTAACGTACGATATGTATGGTTATGATTTTTCAACTCGTGATTTACTTATAAAACCCAAAACACTAATCACGCCTGTTGAAAAAACATAATCACGTATGGTTATGATTTTTTCACCATGCGTGATTTTGGTTTTCAACATTCGTGATTAGAGTTTTGAGTTTTATAACGTGCGTAATTTCATATTGTACGTTAAGGGATATTGTATTTTAAACTTTCACTATATATATAGGGGAAGGTTATCTTGAGAACGTTAAATATTACGAGAACCGTGAGAACAAATGAAAAAACCAATCAAAACCATTTTTTTTAATACGAACCTCCTTTTAATTAAGATACAACCTCAAAAAAAAATTACAACATCAAATAATTCATTTCTCCTCTCAAAATCACTCTTATTAGATTTTTTACACATGTGTAAATATAACAAATTTACACATGTGTAAATGGCAAACTTACACATGTGTAAATTTTCTTTATTTACGAATTCACGTAAATTTTAACGTGTAAAATGAAATTCCTAACATTGTATTCGAATAATAATGATAAGTGTAAAAAAAATTTGGATTTGAATTGATTTTGATCAAGTTCTCACGGTTTTGCCATTCGTTCTTACGGTTCTCACAATATTTAGCATTCTCATTTAAACTTTCCCGTATATATATATATATATAGTGGAGAGTTCAAATTAGAAGAAATTCTTTGTAAGAAGAAAAAAGAAGAAATTTCAACCAATAGAAATGCTTCATTAGACTTCATTTAATATTTGTACTTAATGTAACTATAAGGGTATATTGGTAAACTCACATACATCATTAATTGGCAGTTTCATATTTAATAACTAACTATATTAAATTTGTAACTTATTTTTAAGATATATATTTTTCTCAAAAAATAAAAATAAAAATTCATTTATAGTGTAGGATAAATACGAGGCGTGTAGGATAAATTACGAGTTGTGTAGGATAATTTCAATATGTGTAGGATAAATTTCGAAATGTGTAGGATAACTTTTGATGTGTGTAGGCAAAATTTTTTAGTGTGGAGGATAATAGTCTTAATGACTAATTAATTAGTCAAACATAATAATAAATGAGATGAGAAAAAAAAACTATTTAGTGTTTTACAATTGTACCCTTTTGTTCTTTTTATTCTTAATAGAATTTTCTTTTCAAATGAACCTTCCCCTATATATATATATATACATATATATATATATATATATATATACACACATATATATAGGGGGCCGCTAGAATGAGAACCACCTCGAGTTGTAAGAACCGCGAGAACTACTTGATCCGGGGCGAGGTGGACCAATTTTTTTTTCAAAAACGTAGATGCATGTATTATAAACACATTCGTAAAAAAAATTCTTTTAAAAAAAATGCCTCACTCTGCACCAAGTGGGAGTCGAACCTGCATCTCTCAAGAGAAATACAAGCCCTCCACCACTAAATCTAGAGATCATTGGCAGTTTCATTTAATATGGGTGTTCACCCATTGCTTATATATAATACCCAGTTTATTTTATAACAACATTGCTATAATTGAAATCGGAAACTTCGTAAATATTAGAACACAATATATAAAATAATAAAATACACATTTGGGAAACAGCAAAAGCACACTCAAAAAACATTCTTTAGTTGAAATTTGTGAACTGGACTAATAAAGCTTATCTCTCATTCATGTGGTTTTAGAAATATTACAAGTATAGACATAGTTTTGTTGGGTATAATCTTGATTACGAGTTGTTTACGTGTCACACGAGTCACGTACCTTATCGGGTCATGGGTTCACAAACCGTGGGTTTTAAATACGGGTCAGATTTGAGTCGTAACTTGCAGTAGAAGAAGTGTTCAATATTGACCGAGTTTTTGTGAATGCATGCTCCACGTGGGGTAAAAGATTGGGTCAATAGTTTGTCCGGTTCTTTAGGATAGATTTAGTTTTTTTCGGTCTTTTTGTTACCACGTATGTGTATTTGTAAGGCTATTTATAGCCATTTGTTTGTTGAATATAGTAGCTCTTTCTATTCGTAACAGTAGCCTATCTTCTTCATTTTATTTCCTGCACATTAACACAAATCGTGAGTGTGAGTTTGTGTGTGTATTGCTGGGCCTGAACCAACAAGTTTTACATTCTAAATAGGTCTGTAATTCCCTGATATAAGATGGTATCTGGGTTATTTTCATCTTCTTTTGATACTACAGAATTCATGGGTCCCTATGGTCAGTTTCTTAATAACTTTAATGTTATACTTATGTATGATATGATTTTCGGGTTCTGGTCGGGTTCGGGTTTATGTAAAATTTTCGGGTTTGGATCGGGTTGAACCCGCGAACATGACCCGTTTAACACCCCTAAAAAATCACCTCTTTTAATCAATCATGTGACATGGATCATTTTAATGAAAATACACTCATGGAAAAAGCCACTCATATCATACTCCTGTGGTTGAAGTACATAAGCATTTCTCCTAAATTGGAATATCTCTCTCTCTTTTTTTTTTTTTTTTTTTTTTTTTTTTTTTTTTTTTTTTTTTTTTTGTGGAACACGAACTGTAACAGCTATCTTTCGTAAAAATTGTTTAGAAGTTGAATGACATATTTGGTGTAGGCACAATCCATAAACTTGATCCATTAGTAAGTCCTAACTTCGCTTAATAGCCTAACTGCAGTTTCTGTCCGACATCCGATGGCAATGCATTAACAAATAAGGTATAGAATTTAACGGTATTACAAGCAACAGTGAATATTTCTTGCTGTAGCAGATATTAAGTAGATCGCTAATTTTAGTGCTTCGTTTTTATGGCTAAGTCTAGCTAAAAAAACATAACTAAAAAATTTATCTTATTAATCATCTTATTTTAGATGTAGCAGCATATGGCTCATGGTTGGTCTTGCAACCTTATCTTCCTTACAACACCTTAAAGCCACCTTAATCAAAGTTCCTATTACACACCTGTCCTTCTTCACATGATCCCTCCCCTACATATATATGTGTATTTGATCTGCTTTTGTATCTCCTGCAGGTCTCTCATCGTGCCATTCAGTTTACAGCATATGAGGAGCTTCGTAAAATGATAATTGATTCAGGCATAAACAAAAAAACTCCTCCGTTGCTAAAAGTTCTAATTTATTGGTATTCCGGTGAATCATTTTTCAAGCTTCAAACCTATTTAAAAGCGTATATTTGGTACCTTTTTTACTGATTTTTTCTATAATTTTTCTTGCAGACTACAATTGATTATGCAACTTTGGGTGCTTCTTCTAAACTGGCTGCCATTCTTGCAACATATTCATTCCAATACCCTTTATCGCAACTTCTTCCGTATAACTACATGACACAATTTTCTTAACCGCGCTCTTGAACATCGTGTCCAAGTTAACTAACACAAGCTCTTCCAGCTCGGATTCCGTAAGTTCACTCCAATCAGCGTCATGAAACCCGTCATTTGCATCCAACTCAACTCTATTCCGATTAGCCCCAAAGTCCGCACAAGACAACCCTAAATCCAGTTTTACAGAATCCGTATTTTCAAGACCAAACCTACACATATCACACGCGTTATCCTGCCCATGACACTCGAACTTCTCAGCAGAAAACTCATAACTAAAGCATTCCGCCTGCGAAGTCGAAACCATTTTCTGCGAACCGATTGGCGGCGATGGATCAGCTCTAAATTTTCGCTTATTCCTACTCCCCTTCTCTTGAACTGTCATAACCAGCGACACATGACTCGTTTTCGCAACAACAGTAGCCATTGTTTCCAACTTCACAACAGAATAACAACCTATTATATAAAAACAATATTAATATCCGTTACACCGATTCAATTACTCAGTAAAAACATTTCTATCAGTTGCATATGAGTGCAATTAACAATTAACAAAACAAACATTTAACAGAAAACACATATATAATCAACTATTAATTCATCATAGAGTTATAACTTATAAAGTATGAACAATATTATTTTTATTATCAAATAATAATCAAATTCCCCTTAAAACACCAAACTTTTACATGCAAGATTAAAATTTGCGTTAGATCCGAAACTGGTAATCTTCGAAATTCCAAAATAGTTGGTGAAGTTTACTAACCTCCCACCCTTGGCATTACATGCACTATACACACGAATGTTAAGCAAACTATAAAAGCGAAACAAAATCTAAATACTTGAAGATGTTTAATCAACTCCTGAAACCAAACAGAGTAAGATGCAAGAAACCCCTCGGAACTGCATACTTCAACAGTCACCCCTAATAAAGATATTCCAGCCTAAGCTTTATCTGGCTACATCACACATAACCGAAGTAAATTTAAACTCATGGTTCTGAAATCGACTATAAAGTACATCAAAACGATCACACTATTATCTTCCCTTTTTAAATTAAAATAGAGATCCGGTAACTTAAATTATAGCCAGTGTTGTAAATGTTGAGATTAATCGGCAATAAGTAGTTTACTGATTAAACCTGTTAAAACCCTAGTATGAAATTCACAAACAAACATAAATGTGTCCATTAAACCTGTTAAAACCCTAAAATCATTAAATCCCCAATCGAAAAAACCCAATTGTAACATCGAAATTGTAATGCACGTAATCCAAACGCACCTGAATAGAAAGCCTATTAAAAAAAAATGTCTGAAAACCCTAAATTCGAAATAGACGTGACGAAGTGTGAACGAAAGGGATAAAAAAGCTGGAGCAGATTTTTAGAAGTAGAAGGAGTGATTCATGGCAGAAACCTAGCCACCGGGAGACAAATCTGATGATTTAGAAACCACCAATAACTACAACCATTGCCTTAGAACCACCGCCACCGCTGACAACTAAGGAAATCCTATCACCACCGCTGGTTTGTGTTCAACCACCACTTCCACCACCATCGGCTCAAGATTTGTGATTTGAAAAAACAAATTTAGAGTGAAAAGGATTGGTGATGATTGCATAACAATAGAGGTTTCAATTTGAAAATAAATTGAGAATGGAAAGAATTTCATAATTTTGGAAATATTGATTTGATTGAAGTGGAAGAGGGATGTTTTGTGAATGTAAAGAAGAGAAGATGGTTTTCAATTGCCGCTCAAAGGAAGAATCAGAGAAACAATAAGATGTCATGTGGCAATAACATGTTTAAGCAAATGCCAAGTGGCTTCACATGGTTTTGTTTTATTATAAGGTATAGAATAGATGCATATCCATATTTGCCTGTAATAATAAAGAGGTATGTATTATTATTATTATTATGAATAGTTGATTGTTAAATTTATGTTCATATGTGTAACTTAGAATAATACACATATAATGCATATATGTAATTAGGAAATAGTGTTCGTGAGTTTAACTTACATATTGTAGTTTAACACATTTTAATAAAATGGATACATGTAAGTTCTCAATTGTTAATGTTTTAATTTAATTATTTACATATATGTAATTCACTAAGTTCTTTTAAAATGGATACATGTAAGTTCTCAATTGTTCATGTTTTGATTGTTTACATATATGTAATTCACTAAGCCCTTTTATTCTCAAATATAATACACATATATAAACATCTAATTTTACATAAATTATTATATATTACACATGGATAAAATTTAATATTATAGATATGTGTAAACATATATGTACATATGTGTAAATGATTCAAATTTATATTGCTGAGTATTTTTAAGTTACATTTATGAACAATACACTTTAAATACATATATGTAATTAGGAAATAGTGTTTGTGAGTTTTACTAACATATATGTGTATTTAGCACATTTTACATATATGTAATTCACCAAGTGCCGTTCAAAAAAAAAATGTGATTCATCAAGTTATTTTATTTTCAAATCACACATATGTAAAGGTATTCAACGGTGACAGAACTACAAATATACGGAATTGGTATTTGTTAAAATACGTAATGTAAGTGGTCTATTAGGGATTATTATAATTAATTGTATTCATATTTTTTTTTAATTTCTTTACGCATTTACTTTTGTTTGAATACACCTAAGTTGGAGAAAAAAAAGGGATAGATTCTAGATTTTTCAAATTTACTTAATGTTTGATTACGACTATATCCTTGTAACATCTAAAACTCCACCTCAATTATGCTTTTAATTACAATTCTATCCTAGTATATTTTCAACCATTGATAAAAAGATCAATGGCTCTAAATAGTTCTTAACAGTTCTGCACAAAATATGAGTTCTGCATTGAACTCAACCCTAAATATATATATATATATATATATATATATATATATATATATATATATATATATATAGAGTCAAGATCATTTCAGAACTCTATTTTTTTGCAGAACTTTCAGAACTAATTACAAACGTTAGATCATTTGATCAATGGATCAAAATTATAATGTCATTATTGTAATAAATAGAATTTTGAGACACATTTTAATAAATTAAAAAGGGTATATTTGGAAGATCCATAAAGTCATTTCCTAATATTTCTCCATGTTTTACTCTCTATCACCCATTAATTACATTTCATAAAAAAAAACTTTTTTAAGACCGATTAAAAAAATAGGATCGAAAAACACACATATTAATTCTGTGACTACAACATATATTATTTTCATAGTGTATCTAAATTTTATCTTCGGTGGCAGAATTATTCATAGATTAAAATTGCAATTTCCAAATGAAAGCCTGGTTGATAAGAAAGTCTAGAATATTTTAGTTTTGATTTTTCATTTTTCAAAAATGAATTGTGGTGTTCCAATTAGTTTTGATTTTGATTTTCATTTTCATTCTCATTCTGGTACCACAGTTTCAAAAAAGTTTTCAATCCATTTTGTTTCTTTCATTAAAGTAATTAATTGGGTGGATCTAGTGCATACAGATCAAGTAAGTTATAAATATTATTTTTGAAGTTTTATTTAGAATTTTATTTTATTTTGCCTATTAATTTTGAAGTTTTATTTAGAATTTCATGTAATAGTTTGGTTAGATATGTGTAAATAGTTCATTTATAGATACGTGGAACATTTACATATATGTAAGCAGTTAATTTACATATATGTAATAGACGACCAATTTGAAGATGTACGTATATACATGTAACAATTTACATATATGTAATAGACGACCAACCTGAAGATTTACGTGTATTTAAATATACGATTAGTTTAAAAAGTTGATAATTGGTACGGAGATTATATATGTAAATCAACACTCACTTTGAAAAATGGAGGATTTATATGAAGTCTTATGTAAATAGATGGTTAACCTAAAAAATATGATCGCTATAAAGATTTTCATGTATGTAAATAGATGTTAGGCTTTGAAGATATTTATGATCAATTTGAAGATTTACATATGTGTTAATATACTGTAATTATATAGGACACTTGCACATATATAATTTGGTCAATTATACATGTTAAAAATAAAGAATTACATATAATTAATCGGATGGATCATATGTAAAATGCAAATTACATTCATGCAAACTGGTGATATATATAGATGTAAATATTCGAACTAAATTTATGATGACAGTAGCCTTCACATATAAAAAAGCATATGAAATGAAAAGTTCTTATTGCAAAAAAAAAAAAAAAAAAAAGTATACGTAAGATCAAACATTATTCCCCATGATTTACATTTTCCATTAAATGATTTAATAAAAAAATGAAAGATTTGATTAAAATGACTTTTCAAAATAAACTATTGATAATTTGTTATAGTACGTTTGAAATTGAGAAAAATAAGGAGATTTAAAAATACATGATAATTTGGGATATTCATATTTACTGTTTTACCCTTTACTAAAAAATAAAAGAAAAAATAAATCAAATAAAATGATAGGCTATAAAGAGTTCTGTAAGTTCTGTAAATATATAGAGTATATATATATAGGGAGCCGCTAGAATGAAAACCACCCCGAGTTGTAAGAACCGCGAGAACCACACCATCCGGGTCGCCGTTTACCATGATTTTTTTTTACAACTAGATGTGTATATTATAAACACATCCGTAAAAAAAAAAATTTAAACGCCCCCCCCCCCCCCCCGAGGTGTAAAAAACTACCCCCTCGGGGGGGGGGGGGGGGGCTTTAAATTTTTTTTTTACGGATGTGTTTATAATATACACATCTAGTTGTAAAAAAAAATCATGGTAAACGGCGACCCGGATGGTGTGGTTCTCGCGGTTCTTACAACTCGGGGTGATTCTAGCAGCCCCCTATATATATATATATATATATATATATATATAAAATTTAATTTTCTTAACTTATAAAATTAGTTCTATTTGTTGTGATGTAAAAATATGAATGTGCCAAGCATGTTATTGCCCATAATTATCAGAGAAAGTTGTTGATAATTCATTGCAGAATATATGCCATTTGTTTCTCTTTTCTTTGGAAGCTTTGAGTTTACTACTATCTTTTAGTTTTTATTTTCATATTACATATAGTTTTACAATCATACTTTAACCTTTCATATTACATATAGTTTTACAATCATACTTTAATCAATTTATAAATGATGTTAATATGTTGTTCAAGTGAAAAGTGAATATATATTTTATTTGGTAGTTAGTATTGTAATAAAACCGATGCTTGATAAGCAAAAAACAAAATTCAAACCTTTAAAATTCAAAAACCAAAAAAACAACAAATGATATTCAAATCTCATGACAAATTTATCCATAGTGTTTTATGAGTTATGTTTAAAACATTCTTCGTAAATTGTCATTTGTACATCCACATGTATTTGAATCTCGTTGCAAAACAATCTTGTTAAGAGCATCAACAACGCAAGATTGTGCACCTCAATGGACCTTAGGTGGAAGAGAGAGGGAGTGAATGGTACGAACACTGCATACACGGCGAGAAGAGAGATGGGCTACAATTGTGTACAAGAACCGTTCATAGGAGAGGTTGGTCATCTCTATGATAGGAGGAGAAGGGAAATATGGTGCGTGGTCCGGTCCATAAAAAAGAGGTTGTACAGTTCATAAGGCAATCGTTAAATAGTTTTACGTAGAGACGTATATAAATCTTTCTATCTCATCCAATCCTTCAAGTGACAATTAATGAATTTAAAATAATGTTTGGACTTTCACAATATGATGTACAAGTAATCTAATTGTAGGGGCTACATCTATGTGCTATTATTAGAAAATAATAATAATAATAATAATAATAATAATAATAATAATAATAATAATAATAAGAGTTTATTTGTGTATGTCAGAAACTTGATGTGGTAATTGTGTGGATTGGCAGGGGCTAAAGTGGATAAAGAGTTAAACTCAAATACACCTCACACACATACAAACATGTATATAAATTTCAAATTAATCCATCCAATTCGAACACAATTAAAATTACACAACTCAAACACGACCTATATAACCTAATTACTTAAACACCTCAAATGAGTTAACAAGTTATAAACAAGTCGTGAAAGTTAAAACATTTTAAAGATGACCAGTTGAACTTATATATTGCCTTTTATTTTTATTTAAACGGACTAGTAGGTCGACATATCTACTTTTAATATTGCCCAAATACAATCAAATTATTAAGCAAGTTGAACAGGTAAATCCAAACAAGTGTTTATACAATAAATTAGACTAAATTAACAACCAAAATCCAATTATTTAAGAATCTAAATCACATGAATAATTGATACCCTATTAAAAATATTTTTTATATCTAAAAGCAATCATAGTTTGATAATTTTGAATATTCAATATCCAAAATTCTCCAAAAAGAATATGCCAACAATATATGCTAGCATTTGCTGGCTGTTGACCATTTTCAATATTACCTAACCTAGGCAAAAAAGAAACAACAAAAACTGAAACATGAGTACATGACAACAACATCAGCACCTTAAACATAATTACACACACATATTTATATCCTGTATCTATCTATCTATCTATGTGTTTTATTCCTTTAGTTTTGTGTCAAACTGAGTGTGTAAATTAACCAAATTTGATTGACAAACTGGTGACCTCATTCCAAAAAGCACAATCCCATTCAAGATTCTTTTTCTTTCTTGAGGTAAACCCTAAAACCACAATTCTTGTACACTTTCTTGAAATTTACTCTTTCAATTATTTATTTTAGTTGATTTTGACATCTGGGTATTATAAAGTTTCAATCTTTTTTTTTTTTTTTATAGAAATGGTATTGAAAAGGGTTATGGGAATGATGATGGGTTGTCTTGGAATGAGTTGTTGTTTGAGGATAAGTGATCAACCAACAAGACCTGCACCACCTTCAGAGTGTGATGATTCAACATCTGCATCAGATGATGTTGAGCCCAAATCATCATCATCAGTATCATCAGCTTCAGGTAGAATTAAACTTAGTGATGGAAGGTATTTAGCTTACAAAGAAAGAGGAGTCCCCAAGGACCAATCAAATTACAGAATCATTATTGTTCATGGGTTTGCTAGCAATAAAGAAATGAACTTTATGGCTTCTCAGGTATATATATAGTGTTTCTTGCATAAAGATTCATACCCGTTTAGGTTTTATGTTCAAGAATTGATTTTTTTTGCATAAAGGTTCATTACCCATTTAGGTTTTATGTTCAAGAATTGACTTTTTTGCATAAAGATTCATACCCATTTAGGTTTTATGTTCAAGAATTGATTTTTTTGCATAAAGATTCATACCCATTTAGGTTTTATGTTCAAGAATTGATTTTTTTTTTTTTTTTTTTTTTTTTGCATAAAGATTCATACCCATTTAGGTTTTAAGTTCAAGAATTGATTTTTTTTGCTTAAAGATTCATACCCATTAAGGTTTAAGTTTAAGAATTGAATTTTTACATAAAAAAAAGTCAAACCCATTAAGGTTTTGTGTTTAAGAATTGAATTTTTTGCATAAAAAAGTCAAAACCATTTAGGTTTTAAGTTCAAGAATTGAAATCTTGCTTAAAGATTCATACCCATTAAGGTTTTAAGTTCAAGAATTGATTTTTTTTGCTTAAAGATTCATACCCATTAAGGTTTAAGTTTAAGAATTGATTTTTTACATAAAAAAAGTCAAACCCATTAAGGTTTTGTGTTTAAGAATTGATTTTTTTGCATAAAAAAAGTCAAAACCATTTAGGTTTTAAGTTCAAGAATTGAAATCTTGCTTAAAGATTCATACCCATTAAGGTTTTAAGTTCAAGAATTGAAATCTTGCATAAAAGAAATCATACCCATTAAAGTTTTTAAGTTCAAGAATTGAATTCTTGCATAAAAAAATCATACCCATTTAGGTTTCAAGTTCAATAATTGAATTCTGTACTCAGATCTTAAATATATTGGATATAATAATTGATGTTGTATTGTTTGTGAATTGTAGAAATTAATGGATGAATTGGGGATATACCTTGTGCAATTTGATAGAGCTGGGTATGGAGAAAGTGACCCGTTTCCGAAACGGTCGCTGAAGAGTGAAGCAAGTGATATTCAAGAACTTGCAGACCAGTTGCAGCTTGGATCTAAATTCTATATCATTGGTGTGTCAGTTGGATCATATCCCACATGGAGTTGCGTCAAGGACATACCCCACAGGTATAAAGTATAAACATAATTTCTTTTTTCATTACTTATTGCTATTGGTTAATGGTGTCGGTTTCGGCCCGTTTAGTTTCAAACGGGTCAATTCGGATTGTTATATAGAGAAAGGTAAAATGGGTCTAACACAGTCAAACGGGTAAAAAGAGAGAGACCTAAAGGGAATTAGTTATAAAAATTGGTTACTATTCACCATCCTTTTCCAAAATTTTTACTTATAAATGGGTTCGATTCGGAATTTATAGAAAAAGGTAAAATGGGTCCAATAGGTCAAACGGGTCAAAAATCACCCGAACTCTACTTTTATGGGGTATAAGCCGTTACATAGTAACCAAGTTTGAGTCATTTTTCCATTTAGGTCACTCGAGTTTCATATTGTCCTACTGTTAATTTGTTATAAAAAATTTAACAATATTCACCGAACTTTTTAAGAAAAGAAATTACTAGAAAGGGGTTACTTTAGGTTAAAGAAGGGGAAAAATCATTAAATACTAACCAAGTTTCATGGTTATTTCATTTTGATCATTAAATATAACCGGCTATAAAAGAATTCCGAACAATGGAACTATACGAAACTTGAGTGACATAAATGGAACCGTTATGAAACTTGGTTACAAATTGGTGATTTTCCCCAACTTTTATGCATAAAACATCTTAAATCATCATATGCAAAAAAAAAAAAAAAAAAAAAAGAGAGAGATTATTTGAATAATAACAAAACAATGTAAAATTTGATAACCATATTTGACACATTTACGATGGAAAAAAAAAAAAACTTTCGGGTAAGAAGTGTTTCGAGTCAGGTCGTTCTGACCCATTTCTATCTGTATCAAATTTGTACGTTTGACCCATTATGCGCCTGACCCGCTTATTTTCACACATCTAATTATTTTGGTAACCATATTTGACACATCTAATTATTTTTATGCAGGCTAGCAGGAGTTGCTCTAGTAGTTCCATTCATTAACTACAGATGGCCATCACTTCCTCATGATCTCATACAAGATGATTACCGGAAAAATCTTTCCAGGTGGGCGGTCTGGATTGCCCGCCACACCCCGGGGTTGCTACACTGGTGGATGACTCAGAAAATGTTCCCTTCATCTTCTGTTCTTGATAGAAACCCGAAATTCTTTAGTACTAAAGATTTGGAAGTCCTGAAAAACACTCCTGGATATCAGTTGCTTAGTAAGGTAACCTTTTGACTTATCTTTAAAACGCATAATTAAATCTAGGGCTGCAAACGAACAAACGTTCAGCAAACAGTTTGTGAACCGTTCGGCGGGAAGTTTGTTTGTGTTTGTGTTTGTGTTCGTTCATTTATTAAAGAGTAAACCTCAATTTTCGTCCCTGTGGTTTGCTGATTTTAACACTTTCAGTCCAATAGTTTGAAAGTTGCATTTATCATCCATTAGTTTGCTGATTTTAACAGTTTCAGTCCATTAGTTTGTTGATTTTAACAGTTTCAGTCACTGAAAACTGTTAAAATTTAACACTAGTGTGGACTGAAACTGTTAAAATCAGCAAACAGCAAACTAATGGATGATAAATGCAAGAGTTAATTACTGTTTTCGTCCCTGTGGTTTGTCAAAAATCACTATTTCAGTCCAATAGTTTAAAAATTGCGATTTCAGTCCCTGTGGTTTCACTTTCGTAACCATTTCAGTCCACCTCTGTTAACCCCATCCATTTATTCTGTTAAGTACACGTGAATTGACCATAATGCCCTTATTAATAAAAAACAAAAAGATATCTAAATGAGTTAATTACTTTTCCGTCCTCGTGGTTTGTCAAAAATCACTATTTCAGTCCCTGTGGTTTCACTTTCGTAACCATTTCAGTCCAGTCTCCTAATACCATGTATTTTACTGTTAAGTTTTTAATGAAATACCTAAATTACCCTTGTGTTAATTAAATAAAAAAACCATGGAAATTTAAAAGATCGTATTCTAGGACCCACTTGTTAAAACACAACCCCACGTTACCCACCCCACTCCATCCCTGCTCTCATTTCTGGCAAAAAGTTTCCTGTCATCTTCTCCGGCATCACAACCCCACCCTCTTAATGTCCGGCGACCCATTACCCCACCCCAATTAATATCTTCCTAGCAGCATCAATTAACATAATAACTTTAAAAAATAATGCTTATCTAGACATTTTCTCAATCTAAAATCCATAATTAAAATTTTGGAACCATATATGTAAAAATAGTGCCAGACTTCTACTTCTACTGAAGCCAGAGTGGGTCGAACCCTACAATCCAATTTAATTAACACAAGGGTAATTTAGGTATTTCATTAAAAACTTAACGGTAAAATACATGGTGTTAGGAGACTGGACTGAAATGGTTACGAAAGTGAAACCACAGGGACTGAAATAGTGATTTTTGACAAACCACAGGGACGGAAACAATAATTAACTCATTTAGACATCTTTTTGTTTTTTATTAATAGGGCATTATGGTCAATTCACGTGTACTTAACAGAATAATGGATGGGGTTAACGGAGGTGGACTGAAATGGTTACGAAAGTGAAACCACAGGGACTGAAATCGCAATTTTTAAACTAATGGACTGAAATAGTGATTTTTGACAAACCACAGGGACGAAAACAGTAATTAACATGCAATTTTTAAACTATTGGACTGAAAGTGTTAAAATCAGCAAACAACAGGGACGAAAATTTATGTTTACTCTTTATTAAACAAACTAACAAGAAATTTCGTTCGTGTAGTTAAATGAACGAACATGAATAGAGGCCGCTTTCGTTCATTTATGTTCGTGAACAACGTGTTCGTTTATGTTCAATTGTGTTCGATAGTTTATTAGTGTTTTTAGTTTTTATATTTTATTTAAATACTTTGAAGTTTCGACAAATAAAGTATTTAATAAGTGTCAGTGTATTATATATTCTGTTCATGAACATTTGTTTGTGTTCGTTTGTGTTCATCAACGTTCGTTGCCTAAAATTCACAAACGAACACGGACACGTTCATTTCCTTAACAAACGAACACGAACATAAAATCTCGTTCGGTAAGTGTTCATGAACATTTCGTGAACATATATATTTCTTAACAAACGAACACAAACAATGTCTTCTTCGTGTTTGTTCGGTTCGTTTGCAGCCTTAAATCGTTTTGAGATTAACTAAATTTTTTTTTAAAAGTTTATCTTTGTTCATAACTGCAACAGAGCAAACTAAAGGATGAACCGATATTCCATAGTCTCCGTAAAGATTTCATCGTTGCATTTGGGAAATGGGATTTTGACCCGTTGACTTTAAAAAATCCGTTTGGTCAAAGTCAATCTCGACTACACTTATGGCAAGGTTATGAAGACAAAGTTGTACCGGTCGAACTACAACGGTATGTTTCAACAAGGTTGCCATGGATAAAGTACCATGAAGTTCCTGATGGTGGACATTTGCTTGTGTATGATAGTGATGTATGTGAAGCTATTTTAAGGTCTCTTTTGCTTGGAGATGATCCTCCATTGTATAAACCTCAATTTGATTGAATTAGTGATAAATTTGATTGATTAGTGATTTATGTAAATCAAATGATTGTTTGAGAAATGTAAATTGGTTTGGTTTTTCTTAATGTAATCTTTTATTTTTCTTTTGTATTGATAGTCTAATACTATGTTCATAGACTTTTGTTTTAAACTCTTTCTTTGATACTTGTATAAAAGCAACCAGCTGGGGTAGCCCAGTTGGCCACCGACACCCTCCTCTTACCAAGAGGTACCGGGTTCGATTCTTGGGGCGCGCAAAGTACCCTCAGGCGTCGGCTCGGCATGGGTATTTACTGCCAGGCTCAGGCTTGTTGGGTGGCGGCCTGGGAGGGGTTATTCCCTCCGCGGTTAGGGGTACCATGCATTACCCTTTTTTTACTTGTATAAAAGCTAGCAAAATTCCCCCGCGCTACGCGGCAGGGATTCGGTCGGTGTCTGTTCAGTTCATTGCGTTACGGTATGGTAGCGACACTCGATAAAACAACCAAAAGAGAAACTCTAAATTAATTCTCTAATATATATCATAGATGAAAAGATCTAAGCGACTCTACCAATAATATAAATATTTCAAAATTGAAGCGAAGAAAAAAAAAATTAACACAACCACATATTTTAGTCTTTATAAATGAACAAACGAAAGTTATATGAAAAAAACAAAATCATAGGGTTAAAAACGTATATTATTTATAGTATAAGGCATGTAACAGAAACTTAAAAAAAGTCAAATTTACCATTCACGCAGGTTGGTAACAATTATAAACTATAGGGTTAAAACGGATATTATTTATAGCATAAGGTGTGTAACTGAAACTAAAAATAAATAAAAATTTTTAAAAAGAAAAAAAGTCAATGTCACTATTTACACAAATTGATAATTGTTATATATATATATATATATATAGAGTAGGAGTTGGGTGGAAAGTGTGTTTTTCCTAGAAAGTCTAGGAAGCAATAAGAACGCGACATGTGGCATTGAAGGATTTTATCTAAAAGGGCATTTATGTAATTTCACAATCTATTTTTATTTTAGGAAATTATCTTCAATAACTAACTATCCATAAATTTCGGAATTTTTTGTTTTCGATTTTTGATCTCACTTAATATCAACCATTCCTTCGTTTTCTTGCTGGAATCTATCAGCATGTTCTTGGTACTGTGTTTTAACATTCAGATTCATACAGCTGTGTTTTAACAGCAAGCAGATTCATACAGTTGTGTTTTAGCATTCAGATTCAAACAGTTGTGTTTTAACAGCAAGCAGATGCATACAGTTGTGTTTTAGCATTCAGATTCATACAGTTGTGTTTTAACAGCAAGCAGATTCATACAGTTGTGTTTTAGCATTCAGATTCATACAACTGTGTTTTAACAGCAAGCAGATTCATACAAATGTGTTTTATCATTCAAATTCATACAATTGTGTTTTAACAGCAATTCAGATTCATACAGCTGTGTTTTAACAGCAAGCAGATTCATACAAATGTGTTTTATCATTTAGATTCATACAGCTGTGTTTTAACAGCAAGCATATTCTTGACGCTGTGTTTTAACAGCAAGCAGATTCTTGACGCTGTGTTTTAACAGCAAGCAGATTCTTGACGCTGTGTTTTAACAGCAAGCAGATTCTTGACGCTGTGTTTTAACAGCAAGCAGATTCTTGACGCTGTGTTTTACATGCCTCTCTACAATCATCAATTCAAACAGAAAAAACACAGCCAAGTTACAAGCAGATTAAGACCGAAAACATATATGCACTACAAGAACGTTAATCACAACACAAGATATGAATACCTAGTGAAGAAAAGGGGTATCAACAAGCCTTGGAACCGAAACCTGAATGCTTTTGGATCCTGTTTTGCGTCGCCAACAGCAAAGGGGAGTAGAGATCGCAGGTTTTATTATGTTTAGGGTTGGATTGGAGAGAGAAAGAGAGAAAATCAAATCAATAATGGAGAGAGATAGAGGGAAAATCCCATAAAAGTAGGGATTGCAGTTATCTAATTGATTTAAAAAAGGTCATTTGACAAATTTGCCCCTATTCATTTAAAATAATCAATTAATTAAACTCAAATATTACAAGATTGCCATTGATTTAATCTCAACCATTAAACACACCAATCGGATGGACCAGATCGCTTCCTAGACTTTCTAGGAAAAACACACTTTCCGTGCGAACCCTACTCTCTATATATATATATAGAGAGAGAGAGAAAGTATAATGTACTTCAAGGCTTAACCTACATTAACATACATGACAAAAAATATAACATGCGTTATTATCATAGAACGTGCGTGATTATAGTCTCATGCGTGATTATGTGGTCCCATGCGTGATTATGTGGTCCCATGCGTGATTATACCCCTGATCCAACGGTTACCATTGTCTCCTACGTGATGTATGATAAGGCTTTTTGTATGTTAACCTTACTCTATATATATATATATATATATATATATATATATATATATATATATAGAGAGAGAGAGAGAGAAAGAAAGTATAATGTACTTTAAGGCTTAAACTACATTAACATACATGACAAAAAATATAACGTGCGTTATTATCATAGAACGTGCGTGATTATAGTCCCATGCGTGATTATGTGGTCCCATGCGTGATTATACCCATGATCCAACGGTTACCATTGTCTCCTACGTGATGTATGATAAGGCTTTTTGTATGTTAACCTTACTATATATATATATATATATATATATATATATATATATAGGGTACGGTTCATGAGTGAACAATGATTTATTTGTGAACAAAATGAACTTATCCTGACCATTGATTTTGTAGATCTAGATTTTTTTTTTAATGGCAAGATTGTAATTATCTTTTGTAACTTACATGTATTTTAATAGACACAAGGGTATAATTGTATATTTCTATCTTCATTTAATTAATTAATTTTTTCTCTCTCCTGATTTCTCTTTCCAATTAAAAGAATATTTAATTACATTCTCAATATTTTTTTTCTCTCACATATTACCTAACTTAATATTTCATAATTTTAAAAAATACGAACATTATCATATATCGTTCCATCTAAAACACAATTAAAAATATTTAATTACATTCTCTATACATATATGTATTAGATCAATGTTTGATGAAAATATGTATAGTGGAAACAATATGTAGTAATACACAAGTGTATAAGTCTGGTATATATCGACATGTATACACTATGTAGTTGAATAATACACAGGTGTATCGTCTGGTATATACCGACCCGCATACACTTATGTACTTGAATAATACACCAGTGTATAAATCTGGTTTATACTGACCCGTGAAAACAAGATGTAATAATACACAAGTGTATAAGTCTTGTATATACTGACCTGTATACACATATGTTAAGAATCATAATTTAATTAGGTAGTTAAAAATGAGAGAGAGAGAGAGAGAGAGAGAGAGAGAGAGAGAGAGAGAGAGAGAGAGAGAGAGAGAGAGATGAGAAAAGGGATTTTAATTAAAAGTACTAGGCTAATGTCAATCTTACCCTTTTAATCTAAAAAATGATCAAGGTTCAAGATTAGTTCACTCAGTTCACTCTCAAGAAGTTGTTCACTCATGAACCTAATCCTATATATATATATATATATAGAATATAGAATATATAATAACATAAAATAATTAAATCTCAAAAAAAAAATAAATAAATAAATAAAACCTAACTAACTTGGCCTGAGTCACAAGTTAGGGACTTGGGTCGAGTTGAATATGAGCTTAACTTCCAACTCTTCACGAAGAACACAAACCGTGTCAGTTGAGCTCGGATTTTTATAAAGCTTAAACCTGAGTCAATACTGGTTTTGCTTAGTTCACTCATTAAACGGCTCAAGCAGAAAAGTACAAGAAATGTGATTTATAATGAAGCATATGTTTAATTTAATAATTACTATTCAGTATTTTTACTTTATATTTAGTTACATCTGAATATATTTACTCATTACTATTTCAATATTATAGATTACCAGAGGGATTTCAGCGCGCCTCACTGCAGGTCTTTGGACATTATCGTTCTGATTCATTACAATACCAGTACTGTACTATTCTGACAACTACAAGGCTCCTCATATTGAGTTTATAACAAAATGTTCAATTTAGTAATAAATTCTTCTTTGTAGCATTTGGTCAAAGACCTTGTGTGCATGCTAGATTTACATCTTAATTTACTTTGTCACCATCTAAATACATGTTTAATCGTCCCAATAGTTTAGCTACAACATATTACATACATTTTTAGTCATTTATACTAACATTCATCCATCATTTTCAGTTTTAGGTACTAATGTAAAGTTTTGGGTTTAGGTTAACTTATCAGATGCTTCTTCATAGGTTTAGTTTCGAACAGGGACCATATCGCATAGTGCCGATACCGAAAATGAGCTAAACTAAAAAATGAGTACAGTATCGTATGTGTTTGGTTGAATATCGGTAACATTTTGTATTGCCTCAATTTATGCTCCTTAGGCTGCACGGTATGGAACCGTCCCCCACCCCCGTCTTCATCCCGTCCCCGTCTTCAACGTCGAGGATCCGACGTTCAGGACGATCCAATGGTGGGCCCCCTTTTTTATCAAGTTGCAACTCTTATGCTTTAGTGATTTGTACATTAGGCTGGTGGTACTTGTACATAGTGGTGGGGTAGGATCATCCTCCCATACCCTCTAGTTTTGTGGGATGAACCATCTTTGGGAGGACTATGACGTGGCGCCTACGTGGCGGATCATCTTCCCTTGGAGAACCATCACCATACCTCTAGCCTTAGAATATATGCATACCAAGTGTTTGATGAAATGTGTGTTCCTTTAAAAAAAAGTTATTCTTATGTCTATTCTTTTATATTTTTATTTTATCATGTTTTTATTCTTTCTTTTGGCTTATATAAATATTTATCCGCTAAAGAATAATAATTAACCTTTGTAGGTTATTTCCTACAGATTTGTGACGCAACTGTTAATTAATTAGGGTTTTCTTATTTTTCGTCATGGATGCATCGAAATTTGTAACAAAATCTTGAATTTTTTACATCAATGGACTCGTATCATCGTTCTGATCAAAAGCCCTAAAAATATTGTTTGTAATTGGAAAAAAAACTTAACTCCGTTAAGTTTTTTTAGTGGAGGACCATTGTAGGAAAAATAGGTGAAAGGTGGTGGGGGGGATATTCTGAGGTGGGATTATTAATGACCAATAAGACCGTGTGGTATGGTGGGGCTTGGGTTGGGGGCATTAGTTGACACGTGGAGTTCGACCCCCCCCCCCCTCCACCGCCTCGTGACATGTCCGTGGGGTATGGCGGGGTGTGGGTGCACCGCTTGGGTTGGCAGGTTATTAAAAAAAATTACAAAAAATTTAAAAAATACACACAACATTTATAAAAAAAACCTAAAATTTTATTAAATTTTTAAAAATTACATAATCCTAAAAATTACATAATTCCTAAAAATTATAAAATAAAAAAACCTAGAGCGTTAGGTAAATTTAAAAAAGGGCGAGCTTGTCGAACGTCTTTCGCTCCTTGCCTCGAAACTCAATGTTCGCCACCGCCACCCGGTCCTCGTGGCTTAACTCGCCGCTCGGAACGGCTTCGTAGTAGGCCTTGAAACAATCGAGCTTGGACCGTAGCTCGCGCCATTTATGTTGGCATGCATTGAGGTTGTGCCGGTTGTGCCCGACGTTATGTCGGTAGCTTGCGAATGCTTCCGGCCAATATCGTGTTTGGCCGGGTTGCCGCCCTTTCATAGCGTCAACGACGCTTGTGACGAGAGCCAATTCTTCTTCGTGGGTCCAAGAGGCCATCTTCTTCGGGTTGGGGTAGCGGGTTTGTGGGATCAAGTGGGTTATGGTTGGGGTAGCCGGTGGGGTAGCGATGGACAGCGACGGTTTGGGATGGGGTAGCAGGTGGGGTTTGGGGTTACATTTATAGGGGATGTTGGGGGTTGGGGTGACTGCTTGGCTTGGCCAAACGGTTGGAAATTAAAATTCAAATCCGCCTATGACATGGCGGTGGACAACGAATAGGAGGCTGCCACATCGGATCTCAAGCCCGCCCCACACCCGGCTTCAAACTCAAGCCCCAAGGGCCACGCCCCAACCCAAGCCCACCCGGGGTGGTGACTTGGGCGTTTTCCCCCAACCTACGCTCCAACCCAAGCCCCATACCCCATTATCTAAGGTCTAAGTGGGATTAAAGCCACAATGAAAGAATAAAAGTATCATAAGAATAAGAATGAACACACAAATGCCATGTATTTTTTCATTGCACATATAAAAGATATACAAGAAAAAGTAGCGACAATACTTATTGTACAAGATATTATTAACTTTGATTGATAGTGGGAATTAAGTAGATAAGATAGATAGGTTGTCTGTCTGTCTGCCTTCAAAGCACATGGAAGATGAAACATACACTGCACCTTCATGACTTGTTCAATTCTTCAAAACAACGGCGATGAACTGCAAACTCACACTCGGAACACCTAAGTATCATCTTGTACTGCAATTCCTCAGCACACACACTGCATCCACCATCACTCTCAATCCCTTGGGCAAATGTTAGCGGATGTGGGTGACCATCAGTCTTCTTATGAATGCTCCCAAACTTCATATTTAAAAACCAATAGACACCTCTTCTAAATTCGGAATGGGTTTCTGTTTCAGACTGAAGTATTAAAGGAGCACAATCAGAATGCACTGATTGACTACACTCATCACAATGATAGAAACAACTATGAGGATTCAATTCTTCCTCACAAATTTCACAAAAATATTCACTCTTGTGATTCTCAATCGGGAGGTAGCTGATGTGCATTGGATGTTTGTCATAAGGGTGCCTAATTCTCTTAGGCAATAACAAAGCACACCGCGGATGAATATTCACATCACAAAAGCTGCAACTGTAACTCAACTTATCATAATTTACGTATAAGCGACACACAAGACACCCCCTTCCATTGGGCTGATTCTCCTTAACTATTGAAAGAAGATGATTTGGGTGAGATTCATGTGTGATTCTTTCAGGCATAAACCCACAGGTAACATCAACGTAAAATCCACATTCGACACAACCATAAGCAAAGCCATTGCAATCTAAGAGGCAAACTCCACAATGAAATATGTTAAACATATTGGGGATGTTTGTCATTAGAAGGAGGGGATGTTGTGGGTGACCTGGGTGGTTGTCTACTTTTGTTGGAAGCCGCCGAGTACACCATTCATGAAGATCAAAGTTGCAGTTCTCATCTTCTTTGGCCCGACACTTGTAGAACGGCATCTCCATGATTGGTCTCACACAACCGTTGCATAATAATTCTATCTTTTTCATTGGGTTATGACACATGATCTTTGAGGAGGAGGTTGACCCAATGCTTCCAGCTGTGTCAACTAAAATTAACTCATGTTGATGATTCATATGTTGTACGCTTACCTCATGATTACCATAATCAGCAGGCCCAAGTTTTTTAAAAAATAAATGTTTGGGTATGCTACAGGTTTCATCTGGAAATGGTAAACGAAGAAGATTAGGGTAGTCGACATCTTTATAATTCTTTAAGGGTTGCTCTCCACCTAATTAAAAGATTGGAAATAAAATAAATTGGTCATTATCTATCAAATAGATAATAAAAGTGGCATAAATAAGTTTGTTAATAACCAATCAAATGGAATGAATCTTATATATATATAAAAAGAAATAGTAGTAATTACCAATAGACAGGATGGACATGAATGACTCTCTTCTTGATGTTGCACAATCTAGATGGGCATAGTATATACATTTCTCGCATTTGTATATCCAAATATCCTTATTGGAATAAAAAGCACCATCACATACTCTGCATCTAGGAAAATATTTAGCTATTTGCTCTTCTATTGGGAAAGAATAAGAAAGGATGAGTGGATGGGTATGGCTGAAAACGGCGTTTGTAGCATGTTGGATTAACAAACGTTTTGGCAGGAAAGCACAATCGTTGTGTATGGCGAAGTTAGGACATGCGGTACATTGAAAGAAGACGCCTTTGTGTTCCTTCCCGCAAGCATTACACTGACATAAAATGGGTTTGTAACACAGAGACACTAGTGGGTGTGGGTGACTAGGGTGGTAGATCCTCCTTTTGTCTACTTCCACAACACAATTTACATCCTTCCTCAACCAATAACAACATATACACTCATAGCATGCACCTGGCTTGTGGCCTCTTAGACAATTAACGCACGTCCAATCTTCGTCAATAGTACGGAGGATAAAAGGATGTGGATGTGTTGCGTGTTTTAATGTTTCTGGAAGCTCTGCACAGAATTTATGAAGAGCGAAATCACATGAATCATGTATACATTTATAGTTGTACCTGTAATACCCGTTGATATCTTCGTCGCACCGCTTACAAGTACACGAAAACTCATCTTGTGGAACCAAATCCTCCTCCTTCTCCTCTTCATCATCAGATTTGTCGTCTACATCTTCAACATTCACCTGCAAATCAACGAGCTTCAATGGATGCTCGTGCTCAATTACCTTCATCATAGATTTTTTTTATATATATATATTAATGTGGTTAAGATAAAGATACAATGCTAGACGTACTCCTATGTTACTTATTTATAGCAAGGAAAAGGAAAAAGCAGATATTATTCTTGGAAATATATCCATGAAATCGAATGGATCTACTTTTGTTATTTGTACATTTGCTTATTCTTTGGCAACTCATACACACCACCAGAGAACAAAACAAGAAAAAAAAAAAGATTATAGTTAAATAGTAAGTCAGAGCAATCAAGCTTTATGGTTCTTTAACTAAAGTTACTTGCAACTAGGGGAAAGAATATTGTTCTTTAACTAAAGCATAAATTACTCATACATACGTACATGATACACCTTCCTTCTAATTGATCTAGTCGTAAAGTGAAACAGAATATATAGCTAGTGTTCTCAATGAAGCAAAGATTGATTCAAAGTTGCTATTATTATATTATATCATAAATTACAAATCTATATGGAAACCATAAGACTACCACTATTAAGACCAACCGTA
Organism: Helianthus annuus; assembly: GCF_002127325.2. Lineage (NCBI taxonomy): Eukaryota > Viridiplantae > Streptophyta > Magnoliopsida > Asterales > Asteraceae > Helianthus > Helianthus annuus. Next base: position 163,396,914 of record NC_035434.2, on the reverse strand, counting down.
GTAAGGGTTTTCTTTGACGTTTTTCCCCAAAAAAAGTCCCATAATACCCCTCTACCGCCCCCAGGGGCGTTTTTTTTCAAAATTTTGCTTGGGGCATTCCAACTCAAATGCCTGGTGAGATTCTTTTGGCCAATCATGTCACTACACCCATTTTAAACATTAGTTTTAATTAAAAAACAAAAAATAATAATGGGTAATAATAGAGTGGGTCAGGGTCCCCGGACCCAATCTTTTTTAAAAATTTAGTAGATCCGGTTCATTAATCTATTCAAGGACCCCATAAAAATATTTAGTTGGACCCCATAGTATCAAAACTAAAGCTAGTTTGGTGGTTAATTCCTTGTTTTCTAACAGTGAGGTCACAAGTTCGAGCCTTTGACAAGCTATTTTTTGGGATTTTTTTCATCCAGTTGAAAACTAGTTTTTTTTTAAACAAAATTGAATATACGGAGGCCTGCCATTTTTAAGTTGACTGAATTTACATAGTTTTGAAGCATTTAATTCCAATAATATTTTCAGGGATCTCTGATCACTTTGTTCATCAAATGAAACATGAAAACTAGGTTTTTTAAACAAAATTGAGCATACACACATACAAACACATTATCAAAATGTTAAAATGAATGATCAATGTGTTATGTGAATATGCAAGTATGCTGAAATTAAACCACCATTATTAAAAGGGCGAATTGGAAAATAATAATCCTATATTTCTGAAATTAGCCAATAATAATCCCAAGTCAATTATTAGCCAATAATAATCCGACCTCGTCCAATTTCTTTTTGTAAAATAGTCCGCCGTTAAAATAGCTTAACGGAGTTAAGTGTTTTTCCGAATTACAAACCGATGTTTTAGGGCTTATGATCAGAACGAGGATACGAGTCGATTGATGTAAGACTTACCTCAAAATACTGCCTCCAACCCACGAAAACGGTGCTTCAATTAGGGTTTTTAACTTCCAATTAACAAAATTCAAGCCATTTCGAACACAATTTCAAGGTAAGTTTTACATCAACCGACTCGTATCATCGTTTTGATCAAAAGCCCTAAAACATCGGTTTGTAATTCGAAAAAACACTTAACTCCGTTAAGCTTATTTTAACGGCAGAATACTTTACAAAAAAATTGGACGAGGTCGGATTATTATTGGCTAATAACTGACTTGAGATTATTATCGGCCAATTTCAGAAAGATGGGATTATTATTTTCCAATTTGCCTATTAAAAGCAAGCATAATTTCAATGTGATGTAAACTTTTTAACTCTTTTGATTTACTCAATTTTTTCTTTTGTGATTAGAAATGTGTTGTTTTTGTTATTTATTTATTTTCTTTTTAAAGGTTTTAAGTTCAATAAATCATTCTGCCCGAAACAAACGACAACTGATCCGAAAACTCTATTGTTTGCTTGCGAAAAATCTGAATATAAAAAAAATTGACCTCATTAGAAAAAAATCTTGGGTCCGCCACTGACTACACCCATTATAAGGTAATGCCCCATAATGCCCAAAAGCTGACTGGACCGTCACATGACGGATAATGCCCAAGGGTGGGACATTATCTTCCCTCTCCCATTACACATGGTCTAAAGTTGTTTGGGCAGTATCGGTTCGGTTCGTCTCGGTAAAAAACAAAAGAATAAATTATATTTGACCCATTAATAGCTTAAATATGTTGCTTAAAAATCGTTAGATGTTTTACTTATAATCTTTTGATATAAGCAACCAATTGAACATCTAACTCGTTAATAGCTTAAATATAGTGCTTAAACTTATAATGTAAATCCTTAGATGTTTAACGGTATGATCTTAAACACAACACGTGAATAATTAGGTCTTCTATTTTCATTTTCTAACTCTTTATATAATTACTTACTTACTTTATTAACTCTTTATATAAAAACTAGAAATTTTACCCCGCACGTTGCGACGGGAATTTGATTATTAATATAGTACCGACACTCGGTATAGCAACCGAAAGAGATAACACAAAATCATTGGAAAAGGATTATTGAAACGTCCACGTATGTATAAAAAACACTAACAAACAAAATACTAAAAGAAAAAATATTGGTTCTGATAATACCAATAGCGGAAACAATATTATTCAGTTAGATTGGCTTTGGTTCATCATGTTAGGGAGAAAAAAAAACTCTAAAAGGCGAAATACTTAACTAAATAAAAGTAAATCATCTCATAATCATGTTAGGGAGAAAAAAAAAAAACTCTAAAAGGCGAAATACTTAACTAAATAAAAGTAAATCATCTCATAATCATAAATAATTACAAGGCATGGTGGGCGATCACCGAAAAATTATTCCGGTCAACATACAAAGAAGGCTGACGAAGTTTTATGTATCAAACCTTCCTGACAGATGTAGTGGGAATGACTTAGCCGGGGTTGTTCGTAGGCATGCGGAGATTTATGATATCTACATAGCAAGGAAGAGGGATAAGAAGGGGAACCGGTTCGGATTCGTTTCGTTACTGGGCGTTAAGAATACGGGGGAGTTGGGAAGATCGCTGTCTGAAATTAGACTTGGAGACTACAAGCTTAGTTTCAATGTAGCGAGATTCACACTGGAGGACGGGGAAATTAACGAAAGAAAACCAGGGAGACCAGTGCCGAAGACTGTGAACGAGGGGGGTAGTTTTAATGCAGGAGTAAAGGAAGGAAGTGGAACTCATGTGACTGGAATAAGATCTTTTAAGGATGTGATGTTGGGAAGAAGTACAGAGACTAAGGAGGAAAAGAGGGTTTTAATTCAAGATGATTTTAAGGTGAATGAACATGGTATTGGCAAGGCGGTGATAGTGGTAATGAAGGACTTCAACACATTGAAGGAAGCAGGAAGCACGATTAGAGGTATGATGACAGGAGCAGGTGTAGTACAATATGTGGGGGGAAGGTTCATTATGGTATCATTTAACAGTGGAGAGCAGGCGGAGCAGTTTTATGAATTGGCAAAGGAGAAGGGGGATTTGTTTCAGTCGGTTGAAAAGTGGACCGGACAAACTCTTCCGTTTGAGAGACTGGCATGGTTAAGGGTACAAGGCATCCCACTCCACCTTTTGGAAAACGAGGTTATCAATAGAATTGGGGAAAGGTTTGGTAAGGTGATACAGGGTGGGCAACACGATAATTGGGATTCTGATCTATCTTATGATTATGTCGGAGTCTTGGTGACGGAAGGGAAGAGGGTGCAAGAGGAGGTCATAATTCAGTGGAAGGGTAGAAGATATCGGGTCTGGGTGGAGGAACAAATCGGAGATTGGGAGCCGGAGTTCATGGATAAAGACAGGAGGGAGAGGGCAATTCAGACTAAAGATCTTCAGCCACCGGAAAACGAACAGCAGGATGATCGGAATTCTCACAGCGTGGCCGGAAATTTGTTCGCTAATTCCCCGACTAAAGTTTCGGAAAGAATAGTAAATATGGAAACGATAGAGAAGGATCTTTCTCAAAACATTGGTGATTGTGAAGTTTCCAATAATAGGGGAGATTCTGGGGGGGGGGTTAATGGAAACGAGTTGAATTTTAAGGAAGTATTTTTGGGAAGACATTATGGGGAAAGAGAGGGGGGGCCCACAGTTTGCAAAAATAGGTTTTCTAATAATAATAGAGGAGCTGGTCGGGTGGGCATACACAGGGTAGGTGGATATCTGTGGATTCTAGGCCCAAATCTAGAAAAAGGCCAAGACTGGATGTAGACCCAAATGGATTAGACCCATTTGGGCTTAATGCTCTTTTGGGGCTTGACAAGGGACAACAGTGGGAGCAAGATTGGAGTAAAGAAACAGTTAACAGTAAAGGGATTGGTAAAGCAGATATTCCAACCCAGATTGTAATGGGTTCGGAGAATAAGTTTGGCGAGGGTGTCCTAGAGGCGGAAGAGCAGGAAGTCAATCTGGAATCGGAAGTTATTGGTGACGCCGATTTTCAGTCGCAGAACCAACAGGAAGTCCGACCGGTGAACGTGGAGGTAAACAAGGAAATCACGGAGGAGGCTAATGATGTCACGGAAGAGGTAGACAGAACAATCAGGTTAGGGGCGGCCGTTGGTGCTAATTTGGAGGAATTTAGGAATTTTGTGGCTCTGACGGTGGAGGAAGAGGGTGTACAAAAAGGTAAGATATGAATGTTATGTCAATTAACGTTAGGGGCTTGGGGGATCAGGGGAAAAAAAGGTGGGTTAAGGAGTTGCGGGTAAAAAATGGGGTTGATTTTTTGGCGCTTCAGGAAACAAAGATTACTGATTCAGTGAATTTTAATAGTAGCCTTTGTTGGGGGAGGGGGGTTGTTGATTTTGTTTTGGTTGAAGCTATGGGTAGATCAGGAGGCATCATCAGTATGTGGAATACTAAGATTTTTAAAAAGAATGCTGTAGTTCAAGATCCTAATTTTGTATTGATTTCGGGGTACATGGTCGAAGATGGGGCTCTGATGAATTTGCTAAACGTATATGCCCCTCAATCTGTAGTCGCTAAAAGGGATCTATGGGAGAGACTAAAAGATATTATCAATAATTATCAAGGCATGTGGGTTGTGGTGGGAGACTTCAATGCGGTGCGGAGTGCAGACGAAAGGAAAAATTCAGCATTCAATCAGACGAGTGCATTGGATTTTAATTCGTTCATTGATGAGTCAGATCTACATGAATACGATATGAGGGGGAATAGGTTTACTTACAGGGCTGAAAATAAAGGGTCTTTTAAGCTCAGCAAGATCGATAGGATGTTGGTGTGTCAGAATTTTTTCAACAAATGGCCGCGTGCGTGTCTGAGAGCTCTCCCGAGAGAGCTTTCGGATCATACTCCATTATTATTAACGCTGGTGGATGCTAATTTTGGGTATAAACCATTCAGATGGTTCAATTCTTGGCTGTACAGAGAAGGTTGTAAGGAGGTGGTGTTAAAGGCGATCAAGGAACGTTCAGTTAAGGGGCGGCCTGATGTCGTGATAACCAGTAAGTTGAAAAGTGTTAGGGAAGCTATTAGAACATGGTGGGAGGAGGAAGTTCAGAAAGAAAGGAATGTGATTGAAAACTATAAATCTGATCTTCATGATTTAGAATTAATTATGGAGGATAGGGAGCTCCAGGAAGAGGAGGTGTGGGTGTGGGAGGAATGTAAGAAGGGTATTGAGCAGGTGAATCAATGGAAAGTAGGGATTTGCAGCAGAAAGCTCGAGTTAGATGGGCCTCAAAGGGTGATGATAATTCTGCTTATTTCCATAGGGTGATGAATGGGAGGAAAGCGGCGAACGACATCCCAGGTCTTAATATTGATGGTCAATGGATTTCAAAGCCTGCTTTAGTCAAGAGAGAAGTGTTCAAGTTTTTTAGAAGGCAATTCTCAGAAGAGTCTATGTTTCGGCCACCTTTAATTTGTGATAATTTTACTTTAGTTTCAGATGAGGAAGCTAGTTTATTGGTGCGGCCGTTTACAAAAGAAGAAATAAGGAAGGCGGTGTTCAGTTGCGGGTCGGATAGAGCGCCGGGTCCAGACGGTTTCAATTTCAGGTTTATAAAGTATTTTTGGAATGAATTGGAAAATGATTTTTTCACGATGTTCAGCACTTTTTACGAAAACGGAGAGATTAGTAGAGGTTGTAGTACCTCGTTCATAACGCTTATTCCAAAGACTAATTCTCCAATCGGGTTGAAAGATTACAGGCCTATCACGTTAATTGGAGTAATCAGTAAAGTAATCTCAAAAGTGTTGGCGGATAGGGTGAAGCAGACGATGGGAAGAATAATATCTGAAACTCAGACGGCTTTTCTCAAGGACAGGTTCATCTTGGATGGTCCTTTTATTATAAACGAATTGTATGGGTGGATAAAAAAGACAGGAAGGAAAGGTTTCTTATTGAAAATTGATTTCGAAAAAGCGTATGATAATGTGAACTGGGAATTCCTGTTGTCTACTTTAGATCAGATGGGGTTTCCTAGTAAATGGTGTATTTGGGTGAAAGGAATTCTTCATTCGAATGAATCGTCTGTGCTGGTAAATGGGTAAAAGGGGGTTAGGCAGGGAGACCCTCTTTCTCCGTTTCTCTTTCTAATTGCCATGGAGGCTTTCTCTTGTATTCTCAGAAAGGCTTGTGATCTGGGAGAGTTTAAGGATTTGCGGGTGTTTGGCGGGGGTACTACCTTTTCGCATCTTCTTTACGCGGACGATGCTTTGATTTTGGGGGAATGGTCTAGAGAAAATATTCTGAAAACGGCTCGGTTGCTTAGAATCTTTCATATTTGTTCGGGTTTGAAAATTAATTTGAAGAAATCTTATTTGTTCGGGATTGGAGTTAGTAAGGAAGAAGCTTCAGATATGGCCGAGATCTTGGGATGTCGTATGGGAGAGTTTCCTTTTGAATATTTGGGGGTTAAAGTGGGGGCGAACATGAATAAATGCTGCCATTGGGATTCGGTCATAGACACCATCAAAAGACGCTTAGCCTCTTGGAAGGCCAAAACGTTGTCTATGGGCGGGAGACTCACCCTAATTAAATCTGTTTTGGCTAGTCTCCCGGTGTATTATTTATCGATTTATAAGGCCCCGTTTACAATTACAGATCATATTGAAAAACTAATGAGGAATTTTTTGTGGGCCGGTTCGGGGGAAGATAAAAAGATGAGTTGGGTGGCTTGGGATACGGTGACGAAGACTAAGAAAAATGGCGGTTTAGGGATCACGAAGGTTAGAGATGTGAACTATGCTCTTTTAGCCAAATGGATTTGGAGATTTAAGCATCAACCGGAGAGTATTTGGAGGAAAATTGTGGAGACGGTGCATGGGGGGAGGGGTCGTTGGTTAGATTATCCGTCTAATCGTCGGTTTAGAGGCTGCTGGTACACTTTAGTTAGTGAGATGGGAAAGAAAACATTTAACGGCAAGAATTTTAATAGCATGCTTTCGGCTAAGGTGGGAAATGGTTTGACAGTGAAGTTTTGGGCTGATCGCTGGGTCGGATTGACTGTGTTAAAGGATCGATGGCCAATGCTTTTTGCATTGGAACGGACAAAACATTGCTTAGTGGCGGAGAGGTTCGCGTGGGATAGTGGTAGATGGAGGCTTGTCCCGGACTGGAAACGAAGGTTGACTACTGTAGAAGAACTCTCGGAGCTACAAGACGTAGAATTTCTTCTAAATAATGTCACTCTTTCAACTTATCGAGATAGATGGTATTGGGGTGATAATGATAATGAGCCGATGTCAGTTGCTAAAGTCAAAGATTGGATTAGGGAAGTGGCTGAAGTCCGGCGCGATCATGACATGCGATGGGAGTCTTGGATCCCTATTAAGGTGAACCTTTTTATATGGAGATCGGAAATGGATCGTATTCCGACGAAGGATGCGTTGAGTAAGAGACAAATAAATGTGCATGATGGTTTGTGTCCGATGTGCGATGCGGCTGGCGAAACAGTGATGCATTTATTCACCGGCTGCCTTTTTGCTCATGGCGTATGGTCGGCAGTGGGAAGTTGGTGCAGGGTGATGACTATAATGGTGTTCGACTTCAACGATCTATTGGGTTTGCACAAGCAGGTTGGTAATAAATGATCACAGAGAATCATAAGAGGTATTGTATATACTTCCTGTTGGGTTATTTGGAACATGAGAAATGCCAAGGTGTTCAATAGTGTCACTCCTAAGGTAATTGAGGCGGTTGCTTTGATCAAATCGCGGTCGTTTTTATGGTTAAAAAATAGGTCCAAGTTTGGTAGTCTTGAGTGGAAAGATTGGGCTTGTAATCCTTTATATATGATGTAAGTTTTTTTTCTGTGGCGGCCCTCGTTTTGAGGCCTGCCCGTGCTTTTTTAATGAAGTTCACAGTTCAAAAAAAAAATAAAAGTAAAGTAGAGTAATTAAATATGTATATCAACAAAGTTAAAGTAGATGACGTAAACATGTATATAAGCAAAGTAAACTAATGGGGAATCAAATTTATTAAGTTGAGGGACTAAATATGTATATTAGGAAAGCTAGAGTAGAAGGATAGTAAAGTTAAAGTAGAGGGACTAAACATGTATATTAGCAAAGTTAACTAATGAGGAATAAAGTTTATTAAGTAGAGGGACTAAACATGTATATTATGATAGTTACAATAGAAGGACTAAACACGTAAATTAGAAAAGTTAAGGGTTAAAAGCAAAAAAATTCTTTTGACCAACCAGAAGTCGACACTTGGCTATGTCGGATTAGCCCACCGACATAGCCTTTTAAGTGTATATATAATGTCATGTTCACTTTATATTAACTTGTGAACTTATCGTGTACAAAATTAAAATGATGTTAAGAAAATACATTTCATTAAAATGCCGTGTTCAACTCATTCACAACATATATAACCTACTTTAACCCATTTACAACTTGATTACAATTCATGTACAAGCCACCAACTTGTTTAACACATTTAGATATATATGGCTACACGGGTCATATTCGGTTTACATGATGATAATACATAGGTCATGTTCAAATTCATCAATTCAACCGATTGAACTTTCAATCCAACACGATTATCATCCATGTTAAAATGATACTAGTCTCTTATATGCTAGGGCATATAAGTCGACGTTAAACAATACTCAGATGAGCACCTTCAACCATATGAATCAACCAGTTTCTGTTGGCTATATCTATATTTTAAATGCCATTAAACGTTGATTACATAATCTAGAGATTGGTAACAATAAGATGATCATGAAGTGATTTAGAGTTTTAAGTTGATGCATAAAATATCCAAAATCATGTCCACATGACAAATGTTGCTTCTTTCTTTGATATTCAAGGTAGGTTAGTCAAATATAACAAGGACCGAAATATTGACCATCATAAGCACCCCAACAACAGACCGCGCCCCACCCCATCCCGGCTTCTTCTCTATCCTCTCAACCAAGTGTTCCGATATGATGAATTATCACGCAGGGAAGCATCATGTGGCTTGTATTCCATAACATATCCATGCGGAAGCTTCAAGTGCCGTTTTATCTTATCTCTTAAAGCCATCACCACCTAATCATCAAAACAAATTTCAATAATGTATAACGCCCCATTCTTTTAACTTTTTGACTTAGTTAATTATAAACCATTATTTAAAAAAATTCGGGCATGACCCGTTCGTAACATAAGCGAATCCCTGTTTGACAAACTTCATTCCAAGCACATTATTGACACTTTCGAAAGACTTAACAAGACCAAGACCTTACTTTCAAATATTTACCAACATCTAGAAAAGGTTTAAAAGAGTTAACAATTCAAACTTCATAAGACTAGTTGCTAAACAAAGTAGTTATAACAAAAATGCCTTTTTAACCAAAAACATTGTACAAAGGCAGCGGAAGCGCATATAGGCGAGATTCATATGTGTGCTCGTTCCAAGTCGCCGAACCGATTAAATTGAGGATTTACCTACATCAAGAACAAAATTTAATTTGTCAATACGTTACTACTAATATGATAAATCAAATTAATTCATCTCAAACCTTCACTTCCTTCATGCATTTTCTCACCCGATGAATCGGGTCGAAACATACCATCTCGCAATGCCATTCATTAACCCGTTTAAACAGGCATTTGTAAACTTACATAATCATCCATTCGATTCGTTTATAATGAATCGAATACGTGCATTTCATTACTTTTATATACATCCCATTCCACCCGTTTATAATGGATTTTTAATTTATTTCTTTCCTTTTTGCATCACTAAACATTCCTTCGGCTCGTTTATGACGAGACAACTTTAATGTTCATCCATTCATATATAATCATGTCAAGGTCCCGTTCACTACGGATTAAACTACTTAATTCAAATTCACACTAAACAATTATTGTTTAAGCTTTTATGCAAGAAATGTTAAAAGACCAAACAAGGTTAAGTTCGAAATACACTTACCTCGATCTTGTGTGATTTCCGTATTCCTAGCACTTGAACTTTCTTCCTTCCCGCCTACATTAACATATTCATTCCATCATTTAGTCCATCCGAACACTATTTCATTATTTTCATGTTCTACCATGAAACAACATTATCATAATTTTTCGAATTTCACATATATATTCTCTTAAGCATTTTATCGAACACTTGGCGGGTTTTGCATTAGTAGGACACTAAACACAATTATCCTAGGACATAATTTTAACTAGTTCTTTTTGAAATTCATCAACAATCAAACGAGTTCATATGAATATATGATCCTTTTATTCTAAATCAATTAATTTAGTGTCCATGTATCACAAACAAGATCAACCATCAAGAACTCAAGGTTATACATGATTACTTCAAATTTTGATCATCCTACTTTCATATAATTTCATGACAAATGGGTTTATACTAAAATCTTTCAATTGACCTAAAATCAAACATGATTCTTGTTCTTGAGAGTAATCCTAACTCCATTTTACACAATTACTTGCATAAACTCAAGATTGGGTTATGACCTACTTCCTACAAATCATGATTTCAAGAAATTTGGATTTACCTCTTCAATATCGAGTTTAGATGAGTGTAGATTTGAGTTCATGCAGTTGATTATCTTCTAAACTCCTATCCAATTGATTGAATTTGGTAAACAAGGGTTTCACCCTTGTTTCCCCTGCCTTGTTCGATCCCAGACACACACAATGTGTGTGTTTTTGGGTTTTCACCTTCTAATACTCTTATTTTAACATTGCCCATGTTTAACCTAGGGGTTCTAAACGGGTCGTGTTTGCGGGTTGACGGGTTCAACCCAACCCGAACCCGAAAATTTTACATGAACCCGAACCCGAAAATCGTATCATACATATAAACCCGAACACGACCCGAAGTTTTATGGGTTGACCCGAACACAACCCGTATAACCCGAATTTTTAATTTTTTTTCTAAAATTTATATATTAAAATTACAATTTGCTTAAAAACACAAATGTATATAATAATATCATATTTAAATTATAAAATCTATGTAAATTTCTCTTTTTAAGTTATAAACATGGCATAAAATACAAACCCCATTCAATTTATAACATGAAATATATTGTAAAAAATATAATATAGTATAGAGGCCAGTTAACGTACAATAGGGCTTATCGTACATTACGTACGCGATAACCCCAGCCGTTAGATCTTCATCTCCCATGCGATTTCATATCTCCATGCGAACTGTACGAACTGTGTGAATTCAATCTTCCACATGTGATTTTGTCCATCTACACACCCCATGCCATTTTTCACATTACCCCATACTAACAATTTTTTCACATGCGATTTTACACACCCCATGCCATTTTTCACATTACTCCATGCTAGCCATTTTTTCACATGCGATATTCAATCTTCCACATGCGATTCTACACACCCCATGCCATTTTCACATTACCCTATGCTAGCCATTTTTTCACATGCGATATTCAATCTTCCACATGCAATATTGTCCATCTATACACCCCATGTCATTTTTCACATTACCCCATGCTAGCCATTTTTTCACATGTGATTCATTTGCATGGGATTTCAAACATGCGATTTCATTGCATTTTCAAGCCATGCAATTTCATTTGCCTTTTTGTAGCAATCGAAGATTGAATTCGCATCAGATCCGCACCAGATCGAACGGTCGGGATGATCGCGTACGTATAGTACGATAAGCCCTATTGTACAGTACACTTTCTCATATAGTATAAATGTGTTAAACAGGTTAACCTGCCAACCTGACCAGGTTGACCCGAACCCGACCCGTTAACCTAAACGGGTTTGCGGGTTCAACCTGAAACTGATCCGAAACCGTTTAGACTAAACCTAAACCCGCAAATTTCGTGTTAGGTTCGTGTCGGGTTTTCGGGTCGTGTCAGAAATTCACACCCCTAGTTTAACCCCCATAAAGTTTGCATTTCTTTAATTAAACACTTTCCATCATTTAACTAGCTTTTGTAACATTTTTACTAACTAAGTTAATTCTTTTAATTATTTAAACTTATTTCATGTTAACCCTTTTTGGGGTGTTACATAATGGGTCAAAACAGGTCAGGTGAGGTACTCTTGACCCACAAACACTTTCTTCGTCGTCCATTTTTAATAAATAAAAATAATATTAATGCAACTATTATATATATATATATATATATATATATTATATATATTTAACGAAGGACAATGAATAGTAACTTTATTTTTAAAATAATATATAGTTTTTTTTATTATTTTTTATTTAATATATTATAATAATTATATTATAATAATTTATTATTATATTTAATTTTAATAACATATTTTTAATTTTTTTTCTTTTTTTTAAATCATATATTTCCTTTACCATTTTTAATATTTTTTTTCTTTTTTAGAACATATATTAATTTATCAAATAATTTGATACTTCTTTAATAATTTACGTTTATAACTTTTTTCTAAAAACTTAAATACGTATTTGTGCTTTATTTTTTCCCTCAACATTCCGTTATAAGTTTTGTTAAAAACGAAGTTGTACTCAAAATAAAGTATTTATTTGATATCATAAAACGGTTCAATGATAAATAAATCGTTCTAATGGTTTGGCTTTCTAAACAACATGTTTTATTTTCAAATCATGTTTGTTTTACATTATCATTTGCTCGGTTTCGCCTCAACGCGCGACGTAAAAAAACTAGTTATGATTAAACAACATACAAAGTTGACACATTCATATGTTACCGGATTGAAATATGCCCTTTAACAAACATGCAGATGATACAGATATACTGTAATCACCTGAAAGATGTTTAAAGACATTTTGTCAGCAGAAAATACTGGTGAGATCATTCATGTAACGCTTCACATTTTGGAACTTTCCTTATTTAGGAAGTTTATCTATATTTCTATTTTTTGAAACTTGTATCCTCATTGTGATCGTATTTCATTTTCCAACTTTGTAATCCGACCATAATGAAATTCGTTCTTTATACATATTTGTTATACATACAATCAGTCGTTTAAATACGTGTTTCGATACTCTTTATACATGAAAATACTTATACATGCATTAACGACACTCAAATTATGGTTGCATACATGTTACATACCTGAAAATTTGCTAAAATGAAAGTTATAGCTTAAAATAATAAGAATATCAAAGTTCAGAGGCCAAAATGCAATAAATCAAACTTGAGGCTGATAAAATGGGACGCCACGGGGCGCGATACCCTAAGCCATATCTGTCGCGGCCCATGAAACCCCTTGATCCGTAGATTATTGTTTCTTGGTCATGGATTGGCCACCTTTTTACTCCCCAATTATCTTTAATCTTCATTAAGCACTAAACCCTAACCAATCACTATATAAGCAAGCTCCTTATCACTCATTTTCACTTTCCTAATTCATCTACACTCTCAAATCTCTCTCAAATCAGTTGCAAACCTCAGAAAAAGGCAGATTATTCTAAGTGCAAAAGTAAGCAATTTCTTCACTTTTCTTCATCTTTTCTTTCATTTCAATGCTTGGAACACCTCTAGGAGTGTATCCACAAGTTTACCATGGTAAACTAAGGTGGAACATCACCATTTTGAGGTCCAAACTTTCTGTTTTAGGAGATTATCTTCTTAACTTTTATAAAACTTATGATTTCTTGTGCAATCTTATACCTACCTTACTTCTAATCAAGTCTATGGTTAGTGAGCTTGTGTATGGTTGATTCTTATGAGTTTAGAGGTGAAAACACCTCTAAAATTTCTGTTTTGATAGGGTTTAAGACAACCCGCAAGTATTGAAATCATCCAAGTCTACCGTAGTTCATATGGCAAGACTTGTGTTTGATGAAAGTGTGTACCTTGGAAGCCATGGCTATCCTAACTTGTTCCACACCTCACTTGATGTTTTATCTTTCTATTCCAAGTAGCTTACTAGCCCAAAAGTAACACAACCTCATCGAACCTCCAACACTTGGTTCATTCCTTCCATGTTGAGACGATACACCCGGGTTAATCTTACTTGGCTACTTGATGAAATGTTAGATAGTTGTATATTTCCTTTTCATTCATGGCCATCAGAATCATCCTTGTGATGATTTGTGCAACGGTGAATTCATACAATGAGGTTAATCTTACCTCTATGCGTGACTTATATGACATCTATGATACTCTTGATGGACTTAGTTTTAGGATTACTATAAAATATATAAATATATAGGGCCAGGATTTAGGGAAAACGGTGAAAAGTGTGAGAACGGTAAGAACGCATATGGATCGTCAGATCAAAATAATCTATGGACTAGATTAGCGCGGTGGCGTTTTCGTAAATAACATCTATTTTATTATGTGGATGCACTTCATTAAGGGTAAAAATGTATTTAGACTTCTCTAGGCAAAACACCAAACTCATGAATAAAACCATTAAATTCCCGCCTTAAATTACAAAGTACAAATCATCCTCATCTAAACGCTATTAGATATAAAATGCCAAACTTTGTTTTTAAACGATAAAGCTGAACAAACAGTAACTGAAATGACGGAAACTTCATTACTAGCATCTATTATAATAAAATCCCGCCTAAAATACACGCCAAAAACATTCTATATAAACAACGTCTCAGACCTTCCATTGAACACACCAAACCCAAAACGCCATATTTTACTAAATACTATTCAATTTATAAACGCCAAAATATTCAAACCCCAAACATATAGGGTCAGGATTTAGGGAAAACGGTGAAATGTGTGAGAATGGTGAGAACGCTCATGGATAGTCAGTTCAAAATAATCTATGGACTAGATTAGGGCGGTGGCGTTTTCGTAAATAACATCTATTTTATTACGTGGACACGCTTCATTAAGGGTAAAAATGTATTTAGACTTCTCTAGGCAAAACGCCAAACTCATGAATAAAACACCATTAAATTCCCGCCTTAAACTACAAAGCACACATCATCCTCATCTAAACGCCATTAGATATAAAACGCCAAACTTTGTTTTTAAACGATAAAGGAATTTCACTGGGAAATCCCCTGATTACAAAAACATGTTTATTTATTTACTGAGCCACTTCATTCAAGCTGGAGTGCTTCACGACACTTTTCCTTGTTCACAGTAAATCACCTGAAACATGTTTAAAAATATTTTATCAGCGGGGAAATACTGGCGAGTCATTCAATTTGTACAAAAAGACACATTGTTATAATCTACAGTATTAAGAGCGATTACAATGTTTATATATCAACCAATTACCCCAAATCGGTATTTATCACTCGACCGTATCTGTGACTATGGTCATATCACCCATTGGCTAACTTGTTGTCCAATGGTGACGGTTGTCAAGAAATGTATACAAAACCTCACATACCGGCAGTAATTGAAGATTACAAAGACTTAATCCCTGTAATTATAACTTTGAAAATCAAAAGGGTTTTGGAAACAATTTGGTAAAAAGAGAATGACTCACATTGCAAGTTTAGACAGACAGAGTATGCCTACTGATTAAGCCTGGTAACCTAGTTAAATAATGCAAACGAAACTAAGTTAGTAACTTAATACAACATTTACGATAATTTCACGAGATCAAAACCCTCACGACGAATGACAAAGTATAGCCCAAGATTCGGGCTGCACTTAAACATCCATCGGATCGGTTTTAATCGATCGGACATTGTATCGTAGCAGTGATCAAGTTATTACCCCGTTATCGTAGCAGCGTTTCACCACTAAAATTGAATTTTCAAGCAGAAAGGAAGCTGTTTGAGTGAAATATTTCGAGCAAACTGAACTGGCCATGCAACGTCGAATTTATAGCTGAAAATTAGGTCCTTCGCGGCCCGCGTAAACTTGAAGGGTAATCCCTCGTGGCCCGCGAGGGCCACCCTAGCTACGGCTAGGGATGCCGTGTCAAACCCTAGACCTGCCACGTGTGTGACACGTGGCCCTAATGCTTATCCGGAGATTCACTTAGCTGTCGTGCCCCGCGTAGACTTTGCTTAAATCTTTCGCGGCCTGCGACTAACTAATAAAACTTGTTTTTCTTGATTTTTCATAAAATTTAGGGTTTTAGGGGTTTGGGTTTTTACTTACGGAGAAATTTATGACATTTTTGCAGGTCCTTACAATACCATTCAATTTATAAACGCCAAAATATTCAAACCCCAAAGATTCCAAACGGCGTGAAATTCAGTTTTGATCTCGGTAAAGTTTCACTCAATGTGATGGACAAAATCCTTAAGTGGGGTTTATCCTCAACTTAAGGATAAATCTTATTTAGTTTATCCTCAACTTCCATTGTTCACCAAAAAAAACAACCGCCATATTTTACCAAATACCATTCATTTTATTATTTTGTCGAATGGAATCCACGTTATACGCCATAGATCTGGAAAAGTTTGGAAAGGAGGTAACTGCTAATATGAAATCCTTGGAGTTTTATTCGAAACAGATTTAAAACGCAAAATAAGGAGGGAACATGCACAATGACAATCGTACCCCTGCATATCATTTAGCGCCCCCTGCCACGTGTTGGGTCAGGATCCGTAAATTGTAAATTGTAGCGAGTGTCAGTGTTGTACCGTACCGCTTCCCGCCGAACAACTTCGGCACAGGTATCAAAATTATCGGAGCTGGTACCGGTATTTGTTTTTGTGATTTTGTATCGATGTAAAACACGTGTCGCTATCTTTTTGGATATATAAAGACTTTATCTTTTTTATTTTCTCTTTCGTTTGCTATTGCAAGTGTTGATACTATAATGGTCCGACATCGATATTAACTGAATTCCCGCCGCGTAGTGCGGGAAAATCTAACTACTTTAATAATTACTATTTAGTATTTTTACTTTATATTCAGTTAAATCTGAATATGTTTCAGTTTTATAGTATCACTATGCTCATTACTATTTCAATATTATAGATTATTTAATTTAATATTTACTATTTACTATTTGCTATTAAATATTTAATACTTGCTGTTATTTGAAAATACTTATATTTATTAGTTTAAATTTAATATTTAAATTAGTGATGTAATATCTGTTTTGACATCAACAATTTAGTACCTCAAAATAACTCTGTATAATATTTAGATTTAATAGTTCAAGTTAATCTGGTATTTCAGTTATTATATTTAGTATCTTATTAATATTACCACACTATAAATAAGCAACATGTTGTTGCTTCATATATTTGTACCCTATGCATAGGGTGCTTCCAAAAAAAAAAAACTTAATTTTTCACTTTTTACCTATAAGTTTCTTATCTTTTACAACAAAAAAAAAAAAAAAAAACCCTTAATTTTTCACTTTTTACCTATAAGTTTCTTATCTTTTACAAAAAAAAAAAGAAACTTAATTTTATAACTTTTTACCTATAATTTTCTTATCTTTTACAATTTAACCTTTTACTATAAATAAAAAACATGTTGTTGTTTCATATATTTGTACCCTATGCATAGGGTGCTTCCCAAAAAAAAAAACTTAATTTTTCACTTTTTACCTATAAGTTTCTTATCTTTTACAACAAAAAAAAAAAAAACTTAATTTTTCACTTTTTACCTATAAGTTTCTTATCTTTTACAAAAAAAAAAAAAAAAACTTAATTTTATAACTTTTTACCTATAAGTTTCTTATCTTTTACAATTTAACCTTTTTGAATTTTTTTACTTTTAACCTTCAAACTTTTCATCTTTTACAATTTAACACAAACATTTTTTTTCTGTTCAACTTTAGTCCCACATACTTTTATCTTTCACTAGTTTTTCGTTTTATTGCGAGTCAACACGCCGCAACGTGCATGAGGGTTCAATGTTTTTTCGTCTATTTTTTTAATTTGACAGGCCCCGTTGCAACGCGTCTATTTTTCTCCGTTTGACAAGTTTATCGCAACGCGGAGGTCCCAGATGGACTTAGTTATTATTTTCTACGTTTTACATTACGTCTAACTTTTGCATTAACATGACGCAATGGGTGTGCGTGGTTCAACAATTTTACGTCTGTTTTTCGTTCGATGTTATTTATTCCTTTTTTATTTATTTTATTTTTACGAGCTTTTCTGATGTTGGTGGCTGCTGGCAATGGTGTGGCATTAGTGCTACTTGGCATGATTTTATGAACGTATTTAACCTATTAAGCTTTCTATTAATAATTTGTTTCGAGTTTACCCTTATACCTCCTTTACTTAAAAAAAATATTTTTACGTGCATTTTTTTATGTATGTGTTGGTATGAATTTAATTTGCTCTACGTTTCAACGTAAACTTTTTATGAAAACGAGCTAGGTCAAATATAATACGTTTTCCTATAAGAAAACCATTTTTAGATACATATTTTTATGTACGTTTCGGTATAAATTCAAGTTGGTGTATCTTTTGACGCAAGCTATTTTGGGAAACGAGTCAGGTCAAATATAATATGTTTTCGTGCTTATTTTATTAATGTTTTGTAAAATTTGTTTCGAATCAAGTGGAGTCAAATCAGAGTTTCTTTTTTCCGTTTTTTTTTTCAAAAGCTCTAATTAATCTTTTTTAATTATACGTGTCAACTTTTCCGTTACATGTGTTACGTTTTCTATGTATGAGTCAGGTCACATATAATACGTTATGATTGTACGGTATAAATTTGATTTACTTTATGTTTTGATCCAATCACATGCTTATATAAGTTACATTGAGTTCAATCGGAAATGTCGAAACACGTGTTTTCATATGATTAACGCATTACATAACGTTTGGACTAATACTTTCGATGTTTGCGACGTACCCGCGCGACAACGCGCGCGGGTCTTATTCCTAGTTAATATTAATAGTTACTAATATGATGATACATGAACCAAGCACACCTCACCTTTTCTTAGAAAGTTTAGGATATTTCTTTTTTCAATTTTTTTTTTGGAAGACTTGATGTTTTCTACAAAATTTATGAAATAACAATGGTTTTCTCCTGCTCATTACAACAATTATAACATTGCTGCATACCAAACCAAATTCATATCAATAGGCACAATTACAAACACTCTAAACATCAAATTCATACCAAAGTCAACAACCAATTAACATACACATCAAGCCACCTTAAAAAAGAAAGCAGCCTGATAAAAGTAGTATAGCACAACAACAAAAAACCGGTCGAAAAAAATTTAACAAAAGATCCGCTATGCGACATCTAGCTAACATAAACAAACACGAACCCATCATACGTCTGAAGTTTCAGTAACTGTAGATGTTCTTCATTCCAAAAGAGGATCAACTTTGAACCGGTAAAGTAGTGTTTTCTTCTTTGAAGTAGGGTTGTCGATGGTGAGAAGTATTTTACCGAGCTCCTTGATCTTAAAACTCTGGCTTATAACCGGTTCATCGATTGCTGTCATCTTTTTCGGTTTTTGTATGTTAATGGTGTAATTAGTTTCATCATTCGGCACATATTCCGCACTGTAGCTCACTTCCCACCCCACTACTCTTAGCTCCCACACGATCGTGCATTTCTGTAATAAAATCGACAACTTATGATAAATAACAATGCGTTTCAACGATATTTACAACACATTCCATGATGAGGAAAGTTATGTACACGCATGGTCCTTGTGGTTGACCAAAAATTTGGATTTGGTCCATGTGGTTTGCACTTTGTTACGCATTTAGTCCTCAACTTTTGCCAAAATTACATGGATGGTCCTTGTGGTTTGCACTTTGTAACACATTTAGTCCCTAACTTAGACCCTTTTAAAACCTTTAGATTTTTAGCCGGGGACTAAATGCGTTACAAAATGCAAACCACAAGGACCATTTGTGTACTTTTGAAAAGCTAGGGACCAATCCAAAATTTTAGTTAGTCACAGGGACCATCCGTGAACTTTACTCTTAACAGAAATAACTGACCTGTTTAATTAACCAATGGTTCAGTTTTGTTTTTTTTTCTAACCAAAATGTTCGGTTTCATGGGGAAAACCTGAACGATTTAACCGAACCGTCCTATTTTGAGTTTATGTAAAAAAGAATTAGGCTAATATGTTATATTAGACCATTATTTTGCTTGTAAAATATTGTTGTATTTTTATTGCGGTATTTTTTTAGAGTTAATTGCCCGTATGGTCCCTATGGTTTCACGTTTAGTCCCCACCTTTTGAAAATAGCAAGTATGCTCCCTATGGTTTGTTATTTTGTTACTCAGATAGTCCCCTGAGTAGATGTCAGTTAGTTCAGAAATAGCAGGTATGCTCCCTATGGTTTGCATTTTGTTACTCGGATAGTCCCCGGAGTAAATGTCAGGGGACTATCCGAGTAACAAAATGACAAACCATAGGGAGCATACCTGCTATTTCCGAAATGTGGGGACTAAATATGAAAAAACGTGAAACCACAGGGACCATCCGGGCAATTAACTCTTTTTTTTATTAATTTCATCACACCATTGGCCCCAAGTAGACATCTAAAAAAAACTGGTTTTAGGATCAAAACCGTTTTTTTTTAAACGAATTTCAACCGATTCGACCCAGCGGTTTGTAACAGGTTCGTATTCTCGATCTTTGAAACCGGTTTTAAAACCGAACCGGTTGTTAAAAAAACGGTTTAAATCAGTTTTTTGTCTAAAACCGGTTTATAAACCGAAATCGGTTTGAACCCTAGAAACCGATTTAAAACCGAACCGGTTTAAAAAAAAAAAAAAAAAAAAAAAAAACCGGTTTTCCCACAACAACAAAGAAACCAGTTCGGTTAAAAATACCGGTTCGTTTTGAAAAAAAAATCGGTTTATACACCTCTGGCCCCAAGCCCAATAAAAATTTGTTCAAAACTGATTAACCGAAAAAACCGTTCCATAACCGCATTAACCGCAAAAACCTTAAACCAAAACCAGGGGCGCAGCTTAGGCTACCCCCGAGCCCCCCCCCCCCCCCAGTTTCGGAAAAATTGGGGGGGCGTGGCTTCGCCAATGACCAAAATCAATAGGTATTCGACTGTCCGTTTACAAACAACCAAATATTAGGCTTTGGGTTCGTTTTGGGTCATAACGGACCGATATTCACACGTGACGTCCTTTAGCTAATTCACAAAACACATGAAGGAGGTGGTGTAATACAAGATTACAAAATGTTTGTTTCCACATTTACCTCATTTACGATAATCTCCACAGTTTGTTTGGTTGCCGGTTTAACAGTAACAACCGCAGCTGGATCATCAATCGTAAACTCTGGATTGCAATCACAATAATCTACACTCAGCCCGCCGTACTGAATCGGAACATGCTCTGGACCCACATATCTATGAGGAAAAAAAGTCAACAAATTTACCAAATTGTAAACTCGAAAGTCAAAATCGAAAGCGGCAGTAAAGAATGAAATTAAAAGAATGAACATACTTGAAAAGGGTTTCGGCGGTTTTTGCTGGGCTGGCAAACACAAACTTGCTCTTAGTCCTTTGAGTCATGAACGGACTCATCATCGAATAAAAAGCTAAATACCACCATGGAACGTTAATGAAAACCTTCAAAGAGAATCACACAAAAGAATTAGAGTATATTATATGCTAACAATCAACAGAACTTAGTTAATAATAAGTTCAACTCCCACTTGGTGCAGAGTGAGGCATTGGTGAGCAATTATAGGAGACCCAGGGAAACCTGGGTTCGATCCTTGAGCCAAACGGGTTTTACCGGTAATTTCACCGTCGTGCTTACAGGCGGGTGGGTTACCGGGTTTTCCCCGGAATTGGTGGTGGACTCGGGTTACTCTCGGAGTACTCCGTTTGGTCCAGTGGGTGCCCCGAGAGTGCTCGGGATTGATTCTGTTGGCCGTTCAAAAAAAATAATTATGCATCAACTTAATGTCAAATACTGCACATTTGACCATAATAGGTCCACTAAATTAAGGTCAAAACATTGATAAAGATGTCATTTTCAGTTCGTAAGTGGAGTTGGTTCAATATTCTAAAATCATTTCGAATACGAAAGGCATATATTGAACATATAATTTCTGGTCAACTTAGGATTCATGTGACTGATAAAAAAACGATTTATATTTGAAAATATTGATTAAATTTTGAACTTCTAATTGTATAGTGCAGGATGAAGATCCTGCAACTTAATGGGTATGAACATGGTTTCAAAAGGTGTGAGGCGTTTAGATCCCGAAAGCTGATCGCTAGGCGAAAGCTTCATGTACGCAAGGCGTTGCTCTACCGCCTCTATATACAATCAAAAGTTGCATATCCCTTATCTCTTTTACATATCACCCTTTACAACAAGTAAACCATTCATTATCTCTTCATTTAGTCAATTCTACATATCACCCTCCTCTAGAACCTAAATTTGACTGATCATGACCCACATGTACATGAATCGCTGCCTCAAGGCCCTGAGGCACGCTTTTTAAAACCTAGAGCATTGCATTCTCTATGCTTCAAGATTTGAGTTTTTTTTTCTATTTTGTATGTTAAACAAGCATACCATATATCAATAACCAACTCATCATCATCGTCATCATCATCATACTCAGTAAATCCCACCAATAGCAAAGCAAAGGTAGGCTCTGAGGAGGGTAAGATGTAGACAGCCTTACCTCTACCCCGTAGGAATAGAGAGGCTGCTTCCAGTGAGACCCCCGGCCCGATAGTAGTTTTGCATCAAGCCTTGGACATAAGGCACATAACACTCAGCAATCGGGACAAAGACCGATTAGTGCATGTACCCTTTTGTCTTTCAGCTATCAACGCCACCACTTGATGCATGATTAACCGTCCTCAGCTTTTAACGTTATTTTCACGAAATTAGTAAAATAACGTTAAAATTAGTGCACTTTCACTTTGCCCCCCAATGGCCCACACATATATCAATAACCAACTAAAAGCCCAAATTCTTATCAACTTAAGATTCATGTTATCAAAAAAAAAAAAAAAAAAATCTTTAAGATCATTGATCAAAGTAATGCCTTCTAATTACTTTATACACCAAGAAATATTTAAATTCTCTAACTTCTAAATGAGCATGAAGCTCTCCCTATCTTTCAAGATTCGAATATCGTCTATAATTTATTTTCAACAAACATAGATCAATAACCGATTAAAAGCCCATATCTTTTTTGTCAACTTAGGATTCAAGTTACCACTCAAACAGCAAATAAGTTCTAAAACCGTCGATCAATAATCTTTATGTTTCAAGATTCAAACTTTTCAACATTCTACCTTAACCAAGCATATCATAGATCAATAACCAACTAACTAACATCCAAAAAACACATAAACTCACCTGCTTTGCTACAAACTCAGGATAATTATCCTGCAACACCTGCAAAGCCTGCTTGGTAGCCAACCGAAGCTCGCGCTTCCCGGGCCCAGGCGAATTCTTCAAATCACTCACCTGAAAAATAGTATTAACCCCACCAGGCCTAAAATCCAACTTCCTTATACTCCTTTCAAGAAACTGAACCCTCCACTTCAAAAAACTAGTCCTCTTTTCCTCATCAGTTAATGTCTTATTATAAAGCTCCTTATCTTGAAACTCACCATACACATTATAACAAACAGGGTGTCCCTCTTTATCAAACCCATGATTAAACACAACTTTTTCAAGATCATTGTTGAAGTTTTCATCCACTAAATCATCAATGCTAAAGGCTTTTCTCCACAAGAATGTGTTCTTTAGCATTATGAAAGAATCTTTGACTTTGAACTCTCTAGCACGCAAGAACTTAAGCAAGATCACATCAGTTCTTTCGTCTTTGAACAGGGGTATCCCCCAAATTGAGATTTCTGAAGTGGGTTGATCTGGGTTAGGTGTAAAGGTTGAGTCTTTATTGGCTATTGCTTCTTGGACCATGAGTTTGAGCTCATTGAGTGAGAGTGTTTCCAGATGTGAAAGATCTTTGATCATGTTGCTTTCTTCTTTGAAAGAAACCATGGATTGTGGGATGTGGTTTGTGGGTTTTTCTGGGGTTTCTGTTAACTGTTGTGGTGGTGGGTGTGGTGGTGAAAAGATGGTTTCTTTGCTTGTTAAGATGAGTGGTAGTGAAAGTGGTGTTTCTTGGTCCATTTCTGGTGGGGGTGGTGGTGGTGAGGGTGGGGAGATTTCTAGGGTTTCTTTTTCCGGTGACATTTTTAGATGTTGGAGTGTCTTGAAGCTTCTGAGGGCATGTTTGGGTAAGCTTATTGAAACAACTTATTGACTTATTGGCTTCTTCGAAAAGTCAGGATTATGTGACTTATTGACTTATTGGCTTTTCCCCCTCACATACACTCTCTTTGCCAAACATCAGTTTAGAGCTTATGACTTTTTAAAAAGCCAATAAATCAATAAGTTGTTTCAAAAAGCTTACCCAAACATGCCCTGAATGGGTGAGAAGATATGTAAAGTGGTAAGAAAGAGGGAATGAATGTATGGGTTGGTCAAGAAAATGACTAAATGAGTGAGAAGGGTATGGGGGCCCGCTTAGGCCCGGCCCGACCTGGCTCGGCGCCGGTTTTCCACACCGCCCCCATAGGGTCAGCTCGTCCCATCCGTCTCCCACAAGCTGGACTCGCCGTGCTTCCTTCTCTCACATATACCTATACATACATACATACATACATACATACATACATACATACATACATACATACATACATACATACATACATACATACATACATACATACATACATACATACATACATACATACATACATACATACATACATACATACATACATACATACATACATACATACATACATACATACATATATATAAATAAAGGGGTTCATCCCTCACCCCTCTAAGTCCATCCCCTTCTAGCCTCGCTTACGTAGCGGTGACGTGACAGTCCGTCCTCTTAGGGATGAGACTGTTTATACCCTCTGCACTGTGAGAAGATAAAAGAAAATGTATGTATGGGTTAGTAAAGAAAGGTGAGATGTCACTTTTAAGTTTTAAAGTCTTACTTTGCTTTGTTTTACACAAAGTAATGAAGTATGGAAGTAATAAATAATACTTTTTTTATTTTATTCTGGACTTTAAACTATTAGTTTACACAAAGTAATGAAGTATGGAAGTAATAAATAAGACTTTTTTTTTATATTTTATTCTAGACTTTAAACTATTATTATATAGTATACATCTAATAGATCTTACCGTTGGAGAACTTTGAAAATGTGGTCTTTTCATTTTTAAAATACCCACAAGGTTGATATAAGTAATATTTTATTCTGTTTTTACTAAAAATGTATAATGATAGAGAAAATGGAATTTTGTAAATGAAGCTATGATAAATTGACCTGACTGATAATAATAATAATTATTATTATTAACATTGAGACTAATAATACTTCTAATTTTTACTTTCGTTCTATTAAACGAAAATGTGACTCAAACTTATTAGCCTCCAACCTCTATGTCTCTATGATGCATCTCCCCCTTAGACCATGTGTAGTGGTAATGTCCCTACCTTTGGACGTTTTGCGTCATGTGGTAGCTCAGTCAGCAATTGGGCTTAATGGGGCATTTTCTAAAATGAATGTAGTGGGGATGTGGGGCATTATGTTAAAAGGGGTTTAATATAATTAAATAAAAAAACTACCAAAAAATGTTATTGAACAAAAAATGGTGATTGATCAATACACAAGGAGCTTGGGCGTAAAAAAAACAACGCCAAATCAAATTTTGTTGAAAAAAAAAACGCCCAGGGGTGGGAGTTGGGCATTATGAGACGTTTTTTAGGAAGGAAACGCTCAAAAACCCCACACTACGCATGATCTTACCCAACAATCCTTTTTTTAATCTAGAGCGACTAAAAAAGTCCGTCTCTTGGTCTGTCATGAGTTATGACACTTTGAAAAACCCTACCCACTTTTTTCTCTTGCTCACAATCTTGATTATGGGTGTTTTTTGTCAATAAATTCAAACTAGGTGTATTACCCCACCTATAAATTGAGTGATTATTCACAATTGATACACATACAACATAAACAAAACCCAACCTTTATTAAAACTTATAAGTTATAACATCCTGATTACATTGTACTACTATTTACAATATTATATAGGCTAAGTAACATCTTGATCTCTAAGTCCAGCATAACCAAGTAGTTCCTACCATACCTCTCAAGTGTTACCTGTAGTAAATACACTCAAAACGACGCCAACTATATACTGGTGAGCACATACAATACAATTTTATAAAGACAAACCATAATTTACATTATATGCATACACAATATAGGCTTGTGAACACATTATAATCAGGTTGGGATATACTTGTTTTCGAAGTGTGCAGATGATGCTATGGTGGTGTAGGTCCAAGGGGGCGGTATTTTTTTTTTTATCTTTTTTTCTTTTCTATGGCATCGTCTAGGGTAGTTTTTCTTCAATTTCATCATGTTCTTTTTTGTTAATCCTTGATGTTTATTTTTGTCTTTTGGTTTGTGATATGGCCACTCTATATTCATTCAATTTTGAGTTTGATTTAGTCTCTTCTGAAATTTAAGTTCCTTATAGTTGAATCTAGTGGTATGATGTTTGACCCTATAAATATTTAATATAGTGTAGTCAGATTTAAATTCTTGAAAAAGTAAGGTGAGGTGGTATTTAGAATTTTAGATATAAACTAGTAATAAGACTCGCACGCGTTGCGGTGTGGGTACATCACAAATGTCAAACGGATTAGTCCAAGCGTTATGTGATGTGTTAATCATATAATAATGTGCGTTTCGAAGTATCCGACTGAACTCAATGTAACCGATAGATGTGTTGTATTTGGATTAAAATGTAAAGCAAATCGAGTTTATAGTGTACAATCATAACGTATTATATGCGACTCGACTAACTCCAATTTATACCATCAAGTCAAAACGTATTATATGTGACCCGATTCATATGTAGGAAACATACAAAATAAAGGCCGAAAGCGTATACCAAATTTACGTCAAAATGTAAAAAAGAAAAGTTTCTAAGTTGAGGGGTCGGTATAAAGCATATGTGAAATAAACGTAAATCACCAAAGTATAGGTAAAAAATGCAAGTTACAAAAGTAGAGAGTAAATAAAAGGAAAATTGTATATGCAAAAAAATATGAATTACAAAACTATAAGCTAAAAGTGGAAATTTTGGAAGTCAAAGAGGGTGGTTTCACCGACTTTGTACTTTAAGTAATATAGATTAGTCAAAAGCTAAGGGCTAAAAATGCCAATTCTTAAAGTAGAAGAATAGTAAAGTTAGATAAGGGACTAAAATTGATTGCTCTAAAAGTGAAGGGGTCGTAGCAAAACTGAGGGGCTTGTAATGAAATATTGAAAAAGTTTAGGGGAGTAGCAAAGCTGAGGAGCTTGAAACGCAAAATGAAAAAAGTTTGGGGGGTGTAAGGGAATGCCGGTGGGTCACCCATCGACATAGCCTTTTAAGTTATAGTAGAATAGTTTGATGCTAAAAAAAAAAGTTAGAATGGTCATCATAAAAATCACAACCACCATGGTGAGTTGCCCATCTAATCAAGAAAACAAAATTTAATAAACAAAAGGAACGTAACACCTTCAGATTTTAAGAAATATTTTAATTTTAAAGAAGTTAAATATATTAAGTGAATTTAATTTCCAAAATTCAAATTACTGTTAGAAAATGAAATCTTAAGTGTAGAATAGTTGGACTTAAGTATCTCTATCAAGTTTTTGTGCTGAGGGATTATTAATGTTGGTTGACGTTGTTTCGGTTCAGTTATTATCTATACATATATAAATATAAGTGAACCATAAATTTTGGTTAAGAAAACATATAACTAAATAATTAGTTTAATTTTTTTTTTGAACGGCAAAAAACCTCATTCATCACCCAAAAGTTTCATTACACATATTACATACTTATATGGTTAGTAAGCTACTAAGCCAACCACCTCATTATGATCGTCAAATAGATTAAAGCATTACATAAAATTAGATGTTCGACACCTCGAAACGTCTCCAATTATTTCATTCCATGCTCCGCCCTTTTGCTTTACATTTAATCCATAGGTATGTTGTTGCTTGCATCTCCCCGAAAATCGCGTCTATATTAGCTCTTTTCCCACCAAAGATACTTTCGTTTCTCGCTTTCCATATCCCCCAACATGTTGCTATTATTACTACTTGAATAAATTTCTTTTTCATTTCTTCTATTGTCGTCGTTTGTTTGTGAAATTCCAAAAGATCCTTCATTGTGAAAGCAAAAATTTGTTGTACTTCACACCATGTGCTAACTTTATGCTATAATACTGATGCTACATAACATCCTGTGAACGTGAACATCTTCTTCTTTTTCCCCGCGAAATTTGCATACAGCTGACCCCAGTTACATTCCTCTTCTTTTTAATCCTAACATGGTTACCAACCGATCTTGTACTCCACGCCATCCAAAGTTTGATTTTTTGGTTATTCATTTTTCATAGCTCACCCCTACACCATATTGTGGGTCAGATATTTTCAATAACATTTAATGATATTAAACTAGAAGTGTTATCATATCAAAATGGAAATTTAAAGAATTAAGAAATAGATGAAAATACTTGATTTTAATTTTAAGCAATGTTGAACTAATAATGATTTTTACCAGTTAAAGTATCAAACTATTAATTTGACTAGTTATATTTTTAGTTAGTCTAAAATGTATATTACTATGTGATAGCAACTTTATATAAACGAATTTAGTATGAATTGGAAATTTGATTAAAGTGGTAAGAATTGTAGCGGGTTGGAAACTTATATATTTAGCCAATTAGATATTTGGCTGGCTCTTCAATATGTTAATATCAAGTTTAAAATTTTCTTATAAAGTTGTATATTTTTTTATATATGTTGGGAATTTTATATAACTAAAAGATACGATTATATACTTGTGTCTTAAATTAAAATTTGAAGCTTTTAAAAATGTTCACAACAATGTGAAAGTTAAAGCATCTCCAACACGCATCATGTGACATAGAGAGAATGATTTGGGCCGCATATGACGAATGCGAGTCATTAGAGAGAGGGAGACGACAACGTAGTAGAGCGGATTGACCAACGTAGGTCCCCCTTATCATTTTAAATGCTCTTAGCCATGCAATTATGTGTATTCATAACATCATAAACCTTTTAAAATTGTTTTGAGTTTACAAATAGAAAGCTCTTAGACAAATTTACGTATCACAATGTGTTTTATGACATGTTTTTAAAAGATTTTAGTACTACCAAAATTTATCCCAAACATCTATCATACATATTAATGAAAAAATAAATTCTCTCAAAACAACCGGTAACAATAATTCACTAAGACGATTTTTTATTTACAAGATAACATACTCATAAATATTTTTTTTCCTAAAACAGAAAATAAAAAAGGATAATAAAAAAGCTAAAAAAAAAAAGAAAAAAAACTCAATAAACTATTTAATTATGTCCT
Organism: Helianthus annuus; assembly: GCF_002127325.2. Classification (NCBI taxonomy): domain Eukaryota; kingdom Viridiplantae; phylum Streptophyta; class Magnoliopsida; order Asterales; family Asteraceae; genus Helianthus; species Helianthus annuus. Next base: position 163,367,628 of record NC_035434.2, on the reverse strand, counting down.
CCGAAATTAAGTAGCTTAAAGTGAAGCCTTAAACAAAGGCTATATCCCCAATTTCACCAATTTCATTTCATTATCCAAAGTTTGAAAAATGACTATGTGAAGATTGCACCATTTGCAAATCCGTCGTCGTTTGACACGAGTTTTCATCACTAATCAATGTCCTACAACACACAAAAAGATATAACCAAAATTATTTTCTTTCAGAAAATAAAAATAACATAGTTGAATACGCTTTGAATAGAAAATCTGAGTGGTTGATGGGTTAACGGGCTCCACACCCTATCTAGTTCCTCACGAAAAAAAAAAACAAATAACTAAGGGAAAATTACAAAAATATTCAGCTTTGAATTCAACGTTTCCAAAATAAATAAAATATGAAAATAGTCATTGACTTGTAAACGCACGCCAAGTCGGCAAATTTGGGGGCTAGGCCGACTAAAAACGATGGCTAAGCCGTGACCGGCAGTAAATGTCTACTTTTTAAAAAGTTGTTCAAAGATGTTTATTTTAGTAATTTTCCGAAAAACAAAAGTGGCAATGAAATCAAGATCTTACTCGCGTGGCCGAGAAGCCCAAAGGGAACTCAAAGCCCGTAAACGTCCATAATACTCGCTAATCACCAAGAAACATTTCGCTGCTTGTCGAACCGTCAATATCCTATGTAGCTGATGAAGAGTCTGTTGTCTCAAATTATCAGCCTATAGTTTAAATAAGCTAGTTAAATATTAAACGTAACGCTTAAAATTTAAAAAGACACACTTACGGGTTAAAACATGGGCAATAATCATATAATGATATCACTAGCTTTGCTCGTTACCTGACGAACAAATCCTTCGAGATTAGTAAGTTTCCCTAGCGCAACCGCCATATGGTGGACCCCATCATTGACGGACCCACCAGCAATGGTGTCAACTAATGATTGATGTAGCTGATCTAAACCTTGGGTTAGAGCTTCTTCTGCTTGTTGTGAGGATTGCTGCAGGCTATAAATCCCCACAACTTGTTGTTCAGTCAAAGGATCAAGTTGGGTAGTTAACATCTGTTGGATAAAACACACAAAACATAACATGAGTTATTTTTTTTAATCTCTTTCAAAAATAAAATATCAATAAAAGTACTATTAAAAATAGAACTAATTTTAAGTAGAGAACTACGAGAACTAGGGCTGCAAACGAACTGAACGTTCAACGAACAGTTTGTGAACCGTTCGGCGGGAAGTTCGTTTGTGTTCGTTCGTTTAATAAATGAACGAAAGAATTTTCATTCGTTTAGGTAAATGAACGAACATGAACAGAGGCCACGTTCGTTCATTTATGTTCGTGAACGTTCGGTAACGTGTCCATTTGTGTTTGATTATATATTTTATTTAAATACTTCAAAATTCCAGCAAATGATATATTTAATAAGTATCAGTGTATTATATATTTGTTCATGAACGCTCATTTGTGTTCATGAACGTTCGTTTGCGTTCGTCAATCGTCACCTAAAAATTAACAAACGAACAAGAACACGTTCGTTTCCTTAACAAACAAACACAAACAGAAAATCCCATTCGGTAAGTGTTCATGAAGAGTTTGTGAACACATATATTTCCTTAACAAACGTACACTAACAAGGTCTTGATCATGTTCGTTCGGTTCATTATGCGTTTCTCACAGGTCTGGACTTAAAATTGGTTATGTATTGAACGTGTTGTATATATAATATATGAAACCTTGATTAGCTCGGAGGGCCGAAAACCGCCCATCCAAAGGAAGCAGCGTTCGGCTGGGGTAGTCCACATGCCGGTTATCAAGTGGAACACGTCGGATTTAGCCGCAACACCTTTAAACCGGAAGATATCATCATAATGTGCAACAAAGCTATCTACTATGACGCGTAGATCGCCATCAGAGTATTGCGATTGCAATCCTTTACGCAGTTCGGTCATGTGTCTCTGATCATCATCAAGCCATCTTGTGTATTCCATATCAAACATTGCTGCACCTGCACACACAGGATTGTATCCTATCTTAGATTCAGTTAATACAGTTGTAACTTTTAGTTTTTATGTAGTTTACTGACTAACCAGAACTAATGTTGCCTCCACCATTTCCCAAGAATAGCCCCTATATATCACAAATTCGCAAACAATTTCATTAATAAAGCGATATTTTGATTCATAAGAACTAGGGCTGCAAACAAACAGAACGTTCAACGAACGGTTCTTGAACTGTTCGGTAGGAAGTTCGTTTGTGTTCGTTCGTTTAATAAATGAACGGACACGAATAAGAAATTTTGTTCGTTTAGTTAAATGAGCGAGCATGAACAAAGGCTACGTTCATTCATTTATGTTTGTGGATGTTCGGTAACGTGTTCGTTTATATTCGGTAGTTCTTTAGTGTTTTTAGCTATTATATTTTATTCAAATACTACAAAATTCCATTAAATAAAATATTTAATAAGTATTAGTGTATTTTATATTCTGTTCATGAACACTTGTTTGCGTTCGCTTGTTTCGATTTGTGTTCATGGACGTTTGTTTGCGTCAACAAACGAACACGAACACGTTCGTTTCCTTAACGAACAAAGACAAACATAAAATCTCTTTCGGTAAGTGTTCATGAACAGTTCGTGAGCACATATACTTTCTTAACAAATGAACACTCGTGCGGTTCGTTTACAGCATTAAGAACAAGATGAATGACCCGAGTACACCATGAGTGAAAATTTAATTATAAAAACCTGTGATCGAGCGCGTTGAAGATCTTGTTCAAGCTGGGCTAGTCTTATTCTACTGGACTCTAGCTGCTGAACGTATGCCTGCAAACGTTTGAACCGACCGTCATTTGGTGATCAAGAAACAAAGATTCGAACCCGCGAGTTTAGAGTGATTAAAATGAGTAAAAATGATATGAATTTGATGATTCATGAAACCTTTTTTCTGAGTCTGCTTTTTCTTGCTGCTTCTCTGTTTTGAGCTAAGCGCCTTAATGTCTGGAAGCAATCAGAGTAATACAAACGGGTCGGGTTACAGGTCAAAACGGGTCAGGTTAAAATAGCTCAAATAAATATCCTAAATAAACATTATATCTTTCTGAATTGTATTAGAGGTGTACAAAAGAACCGGTTTGGGACCGGCGACCAAGAAACCGACCCGACATAAAACCTGGTTTGGGTCCAACTCGACCTGACGGTTTGGTACAGGTTTGGGATTTTTGTGTTGAGAACCGGTTCTAACCTGACCCGGTTTGAGCCCACCTAAGAAACCCCGATAAAAAACCGGTTCAAACGCTAGAACAGGTTTTGAACGCGATCCAAATGGATTTTGGTGGGTTGGGGTTTTCAGCTCTAAAATCGGTTCTTAACCCGAACAGGTTTGAGTCAAAACTAAAAAATCCGGGTCGGTTTAAAACGAACCGGTTTGGGCCCAAACCGAGTTTTGTACACCTCTAAAATTGATTAAGGGTTGAAACTTTAAAGTAGAAATAATTGGGCCTGTGATAAAAAGATGGGCCCAGTAAGATTGATTAAGGGCCTGCTAACAAAATTAAAACCTTGGCATCCAGTGTTTTTTGTGATGTTGAACCAATTCCTTTCCTCTGCATGAAAACCAAGAACAGAGTGAAATTAATATTTTTAAAATTTTTTGTTTAATATTTTTTTTATAATTTTTTGTTTAATATTTTTATCAACTGTCTAAATTTTTACACTATAAATTGTAAAATGAAAAAAAAAGCATTGAAAATATTAAGTTTTGCATAATTAAATCAAGATAAAATAAAGATAATAATCATTATTAGTTATATTTAATTAATACAACTAATATTATTTATACGTCATTTGTTCATAAACCTTGGAGCAACGATAAGGTTGTTATCATGTGACTTGTAAGTTACAGGTTCACGTCGTGGAAGCAGCCTCTTGCAGAAATGCAAGGTAAGTCAAACCCAAGTTGGCCCGACATCCCCGGACCCCGCTCATGCTGGAGCCTCATATTAGATTAATATATATTTCTATAGTTATGAAGAGTTATAGACAAGAAAAGGTGAAAAAAGTAACCTTATCTGAAAATGGTTTAGGGGCTTGTTGAGAATGTGATGATCCACCAGGACTACCCCCTTCACATTCCATCTCAAGTTGTTGTTGTTGTGGTATTTGAAGATGTTGCAATTGTTGTCGTAAAACGTGTTCTTGTTGTCGCGGTTGTTGTTGTTGTTGTTCCAAAAATGTTTTTCTAGTGTTACTGCTCATAGGAGATTCTGGTTCTAGTTCTATATGAGAATGAGATTCTGGTCTACTTGCAATTGTAACATTTACACCTGATCCTGAATCTGTACTTGAATTACTCCCCTGTTTTTCAAACCAAAAAAAATAATAATTACTTGTTGGATCTTTAAATTTTGCTTAAAAATTATTTTAAAAAATTAAACCAAGAATTAATCTAATAACATGTTTTTTTTTTTTTGTTTAATTGACATATTTCATTAAAATTAGGAAAATTGCAGAAGAATGACGGGTAAATGGGCAACAAGCTGCGCCGCAATCCCCTTTTGAATAGCAAACCCGTTTCAAATTCTGACTAAGGAAATATTGAAGTTGAAATTGTTTTTTTTTTTACTAATTATAAGGATGCTAGAAAATGGTGTAAAAATGGTCAAAACAGGAAAAAAAACCCAAGAAAAGAAAATTTCTTGTTGGGTCTTTGAAATTCATCTTGAATTAGCTTAAAATAGCTAAAAATGTAAAAAAAAAAAAAAAAAAAAAAGCAAAAAACAAGAAGGGTGGATATACTTAAATGGTATGTCCAATTCATACCATATAAACCTAAAAACATTATTTTCTCATCATTCAAATGTTATATGATTCAATCTTTGACCAAGAAAAATAGACCAAAAGAATGAAAGAAAATGGTCAAAGATGGTAAATTGGTAATTAAGCCATGAAAGTATAAAAAAAAAAAAAAAAAGATTACTCTTGGTGTTTGATGAACTCTCATAGGCCAAGAAGGGAACATATCCAAAGTGGCTGCTGGTCTTAGTACAGATGTATATAAAGCTGCAACAAGATCACAACAAACAAATATCTTTTAGTATCACAAAAATCACACTTTTGGTTACACCTAATCCCTTTTACTTTTAACTGTTTTAATGTTGATACAAGAGGAGCAAGTAGAAAGATCATCATTCATCATGCAGGTTACTTGTTATGCAAGAAACCCCACAAAGCTTTTGACACTTTCAAACCCTCTTTTCCTAACACGTGTAAACCAGCCGAGCTGAGCCGAGCCTGAAGAAAATAAAACAAAATAAAATAAAATCATACGTAATTTGGTTTCGTCATTATGGATCTTGTATCCTTGTAGAACAATGGCTTCTTCTAGCTCTCCAAAATCAAAAGATGACCCTTCTTGATTACTAACAAACAATGAACAAAAGTGTCAAAAAAACATAGGATTGTGTCAAAAAGATTGATTTTTTTTTTATAAAATTAGAAAAAAAATGGAACTTTTTTTACATGAAGCCTGTGTTTGGAGGATTAAAAGCAGGAAAAACAGCATATGGAAGGTGTTGATGGTGATGGTGATCTTGAGTAGCCATGCAAAACCTCTTTCACACCATTTTTGTTCAAGATTATGAAATCTTGCAAATGAAATTCAATAAATTAGTAAAAAGTTAAATACCCATATCATAAAATCTTGAAATGATCATGTAAAAGTTCAAGAATCTCACTTCTTGAAGTTGGAATTGTTTGTTCAAAGATGATCAAAGGTCAAAGCTTTTTTTCAAGATTTTGAAATATGCAAATGAAATTGAGTGAATTAACAAAATCCCATATAAAAAAAAGTCAAAAAACCATAAATAATCATGTTAAAGTTAAAGAATTTACAAATTCTCACATGGGTTTAGAACATATTACAAAAAAAAAAAAAAAAAAAGGCAACACTTTTTTTTTTCAGGTGAAAGTGTGTGTTGAAGACTTGAAGAAGTAAAACATGATGAGTTGAAGAAGAAGAAGAAGAAGAGGATCAAAGATATCATATCAGGTTAACATCTGAATAGCTACTAAGAAAGGTCAAGTCTTTTTCTCAAACATAGTCTCTTTCTCTCTCTAACTTTCTCTCTCTCTCTCTACTTTCTGTCTATCTTTTAGCATTTCAACTTTTGATCATCTTTCATGGGGTCTCAACTCTCAACACTCAACACTCAATCTCCTTCTCCATGAAGAAACATTCTTATACCATACATTTTACAAGGGGATGTAAAGTAACCCTTGTAATTGATACTTTGTAAATATGCACCTAATTCAATTTTGTCATATGTTGACCATTATAATTTTTTTTGTTTTTGTTTTTTGTTTTTTCTTTTAGTTTTTACTTTTTATTATTTCACTAAAAACTTAGTATTTTGATTTTAAATATTTAAAATGTTTTAGTTAACGTACATTTTTATAATGATGTTGCTTTTCGTGATTTCTAAATATATCACCGTTAAGTATATTTTTTGTACGTTTAAATTTTCAAAAACAACCCATCACAACACTCTACTAAAGAAAAAGGCAACTGGTTGAATAGTGTCTTTTGTTTAAAATTTATTTTTGGGGTTAGCTTATTATAATAGTTAATTATTGTTTATTATTATAATTATTTTTTAGTATATTTTTTTCTATTATAACTTCTAATATATGATACTTTATATAAGTTTAGGGCATGTCTTTGCAATATATTTATTTTTAGCTATGTTTTAATATAAATTTTACTTAAAACTGAGTTGTTTGTGAATAGTAATGTACAAACCAAAGCTATAGTGTTCATTTTTCGTTATATGTTGTTTATACTATCGTCTTACTAATAATATAATATATGTCTTACAAATTTAAATAAAGTTATTGTGATGTTCTTACTTTTGTGTACGCTTGGATAATAGTTTCGTTCAAAATCGAACATGTAAAAGATAATGTTTCTTTTTTATGCTAATTGTGACGAATTGTACGTTTAAAGAACATCTGTACCGGCATTCCTTTTTATGTTGTCTCAATGTTCTCATAAAAATTTCGTTGAAAATAGAGTCGTATTCACACTGGTATTCGTTTTTTGTCTCTTTTCGGTTCCTATAACGAGTGCTTGATTCGCACCGATACCTTAACGAACAACACAGATATTGACCAAAAGTCCGTCACAAAACGCAGAAATCCCACTAGTTATGAAAATAACTTGAAGCACATATAGCATAGTACACAAATCCTGTGCTTGCAATTAATAGAATAAAAATTCAAGAAATATTTATAAAAAAAAAAAACAAAAAAGACAATTGTTGGTTTGAAGACAAAACAGAAAATAATAAATAAAAATTCAAAAAAGAAAAGAACAATCGTTGGGTTTGAAGACAAAACAGAAATGATTAAAAAATGATTTTAAAACTTTTTTTTTGTTTTTTTATATAAAATTGAAGAAAATGTTATGGCAGGAACCCACAAGAAATCACCGATTGCCGTTCAAAAAAAAAAAAAAAAAAAAAAAAAACAAGAAATCACCGACTCCTATTCCATTGTCTAACCACCTACGTTTTCTTATTGGTTGTTGTTGTGTGCTCCCTCAGAGCATTGCAACTACGAGTAGGGATGGACATTTAGTATTGGATATCGATACTGAATCGGTATCAAATTTCTCGTATTAATTTTTCTTAATATCGGTATCTGTATCCATTTTTTGGCATTTTTGATATTTGTACCAGTTCGGTATGGTACGGTAAAATACTGATTTTTACGTTCAAATAATGGTGCCGAACTGGTATGAATACCCTTTTTTAACGATTTTTAATACCGGTATTTTCGGTATAATGGTGCCGAACACTGGTATCAATACCCACTTTTAACGATTTTTAATACCGATATTTTTGGTATAATGGTGCCGAACACTGGTATCAATACCCACTTTTAACGATTTTTAATACCGGTATTTTCGGTACGGTAGAGGTAGAACACTCATCCCTAAGTACCAATAATATTAAGACTAATAAAAAAGTTTAGTTAAACAAAAAGTAGCTTAAAAACCAATAGAAATGCAATTGAGACAAGACTTTATTTCACTTTCAAACTTACAATCTTCTTTATCATGAATTATGAGTGAATAATAGGTACAACTATACATGTAAATAAAACAAGTTGTAGTAAGATTGTAGGGTTACTATTCTGATGACTACTCTCTAAATGTTAAAAATTACTAGTTTTGTCCTTTATCTTTATACCACTTTTCAGGCGGTGTCCTTTTTAACAAAGGTTGACAGACGGTATCCTTTACTAGGTATTTTGTTACAAGTTTAGTCCTTATACACGATTAGTATAACAAATTCATCATCCGGTCAACCCGCATACACAACATAGTTATCACCCTAGAATAAATAAAGAAAGGCACATGTTAAAAGGAATGTAACTTTGGTTTGGTTGGTGTCGATAAACAATTGTAAGTTTTGACGAGTAGCTTCTTGTTACAATTAATAAAATTTTTGTCGGCCGTTAAAAAAAACATGTTAAAAGGAATATTCTTGTATGTTTAATACATATATCTTGAGAAATTGAAACGTGAAAGTTTACATTTTGGGATTTTCATATTCAAAACGTGTACGAGGAACTTTACAAAATGCATGCTAATCATCAAAATAAAGTCTTTATAATATCATTCGTAGTGGTATCAATTTTGGCATTTAGCCAATTATCTCTAGATTAAGTGGTGGAGGGCTTGCATTTCTCTTGAAAGATGCAGGTTCGACTCCCACTTGGTGCAGAGTGAGGCACTGGTGGGCAATGATAGGAGACCCAGGGAAACCTGGGTTGGATCCTTGAGCCAAACGGGTTTTACTGGTAATTTCACTGTCGTGCCTACGGACGGGTGGGTTACCGGGTTTTCCCCGGAATTGGTGGTGGACTCGGATTACTCTCGGAGTACTCCGTTTGTCCAGTGGGTGCCCCGAAAGTGCTCAGGATTGAGTTTGTTGGCCGTTCAAAAAAAAATCAATTTTGGCATTTTTCCTCACAAATCACGCCAAACACGCCCACCCCCTTGGCGTGTTTAAGCATTTTTTTTTCAAAAATTGGTCCTTTGCGTTGTTTAAAACACGCCGGTGCATGCTTTCTCAATTCTTGTTTGTCCAATAAGAATATTCCTAAGTGTTTTATTTTTTATTTATTTAAAATAATTTGTTAATCATTGATGGGGCGTTATTGGTCATTATCCCACTATGCCCATTTGTGAAAACGCTTATAATGCCCCTTTGCTGACTGGGATGACACATGTCGCACAATGCCCATAGATGGGGGCATTATTCATGTATACCACTACACATGGTCATAAACGTAAACAATTATCGAAAATTTCTTTCTTTCTATTTCCCTGGAAGACTTAAAGGACAAAGTCGGTGGCGAAGCCACCGACCAAACACGTTTTAGTCCTTATTCCTCACGTTTGTTGGGCTGATGTGCTCAATATTGGGCTAATGCTAAACAATAGAAGCCTTTTCCATCAAACGCTTCTTCGCACGTTTTCCTTCTTTTTCCTCTTTGCTTCCACGTGTTTTGGCAACGTGGCTATCATCTTCAAATGCTTGCTTCTTTCACTTTCATCTCAGATGAGAACAATTCCAGGTTTTTAGTGTGAGATTGAGAAGATTGGAACGCAAAGAAAATCAACAATTCATCTGAAATCGTTCACCAGGACCTTTCAGGTGACTTCTTCTTAGCGTATTCCTTTTAATTGACAATCTAGGGTTTGTAAGATTGCTTTGTTTTGACTTGCTGAAGATATTGGCTCTATAAAAATTTCGTGGGATGTTATAAATGTTACCAAACTCTAAAAAATTTGGTTGGATGCTTTCACTTGCTCAACCCATTGGCTTTATGAAATTTTTGTGGGATGTTAAAAATGTTTGTAAACTCTCAAAAAATTGGTGCGATGTGGTTTACCCAAAATTTGAATACTTGAATAATTATGTTCCATGTGAGTTCTATGAATCTGTGTTAGTAAATTTTTAAAGCAAATTTCAACAGTTGAATACTTATGTTCTCATAATGTACAGGTAAACTTCAACTTTTTTAACGACTCCTAATGGGGATTAAATCCTTTCCGCTTTAATAACTTAAATACTTATCATACCAATAATAACAATAATTGAGTACCAAATGGTCGAAAACACGTCTACCTAAAAAATTCTCTACGAAACGTACATGCGTAACACTACTGAGCGAAAAATTCGGGCTGTCGGGCGCCCCTCCCGGCCATTAATACAGCTGCGGAGATGCTCGCTCCGACTGCGCTAGATACGGTGGCTACGTTCGATGTGGCGCTACGGCTGCGCTCGCTACTGTGATGTTGCGGTTGTTATCGCGACTGCGCTAGATACGGCGTTGAGGCTGCGCTCGCGGCACGTTGCAGCTGCGCTTGATGCAGCGTATACGGAAATGCGTGTATAAATTGTCTATAGACCTGATATTTCTACCCTCAACACCTGATTTGGGTTGTTATGGGTCAACTTTAAGACCTACAGGGTCATTATGGGCATGGCTAATGTGAAGAACGGGTTGAAATAGGTGTAATTTAGTTTGTGTGATATATATACACACATATAAAATTTAATATTATAAAAATACTTATTAAATAGTAATTATTATATAAGTTTGAGTGACCCAATATTAGAGTTAAGCTTGGTTCAAGTAGATATATTTGAATCTTTTCTTAATAGCAAACTTTCCATTTCAACTTGAGAGCAGCTATGTGAATTTTGAATTGTTTATTCTTAACATAAATGAAAAATTTGAAGTACCTTGAAGATAATATAGTAATTAGATCCATTTCAAAAGATAACAGATGGCTGGTAGCATTCTAACCTAAGCCCATTATGACGGCGCTGCGCTCGCCGTACGTGTTGTCGTGAATAGAAAAAAGATGATTGAATTATAATTTTGATTGATAATTTCTATTACATTCAGGCCTTTAATTTATAGACCAAAAAGAAACTAAAAATGGATACAAGAATAATTAAAGGCTGGAAATTGATTGTGATGAGCTGGGATTAAGGATGTCAAATATGGGTTGTCACTTGGCAATTGTGATTTGTGGTCAACAAATTGTTAACTTGTTACAATTTTGGGTTTGCAAAAGCCTTTTAATCAATGTATCACATATCTGAATGACCCAAATTGTACTTAGGCTTTTGCAAACCCAAATTGTTAACTTGTTACAATTTTTGAATGACTACAAGCTATACTTTGTTTGAACCATGTGTTCACATATTTGAAAGATAAAAATAAGTGCACGTCCTAACGTTTAAAAGTTGCACTGCAAATCCTTTAACTTTATTTTCGTTGTATTGCAAGTCCTTTATGGAAAACGATGTTAACTTTAACCGTTAAATCCCCCATGTGCCTCCTACATGAGGGGTAGATCTGTCATTTCCCTTCATTTTCCCCCTTTAAAACCCCTGTTACCAAAAATATTCAACATTTCCCTTCATCTCCTTCCTCTGTTGGGGTTTTACCTAGCACATCCAAATCCAGATTTGACTCAATCTGCACTGGATCATCCTCTTGCTCTACAAGAAACTCGAAATCTCTCATGTCAACCTCATTCTCCAAATCTACAACCAAACGACACCCCAAACACCCCCTTTCCTTACCTCGTTCAAATTTTCCCGACGGCCGGAGCAGAAATTTTGGCAACCATTTCTGGCTACACCTCAGACCAAACGACACCGCAAACACCCCCTTTCCTTACCTCGTTTCACCCACACCCACACCCATAAAACACTTCTGTACCATCCTTCGCACACACATATCCAGGATTACAGAGAGATAGTTTGTTGAGAGAGAGATAGAGAGGGCGATGGAGAGAGAGGTGCATTGACGGGAAGGTCAGTGGCCACGACGGCAAGGTAACGACAGCCAGAAGGGTCGCCATCGGCGGCTGGATTATGATGTCTCATGACTGATTCAGAAGCGATGTGTTTCCGATGAGTCCATACGGCATGGTGGTGAGTTGGTGACAGTTTGGGGGCTGCAGTGACGATGGTATCCAGTGGTGCTGAGACGGGAGCTGCGGTACTTCAGATGGTGGCAGCAGAGAAGCTCACCGCCTACGGCGACCGGAGCCCCAATTCAGGCTGCAGCGATGGCAGCGGGCACCCCCTTTTGTCTCGTAGACTCTTGGTCAGTAAATATTTGTCAATAATAGTCTTGTGATTCTTGATTTGCACACGTTTGTTGATTGGTAAATTGAAATATGAATCGAAATACATGTTTTGTTAACTAAGTAGTGTTTAGAGAATGTGGTTTTTAATTGAGTATATGTTTGACTAACTGTTCGTTTAGAGCAGCACATTGGTTTGATTTACTTGTTTGAATGTTAAATTAAGGGTGAATGGGAAATGTTGAGTGTTTTTGGTAACAGGGGTGTAAAGGGGGAAAATGAAGGAAAATGACAGATCTACCCCTCATGTGGAAGGCACATGGGGGATTTAACGGTTAAAGTTAACACCGTTTTCCATAAAGGACTTGCAATGCAACGAAAATAAAGTTAAAGGATTTGCAGTGCAACTTTTAAACGTTAAGGACGTGCACTGTACTTTTAGTTAAACCTAAAGGACGTGCACTGTCATTTTGTCTATCTTATATAAAAGTGCATTCGTCAATAAAAGAGACTGTAAGTTTCAGTTACATCAAATTACTTAAAATAAGACGATTTAGAAAAAATTAATACATTGTTTAGTGAAAAAAAATTAAATCGCTCTAAAAATAGCCTCCCCTGTTCTTCATTTTCATCTCGTGCAAGCCCTAGAAATTCATACAGTACATGATCTTCCATAACAAAAAGTTCCCGTCGGAATCGCGCCTCCCATGACGCCAATCATTGGGAAATCCTAGTTTAAAAAAATGAGTTAATATGCATTAATAACACTTTGGATTACTTTTGACTCGCTCAACTTTTTTTAGTTAATTTTTTTTATTTGTCGTGTTTGATTAGTTTGAGATTAAAATGAACCAAAGTGACTCATAGAAAAGTAATTTCTATTGTTTTAACTTTATTTTTAACTTTATTTTTCTTTACTATAACGAGCGCGTCAAAACCAACCAAATTTCTATCGTTTTCTTTTTCGTTTTGTCATGGTGTGCAACACGTCCTCAATTCCAACCGCGTCCCTGCGCAACGCGCGATAACTGTAACACCCCGTGTTTTCCAAAAGTCAAAGTCAAAGTCAAAGTCAAGTGTTGACTGTGATTGGAATTAAAGATAAATAAAGATTATTTTATTTAGTTTCATTTTGATTTTCATATTATGTGAAGTAAGTGTTGTATAATCTAAACTAATCGACCGATAATCTACCCGCGAATCAACGACCGACTGTGAATAGTAGGAAGTAACAATGCGATAAAGTTAATCAATCTATAACCAAGGTAATCAAATCAATCATCGAGCTCAAGTGTGGGTATTTTAGTACTTTTATACGTGTGTGTGTGCCTTACGTGTTACTTGTGCGTGTTTATTTACGTTATTTTGTGTGGTGAATCAATCAAATCAAATCGAAACTCGAAGGATAATCAAACTCAATCGACATCGAATGTGAAATTTAGGTTGTAAGGATGCTTGTATGATAGATATAGTAGTTGGGACTAAAAGTAATTTGAATAGAAAACTCTATCCTACTCAATTCCTCATTCATCGAGATCGAAATATCAAAAATCGTCGCAAAACGCTCAAAACAGGACAGTCTGATCGAACAGGGCATCCTGATCGAACAGGCTAGCCGATCGAACAGGCTGTTCGATCGAGCAGCCCACTCGACCAGGAATGCTGCTCGATCAGCTAGACCTTTCCTCTTTTGGAAGCCTATAAATAGGGCTATCTTTGTCAAACTTTCCACTTTTGGAAAAGCTCTGACCGACCAGCCTCTTCTTCTCGCTAAATCTCAGATTTCTCTCAATCCGGTAAGTGTTTCACTCAAATCCTTGTACGTTTTTGCTCATTAACCGATTCTACACCTTTCTATCTTTCAAAACTTGGATTTCAACCGTGAAATCACCAAGATCTAGGTGTTCTTGGATGATGTCATCATGGTGTTCTTCAAGAACACTAAGTTTTGACATTATTCCACTATGATTAGCTTAGATCTAACCGATTTCCACATAAATAACCTAAAATCTACCAAAGATCTTAACATTTCACGGTGGAAAAGGATTGAAAGATGGGTTTCCATCTATCTTTCAACTCTTTTACACTCGAACCGGTGAAAACGGGACTTGAACCAACTTACCAATCAATCTAAACAAACACATGGTTCAAGATCCGGGTTCTACCGAGGGATTACCGATTTCGGGTTAACGTTAAGCTTAGGTTCCAAACCGTCTCTGGCCGAGCTTGGGTGATTCCTGCTCGAGTCAGTGGACTAAGTAAGGACTTCAGCTTTGTGGTTCAACTCGTAGTCAAACTATCTTCAAATCACACCAAGTAACGGGAATAACCAAGTGCTAAGAGATAGGCTAACCAGGTCAGGATGCTGGCCGAACGGTTAGGCTGTCCGATCGGACAGCCCAGCCGAACGGACTATACCAGCCGATCGACCGGGCTAACCGATCGACTAGCACCTGGGCCCACCAACTCACCAAGTGTAGTATTGACAAGGAAATGGTGTTCGATCGACTACGCCAATCGATTGAACATTACTACTCGAATCATGAGATACTATACTTCAACACCTAACCTTTTCGAAACATTGGAATGTCACCCGATCGAGCATGCCACCCGATCGAGTGACATGTTACCATTTAATTACACCAAGGTGTCTAACCGATCGGTTGGGCTAACCGATCGAACGACCCGTTCGATCGACCGACTTGAAAGGTAAGAACACTTTGATGTTCTCAAATACTGAAACTAAAACTTCAAAAGTTCAAACCATCATACACAAACACATCCTTCCCATTAAAGGAAGAAACAATCCACTTGAAAGGACCAGCCGATCGAGCCAGCCGGCCGATCGAATGGGAATGATTAAAACGGACTTTCAAACCAGTCGAACAGCCCATCTGATCGAACCAGCCGTCCGGTCGAATGGCCTACTCGATCCAATACCCATTTCTCATTTTTCCGCGTTACTCATCATTGTTGTACTATCGAACTATTCAGGCTAATTTATTCTCAGTGCTCCCTTCAATCCACAACAAACCACTATGAGTATACTCGATCCCTTTTTTGCCTTCAGCACTTTTGGGTGTTACATACGTAAACTATCAAAATCACAATCAACACAAACTATTTGAACGCTAACCTATCTGCATGTGCTACTTGACTAAATGATTGTTGTTTATTATGTTTACACGTGGAGTGCTATCTACCTGCTTTAGCAACATAGTACTATAGTTTGGACTCAGCACCCGTTCACACGGGGGTTGCTAAGGACAATTACTTGCATGGATTACGGTGGTAATCATGTATTGCGAACTGTCTCGAACAGTCAACCCGCAGTCGTTGGTACCGATGGTCCCATGTTGATAATTTACATGCATCGTTTTCCCTTGTGTACGTGCCTGGTTATGCGTAAACTATTCGAACTCTAATATGCTATATCAAACTTGTGTACTCACCTTTACATTATATGTATTGACTTGTATTTTAACGTATGTGACAGGTGTTTAATGTGTTAGCTTGCTAGGGAAGCGAGGCGATAATAAGCTTCTAGGAACCCGGAACCTATGGTCTCTCTGCCCATGTACCTGTTCCAGGGCCATAGTTATCTGTAGATCTTGCCATTGGCACCTGTAGCCAGAGGGGTCCACACATAGGGGTCTTAGAAACATCAAACAATATTTAATTCGGTTTGTAATAAGTAGAATCTGAGTTGTCGGAACAGTGCTACTTGTTTAGTTGCTTTCTGTAATAATTAATTTGAATATTTGGGATACGGTATGGGACGTATCTATAACTGAATATTATAAATAGTTGTTGTGGAAACTTCTGAACAATCTGTTTCGCTCAGTGCCGCGCCCCGATGATTCCGCCATCGGTTGGGGTGTGACAATAACTACGACCGTAGTTTCAAATTTAAAGAAGTGTTCCATTACTAATTTTGATTTTTAATGTTAACGAGATGATTATGTGATAAATTGAATGAGATGATTATGCTTATTAAATTAGAATTGGTTTAAACTTATTTAGTTAAATCAAATTTGGTTTAAACTTATTATAAGTTACTGAATTTAAATTAATCTCGAAAATGATATCCTACTATATACAATTTGATAAAAAATTTATAATTATTTGATAAGTTAGGAAAGATATAAATATTAGAGAAAAATGCCCAGATAGTCCCTGTGGTTTCGCATTTTTTCACCTATAGTCCCCAACTTTCTAAAACTACCTGAATAGTCCCCAACTTTTCAATTTTTGTTCACGGATAGTCCCTGGGTCTAACTTCAGTTTGTTTTTTCTGTTAAGTGGGTGTGAAATGACCAATTTACCCTTTCCTTTAAAAGGCCAAACCACAGGGACTATCCGGGCATCTTCTACATTTTTAGAGAAAAAACCCCACCACCACATCTCATCTTCAACCTCCACCCACCATCACCCTCCTCCACCCTCCACCATCACCTTCTTCTCCCCATCACCCTCCTCCACCCTCCACCATCACCTTCTTCTCCGCATTTTTCTATGAAAAAACCCTAAAACACCCAAGCCCCACCACCACCACCACCACCCTTGTGTGAATTGCATCTCTACAAACCATCACCAAAATCCCCCAAATCATTCAACCCCAAATCCCCCAAATCCAGCCACAGCCACAACCACCATCATCAATACCACCACCCCACCACCAAATCGTAAATTATGTATAATAAAAGTATACAAAAGATTAACAAAATGAAAATTAAATCTTAAATTATGTATAACAAAAAGAAGTTCAACTATTTAATGTATACGAAAGATCTAAAAAATGAAAAAATACATCTTTCAGCTTTGAGCCTTGCAAAAGCCATTTGTCTGCAAACCTTTAAATAAAAGTACTTTCACTTTGAAAGATATCAAGGCTAAAAGTGAATAATGGAAACAAGATGAAGAGGTTCTGCCCTCGGTTGTGTTTCTGAGCTTCAACAACAGAGGCGGGCGTCCATAAGTTCCGATCAAAAGTCATAAATGCTTCTTCTTATGGATTCCAATCATTTTTTCAACTGTGGATTCAATATTTCCGGTCGAACCTCGATCCCGGTCTTAAAAACACTGTCACAACAGAAGGAACCTTATCAATCTGTGGGCCGTTAAAAGTAGATGATGAATTAGATGTGGAGATCAGATCATTAAAGGAGTTGGAAAAATCATTTTTCGATTGGTTGACTGCAAGCCTTGATTCATTATGCATTGCTTCTATATTGATTGTTGTCTGTGAGTTTTGCGTCAGAGAGAGAGAGACAGTGAGGGGGGGGGGGTTGAGGTGACTTGGGTGTTTTAGGGTTTCTTCAAAGAAAATTGCAGAGAAGAAGGTGATGGTGGAGGGTGGAGGAGGGTGATGGTGGGTGGAGGTTGAAGATGAGATGTGGTAGTGGGGTTTTTTCTCTAAAAATGTAGAAGATGCCCAGATAATCCCTGTGGTTTGGCCTTTTAAAAGAAAGGGTAAATTGGTCATTTCACGCCCACTTAACAGAAAAAACAAACTGAAGTTAGACCCAGGGACTATCCGGGAACAAAAATTGAAAAGTTAGGGACTATTCAGGTAGTTTTAGAAAGTTGGGGACTATAGGTGAAAAAATGCGAAACCACAGGGACTATCCGGGCATTTTCTCTTTTAAAAATCTAACAAACTAACTATAGTATCTTTGATATTTTAATTAAATTAACTAGGTTATAACCCCGTGTATTACATGGGGTTGAATAAATAAATTTTACAAATTAAATAATAAAACAATATATCTTTAAAACCTCATTTATTGTACGTGTTTGAATAAATGCAATTTTCTGTACTAAATAATAAAAAATATATATCCTTAAAAAACCCCGTGTATTGTACGAATTGAAGAAATCTAATTTTATATATCAAATAATAAAAAGTTATATCTTAAGAAACCTCATGTGTTACATTGGTCGAGTAAATCTAATTTTTTATAGTGAAAATAAAAATATTTAATATATTAATACAATGTTTGGTTTTCGTGATAAAAATAGATTATTCTGTTGTTGCAAATTGTATTAACGAAGTCTCAATAAATTTAACCCTTTATTTAAAACTCCGCAAATGTATAAATGACAAATAATATCAGTTAATTTTATTTTAAGTTCTGTAAAATTTATCTGATAACAAACTAAACAAAACATTCAAATATAATTGATTCAAATAAATAATATTAGAAATGAGAAGGAGATTACACTATATAATAATTATTCATAAGATATTAAACTAATAATATTTAGTAGGAGGGTTATTTATAATATAAGATATTAAATTAAATAATATTTTGTAGAAAGGTTATCTATAATTAATTAGAAGAAATTAAATTAAAATAATAATTATCTATAAGAGATAGTCTAATATAATGACAAATGTCCCTAAAGTGATTTCTTTTATTATAGTAGTAAGATTATTTAAAGAAGTAAATAAATAAATTGACAATCGATAAATGGATTAAATTAAAGGATAATTCCTTCGATGGTTAATTATTTTCGCGAAGCTTTCGAATTTGAATGTTAGGATCCGAATTTTAAGACGGATCGGATTTAGATATTCGTTTTTTGACGGATGTTACATATTCCTTCGAGCTAGCACAAAAAAAAAAAAAAAATCTTTTTAAGTTGTCAGCATATTTAACTTTTCAATCTTTAAAAGTCATAATATCGAATTTAAATTTAAAAATATCATTAAATTTCAATAGCCTAAACCATCCACTAAAACATATAAAGAAGCATTTAATACCCGGTCGGGTTTTTTTAATTCCCGATGCGGGTTTTTTCCCAACCCGATGCATACCTGAACCTGGAAATAAAGTATTATAATACCCGGGTTTTATAAAACCCGACCAAGACCCTACCCAAATCCGGGTACATAGGGTATACATTTTTGGTAGAAAACCCAGACCCGGACCCGACCCGTTTTTTCAAAAAACCTGATTTTGTAAAAGCCGATCCTACCCAAACCCGGTTCCATACCCGGAACCAGGTTTTCAAAAAACCCGATTTGTGCACCACTACTTGGAGCTGGGGGCCTGGGGTTAATACCTCCGCTTTTTGTCTAAAGTTGGGCTTGTTTTCTCTTTGTCTAGGCCCATTAAACTGCGCTATTTTAGTTCTCAAAATTCATAACCACAATCAAAGTCCATTACACGATAAACAAGTTTTTTATTCTAAAAAGTAAAAACACTAGATATCAAGTTCCGCATATGGCTATTTGAAACTATAAAAGCATTTGATTTGAGCCCGAGTAGACCCTGTTTTTATTGGTAATTTCTAATACCACACAGGCTCTTCGATCTCGGTGGGGATTCACCGCCATAGCATAATCTAAGGTTCAAAACACATAGTCGATAAACTGCCCCTCGTGTTCACTTACACACCATAGCATAATCTAATCAGCCTATATAACCAGATACGGGTCAGCTTCAAGATCCTTGCGGGTGTCATCTAGATACTTTTCAACAAGACGCATTGCATCCGCACCCTTTTGAGCCTCTTTAATATGTTCTCGTAAAGCAACAAGCTCCGCACGTCCCCTTCTCACATCTATCTCGAAGGAATTTTTAACCCTCATGATGCCTATTTTCGCTTCCAAAGACAAACAATACTGTTTATTTGCCTCCTTCTTCTTGCGAATGGCTTCAAGGAGAGCTTCCAGCCATGCCACATCAATCTTGACTGTCTTTAAATCCGACAGCACAGCCTTTACTTCTGATAGTTTTTCGATATCGTTGGTTTGGATCTGCCTGAAAACTTTACAAACAGACTCAAGGAAAAATGCTTTGAGACTCGAGGAAAATTTGCACCTAGCTGCAATGTCACCGTGTTCATTGAAAATGTGTTCAAGAGTTGGTGCAATGCTGCGATTCACTTTGTAGCCTCTCACACGAGCCATGCCTCTTTGATGCTATACAATAAAAGGATACAAATTAGAGGTGACCAACACGAGAGGATCGGGTTGGGTAATTGCCATTATATTATATATATATTGATTTCGAGGGACGATGAATAGTAACTTTATTTTTATAATAATATATATCTTTTTTATTATTTTATTATTTTATTATTTAATATATTATAACAGTTTATTATTATATTTACTTTTAATAACATATTTTTCATTTTTTTAAACATCTATTTCCTGTACTTTTTTTTAATAATTTTTTTCTTTTTTTTGACATATATTAATTTATCGATTAATTTGATACTTCTTTAATAAGTTACGTTTATAACGTTTTTCGAAAAACTTAAGTACGTAGTTGTGCTTGATTTCTTTCCCTGACATTCCGTTATAAGTTTTGTTAAAACGAGGTTATACTCAAAATAAAGTATTTATTTGGTATCATAAAACGGTACGATGATAAACTAAATCGTTCTAATGGTTTGACTTTCTAAACAACATGCTTTATTTTCAAATCACGTTTGTATTACATTATCATTTGATCGGTTTCGCCGCAACGCGCGATATGAAAAACTAGTTTTTAATATAATCATAGGAATGTGTAACATAACAAAGAGGTAGCTAGATACATACAGAATCGGATATAAGAGACGCGTCTTCATCAAGCTCACATTCTTCCTGCTTTACATCGCCGCCATCACCACCACCAACGTCACTACCACCACCACTACCAATATCACCATTACCACCCGTAGGACCACCACTACCACCATCATCATCATCGTCACCGTCATCATGGAGTAACTACAAAGATAAAGCAATACGCGTTAATCTACATACCAGCTTCGTTTTAAATTGCGTGATGCACTCCGATGCGTCTCCTCCAAAAATCTGATGCGCGATGTGTGATGCGCGATTCGAGCGCATCACATACGTGATGCGCTCTTTATAAAAAAAATATTAAAAAATTATGTATACATAAAAACTTATATAAACATACATAATAGTATGCATAACTTAAATAAACTTACCATCTGAGTATCCTCATCAATGGGTAGAACTTCCTTTTCAAAATCTTCTAAATATTCATCCGAAACATATTCTATCGCTGGGGTCACCGCATAATCAGGATTAAGTTTCGTTTGTTGTTCATGTGCATATAGGACCTGTTGATTTATAAAAAAAAAAAAAAAATCATATTAAATGTGTTTATGTTAGTTACTAAAGCAACTTATATAAACATAAACAGTAAATAAACGTACCGCGAGAAAAGTCAATGGGCCGTTATAGGCCAGTTTACCGTCCCATTCCTCTTTGGTTCTCTTTAAGCACGCTACGATATAGCCACACCAATCCACGATACTAATGGTTGTGTTGTCTGATTTTGCCTTCTTAATCCGCGTCGGGACATCGTTAATTATCTACAGAAAGAAAACATTATGTTATAAGTTTGAACTGTTATTCCTTACTCCAAACTTTTAATAACAAGATCAAGTGACAAGACAAAACCGAATATAACGAATAACCTATGGTTCGGTTTTAAACATTTTAACAACCAATATCCACAAAACCGAAAATCCGAACCAAACAGATCCCATATTTTGAATCCTTGTTTCAACCATGAAAGGTTAGTTACTTTATGTACCAAGAGTCCAAGAGGTTTAACATAACATCTTTCCAGAGCGGTGGTTCAACCCGACCCGAACCCGAAAATTTTAGACGAACCCGAACCCAAAAATCTTGTCATACATATGAACCCAAACACGACCCAAATATTAGCGGGTTGGCCCGAGCCTGACCCATTCAACCCGACTTTTGAAATTTTTAACTTTTCGCAAATTAGTATGTTAAAGTTAAAATTTTACTTCAAAAAACACAAATGTTTATATACAATTGCATTTTAATTATAAAACTTTATGTCAATCTCTCTTAGAGAGAAAATGCCCGGATAGTCCCTGTGGTTTCGTATTTTTTCACCTATAGTCCCCAACTTTCTAAAACTACCTGAATAGTCCCCAACTTTTCAATTTTTGTTCCCGGATAGTCCCTGGGTCTAACTTCAGTTTGTTTTTTCTGTTAAGTGGGCGTGAAATGACCAATTTACCCTTTCTTTTAAAAGGCCAAACCACAGGGATTATCTGGGCATCTTCTACATTTTTAGAGAAAAAACCCCACTACCACATCTCATCTTCAACCTCCACCCACCATCACCCTCCTCCACCCTCCACCATCACCTTCTTCTCTGCAATTTTCTTTGAAGAAACCCTAAAACACCCAAGTCACCTCAACCCCCCCCCCTCACTGTCTCTCTCTCTCTGACGCAAAACTCACAGACAACAATCAATATAGAAGCAATGCATAATGAATCAAGGCTTGCAGTCAACCAATCGAAAAATGATTTTTCCAACTCCTTTAATGATCTGATCTCCACATCTAATTCATCATCTACTTTTAACGGCCCACAGATTGATAAGGTTCTTTCTGTTGTGACAGTGTTTTTAAGACCGGGATCGAGGTTCGACCGGAAATATTGAATCCACAGTTGAAAAAATGATTGGAATCCATAAGAAGAAGCATTTATGACTTTTGATCGGAACTTATGGACGCCCGCCTCTGTTGTTGAAGCTCAGAAACACAACCGAGGGCAAAACCTCTTCATCTTGTTTCCATTATTCACTTTTAGCCTTGATATCTTTCAAAGTGAAAGTACTTTTATTTAAAGGTTTGCAGACAAATGGCTTTTGCAAGGCTCAAAGCTGAAAGATGTATTTTTTTATTTTTTAGATCTTTCGTATACATTAAATAGTTGAACTTCTTTTTGTTATACATAATTTAAGATTTAATTTTCATTTTGTTAATCTTTTGTATACTTTTATTATACATAATTTACGATTTGGTGGTGGGGTGGTGGTATTGATGATGGTGGTTGTGGCTGTGGCTGGATTTGGGGGATTTGGGGTTGAATGATTTGGGGGATTTTGGTGATGGTTTGTAGAGATGCAATTCACACAAGGGTGGTGGTGGTGGTGGGGCTTGGGTGTTTTAGGGTTTTTTCATAGAAAAATGCGGAGAAGAAGGTGATGGTGGAGGGTGGAGGAGGGTGATGGGGAGAAGAAGGTGATGGTGGAGGGTGGAGGAGGGTGATGGTGGGTGGAGGTTGAAGATGAGATGTGGTGGTGGGGTTTTTTCTCTAAAAATGTAGAAGATACCCGGATAGTCCCTGTGGTTTGGCCTTTTAAAGGAAAGGGTAAATTGGTCATTTCACACCCACTTAACAGAAAAAACAAACTGAAGTTAGACCCAGGGACTATCCGTGAACAAAAATTGAAAAGTTGGGGACTATTCAGGTAGTTTTAGAAAGTTGGGGACTATAGGTGAAAAAATGCGAAACCACAGGGACTATCTGGGCATTTTTCTCTTTTAGAATAAAAAACTTGTTTATCGTGTAATGGACTTTGATTGTGGTTATGAATTTTGAGAACTAAAATAGCGCAGTTTAATGGGCCCAGACAAAGAGAAAACAAGCCCAACTTTAGACAAAAAGCGGAGGTATTAACCCCAGGCCCCCAGCTCCAAGTAGTGGTGCACAAATCGGGTTTTTTGAAAACCTGGTTCCGGGTATGGAACCGGGTTTGGGTAGGATCGGCTTTTAAAAAATCAGGTTTTTTGAAAAAACGGGTCGGGTCCGGGTCTGGGTTTTCTACCAAAAATGTATACCCTATGTACCCGGATTTGGGTAGGGTCTTGGTCGGGTTTTATAAAACCCGGGTATTATAATACTTTATTTCCAGGTTCAGGTATGCATCGGGTTGGGAAAAAACCCGCATCGGGAATTAAAAAAACTCGACCGGGTATTAAATGCTTCTTTATATGTTTTAGTGGATGGTTTAGGCTATTGAAATTTAATGACATTTTTAAATTTAAATCGATATTATGACTTTTAAAGATTGAAAAGTTAAATATGCTGACAACTTAAAAAGATTTTTTTTTTGTGTTAGCTCGAAGGAATATGTAACATCCGTCAAAAAACGAATATCTAAATCCGATCCGTCTTAAAATTCGGATCCTAACATTGAAATTCGAAAGCTTCGCGAAAATAATTAACCATCGAAGGAATTATCCTTTAATTTAATCCATTTATCGATTGTCAATTTATTTATTTACTTCTTTAAATAATCTTACTACTATAATAAAAGAAATCACTTTAGGGACATTTGTCATTATATTAGACTATCTCTTATAGATAATTATTATTTTAATTTAATTTCTTCTAATTAATTATAGATAACCTTTCTACTAAATATTATTTAATTTAATATCTTATATTATAAATAACCCTCCTACTAAATATTATTAGTTTAATATCTTATGAATAATTATTATATAGTGTAATCTCCTTCTCATTTCTAATATTATTTATTTGAATCAATTATATTTGAATGTTTTGTTTAGTTTGTTATCAGATAAATTTTACAGAACTTAAAATAAAATTAACTAATATTATTTGTCATTTATACATTTGCGGAGTTTTAAATAAAGGGTTAAATTTATTGAGACTTCGTTAATACAATTTGCAACAACAGAATAATCTATTTTATCACGAAAACCAAACATTGTATTAATATATTAAATATTTTTATTTTCACTATAAAAAATTAGATTTACTCGACCAATGTAACACATGAGGTTTCTTAAGATATAACTTTTTATTATTTGATATATAAAATTAGATTTCTTCAATTCGTACAATACACGGGGTTTTTTAAGGATATATATTTTTTATTATTTAGTACAGAAAATTGCATTTATTCAAACACGTACAATAAATGAGGTTTTAAAGATATATTGTTTTATTATTTAATATGTAAAATTTATTTATTCAACCCCATGTAATACACGGGGTTATAACCTAGTTAATTTAATTAAAATATCAAAGATACTATAGTTAGTTTGTTAGATTTTTAAAATGAGTTTATAGACCAATTTAAGTTCTATAACCAAGTTCACAACATTCTTGGTGTGCCTATACGTGGAAACAACGTAAATAGGATGAAAACGCCGTCAAAATGCAATCCTTTTGTCTTAGAATGGATGAGAAAGTTTGATATTGATTGTGCAAGAATAAGTGTGACACGGATGAACGAAAATTTTGGTAACATGATGATGGTGAAAGTCTTTTCAACACAATAAGAGTGACACAACAAAAGTATCATCGCCAACTTGAGGTTTCTAACTTCATTTACAGAAGAAACCGAGATAGCTAATATGGATTGATATAGTTGCAACATAACATGTTTATAAAGGACTAAGGAATGGCGAAATAGTAATTAAATAGTGTTACAATGGACCATTTGGCTTCAGGGTTGGATCCAAGTGTCTTGCTGGGTGGGCGGGCACGCCTTTTGACAAAAAATTAGTGTATTTTTTAGATAAAAAACCTGACCGCACCTTTTGAAAATATGATCCCCTCATTCGCACCTCATCAAATAATTTGTGGGTCCGCCACTGTTTGGCTTTCTTTGTGTACCTTCATCTATTGTATCTTTATAAAAGGAAAATGTTATATATCTTGTATTGATTATTATGAATGCACATAACTTATTCTGTAACATTTTATCACACATAAAAACATGTATATTAATTATTAACATTTGCTTATCATATAATCCCAAACTCTCTTTTCTTCCCTATTTATCCTTCCAGATTAAATTATACCTATTATACTTAAAAAAAATCATTCAAGTGGTTACTTTGAACTAGGGTTGAGTATTTAGTACCAAGCATCGATATCATATTGATAGATTCGGTACCTACCCACTTTTTTCAATAATTTGGTATTGGTATTTTCGGTACCGATACTATATAAAGATAAGCATTTTGCAAGGAGTAGCGGTACTGACGAGACTAGTGACTTAACCTCCCGGGTTAACTCTTCTTTCCGAGATCAATGGCCGGGCCGTCCTTTAACATGTCTTCTGCACAAGGAAACCCACCGTGACTCGTAACAAGGAGGATAGGGCGGGGTGCTCCTTGTTAGGTACCGTACCTATAGATTCCGTACGATATTCAGTACCCACTTTTCTATAGATCAGGTATTAGTATTTTGTTGGGGAATTTTGTAAATGGATAATCTGAGAGGCGTGTGATCATTTCAGATCAAATTATTTCGGTGGTTCTCCCGAATAATTCAATCGAATGCAACTCAGAATTTCGAGAACAAGAACTAGTATGTATGTGTTGTTGAATTCGTATGAACCAGAGAGCATGACCAAAAACTGTGATTTCGAATTTGGGGATGAAGAGATTAACTGTCGAAACTGCCTGTTAGACGCTGTTTGTTTATATAGGATGGAGTTATTGTAAAAAAGACCAAAAGTGTGAGAAAGGTAAGAAAGAATCTCAACCATTAGATCTAAATTAATTGAAAAGGGTATGATTGTAAATGCACTAACAAATTCAAATATGGTAATCCTTGATTTAAGGATTTGGAGAGAGAAAATCCTTGATTTAAGGAATTATAAGTTTATAACCGTCCATAACATCATTCATTTTAATTCTTTTTGCATCATTCACAGAATCAGAGTATGTTCATGACATGATGTTTTAAAAAAAGTCATAGTTCAATTCATGGTGTTTTTACAAAAAAAATATAACACCATTCAGTAAACAAAAAACACCATTCAGAAATAAAATAACACCATTCAGAAACAAAAAACACCATCCAGTAAACAAAAAATAACATCATTCAGTAAACAAAATAAAACCATTCAGTAAATAATATAACACTATTCAGTACAAGAATATAACACCATTCAGTAAATAAATATAACACCATTCAGAAAAAGAAAAAAAACCATCATTCAGAAACAAAATAACACCATTCAGAAAAGAATAACACAATTCAGTAAAAAATAACACCATTCAGTAAAAAATAATACCATTCATAAAAGATAACACCATTCAGTAAAAAATAACACCATTCAGTAAAAAATAACACCATTCAATAATCCTTACATCTCTGTATCATCTTCTTCTCCGATTCCGGCACCACCACTGCCGGTCCGCCACCGCCGTCGTCGAACGCAACCACCCGACAGTAAAATCTCATAGTTCCCAATCGCCGCCTTCATCTAACCCAACCACCCGCCGTCGTCGAACCCAACCACCGCCGTCGTCGACCACCGCCGTCGTCGACCACCACTACTGGTTCCGTTTCCGATTGATGTTTGATCTTCCGATTGATGTTTGATCTTCGTATTGATGTTTTATCTTCAGATTCGTGATGTTTGCAGGGATTATGTTCTGAATATGGAAGAAGAAAGAGAGAGAAAGAGAGAAATTAGGAACGTATGATAGAGAGAGAACGAAATTGTAGGGATTTTAGATTGAATTGATTTACAAAATGAAGATAAAAAGACACAATTGCCCCTAGATATTTCAATTCAATCCAAATTAATATAAATATTTTACATTTTGGTCCCTATTGATCTCAACCATTAGATCAAAAGATCTAATGGCTGATATTATTTCTTACCTTTCTCACACTTTGGGCCTTTTTTACAGGATCCTAACTCTATATATATATATATATATATATATATATATATATATATAGAGAGAGAGAGAGAGAGAGAAAGTATAATGTACTTCAAGGCTTAACCTACATTAACATACATGACAATAAATATAACGTGCGTTATTATCATAGAACATGCGTGATTATAGTCCCATGCGTGATTATGTGGTCCCATGCGTGATTATACCCCTGATCCAACGACTACCATTGTCTCCTACGTGATGTATGATAAGGCTTTTTGTATGTTAACCTTACTCTCTCTCTCTCTCTCCCCCCCTCTCTCTCTCTCTCTCTCTATATATATATATATATATATATATATATATATATATAAAGGGGTTCATCCCCCACCCCTAGGTCCATCCCCTCCAAGCCGAGCCTACGTGGCGCTGATGTGACGGCCCATCCCCTTGAGAATAAGGCTCTCCATACCCACTAGTCTAAGAAACCAATATGTAAAAGAACCAAAGAAGTCTAAATTTATAAGAAACCAATATGTAAAAGAAGTCTAAATTGTAGACAACAAAAGACAAACAAGGTACCGAAATACACAATTTAAAATCAGGTAAGAAACTTAAGTCGAGTATAAATCAGGTATGGGACCGGTCAAGGGCCGACGGGCTCTGGCAATGGGCCTGAACACCGCCCTCTAGGGCCGGCCCCGTCTTCAGCGTCCTCTACCCCACACTCTTTCCGGGCCTAATGCTTTCAAACAAATGCCGCTTAACGGCTAGTTTAAAAAAATATTATGTTTTTGAAATAAATGCCCTCAAACGGCTATATTTAAAAAAAATAATTAATTATTTTATCTTTAAATACACATCTTTCACCCCATTTTTAAACCATTCCAACCTAAACTTTCTCTCAACTTTATAAAATTCTTCATCTTTTTTATATATTTGGCCATGGATCCATACTATCTAAGCAACCCGAACCCAAACGCGAACACAAACACAAACCCGAACCCAAATATTTAAAGGATTTGCGTTTGTCAATAGACGACCACTCCACTGGTTTTTTTTTTTTTTTTTTCAGTTTACTTAAAACACTATCTCATCAACTTTCAATACATAGACACCAATTTACAATTAAAAAAGAAAAATCCATGCCAACATTTGTACACATCCAAATTGAAGTGACCCATACATAGTTTAAACAAGTACACTTATAGAACCGGCCCAAACCATCTAAACCGGAACAGTCATGTTTACATACCGAATCGGACCCGGTTCCATTTTACCCTGAATTGACTGACACACGAACAAAACGCAACATCGGTAACCGCCTATAGACTCACCGAAACCCCCAAATCGCACCACCATTTCACCACCGATTTCGTTAACATATCACCATGAGCACGGCAGCTCGGAGATCCGGAGGCCTGTTTGAAGGACTATACAAAGTCCTCATGCGCCGTAACTCCGTCTACGTCACTTTCGTCATCGCCGGTGCTTTCCTCGGTGAACGGGTTAGGGTTCCGATTCCTTATCTGTTAATATCTGTTCCGATTTACCTTTTCGATATGTTTGTTGTTTGATTCCGTTTTGTTTCAATTCATTAGGTTTGTGTTGTTGATTTTTGTGAATTGATTATGCTCCGTATTGTTATCGCAGATCTGATTATGTTGTGTATTACGAGTTACGACACACTGTATATATAATTTTTGATTCTGTTCTTGTTTGATTAATTAGGGTTTTAGGTTTGTGTTGTTGATGTTTATAGAATTGATTATGCCTCGGATTGTTATCGTAGATCTGATTTGTATTGTGTATTACAACACACTGTATATACAGTTTCTGATCTCGTTCTCGTTTGATTAATTAGGTTGTTAGGTTTGTGTTGATGTTTATAGAATTGATTATGCTTCGTATTGTTGTTGTTGTAGATTTGATTTGTATTGTGGATTAAGACGCACTGTGTGTATAGTTTTTGAATTTGTTCCTGTTTGTTGAATTAGGTTATTAGGTTTGTGTTGTTGATGATTGTCGAATTGATTATATTTTGTATTATTAGCGTAGATCTAATTTATGTTTTGTTTTACCACACGCTATATGTATGCTATTTGATTCCGTTTTCGTTTGGTTGATTAGGTTTTTCAGGTTTGTGTTGTTGATGTTGATAGGATTGATTATGCTTCAAATTGTTATCATAGATCTGATTATATAGTGTATTACAGTACACGATGTATATAGTTTTTGCTTCTGTTCTTGTTTGATTAACTAGGTTTGTGTTGGTGATATTGATAGAATTGATTATGCTTTGTATTATTATCGTAGATTTCGTTGTATTGTGTACTACAACACACTGTGTAGTGTATACATAGTTTTTGATTCCGTTCTCGTTTGATTAATACTTAGGTTTTTAGGTGTGTGTTTTTGATGTTTATAGAATTGACTATGCATCGTATTGTTATCGTAGATCTGATTATATTGTGTTACAACACGCTATATGTATACTGTTTGATTTCGTTTCCGTTTGATTAATTAGGTTTTTAGGTTTGTGTTGTGGATAGGGTTGGTTATGCTTCATATTGTCATCATAGATCGGATTATATTGTGTATTACAATGCACTATATATATACTCTTTGATTGCGCTATCGCGTGGTTAATTAGGTTTGTGTTGTTGGTGCTGATAGAATTGATTATGCTTTGTATTGTTATCGTAGATCTGGTTATATTGTGTATTACAACACACTATATATATAGTTTTTGTCTTTTTGATTCCGTTCTTGTTTGATTAATTAGCTTTTTAGGTTTGTGTTGATGTTTATAGAATTAACTATGCATCGTATTGTTATCGTAGATCTGATTTATATTGTTTTTTACAAAACACTGTATATATAGTTTTCAATTCGGTTATCGTTTGATTAATTAGGTTATTAGGTTTGTGTTGTTGATGTTTAGTGGGTTGATTATGCTTTGTATTGTCCTCGTAGATCTGATTTCTTGGATTGACTATGCTTCCTGTTGTGATCTTTGATTCCGTTCTCGGTTGATTAGTTAGGTTTTTGGGTTTTTGTTGTTGATGTTTATAAAATTGATTATGCTTCGTATTGTTTTCGTAGATCCGATTATATTGTGTTTTACAACACACTGTATATACTATTCTCGTTTGATTAATTAGGTTGTTGATGTTGATATTGTTTATGTTTTGTATTGTTATCGACTTATCGTAGATCTGATTTATATTGTGTCTAACAACACATTATATATACACACGCTTCGATTCTGTTCGCGTTTGTTTATTTTATTTTTTTCAAACTGCTTATTTAAAAAACAATAAGCAGATAAACAGTTTTAAAAGGCAAATCCCAAACACCACTTTTAAGGTAGCGTTCGTTTCATGGAATGGAATTAGAAAGTTTTTCTTTGTAAAATTGATCTTGGTTGGGGGAGGGAGGAATTTGAAATCCCATGAATTTCTTTAATCAATGAAATTTGTGACTATTTCAACATTCCTTAGAAATCCTTCACTCTAATGAAGGAATGGAATGGAATGTTGAAATAGTCACAAATTTCATTGATTAAAGAAATTTATGGGATTTCAAATTCCTCCCTCCCCCGACCAAGATCAATTTTACAAAGAAAAACTTTCTAATTCCATTCCATTCCATTCCATGAAACGAACGCTAAGTCCCTAGCCTATGCGGCTTTCCTTTTTTTGGTTTTATCATTGGTTATCTATTATTCGTGGTTCTTTATGTAAAAGAAATGCTTCAGTTGTGACTGATATACTTGTGCTGATTATGTGTTTCAGGCAGTTGACTATGGAGTTCATAAACTATGGGAGAATAACAATATTGGGGTAAGTCTAGCTTTTTTTTTTTTTTTTTTTTTTTTTAAATTAAATCACATATCTATTATAGTTGTATCTCTCCAGATTTTCATATCCGAGTGGTATTCTTAGCATCTTGTTTTTATGCAGAAACGGTACGAGGATATATCTGTTTTGGGACAGAGGCCAACCGAATGACTGTTGATCATAGTATGCGATACCTCACACCCCGTCGGGACCATTTAAGGATAAAATTTATATGAATTTTGGTAATAAGTGTTCACTTTTTTTTTTTGGGTCAAACTGGTTGTAATCCCAGAACTAGATCCTTCAACTTTGCAGATGATTAATTCCCATGATTGTTTGAATTTTTTTTGAAATTTCTCAAATAGTTGCCGACTTTTGTTTGATTTATTGTCTCAAAACCAATTGTTTTTATTCTCTATGGACATAAATCATAAATTATGGACTTAATTTGTTTTTCTAATTGTAATAAATTATGGAAATGATTAATAATTCGTCTTTAAAATAATGTAATATGTATGATAATAATAATAATTAGAATTACATATTTAAGAACATAACATGTTAACGAATCTGGGCATCTTTTAAGAAAGTGTAACTGGTAAAATCTTGTTATTTTTAGAAAGCTGTTATACTTGTATACAGTCAACATATTCCCAAAACGATCAACAGTGTACAAAGTCATTTATGTTTGTGTTTTCAAAAGAGAAATCTTGCCAATTCATAAAAAAATAAAGTATTTTTGTGATATTTTTTTATGAGTCTGGACAATGTGGGCTGGCGTCCACGTCCAGCTTAGCTCCCTAACGCCTTCAACACCATAGAAGGGGCGCCAAAGAGGGGTGTGTTGATGTGGTTTGCCAACCCTTACGGGCCGCTAACAGGCTGCGAGAAGGGAAGAAAAAGAGGGGGGGGGGGATTCCCAAATCCGTTAACCCACAACCATGTCACTGGAAAGAATGGACTGCCGGAGGCCATGGCTGACCTCCATCTCCATACCCGTATACCCATAAAATGGCTTTTGTCGCAGGTGGTGGTGGTTCACGGTAGTGAAGGGTGCCAGGTTTGGTGGTGGGGGACGGCGGTTGTCGCACATGGTGGTGGTTCGAATGGTAGCTGTTTGGATGATGGTGGTGCGACGGTATGGTAGTGGTAGAGGATGGTAGTGAACAATGGTGGAAGGTTAGAGGTGAGAGGGTGGCGACAGTAGTTGTTCACGGAGGTGGTGTTGGTATTGTGAGAGGATGATAGTAGTGGTGGAAGCGGTGGTTTGGAAGGCGCTTTAAAATTTAAACCACCCCACCCATGTTTAAGGGTTGGCTTGATAAACTCTCCGTCTATGCGACACTTACATAACCCTTTAACTAACAGAACTTTATACACACCAAGATATCGAACTTTATACACACCAAGATATCATCACAATCATATTTTTTTTAGTGGCAAACTAAACTACTCTCGTACCCACATTTCACATAAGAATAATAATTTTTTTTTTTTACAGTTAAACGATAATATCATTTCACACGAAAAAGGGCAATTAGAAAGCAATGGCAGGTAGTCGGGCAACAAGTTGCGCCGCTACCCCCTTTTGAATAGAAAAACCAATTCTACTAAATACAAAGTTTGAAACCTTTAGCGACGAAGAATTACTATTAACGACTTTTTGAACCCGATTCAAAAGTCGCACAGCGTCAGGAGCGAGACCACCAAAGGTATCAAACGCAAACGGGACAAACACATGTTGATTCTACAGGCAGGCTTTCTCATGTTTTGCCACTTTGCTCGCCTCTGCCTTGAGCACCGTTTGCCCTACGACAAAGCCCTTGTCCTTGAGCCCGACAAGAGGGGAGACTCCAGTTAGATCTACACAAGCATGTTTCCCCCCTTCCCATCCAAACACAAGGATGTCCGCCGAGCGTAAAGTGGACCTCCCCTCTAAGGGGTCAGTCAGGACCCTTGTTGTGACATCATAAACATAGATTATGATAAGTTTCTAAAAATAACAACATTTTTACAAAACTTTTTCCGTACCATATAACTAACCGTTAAAACTCCATAACCATTATACCCTATCCCGGACCACCACCATTTCACCGCCGATCGGAGCCGATAACCGTCATCTCCAGCACCTTCCGTTCTCCGATCACCGGTTACGATCACAATCACCGTCGCTAATAATAATAAACACCTCATCCTCTTTCCGGTACCTCCGTTTCCCCCAATTTTCCTTTAATTTCAAATTCTATACACGCATTTGTATCTAGCATTCATATTAAAATTCCTTAAATCCACATATCAAGCTCTTCGATCTCGTTTTCATACCTACATTCTTCAATTCGAATGATTTTATCATCAATTTTCACTCATAATTGTTGAATTTCAAATTTTATTGATAATTAGGGTTTGTAGATTGTATTTGAGTTCTACATTCTTTGATTGGAATGATTTGATCATTATTTTCACTCATAATTGTTGAATTATTCGATTTTCTTTTATAATTAGAGTCTCCTGTTATAATTAGGGTTCCTGTTATAGATTTAGGGTTCATAAATTGTACTTGGGCTCTACATTGTCCAATCTGAATGATTTGATCATCATTTCACTCGTAATTATTGAATTATTCGAATTTTATTGATAATTCGGGTTCCTGTTGTAGATTTAGGGTTCATAAAATGATTTTTTGGTAATTTTTGAGTTCTACATTCTTTGATTGGGATGATTTGATCATCATTTGGCACTCTTAATTATTGAATTTTTAAATTCTATTGATAATTAGGGTTTTCGGTTATGGATTTAGGGTTCATAAATTGTACTTGAGTAATTTGTGTGTGATTCGGATTATGGATCGTCTTCCGGTTGAAGTGATAGGCAACATACTGTCCCATCTTAGGGCAGCTAGAGATGTTGTAATTGCTTCAACAACCTGTAAGAAATGGAGAGAAGCTTGTGATAAACATCTTCACATGCTGTCGTTTAATTCCGACGATTGGCCGGTTTTTCGTGACCTCACAACGAGCAGGCTCGAGATATTGATCACACAGACTATTTTTCAAACCAAAGGGTTGCAAGGTCTGTCCATATTGATGGACGACGTTGACGAGTTTTCAGCTTCTGCTGTTATCGCTTGGTTGATGTATACTCGAGAGACATTGCGTTGCTTGTATTATAACGTACGGACCGCGCCAAATGTTAACATTCTCGACGTTTGTGGGCGGCAAAAGCTCGAGCTTTTGGTTTTGGCGCATAATTCGATCACTGGGGTTGACCCGAATTATCAAAGATTCGTTTTCTTGAAGTCGCTTTCGTTAAGTTACGTCAGTATTTCGTCGTTGGATTTAAATCTGTTACTCACTGCTTGTCCGAAGATTGAGTTTTTGGGACTCGTAAGTCCCGAGATTGCCATCACTGACGCTCAAGTAACCGTCGAGTTGACCAGTCAAACGTTAAAGAAAGTCTACATCGAAGCCATAAGTTTAGACAAATTCACCCTCGAAGCCGATAAGCTTGAGAAACTGCATTTGAAAGATTGCGCTCTCGAGCTTTTCGAGCTTAGCGGGAACGGTAGTTTAAAGCATTTCAAGATGGATGACGTCAGCATCCTGCATCTCGACATTATCGACCCGATGGATGATCTTGAAATCATTGACGTAAACAACTTCACCATCATATGGTCAAAGTTTTATCAGATAATCTCGAAATCTTCGAAGTTGAGAAGGCTGCGGTTATGGAACGTGGTGTTTGACGACGAGGTTGACTTTGTTGACCTTGAATCGATTGCGTTATGTTTCCCTGAACTGAACTATCTTGCGCTGAGTTATGAGTTACGAGATGAGTTAAAAGAAAGTGTTCTTCATTATAGCTTGCAAGGTTCATCTTCGATGGAAAATGTGACTGCGTTGGATCTTGGATGGACTGTTCTTGATGAACATTTTGCGGATTGGGTTGCGTGTTTGCTGAAAAGATGTCGAAATCTTAAAACGTTGATCATTCATGGGGTTGTTTCGGAGTCTAAAACGAATGTTGAATGTCATATGCTGGCTAGTTTTACTTCATCAATTGTTCAACTTATGAGACAATACATTCATGTCAATGTTCAGTTTATATATGAATAAACATTTTGCAGATTTCTTTATGGATTAGTTCTTGTGATATTATTTTTTTTTATATGTAGACTCAAATAGTCAAATGGCCAGATTAATTTATATATGATTTTGAT
The DNA here is from genome assembly GCF_002127325.2 of Helianthus annuus. Taxonomy (NCBI): domain Eukaryota; kingdom Viridiplantae; phylum Streptophyta; class Magnoliopsida; order Asterales; family Asteraceae; genus Helianthus; species Helianthus annuus. Next base: position 163,331,956 of record NC_035434.2, on the reverse strand, counting down.
TGATGTTTTTCATATGAATAATAATACCGTCCAGTTCAAGAGAACATTTTTTTTTTATATTACTCCCACAAGATGGCATGAACATCACCAATTTGTTGCATTTTGATTAGGGTTTGATTATTACAACACCAAATTAAATGCAAAGGGGTGTAGGTTTGTCAAAATGATGTGCGAGATTAATAAGTTATTGGCGATGAAGATGAAATCCAACTAAGAAAAAAACATGCAATTGAGCGGTTTTAAAAGAAAGGAGAAAAAGGGGTGCGATTGATACAAGACTTACGAAACCTAGAATCATGATGTTGTTGTTGACAACGACGTTGGTGGTTGTCATCGACGGGAATAAGAGGTGGGAAAGATAAAGGGCTAGCGAGAGAAGACGTGAGATGAGAGGTTTTTACGTTTTTTATATATTTTTTAATAGTAACAAAAAATTTAACAATTGTTAGTGTTAAGGACTAAAGAATGGAAATGTTTACGGTTGAGTAAACAATGAGCAACGTAAGTGTAATTTCTAAATAAATGAGATCAAAACAGTATAATAATTCAAAAAGTGTGAGACAAAAAAAGAAAAAAAAAATCTAATTCGATAATAGGAAAGAAAAATAACACTACAGTAAATGTGAAAATAAAAATTTGAAAAGCTAGTCACCATTTTTATGCTTTAATTGATTTGAAGACTTGTTCAAGGGTGGACTGACACTCTTAATCGGCTGCAAGTACCATTTCTGTCCACAAAGGATCCTCCCTAGTGAATCTCCCTTTTTTTGGCTTCATTTTAGTATGTACAAACGTTTACCAAGGATACCCTTCTTTCTACAATTATATTTTCAATTTATATAGTTATCAAATTTTACAAAATATGTATATTTGTTAAGTAATGTGGCCGAGAATACAAACACTAGTAATCACGTAACATTTTAATTTTTTAAAGGAAAAAAAAACATAGCTATATTATATAAAATGCTCGTTTTTATAGTATAGTTTTTATTTAAAAACTAAAAACATGTGAAAAGTTATTGTCGTTTAAAAATACTGGTGGATGTTGGTTTAAAAGTTAACAATATGTTTTAAAGGATTATATCATATGTTTTAAAAGCTGTAACTGGTTAAACTCTTAAAATTATATAAAGTTGCCTTTAGTGCACTTATATGTATTACAATATAGTATAGATGTATATATTGGTATTAATCTCATACAATGAATTACTTATGTAGTTATAAAAATTATGAAAAAAAATAATTATTCTACTTTAATTTCATGAATGTTAGAACTAGTTTTATACCTCTCACGTTGCGACGGGAATGCGCGTTGCAGTGGGAAGTAACGGCAGGGGTGTTTGTTTTGAATAAAAATGAACTTTAAAACGTCATTTTATTTATGAAGATATTAAACCGAGATTGTTATGTGATAACTTTATTAAAGGTTAGTCTATTAAAGGCTGGTACTACAAATATAAATTGGTCTAAAGAAAGGAAAAAAGTAAGTTGGTTTGTATATGCGGCAAATAAATTTTTAAATATGTAGTGGTAATAGCATAAATACTTTACGAATGAACTTCAATTTCACCTACATCCCCGACAATTAAATATACAAACACATTTGTGATGTTCTCTTATATTTAATAAAAAAAATGAGTTATGCCCTATTTTATTGGTTACCTGATCTATAATGTGATAATATGGATAACAATCTAACATACTATAACTAAGAATACATAATTGTTTAACTAATTATTAAATTATGTTTTAAATTCGGTTAACATTCTCAAAACTATTGAGTTGTAAAATGGGACATCAAATCAATATTGCTATTTACATTGTAAACTTATCTTAAACGATTTTTATTTTATCATAGTTTTGGTGCGTTATATAATAAAAATTGCTTCTAAGGTACACGTAATGTCTTGAAAGGGCAACTTCAAAGGAAATGCCATCTTGTCAATGTTCTTGACTATTAACAAATTAAAACGTTATATTCAACGTTCTTGACTTTGTTAAAACTCACTATTAACAAATTAAAATAAGAGAAGTTTTGTGATTAAGAGTAATTAAGAAAATATTAAGATTTGACCTACGATTTGGTCAAAATTTTGTGCAATGACAAAAGCTATCAAGGTACAAATACTTTATGGATGATGAATTGAAGAATATCCTATGCCCTGAAGTTAGTTTCCATATGTTCTAGTTGACATCAAGAAATGGATGTCCAAATACAAATGCATACCTAAGCCCTTGAAATAATGACTTTATCATTTTAGTCGGTTCCAATAACTTCTTTTGGCCAAGAGTAAATTACAAAAATCGTCCTTTATGTTTACACTAGATTGCAAAGTGTGTCCTTTGTTTTTAAAAATTTAAAAAAACATACTCAATGTTTGCAAACCCTTGCACATTACGTCATTTAACCCTAACTCAGTTAATTTTAATGGTTAAATCTTACAAAATGGACCCCACATAAGGATATTTTGGTCATTTTACCAAAAATACTTATAACAAAAAATAAAAAAGGGAAAACTTATAAGTTTTGTCCTTTATCTTTATAGTACTTTACAGGCGGTGTCATTTTTTTTCAAATGTTGACAGACGGTGTCCTTTAGTAGGTATTTTGTTACAAGTTTTGTCCTTTAGGCCAAACCCAGTTAGAATTTTTAGTTAAATTTGGTCATGTGCCTTGCACATGAGGGCATTGTTGTCATTTCTTTAGGGACTATTGTGTAAAAAAACTTATGTTTAGGGACTAGTTTGTAAAGAATTCTTATTTAGGGATAATTTGTAAAAAATAAAAACTAAAAGAAATATAAACTTTCTCTCTCTATAATCTGAACCAACCCATCTCTCTCTCATCTCTCTCTTTCTCTCTCTATCTCTCTGTAATTCGAACCAGCCCCAATCTTCTAGAGACCCAATCTGAACCAACTAAAGCTTCACACCAAGAACATCTGTAGTACATATGGCATGCAACTCACTGTCTCTCATTCACACTCAATGTGAGTTCTTTAAAATCAACTTAAAAAACCCCCCCAAATCATTACCCTCAAAAATTACCGGAGGCGGTGGAGGTTTATCGATGAATACGGATTCGGACGACGGTGAGATCGAGACGGCGACACAGGTCTGTGATCGGATACAGCGACACAAGTCTGCACCGGTTGATGATGATGGTGGTTGATGTGTGGGCGGCGGCGGATGGTTGTTGTGGTGGTGGTGATGGGAGGTGGGAGATGATGTTGGTGGTAGAAGTGTGGGCGACAGCAGATGGTTGTGGTGGGAGGTGGTGGTGGATGATGGATGAGAAGGATGGCGGATGGTTGTGGTGGTGGTGGTGGGAGGTGGGAGATGGTGGTGGTAGAGTTCTTGGCGACGAAGATGTTGTACAACCTACAAAACGCCGTCGTCTGGTCCCGGAAGGCATGCCGGAAGATAGAACACCTGAAAGCTCTGTTACACCTAAAACAAGGGAAAATACTGATTATGTTAAAGTCTCACACACTTCAATGTCTATTGAAGAAGTCGTTGGAGTGACTGAAGCTATTCAATGTCTATTGAAGAAGTCGTTGGAGTGACTGAAGCTATTCAAGATTCCCCCGGTGTGAGAAAAAACTTGAATGCGATTCAAACAGGGCATAATTTCAAGTGGCTCGAACAAGTTTATTGTCTGGTTCAAGAAATATAGATTCAAACTAGTCCCTAAACATAAGTTTTTTTACACAATAGTCCCTAAAGAAACGACAACAATGCCCTCATGTGCAAGGCACATGACCAAATTTAACTAAAAATTCTAACTGGGTTTGGCCTAAAGGACAAAACTTGTAACAAAATACCTACTAAAGGACACCGCCTGTCAATATTTGAAAAAAGGACACCGCCTGTAAAGTACTACAAAGATAAAGGACAAAACTTGTAATTTTTCCATAAAAAAGAGTAAAATGCAATTTTAGCCCCTGAGGTTTACGCCAATTGGCACTCTGACCCCCCTAACGAAATAATTGCAATTTTACCCCCCAATGTTTGGTGTTATGTCGCAAGTTTACCCCCCGGCGTCAACTTTGTTAACAGATCTGTTAACTGGAATGTGAAATGACTATAATGCTCTTTCATATTACCCCCTGTGTTTTGTTCTACTCTGTAATATTACCCCCTGCCACCACTGCCACCGCCATTCACCACCACAACCACCACTGCCACCTCCAGCCACCACCCTCAACCATCTCCAGCCACCACCCTCCAACACTCTCAACCACTTCTCTCTCTCGCCGCTGTCCATTTAACTCAAATCATACCCAACCCTCTGTTGGGATTCAGTGGTGTCAATTTGACTTTTATCAAAAACGGGTTTGATATATTTTATTAACTAAATATATAATTAATAAAACGCAGCGGAATAAATATTAAATAATTAACACCAAAGTGAACCAAACAGGATCATGGTTACAAACATGCAAATACGATATATAAAATAATTAATCTACCGATGAGATTAAATATACCTTGTGGTTAATAATTAACCGTGTGAGACACCTAGGTACAACGAACGAGTGCTAGAACATGAACACGAAACAATCAGTGGCGCCTTTGGCTTGACTGAACCGTCGTAAGATGAAAGCAAAAAGGGAGGCACCAAAATGGCGGCTGTTCTTTTTCTTTTCCTTTGTGATTGTCACACAAAACAAAAGGGATGTTTTTTCCTTTTGTTTCTTACGGCAGTAGCTTATCTCAAAAGGAGATAATTGAGTTGAAATATATATAGTAATATATATATTTAGGTTAACTAATAACCCTAATTATCTCTTAGGCCTCGAAGCCCTATATAATAAGTTCAAGTCCAGATGCGATACGAAGCCCGAAAAACAAAGTTTAATTAAATAAGTAATTAAACGCTATATTATTTATAACCAGTATAAATAATAAATTCCGTTTTTCGTAGATATATAATTATTCTAGATAATTATATATTCCGTTCCGTTAATTGTTCGTGATCACCAGTTAATCGAGTTAAGTGGATTTAATGTTTGTTGCCCAAGGTGTAACTCTTACGGGTCATAGCTCGGTCAGCAGCGTTGACTTATCAAACCCGTACATATAAATCCAACAATCTCCCACTTGGACGGTCTTCGATAAAATCCTCAACGCAGACAGTCAGTGGCGCTCTAGCTGCACATGGCTGCCCCCAACAAGGTATGACACTTTAAAGTCATTAACCAAAACACTTTGCCATTAGTAACAACTTACTATTGCAAGACAATAGACTTATGGTAATTGTTGTCATTCATCCTTTCTGTAAAAGACATAAATTGAATCAATGAGACATGGATTAAGTTCATTCTCATATGGTGTTCAATTATTATTGTTCTCGATCAAGAGTCAAAGTGGTCCGAACAAACACACAGTAAGTTTGGGTAAGGCCTTACACTTCACCAGTTTGAATCAACGAGGGCGCCACAATGTCTAACTGTTACATATCATGTAAGAGTACAGAATCCCATATCGACTACATACAACTCCCACTGAACTTCAGAACTATTCCCAATTAAAGCCTTTATGACTGGCAGTTACGCGACAGCGGTTGACAGTAATCAAAGAATAATCCTTGGTAAACGGAGGTTCTAATATGTATCTCAGGTCGAAGGATACTAAATGAGTATACCAATATCAAATCATTTTATGACTAAGATCCATGAAGATGATTTGATGCGAGTTACATCCAACGTCATTCATAATGAGGTCTGTGAGTTTGGAAGTCAACTCCTTGAGTCCAAAGTCAGAATAGTCTTAATTCAGAATCGTTCCCACGAATCTGACCGACTACGGATAGTTTAGAATGCAAGATTCATGGATTAAACGTATTAAAATCGAACACAGTTATAAGATTCAAAATTGCATTTAACCAGTAAATCAAAATTGAATTCAAAAGTACAACTATTAAAAGTTCGTACATCCAAATACTAAATCAAAACATATTGCTAGCTAATCTAAGCCCGATAGCACCCATGTGGTGATCATGCTTGTCCTGAGTCATGGGCTTAGTAAACAGGTCTGCTAGGTTTTGATCTGTGTCCACTTTGCTTATCACGATGTCTCCACGTTCCACAATTTCCCGTATGTAGTGGAACTTTCTTAGAATGTGCTTGGCCTTGTGATGAGACCTGGGCTCTTTGGCTTGAGCAATAGCACCTGTGTTATCACATAATATCTCGATGGGTTTCTTAATGCTTGGAACCACATCGAGGTCGGTTATGAATTTCTTCATCCAAGCAGCCTCCTTTGCAGCATCTGATGCGGCTATATATTCAGATTCGGTGGTTGAATCCGCCACCACACTCTGCTTGGAGCTCTTCCATGAGATAGCTCCTCCATTTAGAGTGAATACGAAACCTGATTGTGAGCGAGAATCATCTCGGTCAGTTTGAAAACTAGCATCAGTGTAACATCTTACAGTGAGCTCTTCTTCTACTCCTCCAAATACTAAGAACATATCTTTAGTTCTTCTCAGATACTTTAGAATGTTCTTGACAGCAGTCCAATGGGCGATGCCAGAAGCTTGCTGATAACGACTAGTCATGCTTAAAGCATGCGAGACGTCAGGTCTAGTACATAACATAGCATACATGATAGAGCCAATCGCTGAAGCATATGGAACTCCTTCCATTCGCTTAATTTCAATGTCCGTTGAAGGAGATTGCGATTTGTTCAACACAGTCCCTTTAGTCATGGGAACACCTCCTTTCTTGGAGTTTTCCATCTTAAAGCGTGTCATCATTTTGTCTATGTATGTACTTTGACTTAGCCCAAGAAGCCGCTTAGATCTATCCCTATAGATCTTGATTCCTAGAATATAAGCTGCTTCTCCAAGATCTTTCATTGCGAAACAAGTTCCCAAACAGTGTTTAACTTCGTTAAGCATAGGGACGCTGTTTCCAATGATCAGTATATCATCCACATACAGGATGAGGAATGATATAGTGCTCCCACTAGCCTTTCTGTAAACACAAGGCTCATCTTCATTTTTGACAAAACCAAACTCTTTGATCTTTTGGTCAAAACGAAGATTCCAGCTATGAGACGCCTGCTTGAGTCCATAAATGGACTTATTCAACTTGCACACCCTATTAGGATATTTTGGATCAACAAAACCGTCTGGCTGAACCATATAGACATCTTCAGAGAGATGCCCATTAAGAAAAGCGGTTTTGACATCCATTTGCCATATCTCGTAGTCATAGTACGCGGCTATGGCAAGCAATATCCTGATCGATTTGATCATAGCAACGGGCGAGAAGGTTTCATCATAGTCAATACCCTGAGTTTGAGTGAAACCCTTCGCAACTAGCCGTGCTTTAAAGGTGTGTACATTTCCATGCATATCGGTTTTTCTCTTGAAAACCCATTTGCTCCCTACTGCCCGAGATTCGGGGGGTAGCTCAACCAAGTCCCAGACTTGATTATCACGCATAGATTGCATCTCAGCGTTCATGGCTTCCAGCCATTTCGCAGATTCAGGATCTGAGATAGCAGATTTGTAGTTAGTAGGTTCGTCATTAGACTCATCTACTACCAAGACTTCAGCACCTTCGAGATGCCAAAGGTATCTGTCAGGTTCTTTACGAGTCCTGCTACTTTTGCGAACGCCTGTGTTCATGTCTGATTGATCAGCAACAATTTCTTGTTGTTCAGACGTTCCGACTTCATCAGCGGTTGTTGTTGGTTCTTGAATTTCTTCAAGATCAACCACATTATTTCCAGTTCCTCGATTAAGAAGTTCTTCCTCGAGAAAGTGCCCCTTCCTTTTGATGGAAATAACATTTGCATCAGGATGGTAGAAATAATATCCGCTTCTTTTATAGTATCCGACGAAAACAACCTTTTCGCCTCGAGGATCGAGCTTATCATCAGTATCACTTGTGATGTATGCATCACATCCCCATACTTTTAGGTATTCCAAATCGGGTTTACGCCCATGCCATATCTCATATGGGGTTTTGTTTACCTTTTTAGTCGGAGCCAGATTGACAATGCGGGCGGCAGTCATAAGAGCATGACCCCAAAAGGAGTGAGGCAAGTTAGTTCTACACATCATCGATCGAACCATATTAAGTAGGGTTCGATTTCTCCTCTCGCTCACGCCATTAAGTTGGGGTGTGCCAGGTGGAGTGGGTTCTGAAATTATTCCATACTCTTTGAGATGATTGAGGAACTCTAAGCTGAGGTATTCGCCACCTCGATCTGATCGAAGTATTTTTGTCTTTCTAGTAAGTTGGTTTTCTACTTCGTTTTGGAACTCTTTGAACTTTTCAAAAGTTTCATGCTTATGCTTCATAAGATAGACAAAAGCATATCGACTATAATCGTCGATGAAAGTAACGAAGTATCTTTCATGGTTTCTTGTCATGGTTCTGAAAGGGCCACATACATCAGTGTGAATGAGTCCTAGCAGACCATTAGCCCGTTCACCAACACCAGTGAAGGGACGCTTTGTGAGTTTGCCAGCTAAGCAAGATTCGCAATCATTGAAGGAGTCCTGTCCAGTGGATTCAAGAATCCCCTCGGATTGGAGCCATTTTATGCGTGCCTTACTTATGTGGCCAAGTCTACAATGCCATAGAAAGGTTTCATTAATACCAGCTTTGTTACGTTTAGAAAGATGATATATGTTGTTACATGTTTGAACATCAATCACATAAATACCATTTCGAGGTTTAGCCTCAAAATAAAAGACATCATTCAAGTAGGCAGAAATAGAAATACCATTAAAAACGTACTTGAAACCTTGTTCAAACAAAAGGGAAACTGAAATAATGTTTCTGGTTATACCAGGTGCAAACAAACAATTGTTTAAATTAACTACAAGGCCAGAAGGACATGAAAAATGAAATGTGCCGGTTGCAAGAACGGGCACTCTTTTCTCATCACCAACGATGAGTTCCATGTCGCCTTGTTTCAGCTTCCTCCACTTTTCAGGCTCCTGCAAAACATTAGTGATGTGGTAACCACACCCGGTATCAAATACCCATGTGTTGCTAGAGACAGTAAAAAGCTCAATAACATAAATGAGAATACCTGAAGAAGTGCCAATGTTATTGGCCTTGTTCGCCTTCAGCTTGGCTAGATACTGTGGGCAGTTCCTTTTCCAGTGCCCCATTTGATTGCATTCAAAGCACTGACGCTCCTGAGGAGGGGGTGGTTTAGCAACCTGTTTGTTGTTGGTGGCAGATTTGGCAGCAACAACAGCCATTTTCTTGCCTTTGTTGTTATTAGCCCTTTTCTTGTTGTTGGGCTTCTTAACACCACCAGACTTGACCATCAGAACTTGGTTGGTTTTATGTGGAATGTTCATCTCGGCCGTTTTGAGCATACCATGTAGCTCAGGCACAGTCTTCACCCAAGCATTCATATTATAGTTCATAATGAACTGGTCATATGAGCTAGGGAGAGAGTTCAAGATGAAGTCCGCTGCCATTTCATCTTGCAGGGGATAACCAAGTTTGTTCATTTGGTCAATATACCCTTTCATCTTAAGCACATGAGTACTGACACACGATCCTTCTTGCATTTTACAGCTTATGAGCTGCTTCATGGTGTCATATCGCTCCTGTCGGGCTTGTTTCTGAAACATGCCTTTTAGTTGCTGGATCATGTCATAAGCATCTTTATCTTCCATGTTCTTCTGAAGTTCAGGAGACATGGTGGCTTGCATAAGGCAGGCTACCTCAATGGCATCCTCGTTATGCTTTTCCAGTGCCTTACGAGCAGCAGTAGTGTTACTTTCAGGCTCGGTAGGGACTGGGCCATCTAAGATATATAGCTTTTTCGCCATCTTGAGAACTATTCTCAGATTGCGGTGCCATTCGAGAAAGTTGGTGTTATTCAGTTTTTCTTTTTCAAGTATAGACTTGAGAACGAAGGAGTTGTTTTCATTAGACATCTGTTACATAAACAAAGAGATTTTAATTAGTATTTTCGATGTATATTTCTTTATTTAATTAATGACCCATTATAGTAATTAGAACAAGGAATGAGAATCTGGCTATGTCAGTATTAAAGGCAGCTGTGGCATGCACTCTAGTAAGTGACTAGGCAGACTAACAACGAGTGTCAATTGTGAGAATTGCACAACTCTCGAGTATGAGGCCGCTAAGACAACTCTTGTCTATGCATTGATACGTTTAGCCTCATCTATGCCGACTTTTTTACTTTCGAGACAGCTGGAGCATGTGGTGAGAAAAGAAAAAGTAATAGTCGTCCTAAAAGAGGTACTTGTGGAAGGGCCGGATGTGTCAACGAAACCCTTGCACCTTGGAAGGATATGCTAGACATCAAGTGTGGTGCTGTGGCTCCAAACACTGATGGTTCGCTTTTACGTTCCAAGTGTAGCTTGTGATAGAATGGCATAGACTATTGATTTTAATTATGGGTAAATTTAATATTTACCAAATAGGGTCGTAAGAGCCGATTTTAGTATATATTTAGTCGTGACATCTTGATGAACCCTTTCATCTCTCAGGACACTTAATTTTAAATAACCTATTAAAACTAAGTTTGTCGCGACTTGTATAACCATTTAAAGTTAATAGTTTTAAAACTATTAAGTTATGAGTTTTAGAAAGTTAAAACTTGTTAAATTTTAAAAAACTATAATGGTTATTATTTATTTTGAAATAAACTATTTGTTTTATAACGAATATTTACAAGTTGTAAAAATCTATTTAGAACTTGTTATAATTGATTGTGAACATTTTAAAACACCTTTTAAAAGTTTGGTATTAGGTTGGTTGTAATATAACAACTTATATGATAAAAGCAACCATAATAGCAAAAATAAATATGTAAATCTTTAGGCCATTTTGTTTGATCTTGCTAGAGCCAAATAGCAAGACCAAACTGGGTCACGGGGTAACAACAACCACAAGGATGGACCTAGTGCATCTAGTTGTCTTTAGCATCTCCTTGATTCCTGTAATGTCTTCAGTTTTGTCTTCGGGTCTTCAGCTTTAAGTTATAATATAAAAATATAACAAGAATTGAAACCCTAATCTATTACAACTTTGAGCCACAAAGTGGGCCAAAACCATAAAACAAAACAATAACAAAATACAAGTACAAGGTCGGCCAGATTTACATATTCAACACAATCATGTTAAAGTGGGCAATCTTTTGGTCAAATAAAATAAATAAAACTTTTGACCAAATAACTTTTTGCCCAAGAAATATTTAGATCTGAAACTTTAAACAAGTTAAAGTTTGAGATCTATAACCGGTTAAAAGTACCGGTTTCGTTTTGCATGTTGTAAGCGTGGCTCTGATACCACTGTTGGGATTCAGTGGTGTCAATTTGACTTTTATCAAAAACGGGTTTAATTAAATAAGTAATTAAACGCTATATTATTTATAACCAGTATAAATAATAAATTCCGTTTTTCGTAGATATATAATTATTCTAGATAATTATATATTCCGTTCCGTTAATTGTTCGTGATCACCAGTTAATCGAGTTAAGTGGATTTAATGTTCGTTGCCCAAGGTGTAACTCTTACGGGTCATAGCTCGGTCAGCAGCGTTGACTTATCGAACCCGTACATATAAATCCAACACCCTCAACCACCTTAGTTCAATTCATCTTGTCATCAACAAAGCATAAACTCATACAGATTAAGGAACAAATTTCTGGAAAAAAAACGCAACTAATTACTAACCTGAAAGGGGATTCTTCCAACATTAACAATAAACGTGACAAAATCTCCATTAATTGAAGAGGTAAATACAATAATCAGTTTATACAATATATACTGTGAAGGTCTAACCCATCATATTCATAGCCATGTCTCTTTCTTTTTCCTTTAGTCACGCTACCCAAACAATAGCTCCACAAATTCCTCTATTTTCTTCAAATTCACATCTTTAAAATCCCCAAATATCTCTCAAAACCTCACAAACATTCAAAATTTCCATCTGGGTATCACTCAAATCTCAAAAAGATTCAAAATTTTCATTTGGGTATCTCTCAGATCTCCAAAACATCTCCAAGAAATGGAACCGTTAATGGATTCCGCCACCACTCCCCATCGTACGCCATCGTTTAAGGTAGACACCTACCACCTCCACAAACTTAAACCCTCCGAAAAGTTGCACTATTCTTGCCATTTTTAAGGATTGTTATCTCGATTTCTCAGCCTTTTTTTCTCAGAATGGCACACCACCTTCAATCACCGTACACCTCCATAACCACCACTACCCCGTGCACCACCAACCTTCACCAACCTCTATTGACCATTTACATTTCAACCTGCAACTCATCTTTTACTCTATTATTTATTACAAGTATTTATGGTAAAATGACCAAAATACCCTTATATGGGGCCCAATTGGTAAAATTTAACCATTAAAATTAACTAAGTTAGGGTTAAAGGACATAATATGTAATGGTTTGCAAACATTGAGTACGTTTTTTGTAATTTTTGAAGACAAAGGACATACCTTGCAATTAGTGTTAACATAAAGGACGATTTTTGTAATGGAATAATGGAATTTAATAATCCCAACTTTCACCAGTTGGCCGACAACGGACCCAACTTCAAAAATAACCACTGTCGGTCCCAACTTTTGACATTTTGTAAAACATTGGACCCTTGCTGGGAGAGTAGGAGATGGTGCTCCCAACTTCAAACATTGGACCACTGGCGGTCACCACTAACATCCCTTGGCCGGTGTTAGAAAGGGTCATATGTTTTACAAAATGTCAAAAGTTGGGACCGCCAATGGCTATTTTTGAAGTTGGGTCCGTTGCCGACCAACTGGTGAAAGTTGGGATTATTAAATTCCATTATTCCTTTTGTAATTTACTCTTTGTCTAATCATTGATTTCATAAAAGAAAAAAAGGAATAATTGAGTAAATGTCAAAGTAACCCCAAGGTGGTTGATGAAAACAAAGTGCTGATAACAAAAGTCACAAGCCCACACGAGGTGCAATGGCGATCGGAAGACCGGCGGACCGGGACGGCCGGAGATCGGAAGCGGGTTTCGACAATGGGGCAGAGAAGGGTTCAAACGGTTTTGCGAAGTTCTACGTGGCAAGGTTACCGGAGAGATGTAGCTCGAAAGATATATCGAAATCTTTAGAACCATATGGGAAGGTTGAGGGAGTGTATGTTGCGAGAAAAAGAGACAAGAATGGTTTCCGTTTCGGTTTCGCCAGCTTCAGCGGAGTAAAGGATGTGGAGGAACTGGAAAAAAAGATGAAAAACGTATGGATGGGCAGCTACAGACTTTTCATCAATATAGCCAGGTTCACCGCGGATAACGACGACGTGAGGGGTAATCGGGACAGCAAGGGTAAGAAGAAGATACAGGGACACAGAACCCAGGAAGTTAGATATCAAGCTTACAAGGATCAGGGAGGCAGTAGTTCCAGGCCTTTCGCTCCCAGCGGTAAGTCTTACGCAGATGTTCTGTCCGGCAATCAACAAGAGGTTGGTATCATGAAAGAAGTGGTGGCCTCAGTGTTCGCTAAGGCTTTCGAGGAGTTACATGGTAAGGCGATAATCGGGCGAAAGCGAAGGATTTATGGACGCTTTGGGAAGATGAATGTGCTGTTGAAGGAAGAAAAATATGGTGATACGACAATCAAGTATCTTGGCGGTCTAAGTATACTTTTAGTCTTCAAGTCGAGCTTCGAAGCTGATATTTTCAGGGCCGACATTCCTGGATTTGGGTGGTTTGACAGCGTGGAGTCATGGACAGGTCAAATGATTGCTTTCGAGAGACTTGCCTGGCTTAATATTTACGGCGTTCCGCTTCATCTGTCCGGTAATGAAACATTCGACTCGGTGGGAAGATGTTTCGGTAAAGTCATACACGCATCGCAACGACAACCGGAAGACAACATTTTAACTTGAGATTGTGTGTGTTATGACGGACGCGGTAAAAAGGATAGAAGAAGAAGTTATTCTCATTGATAAAGGTAAGCGGTTCAGGGTGTGGGTCGAAGAAGAGAGGGAAGTTTGGGTCCCGGACTCGGTCGAGAAGCTGGGAGGTCAGACGGTAGAAGACGATGGACATGATTTATTGTCCGATTCAGAAACTTTGGTGAATACTTTGAGGGATGATCGGAGATTGGAGAAGAAATATGGGGAATTTGATAGAGGGGAGGATGAAAAGGATGGGAAGGAGTTTAAAGAGCAAATTTTTACGGCTTCACCGGATCCGGTGAAGGTCATCGGAGACGACAACGAACCGGCGGAAGTTAGCGATTCCGGCGGAAAAAAATCGACGGCGGAAAGAGAGATAAGAACTGCTCCCGAACGGTCGGATGACATTAATGAGGAGGATGACATCGAGGTAAGCAACGGTAATAAAGGGGTTAATATTCAAGAAGAGGCGATTGGGATGAGGGAGTTTCCAAGGTTTTTTGAAAACCCTCAATTAAGGAAGGAGAAGGAATCGAGGAAAGAGAGTGGGGCTGGGGAAAATGTGGAGTTTTCTAATTTTCAAAATTTTGGATTTTCAGTTAACCTAAAGCCCATGGGGCCTAGTAAAAGTTTAAAGAAAATGAGGAAGCCCAAAAAAATAGGATTAACTTGGAGGAAGTTAGTGGGCTTACTTGGCCTAGAAATAGACCGAGACAAGACGATCCTTTTGACCTTAATAAAACGATAGGAATACAGGATGATAGTTTCTCTTCCGCTGAACAGGAAGACGTCGGAGTCCAAAATATGGGGAATGAAGAGATGCACGAGTCTCGACAGGAAGCACCAAGAGGTAGTAGAAAGGAGGGGGTGGAGGAGATGGTAAAAGATTTAAATGTGCAACCCATCGAGGAGGAGGACGACACCTTTCTAGAAACACACGCTACATTCATCACGGGGGGTATTGCGGGAGTTGATCTGCAGAACCATGGGAATTTGATCAGAGAAGCGATTAGGAAAGAAGGAATTCAAAAATTGTCAAGATGAATTTCCTTTCTTTGAATATCAGAGGTCTTGGGGAGGGGGTTAAAAATAAAGCGGGGTGGGTTAAAGAGATAAAAAGAGAGAATGGGATTGATTTCATGGCTTTGCAAGAAATACAATTCAGTGACATTTCAGGTATAGAGTTTGAGAAATTTTGGGGAACGGGCAAATTCGAGATGGATCACGTGCCGGCGGTCGGAAGATCTGGTGGAGTTGTTAGTTTATGGGATCCAAGCGTTTTTAAGGTACATGATTCTATCAAGCATCCTAATTTTTTATTAACTATGGGGGTTATTAAGGGGATTAATAGAGCTATTAATATTATTAACGTGTACGCTCCGCAAAAAGTCCCTCTAAAAAAGGCTCTGTGGGAGGATATTGGGGTGGTTTTGGGGAGTTATACGGGTTGGTGGGTGATTATGGGGGACTTTAATGCGGTTCGTTTTATGGAAGAAAAGAGGAATTCCAATTTTAATAAAAACTGTGCTTCTAATTTCAATGAGTTTATCTTCGAAAATGGGTTGATAGAATATGATTTGAAAGGTAGGAAATTCACTTATCATAAAGACAACAGTAATAAGCAAAGCAAGATCGATAGATTTTTGGTTTGTCATGATTTTTTCAACGCTTGGCCGGTGGCTTGCCTTAGGGAGTTACCAAGGGTTCACTCGGATCACTGTCCTCTTGTTTTGAGTTGCTCGGATAAAAACTTTGGCCCCAAGCCATTTAGGTTTTTCAACTCCTGGTTGGAGAGGAAAGATTTCGACGAGGTGGTGCAAAAAGCAAACGACTCTTTTATAGGGAACGGGGAACCTGAAGTGGTCTTAATGCATAAATTCAAGGTGATTAGGGAGGATATTAAAAAGTGGAAAAAGAAGGTTCTATCTAAAGAGGGGAAACGGAAAGGATTCTAAAGGAAGATATTGAAAGGCAGGACGAAGTTTCAGAGGAGAGAAAGTTGTTAGAAGAGGAGGAGTGGTCTAAGGTGGAATGCTTGAAAGATTTAAGGGAGCTCGAAGGATACAAAATTAAAGATCTCAAACAAAGAGCTAGAATTAGATGGGATTTGGAAGGTGATGAAAACTCGGCTTTTTTTCATGGGTATATAAATAGTAGAAGAGCTCTTAACAATATCCCAGGTCTTATGGTAGACGGAAAGTGGATTTCAAAACCATCCTTGGTCAAAAGAGAAATTATGCACTTCTTCAAAAAGGCTTTCGAGGAAAAAACCAAAGACAGACCAAGACTCAATTGTCACATCATTAGGCGTCTCTCAGAGGAAGACGCTGCGATTTTGACGGTCCCGTTTAGGAACGAAGAGATCAAAAGTGCTGTGTTCGAATGTGGGGCTGACAAAGCTCCAGGGCCAGACGGTTTTAATTTCAAATTCATCAATTGAGAATGATTTTTATAATTTGCTTGATTCCTTTTTCAGCAAAGGTACTATTGAGGCGGGGTGTAGCTCATCTTTTATTACTCTTATTCCAAAAAGCAAGGATCCGGTGGGGTTGAGAGACTATAGGCCTATTAATCTAATTGGGGTGATAAGCAAAACTATTTCTAAGATTCTTGCTAACCGCCTCAAAAAGGTAATCGGGTCCATCATCTTGGAAAATCAGACGGCGTTCCTCAAAGGAAGGTACATTCTTGATAGTCCATTAATGCTTAACGAACTTATAGCTTGGATTAAAAAAGATAAAAAAAGGCTTTCCTCTTAAAAATTGATTTTGAAAAGGCGTATGATAATGTGAATTGGAGTTTTCTTTTGGATATTATGGATCAAATGGGTTTTCCTAATTTATGGTGTAATTGGATCAAAGGGGTTCTAGTTTCGGCTAGATCCTCAGTTTTAGTGAACGGGTCTCCTACTTTTGAGTTTAGTTGCTCCAAAGGGGTCAGACAAGGAGACCCATTATCTCCGTTTTTGTTTCTGCTGGTTATGGAAGCTCTGTCTAGCATTTTTTTGCAAAGCAGGGCTCGAAGGGGTGTTAAAAGGAATTCAAACTCCTAATAACGGTCCGGTTATTTCGCATCTTTTGTATGCGGATGATGCTCTGTTAATCGGGAATTGGGATAGGGAAAATGTGGTAAATGTGGCCAGATGTTTAAGAATATTCTATTTATGTTCTGGATTAAAAATCAACCTTCTTAAATCTAACTTGTACGGATTGGGTGTGGATAATAGCGAGATTACGGAAATGGCTAAGGTGATCGGGTGTAACACTGGTAATATTCCGCTTACATACTTGGGGATCACGGTGGGGGCTAATATGAATAGAATTAACAGTTGGAACCCGATAATCGAGGTTTTCAACAAAAGGTTGTCGGTTTGGAAAGCTAAAACTATTTCGATAGGTGGGAAGATTACTCTGATTAATTCTGTTTTGGAGAGCCTCCCTATCTATTATTTTTCTTTATACGAGGCCCCAATCGGTATAATTAAGACCCTGGAAGCAAAAATGAGAAAGTTTCTTTGGGCGGGATCTAGTGATTTAAACAAAATGAACTGGGTGGCTTGGGAGTGGGTCACCTGACCCAAATCTAAAGGGGGTTTGGGTATTAACAGGCTCATTGAGGTCAATGAGGCCCTTTTATCTAAGTGGGGTTGGAGGTATAGGGTTGAAAACCAAAATCTATGGAGGAAAGTGGTGGAAGCTTGCCATTATAAAAGCAACCAAAGTAGCTTCCTTCCGCTCAACGGGAACATAGCGGGATGTTGGAAAAATATTGTAAAGGTGTTTTCCAAAATAAAATTAAACGGGAAAGGTTTAGATCGGTTGATCAAGGGCAAGGTGGGGAACGGGGATGATATTCGTTTTTGGATTAACACCTGGATGGGCGATCTTCCTTTCATGGAAAGATGGCCTCGTCTGTTTGGTTTGGAATTGTATAAATTTTGCAGGGTTGCGGATAGAGTTCAAGGTAATGAGGGCTTTTCTTGGCATTGGTCTAGACTTCCCGAATCCGATGACGAGCTTAAAGAATGGCTGGAATGTCTAGAGGTTCTCAACATGGTGAGGCTTTTCAACGATAAGGATTCGTGGTACTGGAATGACGGTAGCCAGGATAGTTTCTCAGTGAAGTCTGTCAAAAAGGCTTTAATTATTGAGAGAGGTCATTGCCACCTTCCTAATTTTGTCTGGTGTAAATGGGTGCCTCTCAAATGCAATGTTATGGCTTGGAGAGGTAATTTGGATAGGCTAGCAACAAGAGTTAATTTAAGGCGAAGGAATGTGGACATTACATCGGTTTTGTGTCCTTTTTATGAAGAATACGAGGAAACGGTGGAGCATTTATTTACTGCATGTTTGGTTGCTAATCGTGTGTGGGCGGCTTTCAGTACGTGGTGCAACATCCCTCCTATTTTCGCCTTCGACTTCAAAGATATTCTGGATACTCATAATCATATCCAGGCTGGTAAGAAATCGAAGAAGATAATTTACGGCTTGGTGATTATTTCGTGTTGGTGTATTTGGAAAGGAAGGAACGAGATGGTGTTCAATCAAATCAGAAGAAGTCCGCTTGATATTATAGGGGAAATAAAATCGAAAGGTTTCGCTTGGTTTAAGAGTAGATCGTCCTGTAATTATATAAATTGGACGGATTGGTGTAAATATCCTTTGTATATGATGTAATTTGTTTTGCCCTTTGCCCGGTTGGGTCGGGGGTGTTTGTTTGTTTGGCCTTTTGTCCGTTTGGGTAGGAGGTGTTTTTTAATGAAGTTCGTTTTTCAAAAAAAAAAAAAAAATTCCATACAGGGGGTGTAACAAATGTATACAAGTATGAGATAAAAACGAACTTTTTTACGAATTACTATTGAATACTAAAAAAGTTAGCAAATGTATACAAGTACGAGATAAAAGCTAACTTTTTTACGAAATAAAACCTTTTGGACCCACATATGAAAAATGAAACATTTGGATTAAACTGTCAAAATGACCCAAACCACATGAACTAAATTGACATTTAACTCTTATAATAAACAGAGTAAACTTCCATTTTGCTCCATGTAGTTTGATCGTTTTAACGGTTTTGTCTCAATCCTTTAAAAATAGTTATTTTACTCCCTGATCTATGAAGCTTATCACGATTTTACTCCCTGCCCAAAACAACATCCATTTTAAGCGTTAATATTTTTCACGTTCATAACACAAATGTTTGATCACAACATATGGTTCAAAGTTTGCTCATTAAATCTTGAATATATTTAAATATTTCCTTAGTTATGAACAAAACTTTGATGTTAAAAACCGAATAGTCTTATTAACATTAAAAACAAATATAATAACTATTTTTTTCCTTAATTATCAATTGGATTGAATTTAAAAGTTTTGAAGTAGTAAATGGTTTCGAATCTAATTCTAATTCAAATTTTGTAATTAATCATTTCCTTATTACAATTTTGATATAAAATACGTTAGTGTGGTTAAAAACAAAGATAATATTTAGAGAAAATGCCCGGATAGTCCCTGTGGTTTCGCATTTTTTCACCTATAGTCCCCAACTTTCTAAAACTACCTGAATAGTCCCCAACTTTTCAATTTTTGTTCCCGGATAGTCCCTGGGTCTAACTTCAGTTTGTTTTTTCTGTTAAGTGGGCGTGAAATGACCAATTTACCCTTTCTTTTAAAAGGCCAAACCACAGGGATTATCTGGGCATCTTCTACATTTTTAGAGAAAAAACCCCACTACCACATCTCATCTTCAACCTCCACCCACCATCACCCTCCTCCACCCTCCACCATCACCTTCTTCTCTGCAATTTTCTTTGAAGAAACCCTAAAACACCCAAGTCACCTCAACCCCCCCCCCCTCGCTGTCTCTCTCTCTGACGCAAAACTCACAGACAACAATCAATATAGAAGCAATGCATAATGAATCAAGGCTTGCAGTCAACCAATCGAAAAATGATTTTTCCAACTCCTTTAATGATCTGATCTCCACATCTAATTCATCATCTACTTTTAACGGCCCACAGATTGATAAGGTTCCTTCTGTTGTGACAGTGTTTTTAAGACCGGGATCGAGGTTCGACCGGAAATATTGAATCCACAGTTGAAAAAATGATTGGAATCCATAAGAAGAAGCATTTATGACTTTTGATCGGAACTTATGGACGCCCGCCTCTGTTGTTGAAGCTCAGAAACACAACCGAGGGCAGAACCTCTTCATCTTGTTTCCATTATTCACTTTTAGCCTTGATATCTTTCAAAGTGAAAGTACTTTTATTTAAAGGTTTGCAGACAAATGGCTTTTGCAAGGCTCAAAGCTGAAAGATGTATTTTTTCATTTTTTAGATCTTTCGTATACATTAAATAGTTGAACTTCTTTTTGTTATACATAATTTAAGATTTAATTTTCATTTTGTTAATCTTTTGTATACTTTTATTATACATAATTTACGATTTGGTGGTGGGGTGGTGGTATTGATGATGGTGGTTGTGGCTGTGGCTGGATTTGGGGGATTTGGGGTTGAATGATTTGGGGGATTTTGGTGATGGTTTGTAGAGATGCAATTCACACAAGGGTGGTGGTGGTGGTGGTGGGGCTTGGGTGTTTTAGGGTTTTTTCATAGAAAAATGCGGAGAAGAAGGTGATGGTGGAGGGTGGAGGAGGGTGATGGGGAGAAGAAGGTGATGGTGGAGGGTGGAGGAGGGTGATGGTGGGTGGAGGTTGAAGATGAGATGTGGTGGTGGGGTTTTTTCTCTAAAAATGTAGAAGATGCCCGGATAGTCCCTGTGGTTTGGCCTTTTAAAGGAAAGGGTAAATTGGTCATTTCACACCCACTTAACAGAAAAAACAAACTGAAGTTAGACCCAGGGACTATCCGTGAACAAAAATTGAAAAGTTGGGGACTATTCAGGTAGTTTTAGAAAGTTGGGGACTATAGGTGAAAAAATGCGAAACCACAGGGACTATCTGGGCATTTTTCTCTTCTAATTATTAATTTTAATGAGAGTTGTTACAGGTAGATTGACACCCCTTCACGAAAATGAGCATAACTCACTCAATTCTTATCCGATTCACTCGATTCTTTTTCCTACTACTTTGTATCGACCTTATCTACATTTCCATGGGTTTTTCACAGTAAATAAGTCCCTGGAATGTCCCCAAATAGGCTCCAAAGTGGGCTGTTCGTTTCTGTTTTTATCTAAACTTTGTTAAACTCATCCAACTTGTGTCTAACACATCTCACACCTATGTCCTAATGCTTACAACCTCACTTATGGTTGGTTAAGCTTAAAAACAAGGTTGAGACACTATAAATCAGAGGTTAAAACCTCAAATACTTTCTGTTTTGTTAGGGTATTTAACCCACAAATCATGTCAAGCTTAGATCTTGATGAATGAGTGATTATGGAACAACTTGGGTTGTCCTACATACAATCCTCACATGATTTGATGATTTCTCTATAGTTAGGTTGTTTATGTTATTGTGCTAAACCAAGTTCGTGACCCTCCTTGGTTGTTTTTACATCAAGTGAAGTGGTGAACATTCAAGGGGTTCCTAAATGGAAGCATGTTCTTCCTACCCCATACATGATAACACGAGGTGCCTAAATGAAGATCCTAATCCTCTACCTCCTACTTGAGTTATTGGACTAAATAATATGTAGTACTTAACCTAGATATATATATACACTCATTCGAACCTTTGATGTTGAACTTATGTTTATATGTTAAAGTAGTAGAACATCACCTAAGACCTAAAACCTTGTTGTGATTCTTATGGGTGTTCAACTCATGAAAACATTATCATAACCTTTGTGGTTACCAAGTGTCATACAAGTGTTAAGTGTTGAAGATGATTATTTTCACATGCTATTCTCATATCTTACTTTTATGTTGTTTTAAATACCGAATCTCGACTCTAAGCATACTTGAACTTTAACCCTACACATTCAATCTTCTCACCTCATCAACTCGTCAATAATTGGATAATTGGAAAGCATATGCAAACTTTGTGAGTATACTCGCAACCCCCTTTTTATGTTTACCACTTTTTGGGGTGTAACATGTTTTACTATTAAACTACACTTAAACTTATTCTTTATGCAATGCACAAAACAATCCTTATACATGAATACTATGCTATGATACTTGATGCTTACGTGGACCATACTTATGTGATATGTTTTAGTCATTAGCTCTCACGAGCCTCCCTTCGACATGTATAGCGCTATAGGAGTAACGCACCGCCCCCCTTAAACTTGGGTCATGTTGAATTAATTAAACTTTCTTGCGTAAACAGAGGTTGGCTAGAAATATCGCATGCCACGATAGTTGATCTCGTATAAACTAAGTTGCCATGTGGATTCGTTTTAAACTTTTATACTTATACTTATACTTATGCTTAAACTTGTATACTCGCCTTTGCTTTTGCATTGAACTTTATTTTAAACATGTTACAGGTTGAGGATGATGATGCTATGAAATGAAGTAGCGTTGATGCCTAGATACACATATAGACGTTTAGGTTTAATCATTGTATCAATTTTGATTATGTTGTATTGTAATTCCTTTGAACTTGACGTTATTTGATTTCTTTGTAATGTTGACAAATGAATTATGAAATGAAATCGGTTTATTAAATATTGTCACAAATAGCGTTATGATGTCTCTAGCAATCTTCACACTTCGTCTCATCCCGATGTTTCCGCCATTGGTTAGGGTGTGACAAAAATGGTCTTTTTGCCAAACTTGCCCCATATATACGCCAAATAGAGGGCTATACATGGCAAATAGTAAAAAAGACAATTTTACCCCTGCATTGGGGGCTATACGCAGCCAAAAATAAGGGTAACATTGTCTTTTTGACCCTTTATATACTCTGCGTATTGACCTATGCGTAGCGTATATAAACCCTAGTATATAAACCCTTTTTTCTGTCCAATGATTGCTGATAAGGTTCTCAAATCTATGGTTTATATACGTTGGGTATAGTTCTATGCGCAGCGTACATATGTAACCTTATACGCTGCGTATAGGTCTATACGCAGTGTAGGTAAACCCTGATTCAACTAGGGTTTGTGTGCATATAGGCACATTGGTGTGCTAATAGGTACACCCAAAAGTAATAGGCTTGTTTATATGTTTTAAGGTCGATTTGCAGTCCGAGAAATCTTATCGATCGTGTATATGTTGTTGAATGTCTAGTCTTTGTTTTTCGATTGGAAATATTAGGTGGCTAGCTTCACCTAACTTTTTGTTTAAAAACCGTTGAATCTTTATGTAACAACTCTCACTAAAATCCATAATTAGGACGATAATTATCTATTAAGGAAACCCTAATTGAGACACCCAAGTAATTTTGCATAAACCCTAAAATTTCCGGAACAATTGGAATAAGGATCAGGACCCCTAAACTCAAGGGGGGTAAACCCTAGTTGAATGTTTATCTAAATAAAACGTTGGTACAGTCTGATTTGTTAATTTAGTTGATTCAGCAAGCCTAGTCCCGAGCCTAGGCAGCCTATAATTAGACTGCTTAGCTTACGGACCGTAAGGGAAAGGGCATACGGTCCGTAAGCGAGTCTCAAAAATCACTATAAATAGCAGACATTGGCACTTGCCTTCTGAAGTTGAAACGACGCTCAGAATTTCTGTGTACGTCGAGATAAAGCTAAAACACTACAATTAAACACACACGATCACGAAGTGCTGCCGCATTCAGGGTAATAACTCGATCGCTATCACGATTCAACGTCCGATCGATTATAACTATCCAATGATTGTCCGAGTGCTGCTCAAATTGAGCTTATACTTTGATTTTTCATCGTGATTTCGACTTGAATATTTGAGTGTTGTTCGAATTCGGACTATGCTCTGTTATTCGTTGTGAATCCGATTGAATTATTAAGTATTGCACTGGTTAATCGTTGTGAGGGTTTAATCTCGTGAATTGACGTAACTGCTGTATTAGTTACTAACCCGTTTGTGTGTGCATTGTGTTAAAAATTAGGTTAATCAAGGCTAATCAGTAGGCTTGTATCTTGCTCGTTAAATCTGCAATGTGAGTCATTCTCTTTTTATCAACTGTTTTACAAAACTCCAAATTATTTTCAAAGTTATAATTACAGGGATTAAGTCTTTGTAATCACCATATTACAGCCGGTATGTGGGGTTTTGTATACATTACTTGTTTCCCGTCACACTTGGACAAACGGGTGGCCAAGGGGTGATCTGACCACAGTCACGGACACCATTGGACAAATGGGCTAGCCAATGGATGGTCGAGTGACAAATACTGTGGGTAGTTGGGTTGATATCAGAAACATTGTAATCGCTCTTAATACTGTAGATTATAACAAATGTGTCATTTTCAGTAAAATGAATGATTCACTCAGTATTTCCCCGCTGACAAAACCTTTTTCAAACATGTTTCAGGTGATCTGTGTGATCCAGGGAAAGTGCCGTGAAGCACTACAAGCTCAGAGAAGTGGCTCAATAAAAATAAATAAGAAACATGTTTTGAGAAATAAAGATTTCTTGGTGAAATCAACTTATTGTGAATTATGGGATTTTATCCCTAAAATCTTATGTAATATATTAAACGGGCATTTTCGGTGTTAAAAGATCCTGAATTAAAAGACTTCTGTTGTCGCCTAAATTAAATACCACGGGATTCCTGCCCCGCGGCTCTTGAACCGGGTCAAACCGGACCGAGGGCCGTGACAGGAAAAAGGTGGTATCAGAGTCACTGATCGAGCCACTGATTTAAGCCTATAAGTTAAGTATTGGACAAAATACTTAATTCTATTAATTGCTATTCTATGATTATGTGTTTTATTAACTGACTATTTATTAGATACAGTATGGGTAAACAAAAGCTTTCTGCTATCTACCACAAATTAGATACTGCACCTCAGGAAAAAGGAACCTCTTCCTCCAAATACCCAGCAACCCTAGAAGAAGGGATTTTTGTCCGAAAAGCACAATATGAAAATTCTCTTACCCCAGAGAAAATAAATTCGATTATTAGGAAAAGTCGGAAACCCCAAGTCAAGAAAGTGAGATTTAATCCTGAAATCCAGGAACTAGGCAATAGTTCACCTTGGGAAGATAAGTTAGATGAAAAATGGGCAAATCTTTATATGCTAGCTACTGTAGCAGAAAATGCAAACCTCTAAAAATCCAATAAGTCGGGTCTAGTAGAAAATCACTATCCAGTAAATAAATAAATCCCAGTGTGTTTCTTTCTGTTGTCCTCTGTACAAATTAGTATGCAATGAAACTTCAGTATTTATTCGTAAAACTTTGTTCCAAAGTTTTAACTTAGCATTTTTGTGCATTTTGCATATATGCTATGCAGCATGAATGAGATATCGGAAGCGTTTCAGAATCTCAACTTATATCCAGTGCCTATTGAAGTCTCCCACGACTTTACTGGTTATATTGCTGACATAGAAGAACCCCTGGAATACCAAGCTCCACCGCTGGAAAAAGCCAAACCTAAAAAGAGAAGATATGTAGGATGGAGAAAAGTGCACAGGAGAAAGCCAGCCAATAGGAGACTCCCTAAAATAGAAAATCCTATGAGTAAAGGGAAAGAAATAGAGACTGGAGAGAATTCAAAACAGCCAGAAATAGAAATAAGGGAAGACATTAAGAAAAAGGGAATATAGATCGGAGAAAGCTCGAAACAATCTGAAGGAATCACGTTTCAAGACGAAATAGATCGTCTACTGGCAAACTGTGATGTTATCAGCCTAATCCGTAATAATCTGTACCCTTACCCGGCCACTGTCCAATTTCCTTTAAATTTAGAACCAGCTATTCCAGAACCTTTAATCCACACCCGACCATTTGGCGAAATGAAAGAATGGTGGACAAATGACTGGCAATTCCAAAGCAAAGTTAATAGTCCCTACACCTTCCTTCCACAATTTGATCCAGAACCTATCCCCAATCCTCCCATGAGTGATGAAAACTTAGCCAAACTTCGACAGTTCGGAGAAGAACTGATAGGAACAGGGAATAGGATCAGGGAAATGGGGGAACAACTATCTTGGAAGTACGATGAAAGGGAGCATCGTTACTAGAACTGTCAGTCAACCAACGGAATAGTGGAGTCGGAAAAGTATATTATATAATAGTGTTAATAGTAAACTAGAACTCTGTAAAATGGGCAATAAAACCTTGTAAGATATAGTGTGTATGGATGCATATACAATATAAAAACACAAAATAGAAGTCGAGAAATCGAAAATTTTGGTTATAAAGGTGTTGTGATAAGATTATGTGATTACGTGCAGTTGTTTTGCTGAATTTACCACTACTTGATACTAAAAATTTATATGTATAAAAATCATCAGATGGAAAACGTTAATAATGAACCAGTCAATGAAGAGAATCAATATGAGCAAAACCCGGAAAACCAGTATATGACTAGACAAGATATTGAAAATATCATTACTCAAGGGATAGTCAATGCTATTCCAGCAATCATGGCTGCTGCTAGGAACCCTGTTGAACCACAACAAATCATTCCTAGTAAACGTACTCAGGAAGATAACTTTAGTCATAGTATAAATAGAGGAAGCAATCATGACAATCATGATAATGATCCACGACAAGTCCCACTTCCTAAGAAAATGAAAGCTGCAACGCCTGGTTGCACTTATAAAGAATTTCTTGCTTGCAAACCCACTGAATTTGCAGGTAACGAAGGGGCAACTGCAACACTGCGTTGGTTAGAGAAAACCAAAGCAGTAATTGCAATAAGCAAATGTGCCGATGAAGATCAGGTTATGTACGCTTCAAATCTGTTCAAAGAAGGGGCACTAGAATGGTGGAACACAGTATTACAGGCAAAAGGAAGAAGAATGGCCTATGCCATGAGCTGGGAAGAGTTTAAGAGCCTTGTGGAAAGAAAATTCTGTCCCGAATATGAAAAAGATCAAATGGCAAATAAGTTCCTAAATCACCGTATGACGGGTGTAGATTGTCGTGGTTATACTTCGACATTCTTTGAATACGCGAGAGTGGTACCAACACTGGCTTCGCCAGAACCGGTGCTCATTTCCCGTTACATATGGGGATTTGGGACAACTCGAACTTTAGACTTACTTTGTGTAACGCTACGTGCATATGTGAACTAAATTATATGATTGGATTTAATGAATGTTTTGTTATTGAGTGCATGATGTAACGTATGTATGCATGTATTAACCCGATCGCACAACACACACACACCCACACTTGATCGCACAAAGCCATTTGGGCTTTACACCTTGTGCGCGGGTCCGTTTGGGCAGCCCAAGTGGGTTCGGCCCACTTCCTTTAGCCGTGTAAACACCATAGTTGGGGATTGGTATTGTTAGTTTGTCACAAAAACACACAACACACAAGAACCCTAGACTTCCCTTCTCTCTCTTTCGGCTTGCTTAGAACCCGACGGCGAACAACCACAATCTTCGGCTCACCTTCCCTTTTGTCTCAATTCAATCGGTTAGTGTTTGAATGGTTTAGTTATTGATTGATTACATGACTTCATGCTTAGACTTGAATGATTAGGGTTGATAATTGAATGATGATTTTAGTATTGATGTATGGTTACATGTTCGGCTTGCATGATCGTGATGATGTTGGTATCCTTGCTAAACCGTATTGATAGTACTCATGATAACCGGCCATGTGTGTGTCTAGATTTAATCGGGTTAATTGATGTTCTCGGCTATATGGCTATATGAATTGTTAAGATGATGATATGATATGATGTTAGGGTTCATGTGAATCGGTAATAAAAATCCTGTTTGATCGATGGTTTGCTAGTTGGATAATGGGAATTCTGTTAATTGATTAAATAATAATCATGGAAACCGGTTAATTGTTAATTGATTTCGATATACTTGGAAACTGTTAATTGTTGTAACCGATCGCATAAGATACGGGTATTTAAACTGATCGCACAAGCAGCACAGCACGGGACCAAGGTTGCGAGTCCGGATTGCGACTCGAGACCACAGCAGCACGAGCCGAAACCACGGTTGCGAGTCCCATTGCGACTCGAAACCGGGCCATGACAAGCCGAAACCCCAGTTACGAGTCCTGTTGCGACTCGAAGCCTCCTGTTGTGACTCGAGATCGCTGGTTGCGACTCGAGACCAGTTATGCATGCACACTGATTGGACCTTGCACTGTCACGAGCCCAATCAATTGGGCCAAATAATTGGACTTATGACTGTTATGTTTTTGGACTGCTTATCTGTTTGGGCCGGGTTTACAATGGATCGCACAATATGTTGGGCTTGTTGTTATTCGCACATTGTTGACTGTTATGTGTTTACCATGATATTCACATGTTCGTACCATGTTAACCTATGTGAAACCAACGTGTGTTACTTTAAGTCAAAACATGACTTGTATAATAACCATGATAGGACGTGGTTGACCACTTTAGTTCAAGAAACCTCTTTGTGTATCTGCCGAGCAATCCAAGGTGAGTTCACACAGCCAAGGCATGGGATTCCCGGGTTGGGAATTGGGTTGGAATGTTGATATGGAATGATTACTCGTACTTACGCAATCACTAGACTATAGACCATCGTCCTCAGGATAGTCAGGACACTTACGTAAAACCTACGTAAATTAGTAATTACCATTGTCTCCCGGGTCGGGAGGACACTTACGTAAATCCTACGTAACCTAATACCCATTACTGTCTTCCGGGTCGGAAGGACACTTACGTAAATCCTACGTAAACCCCACGCGTACCACTGTCCTCGGGGAAGGGCACTCACGTAAATCCTGCGTGACATTGTACGTATTCCTGTTCTCGGTTTAAGAAGAACACATGGTTGCACTAGTCTAGTAAGTACCATAATGGGAAGCCCCCATTATAAAGGATAAATGTGAGAATCCCTCACCAGTAGTATATACCCGTATGGGAAGCCCCCACTAGATGAGCTTACGCATTACTGTTATGAACTTACTTTCTGTGAACTCGCTCAACTAGTTGTTGACTATTTGCTGCATGCCTTGCAGGACCTTAGGTAATCCATGGAGCTTGCACAAGGAGGAGCAGGTCGTTGTGGGCATTTGGATCGTGATTACTTATGTCATTTCATACATTAATACTTATGATGTTTCAAATAATAATACTTATGATTGGGTTTTACATTAATGCTTCCGCTATACTTAACTATGTTGGTTTTGATAAACACCTTTCGTATTGATGGATATTCATTATTATTTATTACATGTTCAATATGATTGGTGGCTTGATCCTGGTATGTCACGCCTCCAAGCGGTGGTGCTCCGCGGGTGGATTTTGGGGGTGTGACAGATTGGTATCAGAGCCATTGGTTATAGAGAACTTGGTTTTAATATGGGAAAACGTTTTTATTAAAACCGGACTATAACCAGAACAGTGCTCTCAACGATCCACAACGACGCTTCGCTCCTCGTGCAAGACTCGACATCCTAGGTAATAAGGTTTATGTTTATTGCCTGTATGCTAGAACTATGTAGAACTTTGCTCGTATTGTGCTCAGATACACATGACATTATAGCATGAGAATCCCTACGTGTTTACTCTTTTCTGTCATCGCCCTACTCGCGAACCATTCTTACTTATGCTACTTTTGCGATGAAGATCATGTCTGGACGAATTAACATGACTCAAGCCCAGCTAGAGGCTCTCGTTCAAGCTCAAGTTGCTGCGGCACTTGCAGCAGCTCAAGCAGGTAGTATACCCTGCAGTATAACTCATCTTAGGATCCTTAGATCCCCATTAGCTCTTGTATTTAACTTCGTCCTATTCGTACACAATAGGTCAACACGCGCAGCAGTCTGTCTGCACATTCAAGAACTTCATGGACTGTCGTCCAAATACTTTCAGTGGCACCGAGGGGGCAGTGGGACTCCTCCATTGGTTTGAGAAGCTAGAGTCAGTATTCGAAATGTGCGAGTGCCCTGAGGCACGCAAGGTCAAGTATGCCACTGGCACCTTGGAAGGGATAGCACTGACTTGGTGGAACGCCCAAGTTCAGATCTTAGGGTTGGCAGCTGCTAACGCCACACCCTGGAACGATTTTAAGGAACTTATCAAGAGGGAATATTGCACGCGTGAAGATATTCACAAGTTGGAAGACGAGCTGTACAATTTGAAAATGGTTGGGTCAGAGATCGAAGCATATACCAAACGGTCGAATGAGCTGGCCGTGCTGTGCCCAACTATGGTGGACCCTCCAGTGAAGCGCATCGAGATGTATCTCAAGGGGTTGGCACCAGAAATCCAGAGCCACGTAACCTCGGCTAATCTTGACAACATCCAGGCTATTCAACGCCTCGCTCATCGCATCACCGACCAGGCAGTGGATCAGAATAAGCTGCCTAAGCGTGTCAATGCTACTGCTACAGTCACTACTTCAGCTACTCCTGCTACTCCTAGCGACAGCAAAAGAAAGTGGGAAGGGGATTCTAGTAAAGGTTCAGCATCCGTTCAGTCCCAAGCTCAGCAACAGAAGACTGACCATTACCAGAGTCCTAGTCAGCAATCCTCTGGTGGTCATAGACGGGGAAGATATCAGGGATTTCACCCCAAGTGTCACAACTGCAACAGACACCATAGTGGCCCATGCAACAAGGGTCGTTGCCAAAGATGTCTCAAGATGGGGCACGAGGCCAAAGACTGTAGGAGTCCACGGCCTGCAAATCAAAACCAGCAACCTCAACTACCAGCTCCGCAGAACCAGAACCAGCAACAGCAGCCACAGCGTGGAAACCGGGGATGTTTTCAGTGTGGGGCTGAAGGTCACTTCAAGCGTGATTGCCCTCAATTGAACCAGAATCAGAATCGCAACAACAATCAGGGCAACGGGAATAACAACAACGGGGGAAACAACAACAATGCCAACGAAGCTCGTGGTCGTATGTTCGTGCTGGGTCAAGGCGACGCAAGGAACGATCCCAACGTCGTTATGGGGAAGTTTCTCCTCGACAATATTTATGTTACTGTCTTGTTTGATTCGGGTGCGGATACAAGCTATATGTCTGTGAAAATGAGACAATTGTTAAAACGTGCACCAACACTTTTACCCACCAAACATGTAGTAGAGTTAGCTAACGGTAAAAGTCTAGAAGCCACGCACGTAGTTCAGGGTTGTAATCTTATCCTAGCTGGTCAAGCTTTCTCTATCGATCTCATTCCCATAGTTTTGGGTAGTTTCGACGTCGTGATTGGGATGGATTGGTTGTCCCAACACCAGGCAGAAATCTTATGCAGTGAGAAGATAATTCGCATTCCTCGTTCTGGTCAAGAACCTCTCGAAGTGCAAGGCGACAAGAGTGGTGCAGTGGTTGGCATCATCTCTTTCTTGAAGGCTCAGAAATGCTTACGAAAGGGTCACACAACCATTTTGGCTCTTGTTTCGGATGCATCAGCGAAAGAAAAGAGACTGGAGGATATACTAGTCGTACGTGACTTTCCTCAGGTATTTCCTGAAGACTTACCTGGATTACCGCCTCATCGTCAGGTCGAATTTCAGATCGAGCTCGCTCCAGGAGCAGCACCTATAGCTCGCGCACCATATCATTTAGCTCCATCAGAATTGGAAGAACTGTCAAAGCAACTGCAGGAGCTCTTGGAAAAGGGCTTTATACGTCCAAGCTCTTCGCCTTGGGGAGCTCCAGTACTTTTCGTGAGAAAGAAAGACGGTACGTTCAGAATGTGCATCGACTACCGTGAACTCAACAAGGTGACGGTGAAGAACCGTTATCCTCTTCCGCGCATCGACGACTTATTCGACCAATTGCAAGGGTCGAGTTACTATTCCAAGATAGACTTGAGGTCAGGGTACCATCAGCTGAGAGTCCGGGATGAGGACGTCTCCAAGACAGCCTTCAGAACTCGATACGGTCACTACGAGTTTCTCGTCATGCCATTCGTGTTAACGAACGCGCCTGCTGTATTTATGGACCTTATGAACAGGGTGTGCAAACCCTATCTTGACAAGTTTGTCATAGTATTCATCGATGATATTCTAATTTACTCCAAGAGTCAGGAGGAACACGAGCAGCATCTCCGCCTTATTTTGGAACTCCTTCGGAAGGAACAGCTGTACGCTAAGCTTTCTAAATGCGACTTCTGGCTTCGTGAAGTCCACTTCTTAGGCCATGTGGTGAACAGAGACGGGATCCATGTTGATCCATCCAAGGTAGATTCGATCAGAAACTGGCCTGCACCGCGTACACCGACAGAAATACGCCAATTCTTGGGTTTGGCAGGTTATTATCGGCGGTTCATCAAAGACTTTTCAAAGATTGCTCAGGCGCTTACGCTACTGACACAGAAGGGTGTCGTTTATCGCTGGGGAGAGCCCTAGGAGACTGCTTTTCAGTACCTAAAAGATAGACTTTGCAGCGCACCTATTCTCTCATTGCCAGAGGGCACGGATGACTTCGTAGTATATTGTGACGCATCAATACAGGGTCTGGGTTGCGTATTGATGCAGCGGGATAAAGTTATTGCCTACGCCTCTCGTCAACTAAAGGTTCATGAACGGAACTACACGACGCACGATTTAGAGCTGGGAGCTGTTGTTTTCGCACTTAAGATATGGCGACACTACCTGTACGGTACCAAGTGCACGATTTACACCGATCACAGGAGTCTCGAGCATATCTTTAAGCAAAAGGAATTGAATATGCGTCAACGACGATGGGTCGAGCTGCTCAACGACTACGAATGCGCTATCAAGTATCATCCAGGTAAAGCCAATGTTGTGGCTGACACCCTTAGTCGAAAGGACACCTTACCGAAGCGCGTGCGAGCGCTCCAGCTTACTATTCAGTCAAGTCTTCCTGCTCAGATACGGAATGCTCAGATAGAAGCACTAAAACCCGAAAACGTCAAGGCTGAAGCCTTACGCGGCTCAAGGCAACGAATGGAACTAAAGGAAGACGGCGCCTACTATGTAACAGGGCGTATTTGGGTCCCACTTTATGGCGGTCTACGCGAACTTGTGATGGACGAAGCCCACAAGTCTCGCTACTCGGTACATCCAGGGTCGGATAAAATGTACCACGATATCAAAACAACATACTGGTGGCCAAGTATGAAAGCTCACATCGCCACCTATGTCGGCAAGTGCTTGACCTGTGCGAGGGTCAAGGTTGAATATCAGAAACCAGCTGGTCTACTTCAGCAGCCTAGGATACCACAGTGGAAATGGGAAGAAATTTCCATGGATTTCGTTACAGGCCTACCTAGATCTCTGCGTGGGAACGATACTATATGGGTAATCGTGGATCGACTCACCAAGTCTGCACATTTCCTAGCGATAAAGGAAACGGATAAGTTCTCCACACTCGCAGACATCTATCTTAAAGAAGTCGTTTCAAGGCACGGGGTGCCCACCTCTATCATTTCGGATCGGGATGCACGATTCACGTCAGAACTATGGCAAGCGATGCACAAATCTTTCGGCTCAAGGTTAGACATGAGCACAGCTTATCACCCTCAGACGGATGGACAGTCTGAGCGAACGATTCAAACTCTCGAAGACATGCTTCGAGCATGCGTTATCGATTTTGCAACAGCTGGGAAAAGCATCTCCCTTTGGTGGAGTTCTCATACAATAACAGTTATCACACCAGCATACAAGCCGCTCCATTCGAGGCATTGTACGGGCGTAAATGTCGGTCACCTCTCTGTTGGGCAGAGGTGGGAGATAGTCAAATTACGGGTCCAGAGATTGTAGTGGACGCCACGGAAAAGATTGCACAGATACGGCAACGCATGGCGGCAGCACGCGACCGTCAGAAAGCCTACGCGGATAAGCGTAAAAAG
The DNA here is from genome assembly GCF_002127325.2 of Helianthus annuus. Lineage (NCBI taxonomy): Eukaryota > Viridiplantae > Streptophyta > Magnoliopsida > Asterales > Asteraceae > Helianthus > Helianthus annuus. The sequence continues at coordinate 163,298,220 of NC_035434.2, read as the reverse complement.
CCACTGGAATTTCAGGTCGGGGACCGGGTTTTGTTGAAAGTTTCACCCTGGAAGGGTGTGGTACGTTTTGGCAAACGGGGTAAACTAAATCCGCGATATGTCGGACCATTCGAGATTATAGAAAGAATAGGCCCAGTAGCCTACAGATTGAACTTACCAGCTGAACTCGGGGCAGTTCATAATGTTTTCCATGTGTCGAACCTAAAGAAATGCCTATCGGATGAAACCCTCATCATTCCTTTCAAAGAACTCACTATCGACGAGCGGTTGCAGTTCGTCGAGGAGCCTGTAGAAATCACGGACCGGGATGTGAAGGTCCTCAAAAACAAGAGAATCCCTCTTGTTCGAGTTCGTTGGAACTCCAAACGTGGCCCAGAGTACACCTGGGAACGCGAAGACAGGATGACAGAAAAGTACCCCCAGTTATTCGGAACCAATGCAACCACTGTTGAGGCTGAAGCTACTACTTCGGAATTTCGGGACGAAATTCCAGATCAACGGGGGGAGGATGTGACACCCCAGGAAAACCAGTGAACGATTGAACTTGTCTAGGTGAGTGCATACCAAATTTCGGGACGAAATTTCTATTTAGTTGGGGATAATGTGACAACTCGAACTTTAGACTTACTTTGTGTAACGCTACGTGCATATGTGAACTAAATTATATGATTGGATTTAATGAATGTTTTGTTATTGAGTGCATGATGTAACGTATGTATGCATGTATTAACCCGATCGCACAACACACACACACCCACACTTGATCGCACAAAGCCATTTGGGCTTTACACCTTGTGCGCGGGTCCGTTAGGGCAGCCCAAGTGGGTTCGGCCCACTTCCTTTAGCCGTGTAAACCCCATAGTTGGGGATTGGTATTGTTAGTTTGTCACAAAAACACACAACACACAAGAACCCTAGACTTCCCTTCTCTCTCTTTCGGCTTGCTTAGAACCCGACGGCGAACAACCACAATCTTCGGCTCACCTTCCCTTTTGTCTCAATTCAATCGGTTAGTGTTTGAATGGTTTAGTTATTGATTGATTACATGACTTCATGCTTAGACTTGAATGATTAGGGTTGATAATTGAATGATGATTTTAGTATTGATGTATGGTTACATGTTCGGCTTGCATGATCGTGATGATGTTGGTATCCTTGCTAAACCGTATTGATAGTACTCATGATAACCGGCCATGTGTGTGTCTAGATTTAATCGGGTTAATTGATGTTCTCGGCTATATGGCTATATGAATTGTTAATATGATAATATGATATGATGTTAGGGTTTATGTGAATCGGTAATAAAAATCCTGTTTGATCGATGGTTTGCTAGTTGGATAATGGGAATTCTGTTAATTGATTAAATAATAATCATGGAAACCGGTTAATTGTTAATTGATTTCGATATACTTGGAAAATGTTAATTTTTGTAACCGATCGCATAAGATACGGGTATTTAAACTGATCGCACAAGCAGCACAGCACGGGACCAAGGTTGCGAGTCCGGATTGCGACTCGAGACCACAGCAGCACGAGCCGAAACCACGGTTGCGAGTCCCATTGCGACTCGAAACCGGACCATGACAAGCCGAAACCCCAGTTGCGAGTCCTGTTGCGACTCGAAGCCTCCTGTTGTGACTCGAGATCGCTGGTTGCGACTCGAGACCAGTTATGCATGCACACTGATTGGACCTGGCACTGTCACGAGCCCAATCAATTGGGCCAAATAATTGGACTTATGACTGTTATGTTTTTGGACTGCTTATCTGTTTGGGCCGGGTTTACAATGGATCGCACAATATTTTGGGCTTGTTGTTATTCGCACATTGTTGACTGTTATGTGTTTACCATGATATTCACATGTTCGTACCATGTTAACCTATGTGAAACCAACGTTTGTTACTTTAAGTCAAAACATGACTTGTATAATAACCATGATAGGACGTGGTTGACCACTTTAGTTCAAGAAACCTCTTTGTGTATCTGCCGAGCAATCCAAGGTGAGTTCACATAGCCAAGGCATGGGATTCCCGGGTTGGGAATTGGGTTGGAATGTTGATATGGAATGATTACTCGTACTTACGCAATCACTAGACTATAGACCATCGTCCTCAGGATAGTCAGGACACTTACGTAAAACCTACGTAAATTAGTAATTACCATTGTCTCCCGGGCCGGGAGGACACTTACGTAAATCCTACGTAACCTAATACCCATTACTGTCTTCCGGATCGGAAGGACACTTACGTAAATCCTACGTAAACCCCACGCGTACCACTGTCCTCGGGGAAGGGCACTCACGTAAATCCTGCGTGACATTGTACGTATTCCTGTTCTCGGTTTAAGAAGAACACATGGTTGCACTAGTCTAGTAAGTACCATAATGGGAAGCCCCCATTATAAAGGATAAATGTGAGAATCCCTCACCAGTAGTATATACCTGTATGGGAAGCCCCCACTAGATGAACTTACGCATTACTGTTATGAACTTACTTTCTGTGAACTCGCTCAACTAGTTGTTGACTATTTGCTGCACGCCTTGCAGGACCTTAGGTAATCCATGGAGCTTGCACAAGGAGGAGCAGGTCGTTGTGGGCATTTGGGTCGTGATTACTTATGTCATTTCATACATTAATACTTATGATGTTTCAAATAATAATACTTATGATTGGGTTTTACATTAATGCTTCCGCTATACTTAACTATGTTGGTTTTGATAAACACCTTTCGTATTGATGGATATTCATTACTATTTATTACATGTTCAATATGATTGGTGGCTTGATCCTGGTATGTCACGCCTCCAAGCGGTGGTGCTCCGCGGGTGGATTTTGGGGGTGTGACAGGATTAATTAGTGAAATCCGTAACATCGTTAAAGCCGCGAGACCTCGTACTATTGACGATGCTGTGGAATTAGCTAATACCCTAACAGATGAACTGGTGCGCATAAGAGAAGAAGATCGAAAGAAGGAATTAGCTCAAAAGATTACCCAAGGATTTCGTGTGGGTAATACTAAGAAAAGAGGAACAGGGCAATCCTCATCACCTCTTTTCTGCAGAAATTGCAAAAAGAAACACTATGGACAATGCAATATAATTTGCAATTTTTGCAAGGCAAAAGGACATCGTGAAGAAGACTGTAGAAGGAAAACAAGAGTTTGTTATAACTGCAGAGAAATGGGACATTTCCAATCTGAATGTCCTAAGTTAGCTAAACCAGCAGACAATAAAGCTAAACCGGCCGACGGAACAACCAAGAAGAACGCACGAGCATTCCAGCTGACCACTCAAGAAGCTGAACTCATCCCAGACGTGATAGCCGGTACGTTCCTAGTTCACGACGTATTTGCAAAAGTATTATTTGACTCTGGTGCAAACCAAAGTTTCATTAATACTTCATTTTGCCAAGCTCTTAAGCTACCCTTAACCACTCTTAGGCAGATTTTTATGGTCGAAACAGGAGAAGGAAATTCTGTTAACATAGATAAAGTTTTGCAAGAAGGAAAAATAGAACTATTAGGCCATAAGTTCTCTGCAATTCTGTTACCTATGACCTTAGCCGGATTCGATGTGGTATTAGGAATGGATTGGTTGATAGCCAAACCATGCTCGAATCCTATGTGATAAGAATTCCGTAGAAATCCAAACCCCCACAGGAGAAGTAATTTTAATCACAGGAGATAGACCGCGAAAGCCACTAAAATTCATCTCAGTAATGAAATTGGCTAGAAAACAGGAAATGGTGTATATGATTTCCGTAATCATTAACACTAAAGATAAGGAACTTCAGGACATCCCTGTAGTCTCAGAATACCCAGATGTTTTTCCATAAGAACTACTTGGGTTACCACCCGATAGAGAAGTATAATTTAGAATTCATTTAATTCCAGGTACTGCACCAATAGCGAAAGCACCCTATCGACTAGCACCCACCAAAATGCTAGAACTGAAAAAGCAGTTAGATGAATTATTAAGCAAAGGCTTCATACAACCTAGTTCATCCCATGGGGAGCACCAGTATTGTTTGTGAAAAAGAAAGATGGATCAATGAGAATGTGTATCGATTATAGAGAATTGAATAAGGTTACCATTAAGAACTGATACCCGTTACCTAGGATTGACGATCTTTTTTATCAACTTCAAGGCGCTAGGTATTTTTCTAAGATAGATTTAAGATCCGGATACCACCAGCTGAAAGTACAAGAAGAGGACATACCTAAAACTGCTTTCAGAACTAGGTATGGTCATTATGAGTTTACAGTCATGCCCTTTGGATTAACGAATGCACCTGCAACATTCATGGACATGATGAATCGAATCTGTAAACCATACTTGGATAAATTTGTGATCGTTTTCATCGACGATATACTTATTTACTCCAAAAGTCAAAAGGAACATTGTGAGCACTTACACGCACTCTTATCTTTGTTAAGAAAAGAAAAGCTCTATGCTAAATTTTCAAAATCTGAATTTTGGCTGCAAGAAGTGCAATTCTTAGGACATGTGGTAAATCACGAAGGAATTCATGTAGATCCTGCTAAGATAGAAGCAATCACGAAATGGAAAGTCCCGCAGACAGCAATGGAAATTAGAAGTTTTCTAGGCTTAGCTGGATACTACAGAAGATTTATTAAGGATTTTTCTAAAATAGTTGTACCTTTAACTAAGCTGACCTGTAAAACCGCTAAGTTTGAGTGGGGACCTAGACAAGAAGAAGCTTTTAAAATTTTAAAACACCGATTGACAAATGCTCCAATCTTAGCCTTACCTGAAGGAACAGAAGATTTTGAAGTATATTGTGATGCTTCAAAATTAGGATTTGGATGTGTGTTAATGCAACGCAAAAAGGTAATTGCGTATGCCTCTAGGCAATTGAAAAAGCACAAAAAGAATTACACGACTCATGATTTAGAATTAGGAGCCATAATTTTTGCCCTTAAGATCTGGAGACATTATCTGTATGGAAGTAAGTTTACTGTTTATACAGATCATAAAAGTTTAAGGTACATATTTGGGCAAAAAGAGTTAAATATGAGGCAAAGGGGGTGGATGGAAATCCTAAGCGATTACGACTGTGATATTCAATATCACGAAGGAAAGGCGAATGTAGTCGCAGATGCCTTAAGTCGTAAGTATCAAGAGAAACAAAAGCGAGTCCGTGCTCTTAGATTAAATCTACAAGTAGATTTAATGAAACAAATCAAGGAAGTTCAGGAAACAGCAATCAAGGATGATGCTGAAGGAATGAAAGGTTATATGAAAGAACTAGAACAAGGAAACGATAGAATTTGGAGATTCCACAAGAAACGAATTTGGGTACCTAAGGAGGGAGAATTAAGAAATAAGATTTTAGAAGAAGCCCATAAGTCTAGGTATACTATGCACCCAGGAAATAATAAGATGTATCAAGATTTAAGAAATAATTTCTGGTGGATAGGAATGAAAAAGGATATAGCCGAATACGTGTCTAAGTGTCTAACATGTTCACAAGTAAAAGCCGAACATCAGAAACCTTCCGGACTACTACAGCAATTAGAAATGCCTGTGTGGAAATGGGATCTCATAACAATGGATTTTGTTACTAAGTTACCCAAAACCAGAAAAGGCAATGATGCGATTTGGGTAATTGTGGACCGATTAACCAAATCAGCTCATCTCCTACCAATGAAAGAAACCTTTAGTATGGAAAAGTTAGCTCAGCTGTACGTAGATGAAGTGGTATCCCTACATGGAGTTCCGCTCTCCATTGTATCGGATAGAGATAGTCGTTTCACTTCCCATTTCTGGACTAGTTTTCAGAAAGCAATGGGAACTCGACTAAATCTTAGTACTGCATATCATCCACAAACCGACGGGCAAAGTGAAAGGACGATACAAACTTTGGAAGACATGCTCCGAGCATGTGTGATAGACTTTGGTGGAAATTGGGATAGCCACCTACCTCTAATTGAATTCTCCCTATAACAATAGCTATCATTCAAGCATTGAAACTGCTCCATTCGAGGCTCTGTATGGACGTAAGTGCAGAACCCCAGTTTGTTGGGCAGAGATAGGAGAAAGTCAATTATCAGGTCCTTAAATTGTACAACAAACTACTGACAAGATCACTCAGATCAAGGAAAGACTGAAAACGGCTCGAGATCGTCAGAAGAGCTATGCAGACAATCGCCGCAAGCCGTTAGAATTTCAAGTCAGAGATAAAGTACTTTTGAAAGTTTCTCCTTGGAAAGGAGTAGTACGATTCGGTAAGAAAGGAAAACTGAGTCCAAGATACGTAGGACCATTTCCAGTGATCCAACGAATAGGTACAGTTGCTTATCGTTTGCAACTACCAGAAGAACTAGCTGGAGTACATGATGTATTTCATGTATCCAACCTTAAGAAATGTTTATCCGACGAATCCCTGGTAGTACCTCATCAAGATGTAGAGGTAAACGAAAAGTTGAAGTTCGTAGAGAAACCACTACAGATCGAAGATAGAAAAGTCAAGTTTCTCAAGCACAAACGACTAGTGCTGGTCAAAGTCAAATGGAATTCGAAGAGAGGACCAGAATACACTTGGGAGCTGGAATTAGAAATGAAACGAAAATATCCTCATTTATTCCAGTGAATCTCGAGGACGAGATTTTTCTTAAGGTGGGGAGGATGTAACAACTCTCACTAAAATCCATAATAGGAAGATAATTATCTATTAAGGAAACCCTAATTGAGACACCCAAGTAATTTTGCATAAACCCTAAAATTTCCGGAACAATTGGAATCAGGATCAGGACCCCTAAACTCAAGGGGGGTAAACCCTAGTTGAACGTTTATCTAAATAAAACGTTGGTATAGTCTGATTTGTTAATTTAGTTCATTCAGCAAGCCTAGTCCCGAGCCTTGGCAGCCTATAATTAGACTGCTTAGCTTACGGACCGTAAGGGAAAGGGCATACAGTCCGTAAGCGAGTCTCAAAAATCACTATAAATAGCAGACATTGGCACTTGCCTTCTGAAGTTGAAACGACGCTCAGAATTTTTGTGTACGTTGAGATAAAGCTAAAACACTACAATTAAACACACACGATCACGAAGTGCTGCCGCAATAAGGGTAATAACTCGATCGCTATTACGATTCAACGTCCGATCGATTATAACTATCCAACGATTGTCCGAGTGCTGCTCAAATTGAGCTTATACTTTTATTATTCATCGTGATTTGACTTGAATATTTGAGTGCTGTTCGAATTCGGACTATGCTCTGTTATTCGTTGTGAATCCGATTGAATTATTAAGTATTGCACTGGTTAATCGTTGTGAGGGTTTAATCTCGTGAATTGACGTAACTGCTGTATTAGTTACTAACCCGTTTGTGTGTGCATTGTGTTAAAAATTAGGTTAATCAAGGCTAATCAGTAGGCTTGTATCTTGCTCGTTAAATCTACAATGTGTATCATTCTCTTTTTATCAACTGTTTTAGAAAACTCCAAATTATTTTCAAAGTTATAATTACAGGGATTAAGTCTTTGTAATCACCATATTACAGCTGGTATGTGGGGTTTTGTATACATTACTTGTTTCCCGTCACACTTGGACAAACGAGTGGCCAAGGGGTGATCTGACCACAGTCACAGACACCATTGGACAAATGGGCTAGCCAATGGATGGTCGAGTGACAAATACTGTGGGTTGTTGGGTTGATATCAGAAACATTGTAATCGCTCTTAATACTGTAGATTATAACAAATGTGCCGTTTTCAGTAAAATGAATGATTCACTCAGTATTTCCCCGCTGACAAAACCTTTTTCAAACATGTTTCAGGTGATCTGTGTGATCCGGGGAAAGTGCCGTGAAGCACTACAAGCTCAGAGAAGTGGCTCAATAGAAATAATAAGAAACATATTTTGAGAAATAAAGATTTCTTGGTGAAATCAACTTATTGTGAATTAAGGGATTTTATCCCTAAAATCTTATGTAATATATTAAACGGGCATTTTCGGTGTTAAAAGATCCTGAATTAAAAGACTTCCGCTGTCGCCTAAATTAAATACCATGGGATTCCTGCCCCGCGGCTCTTGAACCGGGTCAAACCGGACCGAGGGCCGTGACACTTTATGTTTAAAAACCGTTGAATCTTTATGTTTTCTTCCTTTATGAATCTTTATGTTTTCTTCCTTTGGTAAGTAAGTGGTCCAACCGTTGGGTCGCCGGCTCAACTCCGGTTTAATACATTTCCGGTACGATACCATGATCCGAACCGGCTCAACCTCTGGTTCCCGGTTCGACCGACCGGCCCGATCCGTGTCTAAATACACTGGTGCATTTTCTTAACCATGTGATTGTAGGTTCAAATTCTACAAAGACAGGTATGGTGTGATTTTAGCCATTAAAAAAAGTTTTTAAGTCTTAATGTATTTGTGATCAAATTCGTATACCAATGTGGCGGATCTAAACCAAAATTTCAGATTTAACATTAAAAAAAATTACGATCATACAATGTAAACGAAAAAAACGATAATAAATAAAGTTAAACACATACCTAATAGATTTATCCTCTTCGATTTTTGAAAGCTAAAAGTCGAGCTATGACATCCTTGTTTTTTTTACTTTCTCAAAAGTTTCTCTTTCGGCTCGAGAAAAAGCTCGAAACGAGCCAAGCCTTATCGAGTATGACCCGAGTTTGAGCCTAAAATAAATCTCATTCATTTATCAAGGTTAAACTCGAGCATGACATGTGAAGCTCATCACACTCGTCAAGCCTTGTCGAGCCCTAGTGTAATCTTAGTTTTTATTGATATTTTGTAACATTTACCATTTATTTAAAGTTGTCTAGTA